>NC_073241.2:41665000-42290000 GCF_029281585.2 Gorilla gorilla gorilla
CTCCCAGCTATCTTTGTTACTGATTTCTAGTTTAATTCTACTGTGGTCTGAGAACAGACATTGTATCATATCTATTCTTTGAAATTGATTAAGGAGTGTTTTATGGCTCAGGTGTGGTCTGTCTTGCTGACTGTTCTGTGTGAGCTTAAGGAGAATATATATTCTTCTAATGCTGGATGAGGTAGTCTGTACATGTCCATAGTATCCAGTTCATTGATGATGGTGTTGAGTTAACCAAGCCCTTATTTATTTTCTGCCTGCTAGATGTGTCCATTTTTTTCTATCCAAATGTTATCCTCCATTTTTCCTTGAAAAGTCAGGTATCTTTCCAGGAAAGTACATCTAACATCATACAATTTAGAAGATGTGAACCAGAGGGTGGTCCCCAAACACCTGTGAGGATGGCCTCCATGAGAGCAGGAATGCTAATGATAGCATTTTGGATTTGGCATGTGACATGGGAGCCTCAATATGGATTTCAACCGAAGAAGAGGAAGCTTTGAGAAATTTGAGATCAGTTCAAAATGAAAACATCGAGAGATAGCTGGAAACTGTTGCTGTTTAACATTCATATATATAAAGACAGTATTAACATTTCTGATCCTCATATTCTGGAAAAATCACAGAGCAGCTTTTGCTAAAAGGGTAATTATCTTTGTGAGGAATTGTTTGACTGGCTGGAGTGGAAATCTGGTTAAGTTATCACAAGTCAAAGATAGAACTGATCTTATATCCCAAGGATGGGAAGTGTAACCAGGCCCCAGGAGGGGTAACAATCAGGACCTGGAGAGTCAGAAGAAGAGTGTTATGGGCTGAGCTATGCCCCCTTAGATTCATATGTTGAAGTCCTAACTGCAGAACCTCAGAATGTGACTGTATTTGGAGGTTGGGCCTTTAAAGAGCTGATTAAGGTAGAATGAGGTCGTATAGGTGGGCCCTAATGCAGTGTGACTAGCAGGTTAGGAGAGAGACATGCACAGAGGGAAGACCATGTAAGCACCCAGGGAGAAGGTAGCCACCTGCAAGCCAAGGAGACAGGCCTCAGTAGAAAGAAACCCTGTTGACACCTTCCCTCAGACTTTCAGCTTTCAGCACTATAAGAAAATAAATGTGTGTTGCTTAAGCCAGCGTATCAGTGGTACTTTGTTATGGCAGTCCTAGCAAACTAGTACACAGAGGTCACAAGATGACAAGTCCGCCTCTGTGCAGTCAGGACCCTTCTTTTCTGCCTTTCTTGGCTCATTTGTCTATCTCTCTAAAAACTAGCTTTCTCTGACATGGAACACATATGACAAAAATGGTCTCCCCAGCCTTGAGTCTAGGTGACCTCTGTCAGCTCCAGTGCCTCAAACTTACTGTAGGAGTTTCCCAGAAGAGAGAATCAGACCAACTCAGTTGGGTCAAATGGACTTCCTGTTATAACAAAACCTGTGGCAGTTGGTAGAGGAGCGTCCCAAGGTAGAAACTTGGAGACCTGGCCTCCTGGATCTGCAGGAGCTACTGGTAATGACTGAGTCATATCTGGAGGTTGGGACTAGGCAGGCATCTTGAGGGGTGATATACTACAGTTATTTTCAGCAAAACCTTAAAGAAGAAAGTATATCTCAGACAAAGCTAACACAATATGGCCTGTTTGCGCAGGACCAAACTTCTTGTATCTTCTTCCTTTTCGTTGGTTAATAGATAGCAGAATGTAATGGAGGAAGGAAATGGCTCCAGCAGCTTATTCTAAAAGGCGAGGAGACCATTAGACAGCCAAGAAGTCGATGATAACTTTAACCACAGTGGAAAAGAGGAGGAATGAATGTCTCACACACAATCCTCAGCTGTTGTTTTGTGATTTTTCTTCCCTCTTTAATACTGTTATTTATTTAAAACCCATACAAAATGCACACACATGGGAATAGACTGAAAAGGAAATATCCACTGTACTTTTTTCTGAGTTTGTCCCCTAAGAGTGGACACAGATCCCACACAGAAATAAGGTTAGTCTGATGTCTTTGGAAAAGTTTAGGCCACGCGTGGTGGCTCACGCCTGTAATCCCAGCACTTTGAGAGGCCGAGGCGGGTGGATCACTTGAGGTCAGGAGTTAGAGACCAGTCTGGCTAACATGGTGAAACCCCGTCTCTACTAAAAATACAAAAACTAGTCAGCGTGGTGGTGGGTGCCTGTAATACAAGCTACTTGGAGGCTGAGGCAGGGTTAATCGCTTGAACCTGGGAGGTGGAGGTTGCAGTGAGTCGAGATCGTGCCACTGCCCTCCAGCCTGGGAGACAGAGCGAGACTCAGTCTCAAAGAAAAAAAAAAGTTAGTCAAGCAAGTAAATATGCTTTTTTAAAAAAGGAAAAATTAGGCTGGGCATGGTGTCTCATGCCTGTAATCCCAGCACTTTGGGAGGCCAAGGCAGGTGGATCACCTGAGGTCAGGAGCTCAAGACCAGCCTAGCCATCATGGTGAAACCCTGCCTCTACTACAAAAACAAAAATTAGCTGGGTGTGAGTGTGGGCTCCTGTAGTCCCAGCTACTAAGGAGGCTGAGGCAGGAGAATAGCTTGAACCCAGGAGCTGGAGGTTGCAGTAAGCCAAGATTGCACCATTGCACCCCAGATAAACTCCGTCTCAAAAAAAAAAAGAACATGGCAGCTCTGATTTAACCAGTTTAATGGGTGGGATGGAGTAGATGTGGGGAGTGAATCCAGAAGAGTGGAGAGGGGTGGTGGAGAGGGTGTGGGTGTGAGCCAGAGAGACAAAATTAGAACTGTCTGCTTCCACATCTAGGCAGAAAAGAGGGCGCAACCCATAATCGTACATTTAAAGAGAACACTTGGAATATCTGAATATCTTTTTACCCCAGGGAGGAAGGATTTTATACTTTAAGAAAGAAATGGTAGTAGGATTGTGTGAACATTTTTGAAGTTTTCCTTTTAATATTTTAACGTGTTTTCTAAATTGTCTACTATGAATCTGCTTTTATCATTTGAAAAAAAATAACATATATTTAAAAACAAATAGAGGTAATTTCGGGAGACATCAGGTTTTCAGTTTTATTTCTGTTTTCTGAACACTCGTAACATGTGCGTTGGGCAGACATGATTTATGGGTTGCCGTTCTGAAATCATTGTATTTTATCTGTCACTATTCTTTTAAATGTATTCAGCAGGGCTAGTTCTTCCCTGTCCCTGGATAAGAACTCAGGCAGTCCTTTAACATTTCAGGTCACTGATGTGTGATACGAAGTGTCTCCACATAGAAATGGGCATTTCCAGTCCCCTGCAATATTCTAAACTCAAGGCTGGGGTAAGAGGAGGCATCTCTCTTCCGTCATCGAGGGCAGCTGCAGGTGGGGAGGCTGCTGTGAGCCAGGGGGCTAGACAATGGGTCCTTCTCTCTCTCCCCATCCAACGTTCTCCGCCTCCCACACATCCTCCAGTTTGCTTACCATGGTTTCCGATGCCTGTGGGTTGCTGGTTTCATAGGGAGTAACTGGGAGACAAGAGAGGGCTGACAGGATGGAACTGTCGCTGTCACCAGTTTCCTTCTTGCTCTCTGTTCCTGACAGACGTTCAGGACCAATGCCTTCTCCCGTGGAGGTTTGTGTGGGTTCCTCAGAGCCCCTCCTCCAGCCACCCACGAAGGTGGGCACTTCCCGCTGGAAGTTCCCTAACTCGGGGGGATGCTTCTCCTGTGGCTCACGGTGGTTTCCCCATGGCCATGGGAATCCAGCAACACCTGCAGCTCTGTGCCCCTCCAGCTGGCCCTCTTGGACAAAACCTAAAGTAACCCACAATGGCTTTCTCACAGGCATGACCCCATCACCTCTGCCCCAGCATCCTGGGGGTGCAGGCGTCCTCCCCTCAGCTATCGGCAGAGCTGCCACATGGCTCACCCTTTAGATTTCTCAAGTGGGAGTCACACACCAGCCTCCTGGGCCCCCTACCACATGGGACACACAGCAGCTCTCCATGTGGCACCGTCAGTCCCCCTCTTAGCAGCTTGAGGACAAGCATCCGCATTTTTCCTCCTTGGGAGCTGGGACTTAGAACGGATCAACAGCTTTCCCTAAAAAGTCTCTGCACAAATCCCTCCCGTCTCCACACATTCTGGCCTTTGATGTAGGTGAGGGTTAAAGCTTCTCACCAAAGACCCTAAAAGCTAGACTCCTTACTTGGAACCTCAGGTTGGCACACGATCTTTCTCATCTTAGGGTCTCAGCCAAACCTTCCATTTTAAGAAAGTTTATTTTCATTTTTATTTTTGTAGAAGCAGGGTCTCATTCTGTTGCTCAGGCTGGAGTGCATTGCCGCAATTGTGACTGCAGCCTCAAATTCCCAGACTCAATGATCCTCCTGCTTCAGCCTCCTGAGTAGCTGGGACCACAGGCATGCACCACCATACCCGGCTAGGTGTTTAATTTTTTGTAGAGATGGTATCTCACTATGTTGCCCAGGCTCATCTCGAGCTCCTAGGCTCAAATGATCCTCCTGCCTTGGGCCCCCAAAGTGCTGGGGTTACAGGCACGAGCCACTGTACATGGCTCAAAACTTTCATTTTTATATTCTATTATGTACTATATAATGCCTCCCAGAAAGCCACCCACAGCCCCACCCAGCAATAATTATTACTACACAATACATATTTTTGCACTTGTTAATACATTAATTTTAAATAAAATAATATTACTTCATATTTGAAAACTGTTTTTTGTTTGGAAAATTAAACAATGTAACTGTACTTTTTTCTCAGTCCATCCATTTAAAGAAATTAGACATTGGAGGGGTTACATCACTCTGCTTTAGAGTTAAAACTGGAAATGATCATACTTTTCATTTATATAGCACTTTAGAGTTTAAAAAGGAGTGCATTCAAATTGCTTATTTCACCACTTGATTGTTTAAAATGAGGAGACATGAAAGAACTGTTAAGAAAAAATGGAGCTACAAATAAGACAAATAAGGCATGCCTTTGTGTCCACCCCAAATCCATAAGCAAGTGAGGAAGCACACAAAGGATTTTAAAACTTTGGAAGAAGATTTGTACCTCGATCAAGATGACAGTTTTATTATTTATCTCAAATATTCTTCCTCATTGATGGTCATACTATTTAAAACATTTTGGATTTTTCTTGTTCTTCCCTGGAAAGAGGCATTCAAACTTGGGAAGATTTAACCTATGCTCGCCGGTGTGAATGGTGTGAAATGACTGCTCTCCAGTGCTTTCCACAGGCAGCCCCGAGACCAGGTCGGGCTCTCCAAGTAGGGATTTGCAGAGAATGTCGGTGCCTAAGCCACTGCATTACCCAGACAATGCATGCTTGCTTTTTGACTTGCTGCCTTAATTTCATCTGCAGAGCGGGACGGGACTGCTCCACACTGGGGCTAGTCCTTTTATTTGGAATAAAGGCTTGTTAATGATGGAACTACTGCTTTCCATCCCAAAAATAAAAGACAACTTTAAAAATTGTCTCCACTTCCTGCTCCTCCTGCTGCTGCTCCTCCTTTTGTCCTCCCTCCCTCTCCCCTTACCCTCTTCCCCTCTCTCCTCTTCTCCCTCCCTCCCTCTCTATTTTGTTCTCTACTTAAACCTTCCTCTCCAACATTACTAGCGCAGGAGACATCTTAGCACTTGCCTGGCGACTGAATCTCTCCGTTTTCCCCACTGGGGAGAAAGAATTGGCAGTCAGAAACCAAAGTCCTCCACCGCCCATACCAAGTTCTTCCTTGTACATGGGCATGAGGTGCAGAGAGCCAGGGAGTCACCCAGCCTTTATGAGGAAGTGGGCTAACCTTAGACCCTGTCTCCTGATGACCTCATCTCTTAGCTCTGTCTACCTCTGTAAGATATTTGATCAGAGCAAATGGGTTTCCCTCTGAGTAACATGGGGCCTGCCGAACCCTCTTAGACCCAGAACCCCTCAGCCACAGTGCTGTGCTGCTTCCTGGTCTGTGTTGGGGGACATTCTTGCTGTCTATCATGGCCCCCAGTCTGTGCCCAGGTATACTCAGGCTCACCTGGCTTCCCAGGGACACTTTTCATTTCAGGCTTGGAAGGTATGGTGAAATCCATGTTTGCCACATCTTTTAATGTGACCTGGATCTTTCAATAATTGTTGACATTATTTAATTAATTTCTTAGTTTTTGCATCCAAAAAATGTTTGTTGAGTGCTTCTACTGCTTTGAGTCCTGTGCCAGCTGCTAGAGGGGCCCAGGAAAGGGTTCCAGCTTTTGGAAATCTGTCAATCCCACAGAAGATCCCATGTGTCTCCTTCTGTCTCTGCCTACTGGCCTGCTAAGGATTCAGTGTACAAGATGCCTCCGGCGCTTATTCAGATCCTCTCAGCCTCACTCACACATTGTCCAACTACAGTTGCAGCCACCAGATACTGCGGGCTCTGATGGCTTTGTGAAGGTGCAGCCTGGTGATGCCTTGAGTCCCAACAGGCCCATGCCAAGCACCTCTCACTCCCCTCCCCAGGGCTTCCTGGATGCCATCCATGACACCTGCTTAGCACCTGTGCATGTGTAACCTACACACAAAGGAGCTAACTCCTGTGGGGCACCCTTGGCCAGTGGGTGACAAGAGCTTCCTTTTTTCATTGCTTTGTCAGGGCAGTAAATCAGAAGTAATACCACATCCTGGGAGACACTGCAGTGATCAGCACCATCAAAGATGAAGGATGTAGGGGGTGTGAGCCCCATCATATCCTCGTAAATTCTCTGGGTGGTCCCTGCACACCCCCGATGGACCATGCCAGAGGCCAGTGGATTATACAAACATAAACAATTGGTAGCCAGTGGCACCAGCTGTGCTGGATGTGATGTCTTTATGGGAGCACGTGGACTCCTGTTTTGGCATGTGGCATGCAACTATTGATCTGGCAAATGCATTTTTTTCAATTGTCATCAATAAAAGTATCAAAAGCAGCTTGCTTTTACAGGAAAGTACTCCAGGACTTTGTCAACTCTCCTATTCTTTGTCATCATAAAATCTATTGAAACATTGATTATCTAGACATTCCACAACCGCCATGCCAGTTTACTTTATTGATGATATCATGCTTAGTGGACTTGCTGAGTATAAACTGGCAAGAACTCTAGATGCCCTAGTAAAATATGAGAGTGGCTGAGGGTGAGAGATAAACACCATGAAGATATAAGAATCTGTTACTTTGGTAAAGATTTTAGGGATCAAGTGGTCTGGGCAAAGAAGAGAAAGCCACCTTGGGAAAGGGGAAATGGTTGCACCTCACATCCTCTACTAGTTAAAAAAAAGATGAGGCACTTCATGAGGCTCTTTGGGTTGTGGAGACACTTGGAAATGCCACTCTCATCCATTTGTAGAGTGGCTTGGAAGGCCACCAGCTGTTTCTGTTTTTGTTTTGAGACAGGGTCTGGCTCTGTCACCCAGGCTGGAGTACAGTGGCTCCATCACGGCAGCCTGGACCTCCCAGGCACAAACAATCCTCTCACCTCAGCCTCCCAAGTAGCTGGGACCACAGGTGCATGCCAGCACACCTGGTTAATTTTTAAAACTTTTTGTAGAGATGGGATCCCACTATGTTGTGCAGTCTGATCTTGAACTCCTGGGTTCAAGTGATTCTCCCACCTCGGCCTCGCAAAGTGTTGGGGTTATAGGCATGAGCCACTGTGTCCAGCCTAGGGCCACCAGTTTTAAGTGGGGTTCAGATCAAGAGAGGGCTCTGCAGTGGGTCCAGGCTACCCTTCCATTCAGGTGATATGACCAATCAGAAGTGATGCTGCTGGAGGTATCTGTGGTGGTGAGGAGGCTGTATGGCAAGTCCTTGGTGTTCTGAAGTAATGCCATCCTGCAGCAGAGAACTATTTGCCCTTTGAAGAACAACTCCTGGTGTGCTCCTGGCCCTAGTAGGGACTGACTTCCTTTCCAGAGACACCAAGTACCTCTGTGATAGAACTGACCTCTGTGAGCTGGAGATATGCAGCTGTGCCATGGGAAGGTAATGCTGCGTTCGAGGTTAGCCGTGAGCAGGCCCAGAGGAGCTGAGTATTACATAGACAGGCGGCCCTGAATCCCAAGGAAACAATCTCTGTGGCAATGATGTCCCTGCTTCAACTCAACCCTGGGGCTTCATTGCGGATTGGGGTTGGTGGAGGGAGGAGAGGTTCCTCATGAGCTGGGAGAGGTAGACAAAATTCAGGGCTGGTTTACAGATGGTTTATCAAGATATTTTGGTGCTAGCCATCAATGGATTGCTGCCACTGTTTGAAGTAGCCTTAAAAACAGTACTAAAAGAAGGGCAGTGTGCGGTGGCTCACGCCTGTAATACCAGCACTTTGGGAGGCCAAGGCGAGTGGATCAAGAGGTCAGGAGATCGAGACCATCCTGGCTAACATGGTGAAACCCCGTCTCTACTAAAAATACAAAAAAAAATTAGCTGGGTGTGGTGGCAGGCACCTGTAGTCCCAGATACTCGGGAGACTGAGGCAGGAGAATGGCATGAATCCGGGAGGCGGAGCTTGCAGTGAGCCGAGATAGCACCACTGCACTCCAGTCTGGGCAACAGAAAGAGACTCTGTCTCAAAAACAAAACAAAACAAAACAACAACAACAACAACAACAAAACAGTACTGAAAGAAACTCTTCCAGTGGGCAGAGCTGCAAGTGGTATTCTCAGTTGTTCCCCTATGTGGAAAGTGGTCGGAGGTACAAGTGTCCATAGATTTCTGGGCAGTGGCAAATGGCTTGGCCAGACAAGGATGTGACTGGTGGATTCGAACTCCATGTAATTAATGAAATTAAATGCAAGATACATAGATGGGCTAAAGTATTGTAGTGATACCTTACACTTGCACAAAGAGGATATAAGAGCTGGTAAGGTCTGCATGCTTAGAGATGAGATCCAGGGCTTGATCTGTAAACAGTCCTGTGCCATAACTGCCTGTGTGTTAGCAGAAAATTTGGCTGCTTAATATCTACTGTCAGGAAAACAGATTCCTGCCTCTGAAAAATTGTTGCATCTGCCTCAAGGGAACACTTTTCTATAGGGTGGTTGTCAACTTGGGATTTCATAGAGCTTACAAAAGAGATTTTATTTTCTGCTTTGTACCTGCCTATTAATAAATATTTATTTATTCAATATTTATGCATGTGAAAGAATCCCTTTTGAGACATATATTTTTTTTCCTTTCTTTCTTTCTTTTCTTTCTTTCTTTTTTTTTTTTTTTGAGACGGAGTTTTACTCTTGTTGCCCAGGCTGGAGTGCAATGGTGCGATCTCGGCTCATGGTAACCTCTACCTCCTGGGTTCAAGCAATTCTCTTGCCTCAGCCTCCCTAGTAGCTGGGATTGCAGGTATGTGCCACCATGCCCAGATACTTTTTGCATTTTTAATAGAGACAGGGTTTCACCATGTTGGCCAGGCTGGTCTCGAACTCCTGACCTTACATGATCTGCCTGCCTCAGGCCTCCCAAGGTGTTGGGATTACAGGCTTGAGGCACAGCACCCAGCAAGACTTGTTTTCATGATAGTTTAGCACTAACTGTAGGCAATCTTGACTCACCTCAAACATTTTGGTGGCTACCATTATTTACCTAAGAGTTCTGCTTGCCTGCATTAGCTTAGGAAGCTTGCAACACAAGCAACTGGGCATGGGTTAGGGTCCCGCACCTGATCTGCACAAATATTAAAGCTATTATTACAAACTAATTACTAAAACTAATTACAACAGTGCAGTACTGATACAGGAATAGATTAACAAACAGGACAGGAAAAAGTTCCCAGAAACATAGATGTGGATGTTTGGTTTGTGGCAGAGGTGTACCATACAACAGTGAGGCAAGAACTGGCAAGAACTCTAGATGCCCTAGTAAAATACGAGAGTATATAAAATATAGCCACAAAGGCTATATTTTTAAAGAACAGCTCTAGGAGAAGTGGGCATCCATATGGCCACAAAATGAAATTAGGCCCCCATCTCACGCCATCCATCAGAATAAATTCCTCGTGGATTAAGTCTTATATGAAAAGACAAAACTATAAAAGATTTACAAATTCGTTTGAAAAAAAATCTTCATGATTTGTTGTACAAGACACAAAGAGCTCTAGTCATACAGAAAAGTGCAATAAGTTGACTACATTTAAAATAAAGAATTTCTGTTCATCTAGAATATATAAAGAATGATCATAAAGTAATAAGAAAAAGACCACCCAGTTTTTTAGAAAATGGGCAAAATACTTGAACAAGCATTTTACAAAAGAGGAATCCCAAATGTCAGTTATCTGATGAAAAGTTGCTCAACCTCCAATGAAATACAACTTTACAGTGATCAGATGGGAAAAAGTGGGCTTGTACTGCAATGCTGCCTCTGTCACAAATTCAAATACACACATCTCTACTTCTGGACACTCAGTTCTGTTAGAGAGACCCTCTGTTTTACTGGCTTAGAGAGTAAACCCCTGTCTTATGTTGAGATGGAAGAGGGGGAGTTGCTACTGCATAAAATCAGAGGAGGGTTGGGATTTTTTTTTTTTTAATGAAACGTACAGCAACCAGTTCTCCTATTTATCTCTTGCTTCTAGCAGTATCTGGACTGCAATTCCTGGGTCCTTTGGTGGCTTTTATGCTGTCTATCATGTTGCTTCTCAGCTTTCTCTATGGCTGGCTTAAGTAAATTTCCTTGGGTTTACTGGGCCGCGTATAACTCTTCCATCTGCTTCTAGTATCTAAATGTTGTTGTCTCCTTTTCCATCCTTGTGGGATTATTTTCTTTAAAAACAAACCCAAGCCTATTATTATCCTCTTAGTGGGATTTCAGGAGGAAGAGTATGTCTACAAATGTGCACAGTTTAATTTCCTGTCTCTGAATAAATGTTATTTAGATAAATGTTTCTAAAATAAGTTTAATAAAAATCATAGAGGGGTGGAGCCAAGATGGCCGAATACGAACAGCTCCAGTCTACAGCTCCCAGTGTGAGCGATGCAGAAGATGAATGATTTCTGCATTTCCAACTGAGGTACTTGGTTCATCTCACTGGGGAGTGTCAGAAAGTGGGTGCAGGACAGTGGGTGCAGTGCACCGAGCATGAGCCGAAGCACAGCGAGGCATCACCTCACCCGGGAAGCACAAGGGGTCAGGGAATTCCCTTTTCTAGCCAAGGAAAGGGGTGACAGACAGCACCTGGAAAATCGGGTCACTCCCACCCTAATACTGCGCTTTTCCAATGGTCTTATAAAATGGCACACCAGGAGATTATATCCTGTGCCTGGTTCGGAGGGTCCTACGCCCACAGAGCCTCACTTATTGCTAGCACAGCAGTCTGAGATCAAACTGCAAGGTGGCAGCGAGGCTGGGGGAGGGTTGCCTGCCATTGCCAAGGCTTGAGTAGGTAAACAAAGCGGCCGGGAAGCTCGAAGTGGGTGGAGCCCACCGCAGCTCAAGGTGGCCTGCCTGCCTCTGTAGACTCCACCTCTGGGGGCAGGGCATAGCCAAACAAAAGGCAGTAGAAACCTCTGCAGACTTAAATGTCCCTGTCTGACAGCTTTGAAGAGAGTAGTGGTTCTCCCAGCATGCAGCTGGAGATCTGAGAACGGACAGACTGCCTCCTCAAGTGGGTCCCTGACCCCTGAGTAGCCTAACTGGGAGGCATCCCCCAGTAGGGGCAGACTGACACCTCACACGGCCAGGTACTCCTCTGAGACAAAACTTCCAGAGGAATGATCGGCAGCAACATTTGCTGTTCACCAATATCCACTGTTCTGCAGCCTCCACTGCTGATACCCAGGCAAACAGGGTCTGGAGTGGACCTCCAGCAAACTCCAACAGACCTGCAGCTGAGGGTCCTGACTGTTAGAGGGAAAACTAACAAGCAGAAAGGACATCCACACCAAAACCCCATCTGTACGTCACCGTCATCAAAGACCAAAAGTAGATAAAACCACAAAGATGGGGAAAAAACAGAGCAGAAAAACAGAAAATTCTAAAAATCAGAGCACCTCTCCTCTTCCAAAGGAACGCAACTCCTCACCAGCAACAGAACAAAGCTGGAAGGAGAATGACTTTGACGAATTGAGAGAAGTCTTCAGATGATCAAACTACTCTGAGCTAAAGGAGGAAGTCCGAACCCATGGCAAAGAAGTTAAAAACCTTGAAAAGAGATTAGACGAATGGCTAACTAGAATAACCAATGCAAAGAAGTCCTTAAAGGACCTGATGGAGCTGAAAACCATGGCACGAGAACTATGTGATGAATGCACAAGCCTCAGTAGCTGATTCCATCAACTGGAAGAAAGGGTATCAGTGATGGAAGATCAAATGAATGAAATGAAGCAAGAAGAGGAGTTTAGAGGAAAAAGAATAAAAAGAAATGAACAAAGCCTCCAAGAAATATGGGACTACGTGAAAAGACCAAATCTACGTCCGACTGGTGTACCTGAAAGTGATGGGGAGAATGGAACCAAGTTGGAAAACACTCTGCAGGATGTTATCCAGGAGAACTTCCCCAATCTAGCAACGCAGGCCAACATTCAGATCCAGGAAATACAGAGAATGCCACAAAGATACTCCTTGAGAAGAGCAACTCCAAGACACATAATTGTCAGATTCACCAAAGTTGAAATGAAGGAAAAAATGTTAAGGGCAGCCAGAGAGAAAGGTCGGGTTACCCACAAGGGGAAGCCCATCAGACTACCAGCTGATCTCTTGGCAGAAACTCTACAAGCCAGAAGAGAGTGGGGGCCAATATTCAACATTCTTAAAGAAAAGAATTTTCAACCCAGAATTTCATATCCAGCCAAACTAAGCTTCATAAGTGAAGGAGAAATAAAATACTTTACAGACAAGCAAATGCTGAGAGATTTTATCACCACCAGGCCTGCCCTAAAAGAGCTCCTGAAGGAAGCACTAAACATGGAAAGGAACAACCGGTACCAGCCACTGCAAAAACATGCCAAATTGTAAAGACCATCGAGGCTAGGAAGAAACTGCATCAACTAACTAGCAAAATCACCAGCTAACATCATAATGACAGGATCAAATTCACACATAACAATATTAACCTTAAATGTAAATGGGCTAAATGCTCCAATTAAAAGACACAGACTGGTAAATTGGATAAAGAGTCAAGACCCATCAGTGTGCTGTATTCAGGAAACCCACCTCACGTGCAGAGACACACATAGGCTCAAAATAAGGGGATGGAGGGATGGAGGAAGATCTACCAAGCAAATGGAAATCGAAAAAGGCAGGGGTTGCAATCTTAGTCTCTGATAAAACAGACTTTAAACCAACAAAGATCAAAAGAGACAAAGAAGGCCATTACATAATGGTAAAGGGATCAATTCAACAAGAAGAGCTAACTATCCTAAATATATATGCCCCCAATACAGGAGCACCCAGATTCATAAAGCAAGTCCTTAGAGACCTACAAAGAGACTTAGACTCCCACACAATAATAATGGGAGACTTTAACACCCCACTGTCAACATTAGACAGATCAACAAGACAGAAAGTTAACAAGGATATCCAGGAATTGAACTCAGCTCTGCACCAAGCAGACCTAATAGACATCTACAGAACTCTCCACCCCAAATCAACAGAATGTACATTTTTTTCAGCACCACATCACACCTATTCCAAAATTGACCACACAGTTGGAAGTAAAGTTCTCCTCAGCAAATGTAAAAGAACAGAGGTTATAACAAACTGTCTCTCAGACCACAGTGCAATCAAACTAGAACTCAGGATTAAGAAACTCACTCAAAACCGCTCAACTACATGGCAACTGAACAACCTGCTCCCAAATGACTACTGAGTATGTAACGAAATGAAGGCAGAAATAAAGCTGTTCTTTGAAACCAATGAGAACAAAGACACAACATACCAGAATCTCTGGGACACATTCAAGGCAGTGTGTAGAGGGAAATTATAGCACTAAATGCCCACAAGAGAAAGCAGGAAAGATCTAAAATTGACACCCTAACATCACAATTAAAAGAACTAGAGAAGCAAGAGCAAACACATTCAAAAGCTAGCAGAAGGCAAGAAATAACTAAGATCAGAGCAGAACTGGAGGAAATAGAGACAAAAAACCCTTCAAAAAAAATCAATGAATCCAGGAGCTGGTTTTTTGAAAAGATCAACAAAATTGATAGACCGCTAGCAAGACTAATAAAGAAGAAAAGAGAGAAGAATCAAACAGACACAATAAAAAATGATAAAGGGGATATCACCACCGATCCCACAGAAATACAAACTACCATCAGAGAATACTATAAACACCTCTATGCAAATAAACTAGAAAATCTAGGAGAAATGGATAAATTCCTCGACACATACAAACTCCCAAGACTAAACCAGGAAGAAGTTAAATCTCTGAATAGACCAATAACAGGCTCTGAAATTGAGGCAATAATTAATAGCTTACCAACCAAAAAAAGTCCAGGACCAGATGGATTCACAGCCGAATTCTACCAGAGGTACAAGGAGGAGCTGGTACCATTCCTTCTGAAACTATTCCAATCAATAGAAAAAGAGGGAATCCTCCCTAACTCATTTTATGAGGCCAGCATCATCCTGATACCAAAGCGTGGCAGAGACACAACAAAAAAAGAGAATTTTAGACCAATATCCCTGATGAACATCAATGTAAAAATCCTCAATAAAATACTAGCAAACCGAATCCAGCAGCACATCAAAAAGCTTATCCACCATGATCAAGTGGGCTTCATCCCTGGGATGCAAGGCTGGTTCAACATACGCAAATCAATAAACGTAATCCAGCATATAAACAGAACCAAAGACAAAAACCACATGATTATCTCAATAGATGCAGAAAAGGCCTTTGACAAAATTCAACAACACTTCATGCTAAAAACTCTCAATAAATTAGGTATTGATGGGACATACCTCAAAATAATAAGCTCTGTCTATGACAAACCCACAGCCAATATCATACTGAATGGGCAAAACCTGGAAGCATTCCCTTTGAAAACTGGCACAAGACAGGGATGCCCTCTCTCACCACTCCTATTCAACATAGTGTTGGAAGTTCTGGCCAGGTCAATCAGGCAGGAGAAGGAAATAAAGTGTATTCGATTAGGAAAAGAGGAAGTCAAATTGTCCCTGTTTGCAGATGACATGATTGTATATCCAGAAAACCCCATCGTCTCAGCCCAAAAATCTCCTTAAGCTGATAAGCAACTTCAGCAAAGTCTCAGGATACAAAATCAATGTGCAAAAATCACAAGCATTCTTATACACCAATAACAGACAAACAGAGAGCCAAATCATGAGTGAACTCCCATTCACAATTGCTTCAAAGAGAATAAAATACCTAGGAATACAACTTACAAGGGATGTGAAGGACCTCTTCAAGGAGAACTACAAACCACTGCTCAATGAAAAAAAAGAGGATACAAACAAATGGCAGAACATTCCCTGCTCACGGATAGGAAGAATCAATATAGTGAAAATGGCCATATTGCCCAAGGTAATTTATAGATTTAATGCCATCCCCATCAAGCTACCAATGACTTTCTTCACAGAATTGGAAAAAACTGCTTTAAAGTTCATATGGAACCAAAAAAGAGCCCATGTTGCCAAGTCAATCCTGAGCCAAAAAAACAAAGCTGGAGTCATCACGCTACCTGACTTCAAACTATACTGCAAGGCTACAGTAACCAAAACAGCATGGTACTGGTACCAAAACAGAGATATAGACCAATGGAACAGAACAGAGCCCTCAGAAATAATGCCACATATCTACAACTATCTGATCTTTGACAAACCTGACAAAAACAAGAAATGGGGAAAGGATTCCCTATTTAATAAATGGTGCTGGGAAAACTGGCTAGCCATATGTAGAAAGCTGAAACTGGATCCCTTCCTTACACCTTATACAAAAATTAATTCAAGATGGATTGAAGACTTAAATGTTTAACCTAAAACCATAAAAACCCTAGAAAAAAACCTAGGCAATACCATTCAGGACATAGGCATGGGTAAGGACTTCATGTCTAAAACACCAAAAGCAATGGCAACAAAAGCCAAAATTGACAAATGGGATCTAATTAAACTAAAGAGCTTCTGCACAGCAAAAGAAACTACCATCAGAGCGAACAGGCAACCTACAGAATGGGAGAAAATTTTTGCAATCTACTCATCTGACAAAGGGCTAATATCCAGAATCTACAATGAACTCAAACAAATTTACAAGAAAAAAACAAACATCCCCATCAACAAGTGGGCGAAGGATATGAACAGACACTTCTCAAAAGAAGACATTTATGCAGCCAAAGAAACATGAAAAAATGCTCATCATCACTGGTCATCAGAGAAATGCAAATCAAAACCACAATGAGATACCATCTCACACCAGTTAGAATGGCAATCATTAAAAAGTCAGGAAACAACAGGTGCTGGAGAGGATGTGGAGAAATAGGAACAGTTTTACACTGTTGGTGGGACTGTAAACTAGTTCAACCATTGTGGAAGTCAGTGTGGCGATTCCTCAGGGATCTAGAACTAGAAATACCATTTGACCCAGCCATCCCATTACTGGGTATATACCCAAAGGATTATAAATCATGCTGCTATAAAGACACATGCACACGTATATTTATTGCGGCAATATTCACAATAGCAAAGACTTGGAACCAACCCAAATGTCCAACAATGATAGACTGGATTAAGAAAATG
This sequence comes from Gorilla gorilla gorilla, assembly GCF_029281585.2. Taxonomy (NCBI): domain Eukaryota; kingdom Metazoa; phylum Chordata; class Mammalia; order Primates; family Hominidae; genus Gorilla; species Gorilla gorilla. Next base: position 41,681,672 of record NC_073241.2, read on the forward strand.
TGGCACACGTACACCATGGAATACTATGCAGCCATAAAAAACAATGAGTTCATGTCCTTTGTAGGGACATGGATGAAGCTGGAAACCATCATCTCAGCAAACTATTGCAAGGACAAAAAATCAAACACCGCGTGTTCTCACTCATAGGTGGGAATTGAGCAATGAGAACACATGGACACAGGAAGGGGAACATCACACACTGGGGCCTGTTGTGAGGTGGGGGTAGGGGGGAGGGATAGCATTAGGAGAGGTATATGACGAGTTAATGGGTGCAGCACACCAACATGGCACATGTATACATATGTAACAAACCTGCACGTTGTGCACTGCACATGTACCCTAAAACTTAAAGTATAGTAAAAAAAATTATAATATGGACCGCTGACTCAGTTTGTCATGGTCAACAGAATGCAAAGAGCTGCACAAGAATAAATGGTTTTATCGATTTTTAGTCAAGTTTTCTGTCACTGCCATTTTCTTCTTTCAGCCCCATGTGGCGAAAATCTTCACGATCCCTCAGTATATTTGGGAGAAAATCAAGACATATGAAACAGCCAGGTTGACTGATGGTGGCTCTCAGGGTGGACAGTGGTCAGTCTTAGGAGGACCCTCCTTCTAGGCTGATTCAGAGAAAGTGGGGTGTCCCTTGTCCATGGAAGTTTAGAGGGGGTGCAGACCTGTTCACACCACCATTCAGGTGTCCATCATAAACATCTATTTTGTTTGTAGCTCATCATTTGCGTACTAGCGGAGGGAGTCAAAATTTCATTCAGTTCCATCCAGTCAACTTAGGAAATGTTTATTTGTTCTCTGTAACATATTCAGTCTCAGAGGCTCTCCCCACACCCAATTTCTCCTCCTGCGAGAGCATCTGTGTTAGTGGAGGAGCTCACCGTGGCTTCTTTGCAGAGGGATACCTTGGGTCTTTGGGGGCCTCTGGTGCTGAAATCCATGGGGAAAGAATCTGGACTATTCTTTTGGCCTAAGAGATGCTTCCAGAAAGCGTCGACCATCACTTCTTGCTGGCCGGCTCCTACCTCGGCTCTCACTGGTTAATAAAATTTAGGTAAAGGCTGGGTGTGGTGGCTCATGACTGTAATCCCAGCACTTTGGGAGGCCGAGGCAGGTGGATTATTTGAGGCCAGGAATTAGAGACCAGCCTGGCCAATTTGGTGAAACCCCATCTTTACCAAAAATACAAAAATTAGCCAGGCATGGTGGCAGGTGCCTGTAATCTCAGCTGCTCGAGAGACTGAGACAGAGAATCACTTGAACTTGGGAGGTGAAGGTTGCAGTGAGCCAAGATCACACTGCTGCACTCCAGCCTGGGTGACAGAGCGAGATTCCATCTCAAAAAAAAAAAAAAAAAAATCTGGGTAAACTCCCAATGGACGCCTAAATCTGCATAATTTGTGCTGCAACTCAATGACAGGACTAATGCACACAGTCTTTGGGCAGCTTCCCCAGCTGTAGTAATTCACTCACTGTATATGTATATCAAACACCATGGTGTCCACCTTAAGTATATAATTTTTATGAAAAATAAAAGTGAAAAAAGTTATCCACATCAAATAAATGAAGGTAAGATAACATAAAATGTAAATGGTCAGTAACAATAATTAGGTTCTTCAAGTCAGAGTTGGTTGAAAAATCTCTGCATTGAAAATCTGCATAGCGTTTCCAATGCGTAATCGCTCCAAGATACCGATTTCTAGAAATGCTCACTAGATTTTGTAGTGACATTGTAGACCTTGAGCAATGTTTTAAAAATTTTAATTTTGAGAAGCTGTGTTCTCCACAGGTGACTGAAAATGGCAGGGTTAAATATATTTTGTGAATTACAAAAATGCTCAGAGGGCGGGAAGGGCAAAAGAAAAAGAGAGTGAAATCAGAGCTTGGGAGCCAGGGGTTCCCTGTGGAGGCTGGAACCTGGGGAGATGTGGCCACCACATGGGTCCCACGTGGGGCAGGGAGGACAGGGGAGCTGGATTTGGATTCTTCTCTTCTTCCTGCCCTCCAGCCTTCTGTCGTCATTTCCCAATGGCTTATTCTGGCCAGATTCCTGGGTCAGGGAGCCTGGGAAATGCAGTAGCCAAAGTCATTTCTCTGAGCTGGCAGATTAGGGGAAAGGCAGTGTCACAGTGAGTTTCTTAGGAAACAGACTGGGAAATGGAGATGAGCATGCCTGGGGTTTTATTAGAGTATGCTTTTGAGATCAGCACCTGTGGCAGGAAAGCAAGAAAGTAGGACTGTGCAGGGGGTGAAGGTAAGCTGCTATGCTTACTGGACACGATGCTTACTGGAGGCCACACCAGCTCTATGGAGCTTCTTAAACTAGTGTGAGGCCCTCTAGAGTGGTCCAAGAGGGAACAGACTATCCCAGGAAGGAAGTGAGACTTTGGTCAAGGTGGCTGTCTTCAGCTGCAGCAATCCCTGTAGGGGACCGTGCCCAGCAGCTGAGGGAGAAATGCCTTCATCTCTGAAGGGGAGTCCGGACAGCTGGCCACAGTGTCCATCACGGGCAGGGAATGGACGTGAAAGCAATGCCTGCACATTGTTGAGTTTAAAAAAATAATACATTGCTGGCTGGGCGCGATGGCTCACGCCTGTAATCCCAGCACTTTGGGAGGCCGAGGTGGGTGGATCACTTGAGGTCAGGAGTTTGAGAGCAGCCTAACCAACATGGTGAAACCCCGTCTCTACTAAAAATACAAAAAGTTAGCTGGGTGTGGTGGCGCGCACCTGTAGTCCCTGCTACTAGGGAGGCTGAGGCAGGAGAATTGTTTGAACCCAGGAGGTGGAGGTTGCAGTAAGTAGAGATGACATCACTGCACTCCAGCCTGAGTGACAGAGTGAGACTCCATCTCAAAAAAAAAAAAAAAGTCATAAACTGCTGAAATGTATGATGTGAAAGTTCAATTTGCCTTTTTTACTTAATACCATTTCCATGTCCCAGCCTGTAGATCTACCTAAATTAAAATAAAATATGCATATTCTAATAGATTTATTGATAAAATAAGAAAATATTTACAAAACAGTATCACATACAAAACGATGAAACAACGTTTTATATAGAATAATTTCCCAATTATGTACGTATATAGTTTTGAGTGTGTAGAGGCATTTAAAACAATTAAAAGAAAAGAAAATAGACCAAAAAGTTTAAATAGTGGAACTTTTGTGCTAGAATAACATGGATTCATGCCTATTTCTCTATTTTTTTCTTCTCAATAAATGTTCTATGTGAGAATAGTTTTAGATTTACAGAAAAGTCATGAAGCTGGTACAGCTTCCAGTATCCTTCATACCCAACTTTTCCATCATTAACATCTTACAGTAGTATACGGCACATTTGTTACAATGAATGAATCAATGATGATACATTATTTTTAAGTAAAGTCCAACTTTATTCAAAATTTAAAAACAAAACAAAACAAAAATGCTCAGAAATGTGCCTGGTAAGTTACTGCTGCAAATACATTGCAATTCTTCAACAGAGTTCATAGCATTGGAAAATCACAGCCAGGCAAGGTGGCTCATGCCTGTAATCCCAGCATTTTGGGAGGCTGAGGCTGGTGGATCACTTGAGGTCAGGAGTTCGAGACCAGCATGGCTAACATGGTGAAACCCCATCTTTACTAAAAATACAACAAATTAGCTGGGTGTGGTGGCACATGCCTGAAATCCCAACAATTCGGGAGGCTGAGGCAGGAGAATTGCTTGAACCCAGGAGGTGGAGGTTGCAGTGAGCCAAGATCACACCACTGCCCTTTAGTCTGGGCAACAGAATGAGATTCCATCTCAAAAAAAAAAAAAAAAAAAAACAAAAAAAAAAGGGAAGAAAATCACCCACGTTAATTAGTTCTTCATGTTGATATTCTATTAATTTAACATTCCTTGCCATGTTTATCCACCAATTTCAACTGTAAATTTAACTTTAGTTGCAGAAATTAATGCTTATTATAATCTTCAAATTATGTATGATTTAAAATTATAAGACTATGATTTAGCTTTATGATATTATACAACTTTCTTTTAAGGATATTATTGTATTTAATATGGCAAAAATAATTAATTTTGAAATCTAAAGTTGGGTCATAAATTGTGCAACCTGTAATCAAAATGAGTGTTCTTCCTCCTTTTTCCAGTATTTTCTACTTTTGAAAAGTTGGTTTCAGTGTCAGAAAACTCTGCAATTTGTTTCACCTAAATAACATATTTTTCAAAATAAATATTACCGCATTTTTTCTTCAAAGAACTTGTCAATTCCTTTGATGCTTTCATGGTCATTAGTACATTAAATTTTTGTTACTGCATCACTTTGCCTATAACATTAATTTTACTTAAACCATGATTCCAAATAAGTACCTAGCAAATACAACTGAAAGTAGGTATTTTTAAAAAGCATAACTTTTGCTTGCATTCTAGAATATGCATCTTTATTTATATTTTCCAAAATCTGTATGTGGATTAATCTGAGGCCTGATGTCATCAACCTTGCCTTCCTACTGAGATTTAACATTTTCAAATTTATGCTTAGCAAGTATCTTCTCTTCTTTTTTCTTTTCTTTTTGAGACAGGGTCTTGCTCTGTCACCCAGGCTGGAGTGCAGTGGCATGTTCACAGCTCACTGCAGCCTCAACCTCTCAGGCTCAAGTAATCCCCCTCCCTCACCCTCCCAAGTACCTGGGGCTACAAGTGCACACAACCATGCCTGGATAATTTTTTAATTTTCTGTAGAGACAAAGTCTCCCTATTTTGCCCAGGCTGGTGTTGAACTCCTGAGATCAAGCCATCCACCTGCCTCAGCCTCCCAAAGTTCTGGGATTACAGGTGTGAACCACCGTGTCCCATCGTGTGTTCTTTTTTTATTTTTATTTTTTTCCTCTTACAGATAGAATCTCTCTCTGTCACCCAGGCTGGAGTGTGGTGGTGCAGTCATAGCTCACTGCAGCCTCGAACTCCTGGCCTCAAGCGATCCTCCCGCTTCAGCCTTCCAAGTAGCTGACACTACAGGCATGCACACCACAACTGGCTAATTTTTAAAGTTTTTTTGTAGAGGCTGGGTGTGGTGGTTCATGCCTGTAATCCCAGCACTTTGGGAGGCCAAACCGGACGGATCACTGGGGGCCAGGAGTTTGAGATCAGCCTGGCCAATATGGTGAAACCCCATCTCTACTAAAAATACACAAATTAGCCGGGTGTGGTGGCACATGCCTGTAATCCCAGCTACTTGGGAGGTTGAGGCAGAAGAATCGCTTGAACCCAGGAGGCAAAAGTTACAGTGAGCTGAGATCACGCCACTGCACTCCAGCGTGGGTGACAGAGAAAGACTCTGTCATTGAAAAAAAAGTTTCGTTGTAGAGATGAGGTCACACTAGATTACCCAGGCTGGTCTTCCTTGGCTGAGGGAGAAGGATCACTTGAGCCAAGGGGATAGTCCAAGTCTTGAGTTTTTGAGATAGAATAAAATAACGATTGCAGGCGTGAACCACCACCCGGCCCAAGTGTGTTCTTACTACACCCCAATATTCACTGAAGCACCAAAGTAGTTGTGTAGTTCTCGGACATTAACGAAAATTTCAGTGTCACAAAAAAGTTTTTGCTGCAATGTTCACCGATATGCTTAAAAATGTTCGAAAAAAGACATATAGGATGCCTTAGAATTTTTTTCGTGGTTCTGCTCTTGCAGTCTATTCTATTTTCTAGACATATTCATGAACTTTCAAGTATTTACTAATCTAGTTTTGGTATTAGTCTTTGAAAAATGGCACAAATTCTCATTAGTCATGTCATCTCCTGGGCAAAATCACACAATGTGCTCACATACAGAATATTTGCATCTTAGAAATCCAGAAGTAAAGCAATAATTATCTGCTCTATGTGGCTACTTATGGGATTTTATCTAAAACAGATGTGTAGCATTTTACATTTCTTACCTTATCAAAGTTAGTTCATTCACCACTTCTACTGCACTTTTATGTGGTTTTGTGTTTTATTCCCTAAATAACGTGTAATATTTCATATTGATCCTTATATTCTGTGTAAATGTTCAGTTATAATGTTATTAAATTTTGCTATTGTTTCTACCAAATGGAGAAAATTACCACTATCATATTCATAAAAGCTCATAATCCTCTGAGCACTAGACATCGTCTACAGAAAAAAAACTGTATCGTGTATATTGTGCATTCAGTGTGACAATTTTTTGTTTGAATTTTCACTTAGTTTCTGCCCTATGGCTTAGACTGTTACCCCCAATTTTTACTTTTATTATTATTATTTTTGAGACAGAGTTTTGCTCTTGTCACTCAGGCTGGAGTGCAGTGGTGTGATCTCGGCTCCCTGCAGCCTCTGCCTCATGGGTTCAAGTGATTCTCCTGCCTCAGCCTCCCAAGTAGCTGGGATTACAGGCGCCCGCCACCATGCCTGGCTAATTTTTGTATTTTTAGTAGAGATAGGGTTTCACCATGTTGGCCAGGCCGGTCTTGAACTCCTGACCTCAGGTGGTTTACCTGCCTCGGCCCCCCAAAGTGCTGGGATTACAGGCATGAGTCACCGCGCCCGGCCTATTTTTAAATACTTAACATTATTGAAGATGTACATTTCACTTACTTCATGTTTACCAAGTGCATGTGACAATTACTGACAATCTTTATGTCCATTCTCATACTTCAGTTAATTATTTTTTTATCCTAGAGAGTTTGCAACACAGACAATATAGAGTCTATGAGATAGAATAAAATAAGGAGGATCTATTTATATCTTTTCTCCACTCGGGAATAACTTGTGTATAGTAAGTTTCTGAATCTTTCTACCTGTACTACTTTCAGAATGTTTCTAATAAGGGTTTTCAAGAGGATCTGGCTTTTAATGTTCAATCACATGGCTGTGTACTTGGCTGGGCAGAAAACATATTTGGTTTAATGCATTCTCTTTAAAAAATATCTTCTAGTTTTTCTGGAAATCAATCAGTTACGGTTGACATGGAATCAAAGCGTTTGATCACGTGCTTCTCATCGATGATACAGCCCTGTTATAGTCTTCTCTGGAGTTGCTTCATTTTATTTTTACATTTTACTTGCTTTCTTTGAAGATTTACTTAACGATCAAATAGTTGTATCATTTGTGGCTTTGTTTTCTGTTTTCTGACCCTGATGATTAATTTTTTTTTTTTTGGCCATCTTGGGGGCAACTATATAATAGTTTAGTTTTTTATATTAGGTTTTTAACTTTAAGAAATAACACGTACTTAACAAACCTCTCAATTTTAACAGTACTTAGTTTTTTACTAATGATTTTTATAACAGCAAATTACAGAATTGAATAATGAAATATTAAATTTAGTCAGTGCACTGATATCAGTAAGGGGTTTAAAAAATGTTTAAGATGCTCACTGACCAGTACTTCAGACCAAAAACGGCTCCTTGCTTAAAAATACATATTTATTTTAATGAATTTGATTAACAGGCTCTGATTATTGACTGATTCCGTCTTCATAAGTCAATGAAGAATCATTGTATGCTACACTATTGGAGAAAGCCTTTTTCTTCTATCCATCAAAAATGATCAAAGTATACTTATTTTGTTAAAACAAGATATGTTACTGCCATCTCCTAGAAAATTGTCATCATAATTGTATGAACTGCCTCCCACATTTTTTTTTGAGACAGAGTCTTGCTTTGTCACCCAGGCTGGAGGGCAGTGGTGCGATCTTGGCTCGCTGCAACCTCCGCCTCCCAGGTTCCAGCGATTCTCATGCCTCAGTCTCCTGAGTGGCTGGGATTACACATGTGTGCCACCACACCCAGCTAATTTTTGTATTTTTAGTAGAGATGGGTTTTCGCCACGTTGGCCAGGCTGGTCTCAAACTCCTGGCCTCAAGTGATCCACCCGCCTTGGCCTCTCAAACTGCTGGGATTACACACATGAGATACCGCGCCTGGACCAAATTGCCCATTTTTAAGTGGATAAAGATATAATATTCAAAATCTACAATGATAAACAGTCTCTCATGTGAACGACTGTCTCCTTATATGTGGTGTTCTTGTGCAGTGCACAGTCTGAACAACTGTGCATTCTGCTCTTACCTTCTGGGTCTAGTCATAGCGGTTTTTCTGGATAGCTTCCTTCTCACAAGGGAGATTCTCAGGAGAACTTGGGTTTCCCTCTGCCTAATAACAGTCATTTCCTCCAGATTTGAAGATAAGAAGTGAGCAGTTTATAGATAGAAAGTAGGCAGATACCCTCTGACCTTGAGCTATGCTATGTATCACCTGCACATTCTAAACTGTCCCCTCACAAGGTTTGGTCTCAAAGAGGAGATGGTGAGGAGGATCAAACAGGAGAGCGCAAATGCTTGCCTTTCTTCTCTTCCATCTCCCTTTCCCTCTCCTTGCCATGGTGCCATGAGTCCAGTAGGGACAGGGCGCTCTGTTATTCCCCCGCGCCATATCCTGCCTCTTCTAACCACCAAGTCTTTGAGGTTGCCAGCTTCCCTGTCATGAGAGAAGGTCTACATCTTGTCCCTGTGGCCTTGATGTGGGAGCTAAAGGAATATAGTCAACCTTCTCCAGCGTCTGGCTAGCCAGGCCCACAGCTGGCCCTCCTAGGCAGAGGAGGCCTCAGTGGCTGCAGTGGGGCATGACTTAGAAAAAAGTCTCAGGGCGTCAGTGTAGTGTCCCTGCTGTTCAGTAGCTTCAAAGGATGAATTATGCTCTGTAATTTGGAAATGGAAGAGCAGACCGACTTCATTTTTGTTCTGAATCAAGCCACCTAGACTTTACACCTAAGTCATCATAAGCTTTAAAATAATTTTCATAGCTGGCCACTCTAATTTGTGCACCAGAAGGCTGCAGGAGCTTTTAAACTGTAGAGTGGCCATCAAGTCTGGACACGTTGATACTGTTATTTATCATGTAGAATATGGCAACAATAAGTTATTGCTATGTATTTGACCATTACATGTGTTCCCACTGCTGCTGTAACAAGCTACCATGAACTTAGTGGCTTAAAACAACACAGATTTATTATCTTACAGCTCTGGTGATCACAAGTCCAAAATGGGTTTCACAAGGATAAAATCAAGGTGGCATCAGGACTGTGTTCCTTCTGGATGCCCTAGGGGAGAATTTACTCCTTGCATTTTCCCAGCTTCTAGAGGCCACCTGCATTCCTTGGCTCGTGGCCCCTCCCTTCATCTTGAAATCGCATCACTCTAACCTCTGTTTTTGCATCACATCTCCTGTCTCTAACTTTGACTGTCTTGCCTTTTCTAACTGTGAGGGTCCCTGTAATGACACTGGGCCCACTCAAGTTATCCAGGAAAATCTCCCCATCTCAAGATCCTGCAAATTTGCACACACCCTCGGTATGACCCTTGGCCCCTGACCACCAGATGGGACTGCATGTGAAAATACACCTTGCCTGGCTCGGGTGGGGAGGCTGCCGCTCTGTGGCTGGGCCTGATCTCTCCTTGGCTGGCCTTCCTCCCCCGTCATGCTTTCCTACTCTCTGACCCATCTCCCTACAAACCTGTCCCTGGTGCATCACTTGCACATGAAGCTTCCTTGGAATCTACTTCTGGGGAGCCTGACTTTGGGCACCCTCTGACTGTTTCATATGAAAACAACACAACAATGGTCAGGACAGATACATGCATCTCAGAGAGGCAGAAGGGTGCTCAGGCCAGTGACACCTGACTTTCGTGCCACTGTACTTAATCATGTGTCCACAGCAATGCTGTCTGGCAGAAACCAGAGGCAAGACACAGGTGCGATTTCCAGTTTTCTGGGAGCCACTTGGAAAAGTGAAAAGAAATAGGTGAAATGTATTTTAATGATATTTTCCTTAACCCAGTATATTCACAATAGCATTATTTCCATATGACAACAGTATCAAAACCAAGGACTACTTCACATTTGATTTTTCCTACGAAGTCTTTGAAATCAGTGTGTATTTCACACTCACACACATCTCATCGCAAACTAAACACACATCAGGTGCTTAGTGGCTGGTTGCAGGTGGCATGGCCATTGTGTCAGACAGGGAAGCCCTAGAGCATGACCATGAGAATCAGAAGGAAATTCAGAAAATTAGTGAGGAGAGAAGGGTTTTGAGGTGCCGCCCTGAGTGCTGTCTGGCAGGAAGGGCGTCTCGGCCACAGGCTGCCTACATTCATCTCCTGCTGGGATTGCAGCTCACTGAACTTCCCTTGCCAGTGTGCCCATGGGGAGAGGCTGGCCTGCTCAGAACAGCTCCAGGTATTAGGTCCCCATGACCATTCCCACATTTGTGAATAAGCAGCATGGTTAACTGAGCCTGTCCTTGAGAGGGCACCTACATTTGGCATTCAGATCGTCAGGCTTCTGATCCTGCAGGGAAGAGTGCCAGCACCTGATGGAGGAGGGTAAGTGAGTGTGCAGGGCTGCCAGTGCTTCCCCGGGTTACTGCGTCTGCTTATCAGTCCTGCACCTAGCCTTGCCCAGAGCTTGAAACGTGGCCTGCTCTGCTTGTATATTGACTTATCTAATTTCTACTGTGGCTTCACAGGCAAATGTCGGTTTACAGGCCCTTCAGAGTCTGGGCTTGTCTTTCTTCCTCCCACCCTTGCCTCTGAGCCTTTGCACATGCTAATCCGTTTGCTTGGAAAACTAGTTTCTTTCCCTTGCCCTAAAACTTCAAGCCATAAGCAGATCTAAATTTTTCTCTTTTTAAAAAATTTGATTTAATTTTTATTTTTTAAAAAAGAGGTGAGGTCTTGCTATGTAGCCCAGACTGGTCTTGAATTCCTGGCCTCAAGTCATCCTCCTGCCTCAGCCTCCCGAAGTGCTGGAATTACAGGCCTGAGCCACTGCCTCCAGCCGCAGATCTAAATTTTTTAATGTTTTTTTCTGTATTAGAAATAAAATATCTTATAAATTGTGAATAAAAGCCTCTAGCTTCCAACAATTTTTGTAGTGAAGGTGTTTTTGGCAATCCAAAACAACTTTTCAAAATACAATGAAAAAAACCTTTTGGCAACATGTATGTTAATTCTGAAATAAAGAAAAATCGATTGTTACCTGTATTGAGTATGCAGTTTGAAGAGCAAAACATGAAGCAGCCTACTGAAGCATACATTGGAACAGTGATGTCCAAAGGCCCATATACGGCCAGCTTAATTAGCAGAGGGCACTGGGCTCGGGCCCAGGAGAAATTAGGTCAAAGGAAGCCGTGCTATGGGAAAGTAAAAACAATTACTACAAACCAATTATGACCTCCCGCCCAAGCCATCATTAAGGCATTAACTATACTCCTCCACCCTCGGCTGCAGCCTTCCCGTCCCCAGCCCTTTCCTGGCATCGCTGTGGCACTGATCTGCACAGTGCCAGTGACAATTTTGCAACTTACTGACAATGTGACCTGAAGGTTTTAGCTTATTTTTTTAAACTTATTTATAGGTCAGGATACATGAATGAGGTCTCTCATATTTTCAGCACTGGTACGAAACTAAAAGGGTGACTCTACTGCAAAATATCAGGTGGTTTGTATCGGTCGATTGAGATCTATCGCTGTCCTGCTCTTTGTGCAGGGTTTTGAGGCAGTCTAATGCTTTCTATGAGGAAGGCTCACAGGATTTTGAATGTCAACTCAAGGCCCTCGTAGAACGGTGCTGGGAAGACAGCAGGAGCTTCATCAATACATGGGTGGCTGTGTGCGAGGACAACTGTGCTCCTGAAATACACACGTTTAAGGGCACGTGGCTGACACAGGCCACTTGCTGGTGCAGTGCCACGGACTAAGGAGGAATGATATATAATAAAGGCAGAGATCCTGCAAATCCCACGGCAGCCCAGGCATTCTCCAGCCCTGGGCACAGTGCCTGAATGTCACGGGGCTGCCATGCCAGTGTGCTGAACAGATTAGAAGAGATGAGAGGGGACAGAAACCCTGTCTCTAGGCAGCACATTTTCAGGCCATGTCAAGTAGTAAACAAGTAGAAAAACGAACCAGCAGAACCACTGGAAAAGGGAGAGAGATTTGCGCTCAGAGGTCCTCAAAATCTCCCTCCACTCTGGAGGTCTCTGGCAGCTTCGTCTGTTCCTCCAGTTCTGCCCTTGGGTGGCTGCAACTCTCCTTCCCCCCACACCCTCTTTGCTTCCATTCTGCTTTAAGTCACTTTATTTTATTATTTTTAATCAATGTAACACATTTTTTGGTAGCAATATTAAAATATATTATAATATATTAATATATGTTAAAAAATATTAATATATATTTATATATTATAATATATTAATATATTAAAAATATATTATAATATATTAATATATTAAAAATATATTATAATATATTAACATATAAAAATATATTATAATATATTAATATATTAAAATATATATTATAATATATTAATATTAAAATATATTATAATATACTAATATATATTATAATATATTAATATATATTAAAATATATATTATAGTATATATTTTTATATTCTTGATTAATGTAACAAATACCAGCCAGGAGCAGTGGCTCCCACCTGTAATCCCAGCTGTTTGGGAGGCTGAGGCTGGGGAATCACTTGAGATCAGGAGTTCAAGACCAGCCTGGCCAACATGGTGAAACCCCATCTCTACTAAAATACAAAAATTAGCCAGGTGTGGTGGTGGGCGACTGTAATCCCAGCTACTCGGGAGGCTGAGGCAGGAGAATCACTTGAACCCAGGAGGTGGAGCTTGCGGTAAGCTGAGATTGCGCCACTGCACTCCAGCCTGGGTGACAGAGCAGCACTCCATCTTAAAAAAAAATATATATATGTATATATATATATGTGTATATATATGTGTGTGTGTATGTGTATATATAACAAATACCTAATGACAAATACCCAAAGAGAAGGAGAAATGGAGGAAGGGAGGGAAATGAGAAAGAGAGCGGGACGGATGCAGAGGAAGGGAGAGGGAGAGGGATTGCTTTCTTATTTAGAATTTCTGGGTGTATGGGCTGTGACAGTGTATTCACCGTCTGTCATGGAAGTCAGGATTTAGTGCTCAAATAGCATCTCTGCTTCACTTCCCCTCTCTTCATCTTCTCATTCTACAATTTTTTTTGTTAAAAATTATACTAATTGAGTTTGGTTAAATTATACTTCCATTTTTGGTAACCTGCCTCTCCTGGTCTTTCTGCAATCAGCCCTGAAATCCTTAGACTCTGCACACTTGGTGTGACCCTTTTGCCATTCATTTACTTGTATTCAGTAGGCTTTCTGGGAAGTGTTTCTTCATGTACGGTATCTGGATGAGTTTTTAAAAATCCATTCAAGTCATAAACCTGTTGTTTTTTAATCTTACAGTTGAAAAACAACATTAAACATCAGCATATCAAAACTCTTTGCCCAAGCCATTTATACTAATTTTGCCCTCCACATTAGAAATCATACTATCCAGCCCTAGAGTGGTTCAGAATATTTGAGATCCTGTCTGTACTGCTGAGCTATATCACTGGATTGAACTGGGAAAATCATGGAACTGGCCTGTACTGGCATTAGCAGTTTGTGAAGAAACTTTTGGAAAATCTCATTCCTTTTTTCAACAGCCAGCAAAGTCCAGACAGAAAAGGAAGGAAGAGCAGACAATGTTGGTTTTGGTGCCTGAGATCTGAGTGCATTCCCTGAGGAATGGAGGTCCCTAAGGAGTTGTGATGGGCCGGAATGTTGACTCCAGATGTTCCCAGCGCCCAGACTCGTTGGCACAGGGGGACCCTGAATGATAATATCCCATCAGCTGAGATTTTCGATGCAGATTTTCCATCCTATGTTATGACTCACATTACAACAGTTACCTAAACAAAGATCTTTGCTCTTTCTGGATGAGTTTCCAGTGATAAACGAATAAAATGGCATCAAACAACTCCCCTTCTTAGAGGTGTCATGTTTGTATACACAAGCTCTGATTCACCCTCTTCTCATCAGTGGGTTTGTCTGATTGTCAAGCACGGTGTCTTCTAGTGGGGACATGTGACAGTAATTTCTTTTCCACATTATCTGCCATTGACACCATGTCACCCTCTACTGCATCCTTTGATAAAGGGATTCTACAAGTAGTTTTTATTTCTCTTTCTGAGCATAACATTTTTCATTAACTTTAACACTACTTTTCCCAAGCTTCTGAAGAATCCTGTGACTTGCACCTACTTTTGCTATAGGGAATGTCACTTTAAATGCAGTTTCAAAACGTTGTTTTGGTCTTTTTTTTCTGCGTAAACAACTGATTTTTTTTTTTCTAGAAATCATTATTGACTGGGCATGGTGGCTTACACCTGTAATCCCAGCACTTTGGGAGGCCAAGGTGGGTAGATCACAAGGTCAAGAGTTTGAGACCAGCCTGGCCAACATGGTGAAACTCTGTCTCTACCAAAAATACAAAAATTAGCCGGGCATGGTCGTGGGTGCCTGTAATTCCAGCTACTACTCGGGAGACTGAGGCAGGAGAGTCGCTTGAACCTGGGAGGCGGAGGTTGCAGTGAACTGAGAGTGCGCCACTATACTCCAGCCTGGGCGACAGAGCGAGACTCTGTCTCAGAAAAAAAAAAAAAGAAAAGAAATCATTATTTTGAGATTTTTCTAGGGGGAATTCATGGAGTTTACCAAAGGAATTTCATAGGGCCTTAAAAATGATATAACAGCTTCAGTGGTTTTGGACTTTTGTTTGGCAAAGTTTATGACAGTGACAGACTCCCATCCATTTGCATTTTTCAATGTTGGCATTTTAAGCAAGACCATCCCTGTTGGAGATTCGCTTGTTCTAACACCTACAAATTTATTGAAGTAGTGCTCAAATTTGTTTTCACATTGTTTTGAAATGTATTAGCATCATTTTCAATACTAGTTTACACCTGATGAGCCACTTCCGAATCACTGCTCCACATTTGTGATTTGTAAATATGAGATGCACAGTGGAAAGAAACAAAAACTCCAATTTAATGAACAGAAACCACCAAAATAATGTGAAACTCTCTTAGCAAGGACAAGCTATAGACTTATAGCTGAGATGGCCTGACCAACAATTCTTGTAGCCAAGTGAAGTCTAATTTTACATTGAAAATTTGAATGTATACAAACAACTTCTTTCATGTATTTTGTTTTTTGAAATTGCTCAGCAGCCTGTGGAGTCACTGATAGACCACCAAGGATGTCAGCAACCAACGTTGAGGAACACAGCTCTGGGCTGAAGTAAGCAGCTGCCTGGCACCAGAACTCTCTACTTCCTGCTCTGCTGTGAAGGCTGGAGTCCCCTTGGCAACACCAGCCTGCTTTTCCAACAGGTACTGCAGGCTCTATACAAGTCCTTCCCAGCATCAGTCAAGAAGCAAGAACATATTCTCTCAAAAGAAGCCAGACCTCAGCCAGATTCAGGAGAATCAGCCAGGGGACCCCACTCTCTGAGAGACTTCAATCTCTCTGAACATCAGTTCCCTTCTCCAGAAAATGCAGATCATAATGTCTCCCTAATAGGACTGTTGGGAGGAATAGACTAATTGAGATGTCAACTGTTGTACACCAAATACGGAGACTGGCACATACCATGGACTTCGTAATTAGTAGTTGTAACTATCTTCTATCTTTTTATGTCCCCATAGTATTTAGAAAGATAGGATATCAAAAGCTGGGACACTTAACCCCACAGTAATGAACTTACACTTGGTAATTCCAACACACAGGGGCAGAGGAAATATTTAAATAGCCTCCAGAGGCGGGGCACCATGGTTCATGCCTATAATCCTAGCACTTTGGGAGGCCGAGGCTGGCAGATTGCTTGAGTCCAGGAGTTTGAGACAAGCCTGGGCAACATGGTGAAATAAAAAAAAAAAAAAAAAAAAAAAAAATTAGCCGGGTGTGGTGGTGCGTGCCTGTAGTCCCAGCTATTTGTGGGGCTGAGGTGGGAGGATCACTTGAACCTGGGAGGCAGAGGTTGCAGTGAGCCGAGATCGTGCCACTGCACTCCAGCCTGGGTGACAAAGCAAGACCCTGTCTCAAATAAATAAATAGCCTCCAGAAACAATATATAGAAGCCTGAGAAACAGCAGAGGCTCATAGGCCACCCAACACACAGCTCAAAGCAGTGCTTTCATCCTCCTTCAGCCTCAGAGAAGTTTCATCATCACAAAAAAGGGTGACCACACGAGGACTCATTTGTATGTCATAAACTGATATGGACAATCGGCCCTTCTTTTTTCTTTCTTAGATATGAGGTCTTGCTCTGTCGCCCAGGCTGGGGTGCAATGGCGTAATCATAGCTCACTGCAGCCTCCAATTCTTGGCCTCTAGCAATCCTCCCACCTCAGCCTCCCAAGTGGCTGGTACTACAGGCTCTGATCCTGCTTAAGGATTCTGTGTTTGCATTTCTCTGTTGCTGGTCATTTATGGTGCTGATTAGGTTCATGAGTGAAGGGGAGTTTCAATGGGGAAGAAGGGAAAAGATAGAAAAAACATCTGGAAGCAGGAGGAAGGTTGGAGGTTGGAGGAGATATGGGGAATTGAAGAGAGTCATTGGAGACTGGGAGTGTTGTAGGTAAGATATGAACAAGGCTGTGACAGTTGCCTTGAAATTGGGGACTTCAGGGATTTGGATGGATAAAACAGATTTCTAGGAAATGTTGCTGCTGTGTGTTATGCAATTTAATGTCTCTCTTTTGGGGTTTGGACTTATGTTTCTTTTGGATGTGGCATTATGCTGAAACAAGCAATATGGTGGATTGCAAACATTGCCACAAATTCTTCCCATTCATGTTGCAACGCTCCACAACATAATATTGCAGCTCCCCAGTCGAGAAAGGACGTCTGTTTTTTCACCCCTTGAAGCTGGACTTGGCCACGTGACTTAGTTTGGCCAATGGGACACTAGCAAATGTGCAGCACGCAGAGGCTTGCAAAGTGCATACATATTGGAACTTGCCTCTCTTGCTGCTCTAGGAAATGCTTGAACTAGCACCCTTTGAAGGAGCCTGTCTAGGCTGCTAGATCAGAGGGACATGACCTGGTTTTCTCCACGGGCCCTGCTGATAGTCAGCCACTGGTGGACACATGAGTGAGGCCACTGACTGGCGGCTGACGGCATGCATGTGTGAGCACGGCTGAAATTCCACAGAGCAGAGACCAGCTGTCCCAGCAAGCTTAGCTCAAAGTGCAAACAAATAAACAGCTGTTTTAAGCTACTGTGTTTTGAGAGGGTTTGTTATGCAGCAAAAGCTAATAGATACAGGCAGGAACAAGAATCTCCAGTATTTCATAGGTTTGTTATGTGATGGTGCTGTGTGCCTGGGGCTGAGTTAGTGCTCAACAATCAGTAGCCTATAAAAGAGCAGCTGCTGTCCATCACCGGACAGTGGGCCATCACCGGAGCACTGTGGCAATGCGAGTGTCCCTGGAGCATATCGAGTGCAATCTGCCTCTGATGCAGGGGTCCCTGACACCATGCCCAGCTGGTCCTGCTCTGCCCGGTGGCTTCTTGTGGCAGAGATTCCCCTGGCTGGCCATTCTGCATAGAGAGTTGGGATTAGTGACGTGCTGTCTATTGTATTTAGCCAAAAGCCATTGTGAGTGAGGAATGCATTTTATTTTCAGAGTAATCCTGAGTCAAGAGACGTGAGGTGAAGGAGAAAGACCAATATTCCTTTGAGCTCCCCTTTGCCTATCTCCCATCCTTTACCCTGAAGGCATCTGCTGAAGTTCTGAACTGTGAGAGCCTCTTCCCTTGAAATGACCCCATTAGTTAGCTGGTGTGGGGTGATTTGGGTAACACCTATCCAAGGGTATGAAGCCTCGGAATCTGGGTTATTAGGGAGTGAAGGGGGCTAAGAAAGGAAGGCCAAAGACATGGGCATAGGAGAAGTCAAGGAAGAGGCACTGTGCCGTGCGTGCAAGGTGAGAGGCCTATGGAATGAAGCAAGGTGTGTTGTGATATATGGCAGATATGTGTGCAGAGGAGATGCCACACTCAGTAAGTATGCTATGGCATGATTTTCTGTGGTCAAGGGACAGTTTGCACAAGCTTTGTAGCAAGAGGAAGTTGACCTGGGGTAAAGTCAACTTAGTGTCCTCAAGATTAAATAGCTTGTCAGTAACTCCTTCATTATTTATCAAATATTTACTGAACACTAGGTTCTGGGGATGCAGTGACCAAAATGTGAAAAGTATCTGAACTCATGGAGCTTCCATTCTAAAGGGGGAAATCCCCAATTCACATCTTATTACATAACATAATTTTGTGTGCGTAAAGCAGGATGAGGGGTTGCAGAGTGTTTGATGCTTCTAGATGATGTGGTCAGGAAAGGCCTCTCTGAGGGGATGCTGTTTGAACAGAAACCAGAATTGGTGATGGCACCTCAGGCAGAGAGCACAGCAAGTGCAAAGGCCCTGAGAGGCGATGGTGCTGGTGGAGGATAGAGTCGGGTCCTGATGGTACAGTGGTCAGTAGGAGACACCTGCCCATCATATGCAGGGGTTCCTAGGCCATGGACAGCACCTTCACTTGGTTTACAGTAAGTGCGCTGGAAGCCTTCGAGGATAGGGAGTGACTTGATCTGATTTTCATCCCAAAAGGATTCTCTCTCTGTTGCATCAGAACAGAAGACTTTTGGGGAGCCTTGGAAAGACAGAGCTGAGTCTGGAAGCTGGAACAGTGGCTCCACTGCTGGGTGATCTTGACAGGTAGGTTAACCTTTCTGAGTTGCAGAGTTCTTGTCCATACCTTGGTGACAACTATTATATCATTTTCCTCCCTGCATTGTTAAGCAATTTAGCAGATATTTTTTTGGGGCCCAGCTCTGTGCCAGGCATGTGGTGAGGCCCCGAGCTATGTAGAGGACTCAGTAAGTGACGCATGTGGGCCCAGCATGCTTCTAACACACAGCAAGGTTCAAGAATGGTGACCATGCTAGTACATTTATTATCAGTCAGTGGGTGTCCTGGCCTGATGGAAGAAGCAGCTCTGCATCTCAGATCAAGGATTACAAAGAAGGGTCCATGTGGGTGGTCTCTGTCACTCTGGAGACCCAGGCCAAGTGCTACGGAAACCTCACAGCACCCCAGCCTGGTTTGTCACCTGCTCCTACCTGCCTGCCATTTTACTTCTTAAATTCTATGATCTCTTAAGTGACTCGCATTCATTTGCCTTGTTTTGGCATATCTTATCCTTTGTCCTGTCAATCTTGGAGTGCTTGATTTAGACTTTGTTTTTGGTGTATTAATGATTCCATTCAATCAAAATTCACTTCCCTGTAGCTTCAAATGTTGGTCTGCCTTGGTTTCCTCAATCTAAGGGCTGCAAGAGGGGTGTTTTGTGTTACATTATTTATTTATTTATTTATTTATTTATTTATTTATTTATTTATTTTTGAGATGGAGTTTCACTCTTGTTGCCCAGGCTGGAATGCAATGGCATGATCTTGGCTCACTGCAACCTCTGCTTCCCAGGTTCCAAGCAATTCTCTTGCCTCAGCCTCCTGAGTAACGGGAACTACAGGCATGTACCACCATGCCTGGCTAATTTTTTTGTATTTTTTAGTAGAAACAGGGTTTCACCATGTTGGCCAGGCTGGTCTCAAACTCCTGACCTCAGGTGATCCACCCACCTCGGCCTCCCAAAGTGCTGAGATTACAGGCATGAGCCACCGTGCTCAGCCACATTATTGTTTATTGGTTTTATTATTAACACAACCTCAGGCAAAGTTACACTAAGGAACTGTAGCTTAGAAAGTACACATTTTATTTTATTTTTAATGTGGTAAAATACACACAACATAACATTTGCCATTTTCACCATTTTAAGGGTAAAGTTTAGTGGCCTTAAGCATATTCACATTGTTGTGTAACTATCACCACTTTTCATCTCCAGAACTTTTTCTCCATCCCAAACTCAAACTCTGACTTGTTAAACAATAGCTCCCCATTTCTCCCTCCACCAGCCCCTGGCAACCACCCCTGTACTTTCTGTCTCTATGGATGTGGCTATTCCACCTCCCGCATAGAAATGTCATCATTCAGTATTTGCCCTTTTGTGTCTGGCTTCTTTCACTTGATATTATGCCCTCCAGGTTCATTCATGTTGTAGCATGTGTCAGATTTTTCTTCCGTTATTGGAAAAAACAAACTCTGTAAAACATTTTAAAGAGGTTTGTTTCTGAGCCCATATTGTCAGAGTAGGTAGCTAGGCAGACATGAGCAGGGCAGGAAAGGCCCCTGCACTCCTGCCCAGGAATGTCAGGTGACCATCAGGTGATGGTCAGGCAGTTGTTAAACTGTCTCTCTAAAATAATAATTGGTTGCAGCTGCTGCCAGGGAAAGGCAGTCTTCCAATAGACGGAAACACCTGAAGCTGTTATCAGCAGCTTCCTGATGAGATCTTGGGAAATGGGCAAGTAGGCTCATGAATGTGCACTAGGAGGCAAAATAGCAGAGTTTAACTGGTATACGACCTTCCTTTAGGAACACTTGACTGGTAAGGGAAAATTGCCTCAAATGAGCATGTGCACAACTTCAGTAAACACACTGTGCACGCAGCCCCTCCCAGGTGCTGGCAGGCCACTGTGCATGGGAATGGCCTACCCCAATGAAAAATCAAGCGGGGAGAGACCTAAACCACGGAACCATGCCAATGTATGAAACCCCAAGTGAAAGGCCAAACAGTGTACGTGGATCTCTCAAGCTGCCCACTTGGCCCTCTTCCAAGGGTAGTTTACTTCCTTTTGTTCCTGCTCTAAAACTTTTTTTTTTTTGAGACACAGTCTCGCTCTGTTGCCAGGCTGGAGTGCAGTGGCGCGATCTCAGCTCACTGCAACCTTTGTCTCCAGGGTTCAAGTGATTCTCCTGCCTCAGCCTCCGGAGTAGCTGGGACTACAGGTACACGCCACCACACCCAGCTAATTTTTGTATTTTTTTTTTTTTTAGTAGAGACGGGGTTTCACCATGTTGACCAGGATGGTCTTGATCTCTTGACCTCATGATCCACCCACCTTGGCCTCCCAAAGCGCTGGGAGCCACCGCTCCCGGCCTCTAAAACTTTTTAATAAACTTTCACTCCTGCTCTAAAACTTGCCTCGGTCTTTCACTCTGCTTTATGCCCCTTGACTGAATTCTTTTCTCCTAGGGAAGAATTGAGTTTGCTGCACACCTGTCGGATTTGCTACTGCTAACAACGTGAGTGACTGTGGCCAGGAGAAAACACAAACTCAAGAAGCCCTGAGTAAGTGATCACGAAGTGGTTGGGTTACAGTTAGGTTTTATACATAATTGTAAGTAAAATTATAAATCAATCAATGAAAGGTATATATTGGTTTAGCTAGAAAAGGCAGGGCATCTCAAAGCAGGGACTTACAAGTCATAGGTGGGTTTTCAGGATTCTTTAGTCGGCAATTGATTGCAAGAGTTAAGCTTCATCTAAAGACGTGAAGTCAGTAAAAAGGAATGCTTAAGATAAGGGGGTCTGCTATCTCTCATGTGATGCTATACCAGAGTCAGTTTGGAAAATAAGCCATGTTATACTGGGTTAATTTAAAAAAACAATTTAAGGAGACTTTATGGTTTGTAGGGTGTGATTTAACCTTATCCTTGCATAGTCTTGGGTCTTATTTATTTATTTATTTGAGACTGAGTCTTGCTCTGTCTTATTTATAATTCAGTATCTTATTGCCACAGAGAGTCTGTTCTGTCAGTCTTATGATCTCTATTTTAATGTTAATGCTGGTCAGTTGTGCCTAAACTGTGAAACGAAGGGGGTATTATGAGGCATGTCTGACCTCCCTTCCTGTCACGGCTGGGAATTAAGTTTTTAAGAATTTTCTGTGGTCCCCTTGGCCAAGAGGGGGTCCTTTCAGTCAGTTGTGGGGACTTAGGATTTTTTTTTTTTTTTTGAGACAATCTCGCCCTATTACCCAGGCTAGAATGCAGTGGCACTATCTTGGCTCACTGCAACCTCTGCCTCCTGGACTCAGCCTTCTGTCTCAGCATCCTGAGTAGCTGGGACCACAGGCGTGCGCTACTGTGGCCAGCTAATTTTTTGTATTTTTTGTAGAGATGTGGTTTTGCCATGTTGCCCAGGCTGGTCTCAAACTCCTGAGTTCAAGCAATGCTCCCGTCTTTGCCTCCCAAAATGCTGGGATTACAGGCATGAGGCACCACGTCCAGCTAGGATTTTATTTTTAGTTTACCCTTCCTTTTTTAGGCTGAATAATATTCCACTGTATGTATATGCCACATTTTGCTTATCCACTTATCCACTGATGGACACTTGGGGCTTCTTCTTCTTTTTTTTTTGGCTACTGTGAATAATGCTGCTATAAACATGGGGTTCAAATATCTCTTTGAGACTCTGCTTTAACTTCTTTTGGATATACACTCAGAAGTGAAATTGGTGGATCATAGGATAATTTTGCCTTTGTGAAATTATGACAGTAAGAGAAATCTGACATAGTTGACTCCATCTTGCTTCTAGCCTCCAAGCTGTCCTTGGTCATTCCTGGCCATAGGCCAAGCTAACTTTGGGAGAAATTTATTTTTATATTATTCTTATTTTTTTGAGACGGTCTCGCTCTATCACCCAGGCTGGAGTGCAGTGGCGCAATCTTGGCTCACTGCAACCTCCTTCTCCTGGGTTCAAGCGATTCTACTGCCTCAGCCCCCCAAGTAGGCTAATTTTCAGATTTTTAGTAGAGATGGAGTTTCACCATGTTGGCCAGGCTGGTCTCCAACTCCTGACCTCAAGCGATCCGCCTGCCTCAGCCTCCCAAAGTGTTGAGATTACAGGTGTGAGCCACCCTTACTTGAAAGTGAGGATGACAATAGTCCCTCACTAAAACTAACCCCCTTCTTGCTCAGGGATTGAAAACCACCTTTGTAAGATTAATGAAAGGGCACAAGAATAGGACTGTGGGAGGGGTCTGAACTCTGCTAAGATGTAGGCATAGTGTCTATAATTCCTTCCTGCTCAAGAGTCATGGGGCCAGAGGTCACAATATTTGTGACTTCCAGCCAGGCATGGTGGCTTATGCCTGTAATCCCAGCACTTTGGGAGGCTGAGGTAGGTGGATCACTTAAGGTCAGGAGTTCGAGACCAGCCTGGGCAATATGGTGAAACTCCATCTCCACTAAAAATACAAAACAACAACTACAACAACAACAAAAGAAACTTAGCTGGGTGTGGTGGTGGGTGCCTGTAATCCCAGCTACTAAGGAGGCTGAAGTAGGAGAATCACTTGAACCTGGGAGGCAGAGGTTGCAGTGAGCCAAGATCGTGCCACTGCACTCCAGCCTGGGCAACAAAAACGAAACTCCGTCTCAAAAAAAAAAAAAAAAAACCAATTATAGAAATTACAGGTTTGAGCCACTGTGCCTGGCCTATATATGTCTATCTTTATGTCAGTAGCAGGCTGTTTTGATTACTGTAAATTTGTGGTAAGTTTTGAAATCAAGAAATGTGAGACGTGCAACTTTGTACTTCTTTTTCAAGATTGTTTTGACTCTTTAGGGTTCCTTGAGATTCTATCTGAAATTTAGGATGGATTATTCTTTTTCTGCAAAAATGTCATTGGGATTTTGGTAGAGAGTGCATTGAATCTGTAGACCATTTGAGTTATATTGGTATGTGAAGAATATTGTCTACCCGGCCATGAACACAGGATGTCTTTCCACTTATTACTGTCTTCTTTAATTTTTTTTCAGCAACATTTTGTATTTTTCAGTGTGTAAGACTTTTGCTTGCTTGGCTAAGTTTATTGCTACGTATTTTACTCTTTTTAATGCTTTTGTAAATGGAATTATTTTCTTAATTTTCTTTTTGGTTGTTTATTGTTAATGTATACAGGCAAAACTGATTTTGCATGTTGATTTTGTATGCTACAACTTGGCTAAATTTGTCTATTAGTTCTAACAGGTGTGTGTATGTATAACAAAACATTTTTCATAATAAAGGAATTTTATTTTTATTTTTTCAGATTTGGGGGAACATGTGCAGCCTTGTTACTTGGGTATATTTCATTATGCTGAGGTTTGGACTTCTAATGAGCCCATTGCCCAAGTGTGATCATAGTACCTGACAGGTAGTTTTTCAACCTTTTCGCCCCTCTCTCCCTCCCCCTCGGAATATTTTTAAAACACTTTCAAAACCATCCTCTCCCTATCTATTAGGAGGCTATGCATGAATGCTCTTTGCATCTAATGAATACCGAATGCAGATGTGTAGAGAATCCTGACCAAGCCACGCTGGCGCCAGTGAAGGTAGAAAAGCAGATCACGATTGTTAAAGTGCTTTGAATCCCCAGTTACACAAAATCAAGCATAAATGGTTGATATTCCACGTTGAAAATGTTGACAGAAGAGAGGAATATTTAAGGGATCTTTTCAGAGGTTTCCAATTTGCTTAGTGTTAAACTGTGACCTCTGAATAAATTTAAATTGTGGTTATCCCGGCATGTTAGAATTTCACAGAAAATGGTAAATAATGTAAATAATGTTTAGTAGAAAATTGCTTTGATTTGTGGGATCTCCTGCCACACCATAAATGAGGTATAAATAGTTTTCTAATTTGGGAAAAACAGTAAGAAGATTTTCCTGCTTGAGAAAGGCAGTTGTACCTACTGTCAAAGTAATTGAAAGGACTTACTGAAAACATGGGAACAGAAGAACGCAGAGGTCAGAGAATTTCTGGAGTGTCCAATTAGAGCTACAAATACAGGATGTGTGTATTGGGGCTATACATATAACTGCAAGGAAAATGATGTGCCTCAAGAAGTGAAATAACATGCAGCTGCTTCCACTGTTTAGGGGCTTGTCCTGGAGACAGCTCCACCCTCTTCTGAGCCCTGTCCTCCAGGTGACAAAATGGAGGGGAACCACATATGCAATTGCTGCCTACATGGTGCAGAACCAAGACACGTTCACCTGGCCCCCAGGAGCCCAGGACACCTATACCTGGGCTCCAGGAATGTGCTTTTCAGCCTTATCCCAGACTATCTTCCTTCCAGACAGGGAGGCTGGGATTAGAACAGGTGGGACCATAGGCATTTGCAACCCTGAGGCTCATCAGGGTCTGCCAGGGGCAGACAGCAGAACATAGCAGCTCTCTTGAGTACACGGGTTCAGTAAGTCAAAGCCTTCCCCGTTCCTCCTTCACCTGAGGGACAGATGACCACCTAACTCCTCCCAGACCTTGCATGGCCCTGTCTATAATTACTGTTTCCTTTAATTTCTGGCGGTTCACCTCATTATAGTCCATGAACCTAATGAGAGGGTCCCTTTGCCTGGCAAGCAGGGATGGAACAGGTTTGGATTAGACTCTGACTCATTGTGTTTTGTTGGTCGGACTCCGGTAGTGTCTGCTCCTGGCTTACCTCACTTCTGTGGTCCCAAGAATGCAAACCGCGGCCCGGTTCTGCCGGGCTCCACTCCCCACCTCCACTCCCCGCCTCCACTCCCCACCACTCCTAACTCTGGCTGACCTACATAGTCTTTCCTGAGTGCACTGAAATAGCTGTTTTCATTTCTGCTCATCCATGCTGATGGCTTTCCCTTTCCCAATGCATTAGATTCCCCCTCCATCAATATTGCACATTTGGCCTCCATTCCACATACTTCACGTGCCTTTCTAGATGGTTTTATTCCTATGAAAAACAACTGATTATTATTTTTCTCTGTCTGTTCATGTTGTTTTACTTATTATTTTACTTCTCCCTTGTGTTATTACAAATCATAAGAAAAATAGTGATACCCCCTGCTATTATAATTCCTATTTGAAACTATGTAAGGCTTGGCATGGTGGCTCACACCTATAATCCCGGCACTTTGGGAGGCCAAGGTAGGAGGATCCCTTGAGTCTAGGAGTTTGAGACCAGCCTTGCCAATATAGTGAGACCCCTATCTCCACAAAAAAATTGAAAAATTGGCCAGGTGTGGTAATGCACACCTATAGTCCCAGCTACTAGGGGGGTTGAGGCAGGAGGATTCCTTGAGCCCAGGATTTCGAAGCTGCAGTGAGCTGTGTTCACACCACTGCACTCCAGCCTGGGCCACAGAGTGAGACTCTGTCTATATATTAAAAAAAAAAAGAAATAAACTATGTAAAATATTAACTGTCCTAATACCATTTCCCAAAGGGAAACATCCCCTTAATGATGCCAGCCAATGCATCAGGAAAGATTACCTTTTGACTGTCATAGATCACTATGACCTGCTTATTTATCCTATTATTCTAAGTGTGCTATGTTTCTGTTGCTAACGCATTTCTTTTATTTTGTTAAAAATGTGAAATTTTCAAGCTTAAAGGAACTTTTAAACTTAGAGTTGTGAGTACACTACACAACGATTTTTTCCTAAGCCATTTGAAAGTAATTTGTCCACGTCATATCCCAACTTGCCCCAATTTTTCGGATGTATTTGCTACAAGGCTATCTCCTACATAACCACACTACACCATTCCAACCAGGAAATTAAAAGACACATCACCTACATCTCATCCTCAAACCCCCTTTACATTTTGCCAATTATCCTGAGTGTTCTATGCAGCAAAATGATTCAATCCAAAGTCTTATATTGCCTTCTGTTGCCCCCCTCTGTCTCTTTTCACAAAAGCACTTTTTATTTGAGGCAAAGAGAAGTCTTGCCGTAAGGATTATATTCCATCAGCCGAAACTCAACTGTTAGAGGCACTATTTTGACTCTGTAGATTTTGCTTCTCTTTGGTCAGAAAAGGGTATTCAGGTTGCACTTCCTTCAGCTGAACAAAAATGGCAAAGAAAGTGGGAAAAGAATTCCACTCTGCTGATGCTGCTCTTCAGACCTGACGTCAAGCTTGACAGGCCCTTGCTGGTCACTCTGCAGATTGCTGCCCCACTGCCAAGGGATACAGGCCATACTACATTTGCAAGAAAACAATGAGGCAGGAAAACCAGGTGTAGGTTACTTGAGGAAGAGCAGACATCCACAGCTTCGAAACTCTTCATGGAATGGGTGATCCTTGGGGGCGGCTCAGCTCACCAAGGCACAGACCCTTCAGTTCCTGTTGCAGCCGAGTAAGGAGGTCATATCCTGGCTGCTCAGTTCAAAGTCAAAGACCTTGAAGTTCTCAGCAATGCGTTCCAGTGTCACAGATGTGGGGGGTCACCACCAAGTTCCTCTGTGTGAGGAGCCACATCAGAACCTGGCTACAGTTTCATTGTGCTTGGCTGCAATCACTTTGATCCTGGGGTCTTCCAGGAGGGAAGGGTCCTCAGGCTTGGCCCTGGGCCTGTTGGGAGAGCCAAGGGGGCTGTAGGTGGTCACTATGCTGCCTTGGACTGGTAGTACTGGATTAAGTTCTCTTGAGTTAGGGACCTACCAGTGGCGCTCAATCTGATGAACCACTGCTGGCTTACACTTTTTTTTTTCCCTTTGAGACGGAGTCTCACTCTGTTGCCCAGGCTGGAGTGCAGTGGCACGATCTTGGCTCACTGCAACCTCCACCTCCTGGGTTCAAGCGATTTTCCTGCCTCAGTCTCCCAAGCAGCTGAGACTACAGGCGCACGCCGCCACACCCGGCTAATTTTTTTGTATGTATAGTAGACACATGGTTTCACCATGTTAGCCAGGATGGTCTTGATCTCTTGACCTCCTGATCCGCCTGCCTCGGCCTCCCATAGTGCTGGGATTACAGGCGTGAGCCACCATACCCAGCCAGTTTTCACTTTAAGCCAGATTTGTTTAAGGTCCTCTCGGCCTGGAGATGGTGAAGTTGGAGATGCCAGCAGCTTTCACCAGCCCCTGAATGAGTTGCCTGATTCAACTAAAAAGGAAAATTCCTTCCCAGGCTGACAGCCTGTTGGCCAGTGAATAAGGTGGAGGTCCAGGTAGTCCAGCTCCAGGCCACTGAGCACCTTCCGGCAGGATCCTCTCACCAGGCACTTCCTGTGGCACATGCCCTATGGCTTGCTGATGATGAAGAGCCACTCGCGCCTCACCACCTGCTCCTTGAGCTGCTCCTGGTCCTCGTTCTGGTGCACGTGGCTGCAGTCGATGTGGCGGTATACAGTGTTGATCACTACCTTCACAGCCTTGGCCACCTGGCCTGGAGGGGACTTCCAGGTGCCTAGCCCCAGCATATCCGTCTTGGTGCCATTGTTGAGCGTGATGTGGCTGTCATGGCTGCGTTGCTTTACAGACCCCTGCCTGCAATTTGCCTCAGTTGTCCATCTCTTCAGTCTTCTTCAGTCCTGAATAATTTTAGTGTTTCCTTGACTTTCATTACCCTGACTTTTTTTTTTTCTTGAGATGTAGTCTCACTCTGTCGCCCAGGCTGGAGTGCAGTGACACGATCTCGGCTCACTGCAACCTCCACCTATCAGGTTCAAATGATTCTCCTGCCTCAGCCTCCCGAGTAGCTGGGATTACATGCACTTGCCACCACGGCCAGCTACTTTTTGTATTTTTAGTAGAGACGGGGTTTCACCATGTTGGCCAGGCTGGTCTCAAACTCCTGAACTCAGGTGATCTGCGCGCCTCGGCCTCCCAAAGTGCTGGGATTACAGTGACCCTGACTTTTGGAGATAACAGGCTAGTTATTTGGTAGAAAGTCCCCGGATTTGGGTGGGTCTGATGTTTCTTGTGGTAAAACTCAGATGATGCCCCTTTGCAGGAATATCACAAGTGTTGTGTTCTCACTGAGTCCTTGCATGTGGCACGTTTCCATTTGCCTCATTAGTGGTAATGATGCAAACAGCACTCCTGATTAAGGTGGTGTCTCCCAGCTTCCCCTCCCTAAAGCTACCCTTTCTTTCCCTTAGTAAATGACAAATATTTTGGGGAGAGATTCTCTGATCCTTTATAAATATCCTGTTCCTCATGAAACTTTCAAGTTACCTATTTACTTTCTTATGTATATCAACATGGTCCTGTGGGTTGTAATGTCACTCAATGGGTTATATCTATTGCTATTATTATCTATTTGTAAGCTCAAAAATATCCCAGGTCTGGTGGGGGCCCCTTCAAGCTGGTTCTGTGTCCCTTTGCTAGGTCCTCTTGTTCCTGGAGCACTGCCTCACTTACTGGCACGAGGAGAGACTCCAGGCTCATTTTGAGCATTCCTTGCCCCCGTCCCAGAATCAGCCACTTCTCAAGGTGCCCTGGTTCATCTTAGTGGAAAATGCTGTTTAGAAACTAAGCTGTTTGCACTACATGTGCTCATTGCTATTTGATGCTTGATATTCCCAGGCCTGTCAGTGCACAGAACCACACACACACACACACACACACACACACACACACCTGTATCTATTTCTATGTCTGTCTCTCTGTACTGAAAACCTTGATATCTCCAGTTCCAATCAAACAACAGTGTTCACGCTGGTTTTCTCCCTTCCCACTTGTCCCACAGTGAGAAATCTGCCTCCCATTATCCTCAGCATATTGGCTTATTTGGTCAGTCTCCAAGCTATACCAAGTCTTCCATCACTACAACTGCCCTGCCCACCTCCCTCTGCAAACACCCTCCTTAACCCACCAGGGAGGGCCTGCTCACCCTACACAGGTTGGTCTGATCCCCGTGCCAGGCCAGCCCCCTGTGGGGACCTCCTCACTCTCTGCAGGGCTCCTTTCCACCCCTCGCCATCCAGGCAGACACCTACTTTGCTTGGGTCTACCTGATGCTGTTTGAATGTTATTGTTCCGAAAGGGAAGGAAGACAAGAGGATGAGCCCAGTACATATTAAATGTAGTGCCCACCTTCACTAAATGTAAGTCTTCTTGCCACTTGGCTACCCATGGTCTAGAAGACAAATTCCTGTGCTTACTGTTTTATTATGGATCACTCTGGAACATTAAGGATACAGTTCTGAGCAGATAATTAAAATGTCTTGTATTACCTGGAAGAAACAGAAACCACCTGTGGGTCAAAAGCATTGTGATGAACTGACTCACCTTATTACAACTTTATCCTGGTGGTCCCTGCCAGCATCGCCCTTGGACCCAGGCAATGGGGCTTCCTTTCCATCTGGTGCTTGAGAGTCCCCTACTTCACCCCTCCTCCAGCCATGACCCTTACAGGGAGTGGAGTCATGGGGTCAAGGGGAAGTGCCCACTGGAGCCCATGTGTCCCTCTCCCAAGCCATGCTGTGAACACTGGGGTCCCTGGAACTCTCCACCCAAACATTCCTTGAGCCCGCATCTAAGGCCTGCACCAGCCTCTCCTCCAGATCAGGGTGAATGGCATCCCTGGTTCATGCACCCTTTAGCTGGGGGGGCAGCCAAGCAACAGCTATTGGAAACAGTGAGGAGAGGCTCGATGTGCAAGTTGGAGCATCAAGACCAGGCACCCACTGGGCCCTTTTGGGTGGACAGTGAAGCTGAGGATGGAAAGAGAAAGTAGATGGCCAATCGCCATGTTCTGGTGCAGAATTCCAAGGAGGCTGAACATTCTACATATGAGACTGGCCTTCCAGATTATTAGGAAGGGGGATAGGTTGTATTTTATTTTCCAGCCATTAGCTTGCTTTGTAACTTTTTCTTTTCTTTTCTTTCTTTTCTCCTTCCTTCTTTCCTTGCTTCCTCTTCTTTCCTTCCTTCCTTCCTTCCTTCCTTCCTTCCTTCCTTCCTTCCTTCCTTCCTCCCTCCCTACCTCCCTGTCTCCCTCCCTTCCTTCCTTCTGACAGGGTGTCACTCTGTGGCCCAGCCTGGAGTGCAGTGGTGTGATCTTGCTTCATTGCAGCCTTGACCTTCCAGGCTCAATCAATCCTCCCACCTCAGCTTCCTGAGTAGCTGGGACTACAGGCATGCACCACCACGCCAGGCTAATTTTTGTAGAGACAGGGTTTCACCATGTTGCCCAAGCTGGTCTTGAACTCCTGGGCTCAAGCAATCACCTGCCTTGGCCTCTCAAAGTGTTGAGATTACAGGCGTGAGCCACTGTGCGTGGCCATAACTTTCAAATATCTAGATATATAGTATATGAATCTACATTTGTATTCTTGCCCCAGATCCATCAACTATTATAGATAGGCCTGCTCCTTGCATAAAGTAGGTTCTCATATGTGTGGGTTTTCTTTATGTGCCACACTTACGGAACGTCCCTCACATCCCCTCTAACAGAGCCTATTCTAACTTGCTGTCAGGTTTGTGCTATGGTTTGGGACATGTGCACTCACAAAGCTTGTTCTGGACATCCTTAGACAAATTGCACTTGCCCTCATGTCCATCCTGCCCAACCTGGAGAGGGCAGTGTTGGAGACCAGTTGTTCACCTGTTGTGAGGGGCTTGGAGAGTAACGATGCTCCTCAAATAGCAGTGGCATTTACTGATATCTGTATGCTGCACTTCACCAGTAGAGATTATCAAGATCATCTGAAAAGTAGATGACTTTCTGCATTAACATATGTCACTGTCATTTGACAATTCTTATTTTCTAGCTTTTAAAAAAATGTGATAACAGCTTGCACTTATGTATTATCTCACACTTTCTAAAACACTTCACATTTAGTATGACATGGAAAATGGAATTTCTGCATTAGTTCCTTATTTATATCACTTGAAAAATACCTTCTTTTTTGTAGTGGGACATCTGATATGTTCCTAAGTTTAAGGCAATCTGCATAGTCATTTATACTCTCTCTCTCTCTTTTTTTTTTTTTTTTTTGATGCAGGGTCTTACTCCGTTCCCCAGGTTGGAGTGCAGTAGCGCATTCATGGGTTACTACAGCCTTGATCTCCCTGGCTGCAGCGATCTTCCCACCTCAGCCCCTCGAGTAGCTGGGACTGCATGCGCACACCACCATGCCTGGCTAATTTTTTATTTTTTGTAGATATGGGATCCCATTATGTTGCCCAACCTGGTCTCAAACTCCTGGGCTCAAGTAATCCTCCCACCTCAGCCTCTCAAAGTGTTGGGATTACAGCTATAAGCTGCTGCGCCTGGCCAATTTATATTTTTTGGTAACTTGCTGTGAATTTTTCCTAACCTTCTTTTTCATCTGTTTTTCAAAATAAAAGACAAAGGGTAATGCAGAGCTTTGCCTTCTCAGAACCACTCGTATCTACAGCTTTTCATCCTCCTTAAGTTCCTGCTTAAAAACACACAAGGAAACAAATCAACAAACAAAAACTTGGGGCCTCTTCCACCAGTCACTTCTTAAATCAAGGCTTAAAAAAAAAAAAAACTTTCAGAAATTCTGTTTTGATCTCCACAACTGGGCAGTGTGGCTCCTGGCACAGTCATTATCCACAAAGATTAGGTGAGATTTGGTTTGGTTTGAGGAACATAAGGAGACCTGAAGACATTTTGCCAATGACTTGCAGCTCATTACAATGAGTCCTAGAGCCAGAAACCAGTTCTCCTGGCTTTAAATCCGCTCTACCAAACTTCCAATTTTGATAATATGAGCATAAATCTGTTATAATCCCAAAGGGCTGTTACATTATTTTTATGATATTTCTACATTTTTTTCTGTTTACCTTTATATAAAACTCAATGTCTATAGAACTTTGTAATCCCAAATATAACTTTGAAAGGAATCAATACATGGAAAAAATTTAGTTGACATTAATAACTAATAATTTATAACAACATAATTAGTTTATATATTACAATATATTTATAACAGTATAATATTAGTTGCTTAAAAAACCCAACAGGGCCCAAATAATGATTTACAAGTAGATATGGTTATTTCTAGAAATAAACTAAAAAACAAAATTATTTATATGCAAAATTCTTCTAAAGAGGTAAAAATAGGAATAGAAAAATGATGTTCATTCTAAACACATATTTGTTCTCTTCTATTTAAAAAGGCATCTCAGTTTTGGGCAGACAATTGTATTATCACATTAAAAAGTGTCAGGGAATGGTGATTTTTATGAGTTCACACTGCCTTTGACCATTTCAATTTCTTGGAGGTAGATTTACCTGTCCTGAGCAAAGTAAGAGAAATGACCTCAATTAAGAAACCGCAAGTTAGACAGCTGGGTGTTCCCACAGCAAGATATGAATGGCGGTGGATACCATTTAGGAATGAATGTAAATAGGCAGTACCCAAAAGACATTTCAGTTGCCTGCAAAAGCCACCAAAGCATGCTTAATTATCTTTATGATAATAAGCCTTCAGTCTGGTTTCAAATGCGTAATTTTTTGATACACTACATTTGAAATGCAACATTGCAATTCTTCTTGGACTTACACAGACAGGTCATCTTCACTTTCATTTTACTAAAATAGCACCCCCTCCCCTGGTTTAAAATTGATCAGATTAAATTAGTCTAATCAATAGGAACAAAAGAGGCATGTACTTATTTTTTTCTATCCCTAATAGAGTTGTAATTTTAAAAAGGCATTAAATACGAATTTTCAAAAACCACTTTCCTTGAATGACACATTGTCACACTTCATAAGTACACATGTCTGTCTTTCAGGGTGATTTCAGTGATTATTCAGTAGTGAAATTGGCTAATTTTGTTTCATAAGGCTTATTTTGTAAATTTAGAGATTACATATATGAGGCCTAACAGCTAGTTAATTAAGTTAATTCAGTAAAAATCAATTGATCACTCAATCATCTTGTAAACAGATTAAATTTTTTCCACATTGACCCATTGATTAAAAATCAGAAGGCACAATCTAGTCCTAAAATTGTACATCCTATTAAATTATGCAGAAAAAGGGGGTCACTTTCATCACTATTTTCACCCACTTAATAGTTTGTCCATCCACGGGTTTTTTTGTTGTGGTTTGTTTGTTTGTTTGTTTTTCTTTTGAGACAGAGTCTCACTCTGTCATCCAGGCTGGAGTGCAGTGGCATGATCTCGGCTGACTACAACCTCCGCCTCCCGGGTTCAAGTGATTTTCCTGCTTCAGCCTCCCGAGTAGCTAGGATTACAGTCACTCACCACCACACCCAGGTAATTTTTTGTATTTTTAGTAGAGATGGGTTTCACCATGTTGGCCAGGCTCGGACTCCTAACCTCAAGTGATCCGCACACCTCGGCCTCCGAAAGTGCTGGGATTACAGGCGTGAGCCACAGTGCCCGGCCCATCCATGGTGTTTTTTAGTTGGAGCTGGACTCTGTGTGCCTGAGCTGATCCCCCTGAAATGCCCTCCTCCTCTTGCAAACTCATGGTCTGAGCTTAGCTCCTGGCGTGAGGACACCATCCAGTGGCAGAAGGCACTAGCCAGTTGCTGTGGTGTGTGAAAGTGGCTGAACTCCAAGGTAGAGTACCATAAAGCAATTTCTAGAAGGATTCAGGACTTGTGATGGACTTTAGTCATTTGTCATATGTCAAAATTAAAGAAGAAAACATCAGTGGCCACTTCATAGAGGGTAAGTCTGAAGGTAAGGTAGGTGGCAACTGCAGCCTACCTGATGAAGGGCACAATATAATTAAGCAGTAATGTCTGTGAGCCACTGCGGCCCGGGACATTAATGGTATTGCATAGGAAATATGTATCTCCTTGATGAGAAACAAACTTTCAGCTGGACCCTGTATCAGTTAGGATCAGGCATCACTACAGGTAATAAAAAAACTCTCAACTAAAAAATGGCTTTTAAAAAAGCAGAAGTTGATTTTTGCCCTGGAGTTAGGTAACCAGGGCCTTTAAGTCATTAGGGACCAGCTTCATCCAGTTCGCCGTATCTTCCTGCAAGGGAGGCTGGGAAATGTAGTCTTTTAGCTGGGTACGTATTCACCCCCCAGTGATGTGCTGGTAAGCCAGTTTTATCCTCCCCCCACCCCAAAGTGGGAGATGGCAGGGAGAGAGAAAGAAACTCCTGATTGTAGCATTTGCGAATTTCTGCAGTATAAATACTACCACCATGGTTAATTTCAAGCTACCAATGGTTTAATGATTAGTTTACACAATTCCTGCAAATCTACTAATTGGCTCTTGGGAGCTGGTACAAGTTTGCTCTATTAGACCACTGGGCTGCAAATAATATCAGAGTTTTGTTATTAAGGAGAAAGGGTGGGATGGCTGATGGGTAGACATCTGACAGTCTCTGCCACAGATCCCAAATGGAACACAACTATGTATTCTGACCAGAAGTAGGATTAGAAACATGTGCTCCATGATTCCTGCAGAAAAAGAACACTAATTTCTGATGAAACAACATAAAAGGCAGGAGAAAACATGGGCTGGAGAGGCTGCTGATGTTTAAAGAGCTGCAAGGCCAGAAAAACCCATCCTTGGTGCAAACAGGAGCCACAAGCAGAACATATTGGAATTAATCCCTTGAGAATGCAAAGACCCCAAAGTAGATGATGAAATGGAACTCCAAGGTAGAATACCATAAAGCAAGGCAACTGGGATCATCTGAAGAGTAGGAGACACGGGATGACGTTTAATGATGCATCTTCCCTTTAGACGAAGCTTTCTGGGGCTTGGGGCCATGTCTTTCCTGTTCATTGTTTTATTTTTGTCCTGTAGCCCAATCCTTGGTACCTTCATTCATTCACCAAACACTTAGTGTGCTTACCTGTGGCAGGCACTGTTCTATGTGCTGAGGGAACAGCAGTGAACAAAACTGGCAGACGTCCAGGCCATCATGGAGCTTACACTCTATTAGGAAGGCAAGGGAAAGAAAATAAAATAACTTACATACTAAATACTAATACTAAATACTATGGGGATAATCAGGCAGGGAAAGAGGATTGGGAGGGCTATAAGTGCTCAGTCGTTTAAGAACAAAAAAATATTTATTTTTTGTTACTGAGATGAGGTCTTGCTATGTTCCCAGGCTGGTCTCAAACTCCTGGGCTCAAGTGATCCTCCTGCCTTGGCCTTCCAAAGTGCTGGGATTACAGGCGTGAGTCACCGTGCCGCCTATGAAAAGTGTTTTAAAACCAAATGGTGTTTTAGGTTGGATTTCCTAGAAGCAGTCCCTGAGATGAGAACCCGTGTGCCAGCGATGTGTTAAGGATGTGCTGGGAGGCACCAGCAGCCTCAGTGTTGAGTCTGGCTATCAGTGATGTTCGGGCCAGGGTCCTCTGAAAAGCAGAGCCACAGCAAGAATTCGAGTCCCAGTGTTTTATTTGGGAGGTTTGAGCCCTGAGCAGTGAGAATGAGGAGATAGAGGGAGCGAGGTGGGGAAAAACCCGAAGTGACGTGATGCCTTGCCACGTTGGTCAATGCACCCTGTGAGCTTGCAGGCAGGCCTGGGCCCATGCCCAGCGTGGTGGACCCACCTGGAGATTTGCAAGGGGAGGCTGCGTGTGGAGCAGGCTGCTGGGGGCAGGGGTAGAGGAGGGTGAGTGGGCACCGTCTGCTTACTTCTCTCCTAACTTCTCTTTCCAACTAGTCAAGACACACTCCGTGGGGGCCACTGCCCTGCCTTCTGGGGCAGCACCTGGCTCCTCAAGCCTTCTCCAGAAGTGGGAGCCTCCGCCTGGTGGTGTGATATTTTATTAAAGCCAGGAAGGGGAAAGGCAGCCCAGGTAGGGGGCTGGAGGTGTGGGGGCTGCGGAGGTGTTATTGGACCAAGAAGAGAAAGAAGAAAGCAGCAGAAGGGTATGAGAAGCTGCCCAAGGTCCCTGTCTGACACGGCAGGCCCACAGGCCCTGCTTGGCTGCTAACCAGCCTCGCAACCCTTGACACGTCATGCGACCTCTCTGAACTTAGTCTTAGCGAGAGGGCTGGGGTGGGGTGGGACAGTCTTTCGAATCCCTTTGGCTGAAGCCGCCTGCCTCTGCAGCAGTCAGCACCCTGCCATGCTCCTGGTAGCCCCTGGGCGAGCTTGGAAATGATACTGAATGCCAGGCTTTCAGCAGTCACAGCTGCTGGCAGGGAACGGAGTCCGCTGGGTTTGAGCAGAGCTTTTGAGAAAGGGTAGGAGGGAGCTTTCACCCCTCTTCTTACCTCAGGGGAAGTATTTCTTTCACCCTGTAGGAGGGGAAGGAGAACTGGCTTCAATGATTTCTTTGTCTTTGGACAAATTTGCTGCTAACAGCCCTTCAGTAGTCAGCGGGGGCCCACTCAAGTGAGTTTAAACAGAATTTACAGCATAAATAACTATAGGTAGCTGCAAAGGGAATATAATAATAATTTTTGAATCCCTCAATTCAAAATACTGTAATGTGTTTGAATCCAATTGCCAACAAAATATAAGCACAAACTCCACATGGCCATAAGAGCAGCAGGGACTTGGGGTCGGGGTGGGGAGAATGCGGTCCCGGAGGAAACTGAATGATTGCAGCTACTTTGTGTGGCTGTTCTTGAGGTTAGACTGGAGGAAAATTCTTGAAGCATCTCAACTGCACATACGGCCTGGAATCACCCTCAGCTCCACTGGTGCC
This sequence comes from Gorilla gorilla gorilla, assembly GCF_029281585.2. Lineage (NCBI taxonomy): Eukaryota > Metazoa > Chordata > Mammalia > Primates > Hominidae > Gorilla > Gorilla gorilla. The sequence goes on from NC_073241.2 coordinate 41,718,949, forward strand.
TGAAGGACAGATACAGGATGCTCTATAACAAGTGCCAGGAACTTCCTTGGGTGATGAGTCGCCTTCACCAGCAGGACCGCCTCCCGGCAATTCAGTCTGCTGTTCTCGGACCAGGACACTGCATTCCACACCTCCAGGGGCGCTGTGCAAATGGTATCCAATGTGCAAATGTGCTTGGCAGGGGAGACGGGGTTATTGGTTGCCTTTTCTGTGTGTGTGCCTACCATCATGTTAGATTTTTGAGAATAGAATACTAAACTGCATATTTGATTACGTATCTTAATACTAACCTTCATCACCTCAAAGTAGGATTGCCAAATTTAGCAAATATCAACACAGGTTTCCCAGTTAAGTTTGAATTTCAGATAAAAATGAATCATTATTCATCCCATATATTGAATGGAATATAATAAAAATTATTCATTGTTAATTTAAAATTAAAATGTAACTGGGTATCCTAAATTTTATCTGACAGGCCAACCTCAAATATCACACTTTCTGCAAATACAAATATTTGTATGTGTCCATAAATATAAATACATTTTATTTTTCACACAAATAGTAGCACATTGCACACACTATTCTGTGTCCTGATTGTCTTATTTAATAATAACATTATATATAGCTGGGCATGGTGGCTCACACCTATAATCACAACAGTTTGGGAAACTGAGACAGGAGAATTGCTTCAGCCCAGGAGCTTGAGACCAGCCTGGGCAACATAGTGGGATCCCATCTTTACAAAAAATAAAAAGTTAGCCTGGTGTGGAGACACACACCTGTGGTCCTGGCTATTTAGGAGACTGAAGGGGAGGATCGCTTGATTGCATCACTGCACTCCAGACTTCAGCCTGGGCTACAGAGTGAGACCCTGTCTCAAAAAACAAACAAACAAGCAAACAAACAAAAACCAACAAAAAAATTGTATAGATTATTCTTTATCAGTGCACACATATCTGCCTCATTTAAAAAAAATTTCATTTTAGGTTTGGGGGTACATGTGAAGGTTTGTTACATATATAAACATGTGTCACAGGGGTTTGTTATACGTTTTATTACATCATGCAAGTATTAAGCTCAGTACCCAATAGTTATCTTTTCTGCTCCTCTCCTTTCTCTCACCCTCCCCCATCAAGTAGACCCAGTGTCTTTTGTGTCTTTCTTTGTGTTTTTAAGTTCTTATCATTTAGCTGTCACTTATAAGTGAGAACATGCAGTCTTCGGTTTTCTATTCCTTTGTTAGTTTGCTAAGGATGATAGCCTCCAGCTCCACCCACATTCCTGCAAAAGACATGATCTCATTCTTTTTTTTTTTGAGACGGAGTTTCACTCTGTCCCCCAGGCTGGAGTGCAGTGGCGCGATCTCGGCTCACTGCAAGCTCCGCCTCCCGGGTTCATGCCATTCTCCTGCCTCAGCCTCCTGAGTAGCTGGGACTACAGGCGCTCACCACCACGCCTGGCTAATTTTTTGTGCTTTTAGTAGAGGTGGGGTTTTACCGTGTTAGCCAGGATGGTCTCAATCTCCTGACCTTGTGATCTGCCTGCCTCAGCCTCCCAAAGTGCTGGGATTACAGGTGTGAGCCACTGTGCCCGGCTGATCTCATTCCTTTTTATGGCTGCATAATACTCCATGGTGCATATGTACCACATTTTCTTTATCAGTCTCTCCTTGATGGGCATTTAGGTTGATTCCATGTCTTTGCTATTGTTAATAGTGCTGCAATGAACATTCGCGTGCATGTGTCTTTATGGCAGAATGCTTTATATTCCTCTGGGTATGTACCCAGTAATGGGATTGCTGGGTTGAATGATAGTTCTGCTTCCAGCTCTTTGAGGAATTGCTATGCTGCTTTCCACAATGGCTGAACTAATTTACACTCCCACCAACTGTGTATAAGTGTTCACTTTTCTCTGCAACCTCACCAGCATCTGTTATTTTTTGACTTTTTAATAATAGGCATTCTGACTGGTGTGAGATGATATCTCATTGTGGTTTTCATTTGCATTTCTCTGATGACCAGTGATATTAAACTTCTCTTCATATGCTTGTTGGCCGCATGTATGTCTTCTTTTGAGAAGTGTCTTTTCATGTCCTTTGTCCACTTTTTAATGGAGTTGTTTGTTTTTCTCTTGTACATTTAAGTTCCTTATAGATGCTGGATATTAGACCTTTGTCAGATGCATAGTTTGCAAATATTTTCCCCCATTCTGTAGGGTTGTCTTTTTACTCTGTTGATAGTTTTCTTTGCTGTGCAGAAGCTCTTAAGTTTAATTAGATCCCATTTTTCAATTTTTGCTTTTGTTGCAATTTCTTATGGTGTCTTCGTCACGAAATCTTTGCCTGTTCCTATGTCTGGGATGGTATTGCCTAAGTTATCTTCCAGGGTTTTCATAGTTTTGGGTTTTACATTTAAGTCTGTAACCCATCTTGAGTTGATTTTTGTTTATGGTGGTCCAGTTTCAATCTTCTGCGTATGGCTAGCCAGTTATCACAGCACCATCTACTGAATAGGGAATCTTTTCCCCATTGCTTATTTTTGTCAGCTTTGTCAAAGATCAGATGGTCGTAGATGTGCAGCCTTCCTTCTGGGATCTCTATTCTGTTCAATTGGTCTATGTGCCTGTTTTTGTACCAGTGCGATACTGTTTTGGTTACTGTAGCTTGTATAATAATACAGTTTGAAGTTGGGTAATGTGACTTCCTCCAGCTTTGTTCTTTTTGCTTAGGATTGCCTTGGCTATTGGGGCTCTTTTTTGGTTCCATATAAATTAAAAAAATTTTTTTCTAGTTCTGTGAAGAATGTTTTTCATAGTTTGATAGGAATAGCATTGAATCTGTAAATTGCTTTGGGAAGTATAGCCATATTAATGATATTGATTTTTCCTATCCATGAGAAGGGGATGTTTTTCCATTTGTTTGTGTCTTCTTGGGTTTCTTTGAGCAGTGTTTTGTAATTCTCCTTGTAGAGATCTTTCACCTCCTTAGTTAGCTGTATTTTGAGGTATTTTATTTTTTTGTGGCAGTTGTGAATGGGATTGCCTTTCTGATTTGGCTCTCAATTTTGCTATTGTTGGTGTATAGGGATGCTAGTGATTTTTGTACATTGATTTTGTATCCTGCAACGTTGCTAAACTTATCAGCTGAAGGAGGTTTTGGGCTAAGACTATAGGGTTTTCTAGATATAGGATCATGTCATCTGCAAACAGAGATAGTTTGACTTCCCCTCTTCCGATTTGGATGCCCTTTATTTATTTATTTTTCTTGCCTGATTGCTCTAGCTAAAACTTCCAATACTATGTTGAATAGAAGTGGTGAGAAAGGGCATCCTTGTCTCGTGCTGGTTTTCAAGGGGAATGCGTCCAGCTTTTGCCTGTTCAGTACAGCTTTTGCCTGGCTGTGAGTTTGTCATATATGACTCTTATTATTTTGAGGTATTTTCCTTCCATACCTAGTTCATTGAGAGTTTTCAACATGAAAGGATGTTGAATTTTATTTAAGAAAAGCGTTTTCTGCATCTATTAAGATAATCATATGGTTTTGTCTTTAGTTCTGTTTACGTGATGAATCACATTTATTGATTTTAGTATGTTGAACCAACTTTGCATCCTAGGGTTGAAGCCTACTTGATCATGGTGGATTAGCTTTTGGATGTGCTGCTGGATTTGGTTTGCAAATATTTTTTGGAGGATTTTTGCATTGATGTTCATCGGCGATATTGGCCTGAAGTTTTCTTTTTTTTTTTTATTGTGTCTCTGCCAGGTTTTGGTATCAAAATGATGCTGGCCTCATGCTGGCATTTAGTGCTATGAATTTCCCTCTTAATACTGCCTTAACTGTCCTAGAGATTCTGGCACGTTGTATCTCAGTTTTTTGGAATAGTTTCTGTAGGGATGATACCAGCTCTTCTTTGTACACCTGGTACAATTCAGCTGTGAATGCATCAGGTCCTGGGCTTTTTTTGGTTGGCAGGCTATTTATTACTGATTCAATTTTGGAGCTCCTTATTGGTCTGTTCAGGGAATCAATTTCTTCCTTGCTCAGTCTTGAGAGGGTATATGTGTCCAGAAATTTATCCATCTGTTCTAGGTTTTCTAGTTTGTGTGTGTAGAGGTGTACATAGTAGTTTCTGATAGTTGATTTTATTTGTGTGGGGTCAGTAGTAACATTGCCATTGTCATTTCTAATTGTGTTTATTTGGATCTTCTCTCTTTTCTTCTTAATTAGTCTAGCTAAAGGCCTATTTTATTAATTTTTTTGAAAAAACAACTCCTGGATTCATTGATCTTTTGAATGGTGTTTTGTGTCTCAATTTCCTTCAGTTCAGCTCTGATTTTTGTTATTTCTCATCTTCTGCTAGCTTTGGGGTTTATTTGTTCTTGCTTTTCTAATTCTTTCAGTTGTGAAGTCAGGTTGTTAATTTGAGATCTTTCTAACTTTTTGATGGGCATTTAGTGCTATGAATTTCCCTCTTAATACTGCCTTAATGGTCCTAGAGATTCTGGTATGTTGTACATTTGTTCTCATTATTTTTAAAGAACTTCTTGATTGCTGCCTGAATTTCATTATTTACCCAAAAGTCATTCAGGAGCATGTTGTTTAATTTCTATGTAATTGTATGGTGTTGAGCTATTTTCATTGTGTTGAATTCCATTTTTATTGTACTGTGGTCTGAGAGTCTGTTTGGTATGATTTTGATTCTTTTACATTTGTTGAAAATTGTTTTATGTCCAATTATGTGGTTGATTTCAGAGTATGTGCCATGTGGCAATGAGAAGAATGTATATACTTTTTTTGGTGTGCGGGGGAGGTTGGAGATTTCTGTAAAGGTCTATCAGATCCATTTGGTCCAATGCTGAGTTTAAGTCCTGAATATCTTTGTTAATTTTCTGCTTTGAGGATCTGTCTAATACTGTCAGTGGAGTGTTGAAGTCTCCCACTATTATTGTGTGGGAGTCTATGCCTCTTTGTAGGGCTCTAAGGACTTGCTTTATGAATCTGGATGCTCTTGTGTTGGGTGCATATATATTTAGGAGAGTTCGGTTTTCTTGTTGAATTGAATCCTTAACCATTATGTAATGCTCTTCCTTGTCTTTTTTGATCTTTGTTGGTTTGAAATCTGTTTTGTCTGAAATTAGGATTGCAATCCCTGCCTTTTTCCTGTTTTCCATTTGCTTGGTAGATTTTTCTCCATTTCTTTATTTTGACCCTATGAGTTTCATTACATGTGAGATAGGTCTCTTGAAGACAGCATACCATTGGGTCTTGTTTTCTTATCCAACTTGCCATTCTGTGCCTTTTAAGGGAGGCATTTAGCCCATTTACATTCAAGGTTAGTATTGATATGTGTGAATTTGATCCTGTCATTGTGCTGTTAGCTGGTTATTATGTTGGCTGATTATTATGTTTGTGTGATTGCTTTACAGTGACACTGGTCTTTGTCTTTAAGTGTGTTTTTATATTAGCTTATAGTGGTTTTTCCTTTCTATATTTAGTACCCTTTTCAAGATTTTTTGTAAGGCAGATCTGGTGGTAATGAAGTCCCTCAGTGCTTCCTTATCTGAAAATGATTTTATTTCTCCTTCACTTAGGAAGCTTAGTTTGGCTGGATATGAAATTCTTGGTTGAAAACTTTACTTTAAGAATGTTTAATATAGGTCCCCAGTCTCTTCTATTAATTGTAGGGTTTTAGGTGAGAAGTCTGCTGTTAGCCTGATGGGGATCCCTTTGTAGGTGACCTACCCTTTCTCTCTAGCTACCTTTAACATTCTTTCATTTTGACCTTGGAAAATCCGACAATTATGTGTCTTGGGGATGATCTTCTTTTGTAGAATCTTGCAGGAGTTCTCTGTATTTCCTAAATTTGACTGTTGGCCTCTCTAGCAAGGTTGGAGAAGTTTTCATGGATGATATCCTGAAATATATTTTCTAAGTTGTTTGCTTTCACCCCCTCCCTTTCAGGGAGGCCAGTGATTGGTAGATTTGGCCTCCTTACATATTCCCATACTTCTTGTAGGTTTTGTTCATTTCTTTTTATTCTTTTTAAAAAATGTTTGTCTGTCTTATTTCAGAGAACCCACATTCAAGTGCTGAGATTCTTTCCTCAGTTTGGTTTATTCTGCTGTTAATACTAGTGATTGCATCGTGAAATTCTTGTATTGTGTTATTCAGCTCTGTCAGACCCATTAGGTTCTTTTTTATATTGGCTATTTCTTCCTTCAGCTCCTGTATCACTTTATTGTGATTCTTATTTACCTTGGGTTACGTTTTGTAATCCTCTTGAATCTCAGTGATCTTTGTTCATATCCATATTCTGAATTCTGTTTCTGTAATTCCTGCCAGTTTGGCCTGATTAAGGATGCTTGGAGAATTGGTGCAGTTGTTTGGAGAATATATGACACTCTGGCCATGTGAGTTACCAGAGTTCTTGTGTTGGTTCTTTCTCATCTCTCCATGTGGGTGTTCCTTTAACTGCAGTGTAGATTGAGTACAGTCAATAAACTTTTTTCTGGATGTTTTCACCAGGCGAAAGCTTTGTGTAGGGCCTTTATTTGAAGCTGACTTCTTGTCACTGGTTCAGAGGGTGGTATGTTAGTGAGGTATTTTTCTGTGTTGAGGCTTTGGGGTGTGATCCAGCAGGTGGCACTTAGGCTTATTAGTCATTTGGTAGACTCTTGCTCAGTTATGTGGCAACCCTATGTTTCCTCACAGTTGCAGCCGTGTTCCTTCTCAGTGCTCTGAAAGTGTGGGTTTCTCTTCCCCTTGAGTGTTCACTGTAGATCACGACTTGGCACTCCTGGGCTGCCCACTGCAGCTCTGGGGCAATCTCAGTGTTTATGCTCCTTCTCCAGCTTAGAGGCAGCAGAGGAAGATATCTTAGTAGTGGTTATGGCCAACGATCTTTTGCTTGACTCCTGGGGGTTCCACCCTAGAGAGATGCAGGTGAGCAATCACTCAGTGCAGTCAGTCCCAGATGGAGGATCTATGCTGTGGGCCCAAGCCAGCGGTTCCCTGTCTGGTGACGAGTCATGGGGGGTGTGTGGTACCTGTGGGAGATGGGCTGGCCTCCTCTCCTTGGGAAGACTGCAGCTTGTTGGAGGTGTGGATAAGGCATGTAGGGTCTTCTCTCCATTAGGCCAAGGGTGGGAAGGGCAGTTCCACAGCAGAGTCAGTGGCCAAGAAGCTTTCAGTTACCCCTGGAGGCTCTTTCCAGGGAGTTGCTGAGTTGGTATTGGCTCAATAGCTCTGACAGGGGGTGTGGCTGGAGGTCCAGGCCTGGAAGACCTGCTTTGTGAGGAGATATGGGAAGAGGCACCCACGTAACAATCTGGCCACTTTTCCATAGGGCTGCTGCAGTGTGCTTGGGGCCCACTCTAGTCCTTAGTCACCTTGGGTTTTCCAGAACCTGGAGGTGTCACCAGTGATGGCTGTGAAACAGCAAAGATGACAGCCTGTTCCTTCCTCTGGGAGCTTTTTTGCAGGGAGGTATGGACCTGTTGCCAGCCCAAAGACATCATAGGAAGTGGCTGGAGACCCTGGTTTTGAGGTCCAGCCCAATAAGGAGGAATGGGATCAGGCACCTGCATAAAGCAGCAGTCTGGGCACGTTGTGGTAGAACAGCTGTGCTGTGCTGGGGGATCCCTCCTGCCCTGGGTGGGCTCAGACTTTCCAAAGCCCGAAGGCTAGAACAGCTAAGTCACCCAAACAACAAAGATAATGGCCCACCCCTCCCTCTGGAAGCACCATCCCAGGGGGAATTCAGATCTCTGTCAGCTGGAGAGCTTAGTTGGGGCTGGCTGGAGGCCCCGTTTGGGAGTCCTGCCAGTGAGGAGGAACAGGATCAGGCACCTGCTTAAAGCAGCAGTCTGGCTATGTTGTGGTAGAGCAGCTGTGCCATGGTGGGGCATCCTTTCTGTCCCAGATCAGCTCAAACTCTCCAAAGCCTGAAGGCTGGAATGGCTAAGGTGCCTAAATAGCAAAGATGTCAGCCTGCTCCTCCACCTAGGAGTTCCTTCTTAGGAAGGTGCAATGCTGCTATTGGTAGCTGGGTGGAATTCCAAACCAGTGGGTCTTATCTTGTGTGGTGCTGTGGAAGTGGGACCTGCAGGCTGTTGCTGTTCAGCCCCCTAGATTCAGCCTCATTCCTAGGGGTATGTAGAGGAATCTAACCTCCCACTTTCCCAGAACTGTAGCTACTTTTGCCAGAAAGCCCAAGTATGTAAGTGTCCAGGGTCTCCATGCATGCCTAAGTGGCTGCTCTGCCAAGACTTCACATAGCTCTGTCTGTCAGACTTAAGACTGAAGGCCCTGGTGGAGTGGGTTCACAAGGTGATCTCCTGACCCAAGGGTTGCAAAGATCTGTAGGGGAAGTGTGGTTTCCCAGGGTGGTTCATTCACTCACTGTGTCCCTGGGTTGGGGAGGATCTTCTGTCTCCGTGTTGCTCCGAGGTGGGCCATTGTCCTGTCTTGCTTTTCCTCATTATCTGTGGGTCAGGTTGTTTCCTCGATTAATCTCAATGTGAGGACCTGGATGTTTCAGTTGAAGGTGTTGTATTTGCTTGCCGCTTCTGTTCCTCTCTGTGAGATCCACGCACACCAGCTGCTTCCAGTCAGCCATCTTGGCCACCCTGCCTCATTCTTTTTAACATCTGCTGAATGAATGGACTATAGACATTCAGCCATCTATAGATACTTGCCCCCAACTTAGCATTTTCATGGTTGCCAAATAATGCAAAATTTTAAATTTGTGCTCCCTTCTCTGGGGCTGATCTAGGTCTCTCTTATGCTGTCCTCTTGCTGATGGAAATGCCTTGTGAGGCTTCTCTGCTGTATCATTCAGCACACAGTCAGCAGCAATCATAATTTTACCCTGGAGGCCCTTCACATTCTGAGTTCATTGTGGCCTGATTGCTCGTCAGGCATATACAGATAGTATTACAGGTCTTATCTTCATTGCTATTTTGGGTTGAATCTATTGTCTCCTGGATTCCATGTTTTCATCTTTCTTGATTTATACCCTCATATTATGGGAGAACATTCTCTAGGAGTTTTCTTAGAAAGACAGCTTAAGAAGTAATATTATAGGTCTTTGCATGTTTGAAGATATCCTATTCTGCTCATATGTTATTGCTAGTTTGGCTGGTTATAGAATTCTTAGCTACAAATACTTTTCTCTTGGAATTTGAAGACTTTATTCCATTATCTTCTAAATTCGAGTGTTACTATTAAGAATCCTGAGGCCATTCTCACTTGTGTTCCTTTTTCAGGTAACCTGTGTTTTTTGTTTTTTGTTTGTTTGTTTCCTCTTTGGAAGCTAATAGAATTATTCCTTTCTGGTGATGAGAAATTTCTTTAAAACTGCCTTGGTATTGGTTTTTTTCTTTATGGTACTGGGTTGATAATGGATACAGTAATTCTGGAGACTTATATCTTTTAATTAAGGCTCATATTTTTGTATTTCTTGGATACTTTCTTCCGAATAATTTTCTATATTCTCTCATTTAGAACACTTACATTGGCTTTTGTGTGTGTGTATTGAATCTCTATATTTAAAAATCTTGTCTATTCTACTTTCCAGGAGATTTAAAAAAAATTTTACCTCTCAAACCTTTTAATGAATTTTTTAACGTTGCATGTTTAACTTTTGAATATTGTATCAATCAGCATAGGCAAGGCTATGCTGGGGGCAATGACACAAAACCACAGGTAAAGGGGAATGACCGCAATACATCTGACTACGTGTTATATTTTTAAATAGCAAGATTGTGTTCTTGTTTTTAATTCATTCATTCATTGATTTAGGGGTTCAATATCATCTTGAACGTCTCTAAGGGTATTATTTACATTTTATTTATATTTTAAAGTTTTTGCCGGCATGACTTCTGTTTCCTCTAGTTCCTTTTTTTCTGTGTATTTTTGCCTGCATGTGGTGAGCTTTCCTTGTACTTATTGTACCATGGTTGCCCATTCAGAAATAAGAGTGAGTCACTTAGAAGCAGATGGGAAGTCGCCCAGTGGACCTCTCTGTCGAGTGGGTGGTGGACAGCTTGTCAGGGGACCAGAAGTTATTGGTGTGTGGAGGTTGTGTCAGCCGCCATCTGGTCGGGAAATACATGGATGCTCCAGACGGGGCCAGGGAGAGAGTTGAACAATGGGACTGTAAGGGGCCAAGGGGACCAGTGATGGATGTGAAAGTGCTCGGTGGTGACTGCAACAGCCAGGAGCCATGAACACCTGAGATCTGGAGCGATAGAAGTTTCTGGACTCTAGTAAATGCTCCTAGCTGTGGGAGAGGGGCTTCTCAATAGAAACCATTGTCATAGGCGGGGGAATGCAGCCCTGGCTTAACTATAGCCTCGCATGAAGAAAAAGGAGAATAAATACGCCAGCCCCCTGTGTGCCCCCGGCCCAGCAAAACCCACCCTAAAGCCACAGGGAGAGAGCCCAAGGGACACAGTGTGTGTGGTTCACCTCCTGGGGATGGGCACTGTAGAGAAGGGTGGACAGCAGATCTGAGGGGCCAGGGGAAGAATGTCCCGTACAGAGAGCTCTCCCTAGGGGGCAGCGCAGGTCTCCAGGGAGGGTCCTTGAGAGCCTGTTGGGGCATTCTGCACACAGGGAGAGAAGGGGGCTGTGGGGCCAGCTGCGCCATGTGAAGTCTTTCATCTGAGCCCTGCTTTCTTCTCCAGCCTCAGCCTGGCTTCTGTGGTGTCTGCTGCCCCAGCCTCCGGCTGTTCGGGGACAGGTAGGATGGGCTGGTTCCTTTTCTATGTGTGATTCAGGCACATACTTTAGGCTGTGGCTTTCTCTTCTCTGCTAAACCAGTTACCACTTCTCTTCCACGAATCTGTTAAAAATCCCTTCATTCTGTTTGCATTTCCTTTTTTCTTACACCTCTAATTTATTTTACTAGAAAATGAAATCGCTTTACATTTTTATATTTATTTTCACAGAAGGACATATGTGAATTATTTATAGTTCTTTCCCATTATCCATAATGTCCTGTACAAATATAACATAACTGATTAAAGTAACTTAAAAACAATACTCTGGTAGTGTATCCTCAGGGGAATATATTCTAAAGACAAAAATAAAATTAAGAGGCAAAGACATTTTAAACTTAGTATTGGATGTGTTTTTTAAAAATGGTGTTGGCACCTTAATACTGAAACTCTTGGGTGTGAACTGTGGATTAGCACACAGGAATCAATATATCCCTGTTTTGGGAAGCAGGGTTTTCACTGTGGAAGAAGTGGAATGAGAGAAGCTGTGGAAGAAGCCTGTGTTACTGGATTTGATACTGTGGCTTCAAACACCAACAATACTATGTGTTCCTGCTGTGAAGTAGTGAGAGGTTCAGAAATTCAGCAAATAGTGTTCTTGCCAGAAATGTTTCACCTAAATATAGTCACAAGGAAAGGGATGAATATAGAATGTGGGATGTTTTGCAGGGACCCTTCAAAGGACTCATTATCAGGTAGAGTGAGGGGATGGGATTGTTCTATATTAGGGAAGAATAACAAGGCGTAGCACCCAAATGCTAAAGTGTGAGGCTTGATTTTATTCTGAGTTGAAAGGAAAATGAACTATAAAAAACACCAGTGGGACAACTGGGGAAATTGTGTTAGATTCTTTTATTGAATTCATGTTTGTTTCCTTAGTGGTGGCAGAAGCATTGTAGTTGAAGGGTCTAGGGGGCCTGTCGGGCACCTGTGTCCTCCTTTCTAATGATTCAGCAAGAAGGAGGTGTGTACACAGAGAGACAGCACAGGCAGGGTATGGTGTTAGCAGTGGGTGGGCTTGGGGCAAGTTCGTTGTATTGCTATTTTGAAAAATCACAATTAGTCTGGGTGCTTTGGCTCATGCCTGTAATCCCAGCACTTTGGGAGGCCGAGGCAGGTGGATCATTGAGGTCAGAAGTTCAAGAGCAGCCTGGCCAACATGGTGAAACCTTGTCTCTACTAAAAATACAAAAATTAGCTGGGTGATAGTGGCACACGCCTGTAATCCCAGCTACTTGGGAGGCTGAGAGAGGAGAATCACTTGAGCCTGGGAGGCAGAGGCTGTAGTAAGCTGAGATCATGCCACTGCACTCCAGTATGGGTGACAGAGTGAGACCCTGTCTCAAAAAAGTAAAAAATAAAAAAATTTAAAAAAAGGAAAAAGAAAAATCAAAATTAAAAGATGAATAAATTTTAAAAGTGTGCCACAAAACTTCAACCTTTAACATTTAAAAAATTCTCGTGGGAACATACCCGTCCTTTTATAGTTTTTGCAGAAGCACAACTGAGCTTGTTTTGTGACTTAAATGACTGAGGCACACTGAAAGAAAGGACAATAAGGAGGACATCCTAGAGAAATCTGTCCTGGTGAGGAATGCAATGCGCTCTCCTCTAGGAGAATGCTCAAAAGAATGGCTGTTTTTCCTTGAGTCTTCATCCTGTCACTTCCAATGGCCAAATACCCAAACCCAGCCACCCCAGGTCCTCTAGAAGGAGGGTATGGTCAGACACCCAGCAAGAACCAGGAACCCTAAGGATATGACTCCTCTCCTCAGTGGCATAGCTCCAACAGAGGTCCCATCTGGAGAAAATGCTGACTTAAGATTTGAAAACAAAAGCTTTTTGTTATGTACAGGAGCTAAAAAACTGACATGGCTTTTACCTCTGCTGGTCACTTAGGGGCACAGGATAGCAAGGGACGAGCTCTCTCTCTCAGATGTGTTTTGGCAGCATCCCAGAGGGGTGAGAAAAAATAAAAGAAAAAGAAACAGTAAGACCTCCTGATGCTTGGGCTGTCCAGCTGCTGGAGTGGCCATGAAATCTGCTCTTCTAAACTTATTTCAGTCACAAGTTTTTCTTCTACTTACCTCTGAGCCTCTCCCTTAAGAGGGCATGCAGACAGCACAGGGTGAAGCCAGTGGCTTTCCACAAGGACCTAGAACACCTGGTGGCAGCTGACCTAGATTGCTTTCATGTCTGGATAGGTCATACATACTACATGTGTGCCACAGATAGGATGGCAGTGCACACACAGGCAGTAAACATATGCATGTTAAAAGAATGTACATAAATGTCTTGGTTTGTTACAACAGAGAGAGCTTTGGGAAGTCTGATGCTCCCTCCGCATCTCTGATCCCCCTGAAGGTGTGCTTGTATGCCTGCTCCCTTGTTTTTCAGAAGTGGCTGTGACGGAGCTGGTGTAGACAAGTATGCCCATTTGGCTATTTGCCTTTTTCTGGAGTGATCTGACTCAGTGCTTCCTCTTTCTAGACAACAGTTTAGAAATGCTGTTCATCCCGCCCAGAGATTAGAGGGAACAGGACGGAAAATGTGGGGAGGGGAACCAGAGAGATGAGTAGGGGCCTGGAACTGGAAGCACTTTCACCTGTGATGGAATCTAATGCTCTAGGAAAGAGCGAAGGACTTGGTCAAGGCTGGGTGACAAGAGGAGCCAGTCCCAGAGGGACAATTTGTTCTCCTCATCAGTTTTTCTTCAAGGAGCAGACAACCTAGGACCCTCTCTTCTGTCATCTCAGAGTTGAGTCCTTCCGCAACACAAGGATTGCTGTAGGCTTTCCCAACTGGGTCTGTGCCACAGTGAGTGGGTGGGTCCCATGGATGATGGAAAGGTCTCGGTCTCCACATGGAAGCAGCACCTAATGGTGGGGGCTGAGTGTCATCAGCAAACAGGTGTCCGGTCTGCCACCAGTGATGCCTCCTCATGGCTCCCACGTGTTAAGGGTGGGCTCAGAGCAGCAGGAGGCAACCCAGAACATGCTCCACATTCAAGACGATCTTCCTCCATCCAGCCAAGAAGGCTACATCCATGAAAAGATGGAAGTGAGAGAGCCCTCCTTGTTCAGAATGTGCAATGTCTCACAGAGAGAAGGGGGGTCAAGGAAGGGACACCCTGGTAGCAAGTAATTCCTCTGGAAGCGCTGACTCGCTTCAGGATTCCTTCTTGGCGCAGGCATGCAATTATCCTGTGTTTTGTCTTTTAAAATTGTCTGTTTCAATGCTTCAAAGCATATTCTGAAAATGATTCATCACATCCAAGTTCTCTACATCCTCTTCTCACACATTCTAAGGGAAAACAAAGATGAACAGAGTGGTTAGGTTATTATGTCTCTGTTTGTAGCTACTAGCAGGGCATTAGATGAAGAAATCCATCGAACTCAAGAAGTTCTATGCACAAGAAGTTACTAGAACAATAGATGAGAAGATTTGTTCTGGATTGTTATCCTGTATCTTCTGTGGAAAACTTTGTTTTTAGGATCAAAATACTGCTTCGTAAAGACAGAATATTCCTCCCGCTCCTGCAGGAGACATCTTCTGTCCTATTTCTTGGAGCTGCCCGGACAGGAGTCCTCATGTGGATGGCCCTGGCCTGCTACAGCTCCTCTGTTTGCACGACACACTGGTGTTGGACTGGGAGGAGATGTCCACATTTCTCCAAGTGAGGCTTCTCTTCCAGTCTGATTTCCCAGCGATAAGGGTGGTAATGGGAGTAGTGGGAGTTCCTGCCGTTTGGGAAGAGAGTTTCTCAGGCATTTATGTCTAAGTTTTAAGATAGCCAGTCATCGTGGCTAGGCTTTATAATTTTCTTGGCTGGCATTATGATGTGCTAGAACTGGACGATTTTTGTTTCACCTTCAGCTTGCTGTGGTTTCCAGAGTGGAGCTGAAATTGCTGAGCACACTTAGAATTCAAATTTGGAAAGACAGAAAAAGTCTTCACTTTCATCATAGTCAATATCTCAAGATTCATTAGGGAAAATCTTGAAATTTAGAGATTTTTCTTTTCCAGAAAGAGAGTGCCTCAACTTCTAAGAAGTTTTTTATTTTTTAGACAGAGTCTCCCTCTGTCGCCTAGGCTGGAGTGCAGTGGTGCAATCTCGGCTCACTGCAAGCTCTGCCTCCTGGGTTCAGGCCATTCTCCTGCCTCAGCCTCCTGAGCAGCTGGGACTACAGGTGCCCGCCACCACGCCCGCCTAATTTTTTTTTTGTATTTTCAGTGGAGACAGGGTTTCACCATGCTAGCCAGGATGGTCTCGATTCACCTGCCTCTGCCTCCCAAAGCGTTGGGATTACAGGCGTGAGCCACGGTGCCCGGCCCAAGAATTTTTTAATGAAGTTTTTAGTAGCTCACCCAGGGCAGAGTCCTATTTTCTGTACACAGGCTAGGTGAGTGATGATGAAGCCTGGCTGTTTAGGTCAACCCATCTCTAATAAGGCAAGAGCTGGAGGCAAACATCCCACAACTCAGAAATGCAGATATGTACTGCTATGGTTTGAATTTATGTGTCCCCCCCAAAATCCTATGTTGGAACTTAAACCTGAATGTGATAGTATTAAGAGGTGAGGCCTCTAGGAGGTGATAAAGTCATCAGGGCAGCACCCTCATGAATGGGATTAGTGACCTTATAAAAGGATTTCAGGGAACTAGGTAGGCCCTTTTTGCCCTACCATCTTCTGCCATGTGAGGACACAGTGTTCATCTCCTCTGGAGGACACAGCAGAGGCGCCATCTTGGAAGCAGAGACCAGGCTGTCAGCAGACATCAAACCTGCTGTTGCCTTGATCTTGGACTCCCAGCCACCAGAACTCTGAGAAATAAATTTTTATTATTTATAAATTATCCAGTCTGTGCTTTTTTTTTTTTTATAGAAGCATGAATATACTAAGACAAATACAAATTACCAAAAATACATGCCCCTGAAGTTTGGAACACTTCCTCCAAAGAAGGCTGGTGCTTTCAGCAGGCATCGGTAGGAAGTAGGACAGAGAAGGGTAATCATTTCCTAACTGCTGCTGTAACAAATTACAAGTGAAGTGGCTGAAAGCAACACCAGTTTACTCTCACAGTTTTGAGGTCAGAAGTTTGAATCCATTTTAGTGGGCTAAAGTCAAGGTGTTGGCAAGGCTGGTTCCTCCTGGAGGCTCCAGGGGAGAATCTGTTTCCATGACTTTTCCAGCTGCTAGTGGCCACCTGTATTCTTTACCTGGTCCTTTTCTTCCATCTTTAAAGTGCATCACTCCAATCTCTGCTTCCATAGTCTCATCTTCTCCTCTGACCCTGCCTTCTCTTATAAAAGTAACTATATCTGTAACTATATCAGGCACACCCAGCTACTCCAGGATAACCCCAAAATCTCAAGAAACTTAACTTAATCACATCTGTAAAGCCCCTTTTGCAATATAACACTCATAGGTTCCAGGGATTAGGACAGGGACATATTTGGAGGAGGGACTATTATTCAGCCCACCACAGGAGGTAAGTGGGGCAGATCAATTGGTGACTCTGAAAGATAATATGCCCAAGACCCTGTGCCCAGGGGTCCAATCAGGCTCCTTCCCTACTGCCGGTCTTACCACTCCCATCTTAGATTGAAGTTACTTTATTGCACAATTCATATGTAAATATTTATCTTTTTAAAAATGGAAACATTATCAATAGAACTAAGTCCTCTGACCATCTTCCATAATCCTGATCCTCTCTTCAGCTCCTTCTCCTACCCCACAGGTCAGCACTGTTCTTTGCTTGATACACATCAGACGTGTCTCTACATGTACATATATTAATTGTTCCTGTAGAAAGTATAGTCTTGGTTATGGCTTCCCTCTGTGTAAGTGATATTGTAACGGATGTATAATATAATTCAGCCACATGCTTTTTTCATTCACCAGTGTCTTCAAGATCTTTTTATGACAGCACATATTGGTGGACCTCATTCTTTTCAATTACTGCACGGTAATCTATGAAATGAGTATACCATGGTGTATTAGTCGTCTTGGGCTGCTATAACCAGAAAAGAAACTTGGTGGCTTAAAACAACCAAAATTTATTCTCACGAGCGCTAGACGCTAGAAGTCCAAAATCAAGGTGCTGGCAGGGCTACACTCTCTCTGACAGTTCTAGGGGACAGCTTTACTTATTCCAGCTTCTGGTAGCTGTTGGCTTTCCTTGGCTTGTGGATGCATCTCTCCAATCTCTGCTTCTGTCTTCACATGGCTTTCACTTCCTGTGTGTCTCTCTCTCCTCCTCTTCTAAGGGCATTGCCACTGGACAAGGAGAAAAGGAGAAGGGGAGGGTGTGCTCCTTCCCTTTAAGGGAACATCCTAAAAGTTGCAAAGTCTCTTCTCACATCTCATTGGCTGAAACTTGGTCACATGGTCACACTTAGCTTCAGGGGAGGCTGGGAAGTGTAGCCTTTACCTGGGTAGTGAGATTGTTATGACAAGGCAATGGGGAACTGATGTGGGAATGACTGGTAGCCTCTGCCACCCTAAGTGTTTCTCTAGTGTGAAGACACAGAGAAGGATGACTGGCCATGAGGGCTCCCTTTAATTGCAGTATTGCCAAACTATCCTCCAATGCTGTCATGTAGGTTTACGCTCCCACCATCAATATTGATACTATCCTTTCCTGTTTACTCACCAACCACTAATATAAACAAATTTAAAATTTTTGGCATTTCAATTAGCAAAATGACATCTCAGTTTTTAGTGTTTTCATTTTCATGATCCCTAGTGAAGGTGAGCATTATTTAATATATTTATTAGCTTTTTTTTTTTTTTTTGAGATGGAGTTTTGTTCTTGTTGCCCAGGCTGGAGTACAATGGCACGATCTTGGCTCACTGCAACCTCTGCCTACCAGATTCAAGTGATTCTCCTGTCCCAGCCTCCTGAGTAGCTAGGATTACAGGCATGCACCACCACGCCTGGCTAACTTTGTATTTTTAGTAGAGACAGGGTTTCATCATGTTGGTCAAGCTGGTCTCAAACTCCTGACCTCAAGTGATCCACCCACCTCAGCCTCCCAAAGTGCTGGGATTACAGGCATGAGCCACCGTGCCCAGCCTTATTGGCCATTTCTATTTCATCTTCTCTGATTTTACTTTTTCTTTTCCTTGTTCATTTTCCTACTAAATTGTTTGTCTTTTTTCCAGTTGATGAGTTCTTTACAATATTCTCAGCATGAATATTTGCCTGTCATAACTATTACAAATATTTCTCCCAATTTGTCATTTATATTTCAATTTTGTTTAAGAATATATTTTGTCATAATAGAAATTTTAGATATGTTTTATTTTTATCATCTAAAAGCATTAATTTTAAAAAAGGAAATGTTGGTTCTAAGCTTTTTGATCTAGGATGCTAACAAATTCAACTATGATTGACTGAAGAGCATTATATGCCCTAGTCTAAGTAATAAGGATGTAGAAAGCCAGCTGGTAACTCGTGGCACCATCTCACAAATCTCAACAGCATCTGTTTCTTCCAGGTTGTCTACACAAGGCCCTTGCCATCAGTCAAATGAGTGACAGCTTTCTGGCAACTGTGTGCACACTCTGGCTCCTTGGAAAGCCAAGGCATGTGGCTGAGAGCAGAAGGCCTTCCCTATTACCTATTAGAGCCTATTTGGGCTGCAAGGCACTCACAAACACAGAGACATCCAGGTGGCCAAATTTTGCTGTACCCATAGGTTTTACCCATAGATTACTGAGGTATAACAAAGAGGTTTCAGTGTCAGAGCCTACTTGAAATAAAGTTAGATAGAAGACAGTAGACCTCCTAAGCGAGCTCCCTGAAGACCCATACTCACTATCCCTGAATCAGAGGGGAAGTGGAGCTTTTGGAGAGATTAGATATTTTATGCCACTTCCAGAGTGGCCATGGGTACTCAGGGCCTGCCTGGGATCTTCTTCAGAGAAAAGCTGCTCCATCCACTTTGTCCCTGGGGAGTTTGCCCTTTCTCAAGAAACTTTGTCTTTAAAGCACCAAGGGGCCAGCCTGTGCCTGCACAGAAAAGAGAATGAGTTCTCGGACCCTCTCTTGTGATGATAAAGGTGGCACATCTCTTTGGCTGCATATCTACCACTTGTCAGACTTTTAAGGCACACGCTATTTGGGTAAAATATTGGCTGCAACATTATCAAGGCATCAGGCATCTGGTTCCAGGACTACCTCCCCCAATCCCTATGGACATCTCACCACCTCTTCAACCTCTCCCCTTTCTCTAAGTGAAAAAACAGTTCAGAAAACCCCTTAAAAGAAAAAAAAATCAATTTTAAGAAAGAGCAATTCATGCCAGCATGGTGGCTCATGCCTATAATCCTGGCACTTTGGGAGGCCAAAGTGGAAGGATCACTTGAGGCCAGGAGTTTGTGACCAACCTCGGCAACATAGAGAGACTCCATCTCTACAAAAAAAAAAAAAAAAAAAAAATTAGCCAGTCGTGGTAGTGTACACATGGAGTCCCATTTACTCAGGAGGCTAAGGCAGGAGGATCACATGAGCCCAGGAGTTTGAATTTATACTGAGCTATGATTGCACCACTGCCCTCCAGCCTGGGCACAGAGCAAGATCCTATCTCTTAAAAAAAAAACGGCAATTCGGATCATAGCCTCTCTCAAACAGCCTCCTCCCCATTTTCACCCACATCCAGAAAAAGAGGAGTAGCTATATTTTTCAACTCTTTAGAATGTTGGAAAATTTCTTGCTGAAAACAGTGAACCAGGTTATGATCTAGGGTCTCCCTAATTACTAGCAATCTAGGGACAAAGCTATTCCTAATCAAAGTGAGCATTATTGAATACATTTATTAGCCATTTCTATTTCATCTTATTTGCTTTTCCATTTTCTCTCCTTTGTTCATTTTTTTGTTCTGTTAGATTTTTTTTTTTTTTGCACGTAAACTGGAGCAAAAGAATTCTACCTGATTCCCCAACCCCTAAAATAACATCCTTGTCCCCTACAGCGTGTTGTGGAAATCAAGATGACATATAGGAGATGTACACAGGGTGACTTGCAAGGGACAAGAAACAGGAGATCCAGGTTTGGACCCAGCTTCATTGCTTACCAAACAATCGGCTTGACCCCTCTCCACTTTCCTTCCATGAATGAAGAGGTTTCCGTTTACATTTAAGGACCAACAATATCTGCTAACACTAACTCCTCTCCTTATCTTTGGGCATAAATTTGGGTATCCAGTTACTAGACCTCTTCCCAGACTGGTAGACTGTATCTTCTCCTGTTGCCTTTTCCTCTAAAGTTTCAGACCACAGAAGTTGAGAGCAGGACACCCTCCCTGCCCTGGCTCCCGGGTCCTGGCCCACCCGAGCCCAAGCCCAAGCCCAACTCCCTTACACTCCCGCTTGTACTGAGCTTGCTTCTTGGGGTCTTCTCCCTCCTCAGATCTGCAGTCGTTCCTTGTTTTGTTGTTGCTGTTTGTTTGAGAGAGGGTCTTGCTCTGTTGCCCATGCTGGGGTTCAGTGGCACCACCGCTGCTCACCACTGCCTTGAACTCCTGGGCTCAAGTGATCCTCCCACCTCAGCCTTCTGTGAAGCTCAGACTATAGACATGCAGCACCATGCCAGGCTAATTTTTTTATTCTTTCATTTTTTTGTAGTGACGAGGTCTCACTATGTTGCCCAGGCTTGTCTTAAACTCCTGGGCTCAAGTGATCTGCCCACCTCAGCCTCCCAAAATGTGGGAGTCACAGGTGTGAGCCATTGTGATCGGCCTTCACCTTGCTTACCGGCAAATGGTGATAAAAGCACACACTCATGTTAGCAAGGAACTGGTTCTCCTCTTTCCTTTTTAGGGAAATTAGATATTTGGTAATATGACGACTTCTTTACAGGTGAGTCATCTTTGGATGTTCGCTCCTTCCTGTTTCTTGACAGGAGGTATAGCTCCCCCATGCGCTATGGCTGATGCCCAGTAAAAATGGGCTTTGGGGATTCCGGCCCCATTTGGAGAAGGGTCCCCTGTCAGTGCCTTGCCTGGATTAGCTTGGTTCTCACTAGTTTTCAAATATGCAAAAGGCCTCTTACTCTACTCTGAGCACCATGATTGCCAGACAGCTTCCCGCAGCACAGGAGCTTGCTGGGCAGAGGGGCAGGCTAGAACTGCCGGGAGGTCAGAGCCCTCCGGAACAGCCCTCAAGCAATGACAAAGAGGCACCCCTTGGCCTTCGGGTGAGACAAGGATGACGCATGGTCTAAACCAGGTCGGCAAACTTTTCCTGTGAAGAACCAGCTGGTAAATTTTTTGGTCTTTGCTGCCCATATGGTCTCTGTCACAACTACTCAGCTCTCCCGTGGTAGGACATACGCAGCCATCACGTAGAGAACAGAAACACAGGCGTGTGGCTTTGTTACAGGACAACTGAATTCATGGCTACTGAAACCTGAATTTCAGTAACTTTCATGTCACTAAATATTTTTCTTTGATTATCTGTCAACCATTTTAAAACATAAAGACCCCAGCCTGGGCAACATGGTGAAACTACTAAATATACAAAAATTAGCCGGGCATGGTGGCTGGTGCCTGTAATCCCAGCTACTTGGGAGGATGAGGCAGGAGAATCGCTTGAACCCAGGAGGTGGAGATTGCAGTGAGCCAAGATCTTGCCACTGCACTCCAGCCTGGGCGACACAGTGAGACTCTGTCATAAAATAAAATAAAATAAAATAAAATAAAATAAAATAAAATAAAATAAAATAAAATGAAAAATAAAAACATAAAGACCATTCTTAGCTCATAGGCTATAGAAACCCAATGAGCTGGGTTCAGCTATAGTTTGCTGACCCCAGTCTAAATCTTCTCCCAGAGGTCCCAGTGAGCTGGAGCCCTGCTTGCCCGCAGCGGTAATCTGGAGTGATTGGCTCCTTCCCTTCCCTGGTTTACTTTGCCTACTCTTCTGGGGTCACCTTCTAAATAAGCTATTTGCACTCAAAGCCCTCTCAGAGTCTGGTTCTGTTCTTAGACCTCTTCCTAGACTGGTAAATTTGATTTTCTGTTTCTCCATCCCCCAAAGTTACAAACCAGGGACATCTAGAGCAGGGCAATTCTATCAGCAGCTCCTGGAGCCTGGCCCTCCTGAGTTCACCTGCTCCACCCGCTGGCTACCCCACCCTGGATTGTCACATTAAGCCAGCTTCCAAAGCTCTTGGCTTTATGTCCCATTTCCTGAGGACACTTCAGTGAACAAGATCGTCCTTGTCTCATAGCTTTGTGCTTTCATTCTACTGGGGTTGGGGGAGGGTAAGCCACAATTGTAGTGCAGTGTGATAGCCAGGAAGGATGGCAGGCTGTGCCAGGGGAGGCAGGGGGATTCGCATCTCAGCTCGTCCTTGTGATGAAGAGGAGAACTTGCCCAAGCCTTGTTTCCTCATCTGAAGAGGAGAGAATGAATCTGAGCTCAATCCTTATGAGGCGGGGGTGAGGAAATGAAATACACATCCAGTGCCAGCCATGCATTGTATTGCGGGGCACACTGTAGGCAATCAGTGAGCAGAGGTGACCACTGTCATTAATAGACAAGTACTCGAGGAGCCACAATGGGAGGGTCAGTGAGGGCCAGTGTCATCGTGGGAGAGGTGGCAGTGTGTGGGCAGGCCCCTGAGGAGTGGCAGGATATGGGTGAGGGGCTGGGGGAAAGGAGCACCTCACACAGGAGGACAGCACGAGCAAAGGCATCACCATGAACCCAACAGAAGGAACTTGGGTAACTAATCCAGCTTTTATCTTGCCAACACAGGCCAAAGAAGGTGGCTCAGAAGCACCTGAGGTATGCTTATCTTTATTATTTTTTTGAGTCAGGATCTCACTCTGTTGCCCAGGCCAGAGAGTGCAGTGGCATGACTATAGCTTACCACAACCTCCAACTCCTGGCCTCAAGCGATCCTCCTGCCTTGGCCTCCCAAAATGTTGGAACTGCAGGTATGAGCCACCATGCCTGGCCAAGGTAACACTTATTGAGCATCTGTTGAAACCCTGTGGAGATGCAGGCCATGTTCTAAGTGCTCCGTGGGTCATCTCAGTCACCCTTACAACAGTTAGGTAGGAACTTCTATTACCTACATTTTATAAGGAAGAGACCAAGGCTCCAGAGAGGTTATGCTGCCAGTATGGAGATTCCAATCATGCAGAACCTCTTTTCCTACCCAGTGTGCCAGGGTGATTCCGTAGCACGTAGAATAGAGACTGAGCTAGACTTGGAGTTCAGAGAAGCCATCCTGAAGGAAGTAACATCTATGATGAGATCTGAAGAACGAGCAGAAATCATCCCTAGGAAGGCAGACAGAAAGCATTCCAGGCACTAGCGTGTCCTGGGGTTCAACGGCAGGCTGGGAGGCTCTAGGAGTAGTGTGGTCTGGCTGCAGCATATAGAGAGTCAGAGAAGCAAGCTGGGGGATGAGAGATGAATTCACAGGCAGGAAACCAACCCAGGAAGAGCCCTAGAAAGGACATTAAGGCATCTGGAGTTTATCCCAAGGCAAAGGGAAGAGTTCTGAGGAATAAATAAATAAAGATTTCTTTCAGTTTAGATTTTTTTTTTTAGACGGAGTTTCACTCTTGTCACCCAGGCTGGAGTGCAGTGATGAGATCTCAGCTCACTATAACCTCCGTCTCCTGGGTTTAAGCGATTCTCCTGCCTCAGCCTCCCGAGTAGCTGGGATGACAGGCGCACACCACTATGCCCGGCTAGTTTTGTATTTTTAGTAGGGACGGAGTTTCACCATGTTGGCCAGGCTGGTCTCGAACTCCCGACCTCAGAAGATCCACCTGCCTCAGCCTCCTAAAGTTCTGGGATTACAGGTGTGAGCCACCATGCCTGGCCCCATATAGATTTTAAGACAGCTCTCTGGTTAATGTGCAGGATGGACTGGAAAGGGGCAGAGCTGGAGACAGGAATGCCAATTAGAAGGCTGCTTCAGTTCTCCAGTAACCCAAAATGCACAGGTTCTGGACGTGCTGGTGCTATTCCTTGGAGAGAAGGCATGGCTAATGATCACAATTTTTGTTGTAAGACAGACTTCTGGGCTTTGGAGGGCATGGTGGTGGTTGGGGAACAATCATATACTTACTAGAGGTCAGGGACTCTGCCTCATTTATCTCTTCTATGTCATGGACAGCCAAGCTGGGCTCCTTCCTGGCATCTCTCATCCATGAGTACTCTTCAACTACCAACACCATTGAGCTCATCTTCTCAACTGGCATTTCAAATGAGTCTTCTGACAAGCTCAAGTATACGTCTTCTGAGAAATCTGTGTATATGTCTTCTGGCAAAGTCTCATCTGTGGCTACAAGGCATTGTTCAATGATGACATTTTCAACCCACAGATCCTCAGTCCCATACAGGGGGTCTCTGGCCATGGACGGATCCAGACTGGTCACTCTGACGTGGCACGGGAGTCTTCTGACTTCACACAGCTCCTGCAGGAGCCCTGACCCAGCATGATCAACCAGTTCCCGGAAGTCTCCTTCTGCAAACAGGAGAAGCTGGACTATGGTTTTGGTGGTAATGTTCTGGCACGTTAGGACTTCAACTCTGTGTAGCTCACCTTGAATTTTGGCAGAAACCACACCCTTCTTCAGAACAAGGAAACACTCACTGGCTGTGAATGATGCAAATGGCTTCACGTGGGAAGTGTAGTCTCTGGAGGACTGGAAGTAGAGCTGTCCACTTGGCATAGCCACAGCAATGTCAGAAACTGAGTTAAAATACAGACCTCTCCTGAGGACCCTGCCCTGATAGGCATATGTGATGAGGAAATGCTGCCTCTTCTTTCCTTAGGAAATCTCCATGGCAAGGAACTTTATCACTTTGTTCATCCCCAGGATGGTTAAGAGCTGCCTGCACTTGAACAGAAAGGGCTTGCTTGTGCCCGTTTTAGTCTCTGCAAGGACCACACTCATTATTTTGATTCTCAGCGGGAATTTGCTTTTTTCCATACTGTATATTTGTCTCATTGTCACTGTTTTAATGGGCAGACTTCCTAAGCCTGTAATATCAGTGACATGTATGTCTAGGTAGGAGGGGATGGCAACCTGGATTGCACCTGGGGAAGTGAGGAGGGAGATGATTAGTAGGTCTGAAGGTGCAAAGGAAGACAGCAGAACCCAGGTGATATGGTTTGCCTGTGTCCCCCCGCCAAATCTCATCTTGAATTGTAGCTCCCATCATTCTCACTTGTCCTAGGAGGGACCCAGTGGGAGGTAATTGAATCATGGAGTGGGTCTTTCACATGCTATTCTCGTGATGGTGAATAAGTCTCATGAGAGCTGATGGTTTTACAAATGGCAGTTCCGCTGCACATGATCTCTCTTGCCTGCTGCCATGGAAGCCATGACTTTGCTCCTTCTTTGCCTTCAGTCATGATTATGAGGCCTCCCCAGCCATGTGGAACTGTGAGTCCATTAAACCTCTTTCCTTTATAAATTACCCAGTCTCAAGTATATCTTTATTAGCGGCATGAGAACTGACTAATACACCAGGTGACCAACGGGAGCTTTTCACAGAGGGACAGAGCTAACTGCAGCAATTTGGTCAGGATTATGTACTCTGTCCTCACTCTCCTCCACCCTCTGACCTGTGGGAAGCCCCCTTTCTCATCTGAACTGAATCTGTAGCCAGACAGCAAGGGAGGTGGGTTGATGCCAGCCTCACAGGTCAGCTTCAGCCTCTGGGGCAGAGCACAGGGCAGAATGGAGAAGGGGCAAATGAGGGCTTGGACACATGGAGGGTCCTGTAGAGAGGGGTTAAGTGACTTGCTTGAGGCTGAGATAGGAAGGAACAGATGTGGGAAAACAACTCAGGTTTTTAGACTTGTT
Source organism: Gorilla gorilla gorilla (assembly GCF_029281585.2). NCBI lineage: Eukaryota > Metazoa > Chordata > Mammalia > Primates > Hominidae > Gorilla > Gorilla gorilla. Next base: position 41,744,573 of record NC_073241.2, read on the forward strand.
TAAGTGCTCTCTCTACACTGCCATGTGGGGGCATGAGAAAGAGCTCATCAGAGTGCAAGTGTGGTGGCAGAGCCCTCTCTTGCTTAAATTCCCTATGAAGATGAAAGTGACAATGCACTGCTACTCAGGCAATGGTTTTCAGAACATCTCAACGTGGTCATTTAAGCCTCAACATTCTAAATGGAAAATAGCCATAAGCAAGTGATGAGAGAACCAACATTTATACAGCACAATGAGCTGGCAGCTGGCCCATCATCTCTTCATCTTTCCTTTCAAGGTTACCAATCAAAAATTAAAAATTTAAAATGATTATGAGGAAGCTTAAGTGTATATGTCATTTTTATGGCCAGTGGAAGCAATAATTCTCTCTGAGCTGGGCTTACGTCTGAAGGCTACAGACTGACATGCACCCTTAAGTCTTCCTGTGCATATAAGGATATAACGGGATCAAAGTCAGCTGCTGCAACTGAGACCTCACTTTCATTGGGGAGGAGGACTTACCCTAAAGTAAAATATTGCGAGTCTGACTATATTTGACTGATTCCTGAAAACTGAAATTGAGGCCCCATTCTTTTTAAGGGATACCTGTATATAAACATGCACTACAAATGACTTGTGGAATTGTTGTACCCAGATCAAGAATGCTCATTGCCAACGGTTTTAGGAGTATCTGGACATGGTCATTGAAACTCCTGGAGAAAGTAAGAAGTTGAGAAGGGAGAATTTCCTGAATAAAACTCAGAGTATCAACTTAGACATACATTTCATTTAAGCAAAATATGGGGCCAGGTGCGGTGGGTCACACCTGTAATCCTACCACTTTGGGAGGCGGAGACTGGAGGATCACTTGAGCACACTAGTTGGAGACCAGCCTGGGCAACATAGCAAGACCCTGTCACTACCATGTTACAAAAAATAAAAATAAAATTAGCCGGATGTGGTGGCACATGCCTGTAGTCCCAGCTATTTGAGAGGCTGAGGTGGGAGGATTGCTTTAGGCCAGGACTTCGAGGCTGCTGTGAACTGTGATCATGCCACTGCACTCCAGCCTGGGTGACAGACAGAGTGAGACCCTGTCTCAAAACAAAACAAAACGACAAGTAAAAAAGAAAACTATGGGAAGCCATGAAACAGATATGGGCTGTTGCAGATTGGATCCAGGATTCCTGGGAGGTGACTGAGCCACTGAAACAACAACATGCCACGCCAGGTTGAAGGGGTAAACTAAGGAATGAAGACCAGTCTGTGGAGACCAAAGCCTCCAGGGCAGGAAGTGGGGCCCATGAGATCTGGTGATTAGATCTGCCACTTCCTAGCCATGACACCGCACGCATGTTATCTAACTAATCTAGGCTTTGTTCTTATTTGTAAAATGAGAATAATAATCACTTTGCTTATCTCACTATTAGTTGTAAAGATCCAATGAGATCATGGATGTGAGAGTGCTATGCAAATCGTTTTGGGCTCACAAAACTAAGGTATTATTTTTGTTCGACTGAAAATATCTTCCTCAGAAAGTGTAGAAACGTACACTACAAATCCAAAATCCCTCAATGCCCAAGTGTTTACTAGCATGAGTGCAGTTCCAGGGGTGCCCTCAAATTAAAGGTTTCTTGTGATCTTATGTGATTTAGTAACATTTTGAGCAGTTAATGCACAATGTTTCTGAAATCTAGAGTAAGCAGAGGCTTACTGTCTATTAATGACAGTCTCTGGGGGCTAGGGAGCTAGGACAGATGCCCCAACTCCAGTTCCAGATGATGAAGGACTCCAGAGCCAGAATACCCTAGCAAGGCTGTTTGCATCCCAAAGAGGTAAGGCCAAGATACCTGGAAAGAAATCTAGATCCATCTGTTGGTCCAGAGTGAGGACTCGGGCTGGAGGAGACAGCAGTCTTCACAGTGGATGTGGCTAAGCAGGGTAAGCCCCTGGTGTGGCTCCAGTCTGGTGAACCTTGGGTACCCAGCCTTCTGCCACCTTTCCGGCTACAGCCTGCCCTGCTTCCTGGACCAATGTCCCAGCCAGTGGGTTGGTCTAAAAATTATATTCCTGATCCAGCCTTGACTGGGGACTGAGAGCCACATAGCTCCCTCCCTCACCAGACAGACTCTGCCTGAAGTCTACACATGCCTAGCCTGCCTAAAGGCCACCCACAGTGGACCTTGCTCTTTTTGCTCTTTTAGTCTCATTTTTTTTTTTTTTTGAGACAGAGTCTCACTCTGTCTCCCAGGCTGGAGTGCAGTGGTGCAATCTCAGTTCATTGCAACCTCCACCTCCCAGGTTCAAGCAATTCTCCTGCCTCAGCCTCCCAAGTAGCTGGGATTAAAGGTGCATGCCACCATGCCCAGCTAATTTTTGTATTTTTAGTAGAGACGGGGTTCCCCCATGTTGGCCAGGATGGTCTCGATCTCTTGACCTCGTGATCTGCCCACCTCAGCCTCCCAAACTGTTGGGATTATAGGCGTGAGCCACCGCACCCGGCTGAAACTCATCTTTAATGTGAGGAATAGCAGCTCTCTCACACAAAAGCTGTCCCAGAGATCAGCTTACGGAAAGGCTCAGGTCTGACTCTTCCCATCCCTTCTTCTAGCCTTTCCTTCCCATTTTTACTTCCAGACACTGACTGGTCCACCCTGTTCATCCACATGTGCGCTTTGCCCTCCCATGTAGGAAACTCAACATGAATTGGAGGCTTGAGTGTTTGGAGGGAGGGCGCTGGGGTGGGCTGGGGCACAGCTTTGCACCTGCCGCCTCCCGCCAGGGATTGCACAACAACCACAGCCCAAGGAGTGTGGGCAGGGCCAGGAGGCTACCTTTGACCAGAGGAGGCTCAGCTAACATCCTGGGAGAACAGAGTCTCTCCTGCAAGTGAGTTTTGTGGATTTTAAGGTTTTAGGTGGCACTCTCGCATATCGTGCCCTTAATTTAACAGAAGACTTAAAAGGCTGATTCAATGCAAGAGTATGCTTTGTCGTTAATGTCATTAATCCAGCATCATATTTTCATCAATATTATTCATTCTTCTTAGTACCAATTGTTGCAGCCCATATGACCTAAGTGTCTGAAGCAGGAGCACAAACAAAAGGAGAAACTGTTCATCGAGATTTGATTAGGAGGAAGAAATGAAACCCAATTTTTTTTTTCTTTTTTGAGATGGAGTCTCGCTCTTGTCGCCCAGACTGGAGTGCAATGGTGCAATCTCAGCTCACTGCAACCTCCGTCTCCTGGGTTCAAGCGATTCTCCTGCCTCAGTCTCCTGAGTAGCTGGGATTACAGGCTCATGCCACCACGCCGGCTAAGTTTTTGTATTTTTAGTAAAGACAGGGTTTCACCATGTTGCCCAGGGTGGTCTTAAACTCCTGACCTCAAGTGATCCATCTGCCTTGGCCTCCTAAAATGCTGGGATTACATATGTGAGCCACCATGCCTGGCCTGAAACCCAATTTTGGATTTGCATGTCCCTGCTCAGAGACATGCTTCTGCAGTCAACAACGCATGCAAAGCACCTGGACAGAGGTGGGTGATTCACTCCTCACCCTGCAGCCTGCTGGGAACGACAGTGCCATTGACTAATTACCTCTACTGCTCTCATCATTGTTGTCATCATTATTCAGAAGATAGAGGAGCATGAGAAGGACAAATGGACATAAGCTATTGAGATGTGATGGAGTGAGGATTTGGGGATGCTCAGTATTATAGTCTGAATACAGCCAATTAGCAAAGACATAACAGGGCAAATCAAAGCAAGGTTTCTACTGGAAACTCTAATAATGAAAATATGAGTACTCTTGCCCTGTCATGAAGCTGAATTAGTTTTTCTTTTTTTTTTAATAAACATTGCCTCCTGAAAGAGATCTTCTGGCAAGCTAAATACTACATCTGCTATAAATTTACACCTCATATAGTATAACATTTCTTCTCTGCAAAGGAAAATAAAATGATTCAGTCCATGAGTAGATAGAAAAATGAATCGGAGTTTGGCATTCACGTGAACTACACAGTCATAAAATTAATGTGTGGTAAGAGCCTGGCCTTTATGACAGCATATAAGAAAATGCACCAATAATAAATTTGCTCGAAGGATAAGCTTTTTTTTTTCTGCCTGCAGCCCTTCTGGTTGTCACCTTGAAATGAATATTTATTAAGGGAATAAAATTAAAGCATTTTAAGTCTACTAAAGGAATGTGTTTAAGTATATATAATGACAAAAATATAATAATAGATGATGAGATGGACTGAATTTTTAAAATAATAGAATAAATCATATTCTTCAGGAAAAATGTGTTAGGAATATGTTTTTGGCATCTAATCCTTCTTCATAAATCAAGATGTGAAGTCAGTGAAGTAAGAGATGAACAATTTCTGGAAATGGAATCTCCACAGCTACTTCTGGACAACCTCAGCCCATTCATCTACAAACCTCCGTGCCCGGCACGTTGTCCAGGCTGGACCCCCAGCCGGATGGTGTATTAAGAGTTCCTTTACATGCCTGCTGGGGGCGACATCCTTCCTCACATTTGTAACAGTGAAACAGCAAAAGAATGAACATGACTAACTCCATTTTTGTTTGAGTGGTCCTTATCTATGTTTAGATACCCATTCCTGCATGTGGGCTGGAATAATTTTAGAGCACTGGGATGAAACACTACAATGGGAGTCATATAGTTTTTGAAATGAACTCTGGGAATAAAAAGGAGTGTTTGAGCAACCGACCATATTTTGTTAAAGTTTTATAGGAGGAAGGAGCATTGTGACCTGACCAGGGACAAAGAAATTCCCAACTTCCCTGGACCCTTGCTGGCACCCAGCTGTTTATAGTCATAAGTCATGTGTTGATCCCAACACCCTCCTCTTCCCCCTGCCCTTAACATAAAAAGAGCCTGAAATTTGTACCGACTTGTGATGGTCTTTGTGACACCAGTCCACCATCTCCCCAGGTTGCTGGCTCTCGGATACACCTGCTTTTCCTTCCACCAAGTCTTGTCTCTCCAGTTTGGCTTTTGAGTGGTGAGCAGCTGAACCTGAGTTGAGTTACACATTGATGGTGAGACAGCTCCAAACCACTTCCCCTTACTCACCTGGCCAAAGTGCCATCACCGAGAAATAGGGTTATAAAACCAGAGGACCAGCAAAGTTCTCTGGAATCAGGGCACCAAGACTCCTCAGGCAATTCCCCACCACCGCCCTGACATAGATTTCCTCCCTGCAAGCAGGTTCCACTTCACATGCTGTAGATGGAGTAGAGCAAACCATCCTGGCACTCCAGGAACCGGCCATGGTCAACCATGGGGAGGAGAAGCTTAGGGGCGGGTCTTCTTTCCCAGGACTTTGCGTCTTAGGAGCCTCTTCCCTTGACTCTCTTCAATGCCAATTGAAGACAATTTTTCTCCTTTCTTGAGCACTATGGGTAACTCTGCTGTGAAGATGGGGACCAAGTTCTGGAAGAAGGAAGGGCTTCTGTGGGTTGTGGGACCCTGGGCAACTTGGACCAAGTAGACCAAATTGGCCACAGTTTCAAACGGAACTGGATCTGCAATCACCTTTCCAGCAGAGAAAACAACAGGAACAAAATGTCCAAGTCCATCAGTAGGAACACAGACATCCATCAGTAGGAACACAGGAAGAATTGTGAGTCCAGGCCAAATTCCACGCCCTTTACAAGAACAGTCCTGCTTCCATAATGACATTTCTATCAAGACTGACCCTGTGAGAGTGGTCCTATAAGATTCTAATTTTTACTGTACTTTTTCTATGTTTAGATACGTGTATAGTTACCACTGTGTTATAGTCGCCTGCAGTGTTCAGCATGGTCATATGCTGTGCAGCTGTGCAGCCTAGGAGCAATGGGCCATACCACACAGCCTGGGTGTGCAGTAGGCTCTACCAGCTCGGTTTGTGCAAATCACTCTGTGATGTTAGCACAGTGCTGGAATCACCTAACAATGCATTTCTCAGGCTGTATCCCAGTCTTTAAGTGATGCATGACTATACATGTTTCTTATTTTATTTTTGAGCGGAGTTTTGCTCTTGTTGCCCCGGCTGGAGTGCAATGGTGCGATCTCAGCTCACTGCAACCTCTGCCTCCCACGTTCAAGTGATTTTCCTGCCTCAGCCTCCCGAATAGCTGGGATTACAGGCATGCGCCACCACGCCCAGCTAATTTTGTATTTTTAGTAGAGACAGGGTTGCTCCATGTTGGTCAGGCTGGTCTCGAACTCCCGACCTCAGGTGATCTACCCGCCTTGGCCTCCCAAAGTGCTGGGATTACAGGCATGAGCCACCGTGCCCAGCCTGTTATTTTTTAAATACAACTCTTCCCTCACCTGCTGAATTCCAAACAGCCACTGGGACCCACTGTCTCCCTCAGAGTCATCCCTTCTCCCCTTCCCAACCCACACCCTAAGTCAGGCCTCAGCATCTCTCCCATTTGCACAAAATGGTCTCTATGTCTTCAGTCTCTTCCCCTTCCCAGAGACTTCCCTGAATTGCACGCCATTCCTGTGTTCAACCCCCACAGTGGTCTCCATCACCCACTAGCCTCTTGTCCCTCAGCCCATGTCCTGCAGGCCCCTCTCCCACCCCCTCCCAGCACCTGGCCCAGTGCAGGCCACAGCTCAGTGCACCCCTGAGCAGGTCTCTGTCCCCTCCTCTCCCAGGCTGAGCACACTCTGCCCTGTCCTCCGACTGTCAGAAATCTCTGGCCTGACAGGCACTGTCCCTCCGGGAGGACTTCTCTGGGCTTGTCCATCATTCTCTCAACCTGCATCTAGCTCACGTCAATGAGGCCTTCATTATCTCCAGGATCACAGTTTCCTAACTCAAATCTGTGGTCCCAAGTGTTCCACGTGCTGTCCTGGAGGTTCTGAGGGATGCCAGTGCCCCTGACTTCAGCACTGGTGGGTTTATCTGCCAACCGTGGCAGGTGCTCCAGAGGGCAGGGTGACAGCACCCAGCAAGATCAGGGCACAGCAGGTGCTCGTGAAAAGTTTGCTGTCCTTGAGGGGAACACACCAGCTTGCAGGCACACAGGAGTACAAAGCAACAACTCTAAGGCCTGGAAACTAGCTGCCCTCCTCGTAATTGACCCCAGGCAGCAATTTTTGTCACCCAGCATGAACCTGATCATTCATTTTAACCTTCTACTGTTGCCTGTTGTCCTTGATAATCAAATTATTCTCCTATAATGGACACCCGCTCATTGCTGGAACCCTTTCCTCTTCCTTCCTGACATCAGTATCTCAAATTCCTGTGCGTTTTGCTTTATGTTGGTATTTTAAACCACCCCTTCTCCTTTCTCAGTTGGGGTTTGGGTGGGACTGACCCCCCCTTAAGGTCCAGAGGCCAGTTAGCATATCCTCTCCCCTCCAACAGGGAGGGGCCCTGAGCCACGGTCACTCATGCAGGGGTGGGCCCACATCTCAGCTTGTCTGTTCATAGCCTCAGACCTGCTCTGGGAATCCTGACACCTACATGCTCTCGTTCCTGGGCTCAGTGGTGTGAGGACAGGAGGCACAGAACCACTGTCACCACAGGGAGCACTGGGAACTGCACTGGAGGTTCTCTGAAAAACCTGAGAAAGAGGATGTGGAGCTCAGACATGGATCCTGCAGGAACTGAGTCCTAGATCAAGCTATGCCTGAAATCAGGATTTATCCCTGGACTCTTCAGTTATGTAAATAAAACCTGTCATTGCAGGCCAAAGCCAGTTAGACCAGGCTGGCAAATCAGGGTGGTCCATTCCTATGGCCCTTTCAGTGCATTTGCTGGGATTTCAGATTTCAATTACAGGGATGGTTCACTAACATCACATATGCTACAGCTGCTCATGACCTCCCCTATATGCATACAGGAAGTTATATACAGTAGTAGGGAAAGAGGCCAGTGGGTAAGAGGAGACCTAAAAGCAGAGCCAAGACACTGAGAGAGAATAAAAGACACAGACAAGGAGAGCATTAGTCTGTTAAGGCTGCTGTAACAAAAATACTATATAAACAGCAGAAACTTATTTCTCACAGCTCTGAAGGCTGGGCAGTCCAAGATCCAGGTGCCAACAGATTTGGTGTCTGGTGAGGGTGCATGTCCTGGTTTGTAGTTTGCTGTCCTTTCTCTATAACTTCGCTGGGTGAAAGGGACAAGGGACCGCTCTGGGGCCTCTTTTATAAGGGCACCAATCACATTTATGAGGACTTCACCCTCATGACCTCATCACCTCCCAAAAGCCCCACTTCCTAACACTATCACCTGGGGACTAAGACTTCAACATGTGAGTTTTGGGAGGACATAGACATTTAGACACAGCTGGGGAGGAGGAAGGAAAAAAGGAGAGAGGAAAAGAGAAGCAATTGACATATAGCCTCTAGATCCAGTAAAAACTTCCACATTCCTCCTCAACATTTTGGTAAAAAAGTCAGTGAATTCCCCTTTTGATACAAGTTATTTTAAACTGGTTTTCTGTCACCTGCAACTGAGTTTTTACTAATAAATATGCCTCTCATCTCACTTAGGGCAGACAAGTCCAGAACTGGCATCTACTTGTATTTCAGTCTCTGGCTGTGTCTGACACATTGTCAGTGAGCAATAAATATTCAGTAACAGCAGCAACTGTTGTTTAATTATATGCCAAGTCACATGACTGAAACAACTGAATATTTGAGAGGTTTTGTTTTAAAAAACTATTTCTAGGGGGATAATAAGAATACCTGGCAACTTTATTATACTATTTGATTTTCACAGGTAGGCTCTTTTTTGGTTTGATCTTTAAAAAGCAATAAGCAGTGTTTCTGCCACCAAAAGCACAGACAACAAAAGAAAACAGAGATAAATTGGGCTTCAACAAAATTAAAAATTTTTGTGCATCAAAGAACACTATCAAGAAGGTGAAATGACAACCCACAGAATGGGAGAAAATATTTGCAAATCATATATCTGATAAGGAATTAAGATCTAGAATATACAAAGAACTCCTACAACTTAACAAATTAAGATCTAGAATATATAAAGAAACTCCTACAACTCAACAACAACAAAACAGTCTTACTAGAAAATGGGCAAAATATTTGATGTTCAACTGGTAAGTGTAATGCAAATATTCCAAAATCCGAAACAAATCCAAAATCCAAAACACTTTTTTTTTGGTTTTTTTTTTTTTATTATTATACTTTAAGGTTTAGGGTACATGTGCACATTGTGCAGGTTAGTTACATATGTATACATGTGCCATGCTGGTGCGCTGCACCCACTAACTCATCATCTAGCATTATGTATCTCTCCCAATGCTATCCCTCCCCTCTCCCCCAACCCCACCACAGACCCCAGAGTGTGATATTCCCCTTCCTGTGTCCATGTGATCTCATTGTTCAATTCCCACCTATGAGTGAGAATATGCAGTGTTTGGTTTTTTGTTCTTGCGATAGTTTACTGAGAATGATGATTTCCAATTTCATCCATGTCCCTACAAAGGACATGAACTCATCATTTTTTATGGCTGCATAGTATTCCATGGTGTATATGTGCCACATTTTCTTAATCCAGTCTATCATTGTTGGACATTTGGGTTGGTTCCAAGTCTTTGCTATTGTGAATAATGCCGCAATAAACATACGTGTGCATGTGTCCTTATAGCAGCATGATTTATAGTCCTTTGGGTATATACCCAGTAATGGGATGGCTGGGTCAAATGGTATTTCTAGTTCTAGATCCCTGAGGAATCGCCACACTGACTTCCACAATGGTTGAACTAGTTTACAGTCCCACCAACAGTGTAAAACTGTTCCTATTTCTCCACATCCTCTCCAGCACCTGTTGTTTCCTGACTTTTTAATGATTGCCGTTCTAACTGGTGTGAGATGGTATCTCATTGTGGTTTTGATTTGCATTTCTCTGATGGCCAGTGATGATGAGCATTTTTTCATGTGTTTTTTGGCTGCATAAATGTCTTCTTTTGAGAAGTGTCTGTTCATGTCCTTCGCCCACTTTTTGATGGGATTGTTTGTTTTTTTCTTGTAAATTTGTTTGAGTTCATTGTAGATTCTGGATATTAGCCCTTTGTCAGATGAGTAGGTTGCGAAAATTTTCTCCCATTTTGTAGGTTGCCTGTTCACTCTGATGGTAGTTTCTTTTGCTGTGCAGAAGCTCTTTAGTTTAATTAGATCCCATTTGTCAATTTTGACTTTTGTTGCCATTGCTTTTGGTGTTTTAGACATGAAGTCCTTGCCCATGCCTATGTCCTGAATGGTAATGCCTAGGTTTTCTTCTAGGGTTTTTATGGTTTTAGGTCTAACCTTTAAGTCTTTAATCCATTTTGAATTGATTTTTGTATAAGGTGTAAGGAAGGGATCCAGTTTCAGCTTTCTACATATGGCTAGCCAGTTTTCCCAGCACCATTTATTAAATAAGGAATCCTTTCCCCATTGCTTGTTTTTCTCAGGTTTGTCAAAGATCAGATAGCTGTAGATATGCGGCATTATTTCTGAGGGCTCTGTTCTGTTCCATTGGTCTATATCTCTGTTTTGGTACCAGTACCATGCTGTTTTGGTTACTGTAGCCTTGTAGTATAGTTTGAAGTCAGGTAGTGTGGTGCCTCCAGCTTTGTTCTTTTGGCTTAGGATTGCCTTGGCGATGCAGGCTCTTTTTTGGTTCCATATGAACTTTAAAGTAGTTTTTTCCAATTCTGTGAAGAAAGTCATTGGTAGCTTGATGGGGATGGCATTGAATCTGTAAATTACCTTGGGCAATATGGCCATTTTCACGATATTGATTCTTCCTACCCATGAGCATGGAATGTTCTTCCATTTGTTTGTATCCTCTTTTATTTCCTTGAGCAGTGGTTTGTAGTTCTCCTTGAAGAGATCCTTCACATCCCTTGTAAGTTGGATTCCTAGGTATTTTATTCTCTTTGAAGCAATTGTGAATGGGAGTTCACTCATGATTTGGCTCTCTGTTTGTCTGTTGTTGGTGTATAAGAATGCTTGTGATTTTTGTACATTGATTTTGTATCCTGAGACTTTGCTGAAGTTGCTTATCAGCTTAAGGAGATTTTGGGCTGAGACCATGGGGTTTTCTAGATATACAATCATGTCATCTGCAAACAGGGACAATTTGACTTCCTCTTTTCCTAATCGAATACCCTTTATTTCCTTCTCCTGCCTAATTGCCCTGGCCAGAACTTCCAACACTATGTTGAATAGAAGTGGTGAGAGAGGGCATCCCTGTCTTGTGCCAGTTTTCAAAGGGAATGCTTCCAGTTTTTGCCCATTCAGTATGATATTGGCTGTGGATTTGTCATAGATAGCTCTTATTATTTTGAAATACGTCCCATCAATACCTAATTTATTGAGAGTTTTTAGCATGAAGGGTTGTTGAATTTTGTCAAAGGCTTTTTCTGCATCTATTGAGATAATCATGTGGTTTTTGTCTTTGGCTCTGTTTATATGCTGGGTTACATTTATTGATTTGCGTATATTGAACCAGCCTTGCATCCCAGGGATGAAGCCCACTTGATCCTGGTGGATAAGCTTTTTGATATGCTGCTGGATTCGTTTTGCCAGTATTTTATTGAGGATTTTTGCATCAATGTTCATCAAGGATATTGGTCTAAAATTCTCTTTTTTGGTTGTGTCTCTGCCCGGCTTTGGTATCAGAATGATGCTGGCCTCATAAAATGAGTTAGGGAGGATTCCCTCTTTTTCTATTGATTGGAATAGTTTCAGAAGGAATGGTACCAGTTCCTCCTTGTACCTCTGGTAGAATTCGGCTGTGAATCCATCTGGTCCTGGACTCTTTTTGGTTGGTAAACTATTGATTATTGCCACAATTTCAGCTCCTGTTATTGGTCTATTCAGAGATTCAACTTCTTCCTGGTTTAGTCTTGGGAGAGTGTATGTGTCGAGGAATTTATCCATTTCTCCTAGATTTTCTAGTTTATTTGCGTAGAGGTGTTTGTAGTATTCTCTGATGGTAGTTTGTATTTCTGTGGGATCGGTGGTGATATCCCCTTTATCATTTTTTATTGTGTCTATTTGATTCTTCTCTCTTTTTTTCTTTATTAGTCTTCCTAGCGGTCTATCAATTTTGTTGATCCTTTCAAAAAACCAGCTCCTGGATTCATTGATTTTTTGAAGGGTTTTTTGAGTCTCTATTTCCTTCAGTTCTGCTCTGATTTTAGTTATTTCTTGCCTGCTGCTAGCTTTTGAATGTGTTTGCTCTTGCTTTTCTAGTTCTTTTAATTGTGATGTTAGGGTGTCAATTTTGGACCTTTCCTGCTTTCTCTTGTGGGCATTTAGTGCTATAAATTTCCCTCTACACACTGCTTTGAATGCATCCCAGAGATTCTGGTATGTTGTGTCTTTGTTCTCGTTGGTTTCAAAGAACATCTTTATTTCTGCCTTCATTTCGTTATGTATCCAGTAGTCATTCAGGAGCAGGTTGTTCAGTTTCCATGTAGTTGTGCGGTTTTGAGTGAGTTTCTTAGTCCTGAGTTCTAGTTTGATTGCACTGTGGTCTGAGAGACAGTTTGTTATAATCTCTGTTCTTTTACATTTGCTGAGGAGAGCTTTACTTCCAAGTATGTGGTCAATTTTGGAATTGTGCCACAATTTGGCCAATTGTGGAGAGTTCTGTAGATGTCTATTAGGTCCACTTGGTGCAGAGCTGAGTTCAATTCCTAGGTATCCTTGTTGACTTTCTGTCTCGTTGATCTGTCTAATGTTGACAGTGGAGTGTTAAAGTCTCCCATTATTAATGTGTGGGAGTCTAAGTCTCTTTGTAGGTCACTCAGGACTTGCTTTATGAATCTGGGTGCTCCTGTATTGGGGGCATATATATTTAGGATAGTTAGCTCTTCTTGTTGAATTGATCCCTTTACCATTATGTAATGGCCTTCTTTGTCTCTTTTGATCTTTGTTGGTTTAAAGTCTGTCTTATCAGAGACTAGGATTGCAACGCCTGCCTTTTTTTGTTTTCCATTTGCTTGGTAGATCTTCCTCCATCCTTTTATTTTGAGCCTATGTGTGTCTCTGCACGTGAGATGGGTTTCCTGAATACAGCACACTGATGGGTCTTGACTCTTTATCCAATTTGCCAGTCTGTGTCTTTTAATTGGAGCATTTAGTCCATTTACATTTAAAGTTAATATTGTTATGTGTGAATTTGATCCTGTCATTATGATGTTAGCTCGTTATTTTGCTTGTTAGTTGATGCAGTTTCTTCCTAGCCTCGATGGTCTTTACATTTTGGCATGATTTTGCAGCGGCTGGTACCGGTTGTTCCTTTCCATGTTTAGCGCTTCCTTCAGGAGCTCTTTTAGGGCAGGCCTGGTGGTGACAAAATCTCTCAGCATTTGCTTGTCTGTAAAGTATTTTATTTCTCCTTCACTTATGAAGCTTAGTTTGGCTGGATATGAAATTCTGGGTTGAAAATTCTTTTCTTTAAGAATGTTGAATATTGGCCCCCACTCTCTTCTGGCTTGTAGGGTTTCTGCCGAGAGATCCGCTGTTAGTCTGATGGGCTTCCCTTTGTGGGTAACCCGACCTTTCTCTCTGGCTGCCCTTAACATTTTTTCCTTCATTTCAACTTTGGTGAATCTGACAATTATGTGTCTTGGAGTTGCTCTTCTCGAGGAGTATCTTTGTGGCGTTCTCTGTATTTCCTGAATCTGAACGTTGGCCTGCCTTGCTAGATTGGGGAAGTTCTCCTGGATAATATCCTGCAGAGTGTTTTCCAACTTGGTTCCATTCTCCCCATCACTTTCAGGTACACCAATCAGACGTAGATTTGGTCTTTTCACATAGTCCCATATTTCTTGGAGGCTTTGCTCATTTCTTTTCATTCTTTTTTCTCTAAACTTCCCTTCTCGCTTCATTTCATTCATTTCATCTTCCATCGCTGATACCCTTTCTTCCAGTTGATCGCATCGGCTCCTGAGGCTTCTGCATTCTTCACGTAGTTCTCGAGCCTTGGTTTTCAGCTCCATCAGCTCCTTTAAGCACTTCTCTGTATTGGTTATTCTAGTTATACATTCTTCTAAATTTTTTTCAAAGTTTTCAACTTCTTTGCCTTTGGTTTGAATGTCCTCCCGTAGCTCAGAGTAATTTGATCGTCTGAAGCCTTCTTCTCTCAGCTCGTCAAAGTCATTCTCCATCCAGCTTTGTTCCGTTGCTGGTGAGGAACTGCATTCCTTTGGAGGAGGAGAGGCGCTCTGCGTTTTAGAGTTTCCAGTTTTTCTGTTTTGTTTTTTCTCCATCTTTGTGGTTTTATCTACTTTTGGTCTTTGATGATGGTGATGTACAGATGGGTTTTTGGTGTGGATGTCCTTTCTGTTTGTTAGTTTTCCTTCTAACAGACAGGACCCTCAGCTGCAGGTCTGTTGGAATACCCTGCGGTGTGAGGCGTCAGTGTGCCCCTGCTGGGGAGTGCCTCCCAGTTAGGTAGCTCGGGGGTCAGGGGTCAGGGACCCACCTGAGGAGGCAGTCTGCCCGTTCTCAGATCTCCAGCTGCGTGCTGGGAGAACCACTACTCTCTTCAAAGCTGTCAGACAGGGACATTTAAGTCTGCAGAGGTTACTGCTGTCTTTTTATTTGTTTGTGCCCTGCCCCCAGAGGTGGAGCCTACAGAGGCAGGCAGGCCTCCTTGAGCTGTGGTGGGCTCCACCCAGTTCGAGCCTCCGGCTGCTTTGTTTACCTAAGCAAGCCTGGGCAATGGTGGGCGCCCCTCCCCCAGCCTCGCTGCCGCCTTGCAGTTTGATCTCAGACTGCTGTGCTAGCAATCAGCGAGATTCCGTGGGCATAGGACCCTCCGAGCCAGGAGCGGGATATAATCTCGTGGTGCGCCGTTTTTTAAGCCGGTCTGAAAAGCGCAATATTCGGGTGGGAGTGACCCGATTTTCCAGGTGCGTCCGTCACCCCTTTCTTTGACTCGGAAAGGGAACTCCCTGACCCCTTGCATTTCCCAAGTGAGGCAATGCCTCGCCCTGCTTTGGCTCACGCACGGTGCGCGCACCCACTGGCCTGCGCCCACTGTCTGGCACTCCCTAGTGAGATGAACCCGGTACCTCAGATGGAAATGCAGAAATCACCCGTCTTCTGCGTCGCTCACGCTGGGAGCTGTAGACCGGAGCTGTTCCTATTCGGCCATCTTGGCTCCTCCCCGCCAAAACACTTTTTGTCCCAAGCATTTCAGATAAGGGATACTCAACCTGTATATACATACAATGGAATATTACTCATCCTTAAAAGGATTAAAATTCTTTTTTTGTGTTTTCGAGACTCACTCTGTGTCCCAGGCTGGAGTGCAGTGGTGTGATCATGGCTCATTGCAGCCTCAACCTCCCCAGGCTTAGGTGATTCTCCCACCTCAGCCTTCTGAGTAGCAGGGACTACAGGTGCATGCCATCATGTCCGGCTAATTGTATTTTTTGTAGAGATGAGGTTCTCACCATGTTGCCCAGCCTGGTCTTGAACTCCTGGGCTTAAGCAATCTGCCCACCTTGGCCTCCCAAAGTGCTGGGATTATAGGCGTGAGCCACTGCGCCTGGCCTAACTCTGATGCATGCTGCAATAAAGATGAAGCTTGAGGACATTATGCTAAATGAAATAATCCAGTCATAAAAGGACAAATCGTGTGATTGCACTTGCATGAGTACGTAGAATAGTCAAATTCAAAGAGACAGAAAGTGGCCAAGTGGCTACCAGAAGCACAGGAGAGGGGGAATTACTGTTTAATGGATATGGGGTTTCTGTTTGGGGTGATGAAAAAGTTCTGGAGATGAACAATGGTGAAGATTGCACAACAATGTGAATGTATTTAATGCCACTGAATTGCACACTTAAAAATGGCTAAAATGGGCCAGGCACAGTGGCTCATGCCTGTAATCCCAGCACTTTGGGAGGCTGAGGTGGGCGGATCACGAGGTCAGGCGATCAAGACCATCCTGGCTAACACAGTGAAACCCCATTTCTACTAAAAATACAAAAACAAAATTAGCCAGGTGTGGTGGCGGGCACCTGTAGTCCCAGCTACTCACGAAGCTGAGGTGGGAGAACGGCGTGAACCTGGGAGGTGGAGGTTGCAGTGAGCCGAGATTGCGCCACTGCACTCCAGCCTGGGTGACAAAGTGAGACTCCATCTCAAAAAAAAAAAAAAAAGGCTAAAATGGCAAGTTTGATTGTATGTATATCTTACCATCCCCTCAAAAAAGCAATGTTTCTCAAGGCGTATCTATAGAGACAGATAAGATTTGTGGCTGCCTAGGGTAGGGGGTGGGGGCAGGGGTTAACAGTAGATGGGCACAGGGATTTCAGGCGGGCAATGAAAATGTCCTAAAACTGATTTAGAGTAATGATTGTACAACTCGGTAAATTTTCTAAAAATCATTGAATTCTACACTTGAAATGAGTGAATTATATGATATGTAAAATATCTTTCAATAAAGTTATAAAAAACCCAGCAATATTTCTAGAAACATTTCTCAAAGGAATCCTAGTTCTGCAACGTGTTAATAGGAGTTCCTGAATAAGGGAGCTGAACAGTCAGGTGTGTTTGAGAAACACTGTAGGTATAGCCCGTGGAGAGATTGACAAGGCATAGAATACTGAGGCCTGAGAAGGCGTGCAGGAAGGAAACCGGCTCAGCCTAACCTGGCCTCGAATCCCCTGAGTGCCCTTAACATGCATCCTTTTCTCCCCATGGCTCTTATTTACCTCCCTCTGATCCTGTGTCCGACAGAACACACTTTAGTGAATGCTAATTGAGAGTTTAGCAGGAATCACTTCACTTGGCAGGCAGCTGCATAGGATCATTTTAATTGCTCTGTCTGGGTTCCTGAAGTTGTTTACTTGGCATTGCCTGGGGTGTAACCAAAGGGAATGATTCGGTTCAGCAAGTGTGAAGCTTGCCTGAATGTTCTGCCAGATCCTGTCCATCTGCATCGCCAAAGCTATCAGTTTGGACGTCGACGAGGCACCAGACCCCCTCGACAGGGAGACAGGAAGGGGCACGGACTTAGCCCCGGGCTTCCCTGGGGAACTGCCTGGCCCCACCATTCATTTCTCCTTCAGTAACATAGCTCTTACTAGGAAAAGACAAATTTTTCTTAGTTTTCTTGATGGAAGGATTGATCTAAGGTGAAATCTTAGATAGCAACTTCTAAAGGGTCTTGTGAAACTCACTGGATAGCACAGAGCATTTATTAAGCACCCACTGTATGCCAGGCACCACCCTAGCTGTGTCCTATGTGTGTCCCTATTGACTCACGTAATCCTCTCTGCCAGCCTCTGTGGCAGGTACTGTTCCACTGTTTTGTAGGCAGGAACGTGAGGTGCAGAGGTTAACTCACGTGCTTGTCAGCTTAGGTCACACAGCAAAGCCTGGGTTCAAGTCCAAGTTTGGCCTTTTCATGGCTCGTGTTCTTCCCATGACACCACACGTTGAAAACCTGGTCAAAGACAGCTCAAGAAAATCATCGACAGTGGGAAACAAGGTGACAAAGGTTGTATCAACAGGGCATCATTTGGCAGAAAATCCTAGGTAATGATGTGTGAATAACGTGAACACTCACACACTCCATTAGGCAATTAGGGCTGTGAACAGGGAGATGGTAGTGTGGGACACAAAAAGACAGGAGAAGGGCCGGAGAGTGCAAACCTTTAGCAGTAGTCAGGGAGTCCAGCCACATCTGAGCCAGGGCATGGCCCCTGGTGAGTCTGGAAGAAGCTGAGAGGCAACCACAGGCCCTCATCTCTCGGGCTCAGCAACTCAGAAGGCTATAATTCACAGAAGAACCAAGAATGCCCAGAGGGGAAAGCGGCACACACTGATGTCAGTGTGTAAACAGGCCAGCAGGGCTCACCGAGCCAAGGAGAGGGTGGGGTTTCCTGCTGTGTTTCCCTGGCCAGTTCAGTGGCCCTGCTGCCATGCAGAGGGTCATTAGCTACCTGCCCTCCCTCCAGGAGGCCAAGTTCAAAGTGATATCCGAGACCTGAGGCCAAATGCACCGCCCTGTCTCCCAGCAGGCAAAAGTAGCTGGGCTGAGAACCACAACTGCAGCTGGCTGGACCCTGTACAGTCACCACTTGTGCTCAGAGCAGGTCCCTGGTGACAGCCCTAGATGGTCATGCCACTGTCATCATTTTGTGATGCTCTGTAAATAATAAAGCCGCCAGCACCTCACACAATCCACCTCATTCAATGTACATGTCAAAACAGCTCTGATGTAGGTAGCATTGATCCCTTTTACGGAAGCAGAAAAATAACACACAGAGGTCAAGCAATGTGTCAGAGTCTCAGAGCTAACAGGTGTGCAACGAAACCCAGGCCTCTGCATGCAAAACCTGTGCTCTGAGTGACTTACAGACAGGGCTAAACAAGACTATGCATTTTACTTTGTCAAAATGTTCATGTAAGATGGAAGTCCAGAGTGCCTAAGTCAGTTCTTATCCCTGTTTTGAGAACCGCCCATCTAGCTTCCTGCTTCTGCACTAGCTCTTACACTTGCCACATGCTACTCACCCTGCATGAGGGTCAGCTGATCCCAGCAAGCTGGCTTGCCATACTCTGTGGGTGGGGCCACTTCTTCAGCCCCTCATCTGTCCAAAGCTCAGATGCAGTGCTTGGCACATAGTAACTGCTTAATAAATACTTGTCAAACATCATATGCTCTCAAAAAGCACCCAAACAGAGGAACCAGAAGAGAGAGGTAACTGTCACCAACTGTTACAATTTCTTGTCACTAGGTACCAGGAAGCTGAGTGGGCCCCCGAGTCCTGGGCTTGTCCAGTCTCATGAACCTTCCTCTCTCGCCTGTGTTTCTGCCTTCTGCAGGAGCTCCTGGGTGCTTCTGCCAGGACGTGGCTTTCCTACACAGCAACAGGCTATTGTGAAGGTCTTTAAAAAATGTATATACATGTACAGCTGACCCTTGAACAACATGGGTTTGAACTGTGTGGATCCACTTATACGTGGCTTTTTCCAGTAAAAGTTACACCGAGTGTGCCTGCCTCTGCTGCCTCCCTAACCACCTCCTCCACCTTTCCCATTTCTACCACTCCTGAGACAGCAGAACTAGCCCCTCCTCTTCCTCCACCTCTTCCTCCTCCTCCTCAGCCCACCCAATGTGAAGAAGAGGATGAAGCTGAGACCGAGACGTTTATGATGATCCGCTTCCACTTAATGAATAGTAAATATATTTTTCTCTTCCTTATGATTTTCTTAATAATATCTCCAGCTTACTTTACTATAAGAATACAGTATATGATACCTACAACATACAAAACATGTATGGATCGACTGTTTATGTTATTAGCAAGGCTTCTGGTCAACACAGGCTCTCAGGAGCCAAGTTTTTGGGAAGTCAAGTTATACTCAGATTATTGACTGTGGGGGACAGGGTTGGCACCCCTGACTCCTGTGTTGTTCAAGGGCCAATGGTATAAAACAAGACAAATGGGATCTAATTAAACTAAAGAGCTTCTGCACAGCAAAAAAAAAAACTATCATCAGAGTGAACAGGCAACCTACAGAATGGGAGAAAATTTTTGCAATCTACCCATCTGACAAAGGGCTAATATCCAGATTCTACAAAGAACTCAAACAAATTTACAAGAAAAAAAAACCCCATCAAAAAGTGGGCAAAGGATATGAACAGACACTTCTCAAAGGAAGACATTTATGTAGCCAACAGACATATGAAAAAATGCTCATCATCGCTGGTCATCAGAGAAATGCAAATCAAAACCGCAATGAGATACGATCTCGCGCCAGTTAGAATGGCAATCATTAAAAAGTCAGGAAACGACAGATGCTGGAGAGGATGTGGAGAAATAGGAATGCTTTTACAATGTTGGTGGGAGTGTAAATTAGTTCAATCATTGTGGAAGACAGTGTGGCGATTCCTCAAGCATCTAGAACTAGAAATACCATTTGACCCAGCCATCCTACTACTGGGTATATACCCAAAGGATTATAAATCATGCTACTATAAAGACACGCACACATATGTTCATTGTGGCACTATTCACAATAGCAAAGACTTGGAACCAACCCAAATGTCCATCAATGATAAACTGGATTAAGAAAATGTGGCACATATACACCGTGGAATACTATGCAGCCATAAAAAAGGATGAGTTCATATCCTTTGCAGGGACATGGATGAAGCTGGAAACCATCATTCTCAGCAAACTGTCTCAAGGACAGAAAAGCAAACACTGCATGTTCTCACTCACAGGTGGGAATTGAACAATGAGAACACATAGACACAGGGCGGGGAACATCACACACTGGGAACTGTCGGGGGAGTGGGGGGCTGGGGGAGTGATAGCATTAGGAAAAATACCTAATGTAAATGACAGGTTGATGGGTACAGCAAACCAACATGGCACACGTATACCTATGTAACAAACCTGCACGTTGTGCACATATACCCTAGAACTTAAAAGTCTAAAAAAAAAAAAAAAAAAACTGCATGTGCAAAACCTCTATTGCTGTCTTTTCCATACTGGAAGAGTAATACCTAATGTTTGTTGTTTTAAAAAAGTCGGGGAAAGGCCAGGCACGGTGGCTCACGCTTGCAATCCTAGCACTTTGGGAAGCTGAGATGGGCAGATCACCTGAGGTCACGAGTTCAAGACCTGCCTGACCAACAGGGTGTTACCCCATCTCTACTAAATATACACAAAAATTAGCTGGGCGCGGTGGCAGATGTCACCTCAGCAGGAGGCTGAGACAGGAGAATCCCTTGAACCCAGGAGGCGGAGGTTGCAGTGAGCCGAGATTGCGCCACTGCACTGTAGCCTGGGAGACAAGAGTGAAACTCCATCTTGGAAAAAAAAAAGTGGGGGAAAAAAGATAAGTACAAATAAGAAAATGAATATTACCTGTAATGCCACCTTTGAACAATAAGGAAGGCTAACTTTGGCTTTATACTCTGAAGCGGTTTTTCTCAAGTATTTACATATAGTTACAGAAATGAGGTCATATTCTGTTTTATAGTCTTTTTTGAACCTATCTGCCTAGCGAACATTTTTCTGTAATGTGGCATATTCTTCTACAACCAGGCTTTCTAACGCCTGCCCATGTTTCACCATGGTGGGTCTCTCCATTTTTGGATGTTTAGTTTGCTTTTACTTTTTTCACTATCATGGAAAAATTATTTAATAAACATTCTTGTAACAAAATCTACAGGCACATTTGAATATTTTCAAATAATAAATTTTCAGATGAGAAATTCTTGGTTTAAAAAATTTTAAGTACAATTTTAAAACTTTTAAAGATTTATAAAAGTAACATACTCTCATTACATAAACTAGAGAAAAGATGTGAAAGTTGAAGAGTCACTATTACCCATAGTGACAGCTCTTTCAAAACAACCATGGATAATACTTTATTTTACTTTCTCTGAGTGTTTTGTCTATGCATTCAAAAAAGTATTATAATCAATCACTTCCTACAATTTTGCGTTCGGTGGTTTTCACTCTATACTGTGTGGCAGGATAATTTGCGTTTCCCCTATTCTTTGTGTATTCCAACTCTCAACTTCGAAGATTTTCCCAGAGGAAAACTGAGAGCTGCTTAAACAGTACAGATATTTAAATAAACGAACAATCCCTAGCCCCAAACACTTTTGCATAGCTTCTGCTGAATGCTTCGAATACCAAGGAAGAGCCCAGGCCTTGGGCCTTGGCAGGAGAGCTGGAGCCCTGCCCAGCCTGAAGGACGCAGAGAGTATGGGGTGGGGGTGAGGAGGGAATCCCATCCTGCTCAGGGGCAACCCCTCGGGAGAGGATGTCACCGTGGGGAATGAGTTGGTCCGCCCAGGGCACACAGGGAGGCTGGAGACCGGCCAGGGGCCTTTCTGCCTCCTCTAGGCCCCCTCAGCCTCAGGCATCACAGAGAGGCTGGAAAGCACTCGGGCCAGAGGGGACAGAGCTGGCTGGGACCCTGAGCATATTGGAGGGAAAAATTTATCCAAGAGACATTTCCTAGGGATGTGTGTCAGGACCACTGAAGGTACCGGGAATTCAGTGATAAATAAGGTAGATGAGGTCCCCCCCTTCTCCCTGAGCTTATAATCTAGTGGAGCAGGGGGGAGGGATGGGGAATGAGTGCATGAAAAAGAAACCTAGCATGTGCTGAGTGTCCTGCCAAGGATCAAGATCAGGTGAAGTGATAGGTGTGACCTCCACAGAAATGACTCTCAGGCCGAAGAGCTGGCCATGAAATGACCCCGAGGGAAGCCATCCCAGGCAGGGGGCAGCTGGTAGAGGGCTCAGGCATGGCTGAGCTTGGAATGCTTGCAGAACAAAATGGGGGCTCCTGCAGAGTGGGCAGGGAGAGGGGAGGGTGAGAGTCACGGCACCAGATCTAGGAGGGCTTCACCAGCTGGGATGGGAGGTGAGACGTGCCTCGGGTAACGGGTGACTGCAGGAGGGTTGTGGGCAGGAATACGATGTGTCCTGCCGGATTCTTCTAAAAGATCATCTGGATGCTCTTCGGAGGCTTTGGAGGAGTGGATGGAGCAAGATGGGCTTCAGGAAGGCCAGTTAGGGACCAGTCCAGGGCAGTAAAGGGGATGGGTAGGTTGGGACTCGGAGGATGAACAGACTGGCAGTGGGCTCAGGGGGCATGCACCTGCTGATCCTGGGTGTGAGGTGGGAGGCAGAGGAAGAGACAGCAATCTAGGAATGTGGCCTGAGTTTAGATTTAAAGGCTATATGGTGGGGACATAATTTACTGAACTGGAAAAAGGTGAGGGAGGAATAGATTATGCCTGGGGTGAAATTTCCTGCTAGTCCAGGGAGACGAAGGCTGCATTTGGATTTCATTTCATTTAAGAACATAGGAAATGAATATTTCTGTCTCCCCCCCAAGTCTATGGATTGGTTCACTCCCCTGCAATTATAACACAAGCATGTTTATTACTGCCATTATCACTTAATATACTATTAAGTAACTAGAATCTGTTGAAGCAGTCTTGGCAATGAAACAAGGTGTAAATAATTCAATAATTTATCACTGAACATTCGGTTACAGAACAATTTGGTTGTCTTCCATTTTTTCACAATAAATAACCACTGAATTGAATATTTTTGTGTTTACTTCTTATGACTACCATAAGATACAGTTCCAGAAATGGAATTATTCAATTAAACTTCAGGATACAAACTCATATACATTGTAAAGTTGTTTCCAAAGCAACCTAAACCATTAACAGAGAACAGAGTACAAGTTTCATTCTTGCCAGTTATGAGTGTTCTTGTTTTTAAAATCCCTGTCCTGGGCTCTGCTTCTAAGGAACCATAATTAAAGTGTTCAATATCAGGAGTAGTTCTAAAAGTAGACTCTAGACATAGGGCTTTTGCATTGGGTCACCCACCAGCTTACCAATAGTGAGGACCCAGCACTGGTGGCAGGTGGAGCAGTCTGGGGTGCTATGGCCCCTGGCGTGCCAAGGCCACTGGGGTGCCACATCCCCAAGTTCTCTGCAACTACATAAGATCACCCTTCCTCTAGTGTGCAATAATTCATTCCTTATTTCTGCTAGAGTCTTCACCAGAAGCACCTGTTACAGCCATCTTTCTACTAATAGCCTTTTCAAGAAAATCTAGGATGTGCTTCTGGCAGGTACTTCAAAGCTCTTCCAGCCTCTACCTATGACCCAGTTCCAAAGCCACATCCACATTTTTAGGTATTTGTTACAGTAGCAACCCACTTCCCAGTACCAAACTCCCAGCAGCAGCTGATAGCTAGCAGGAGACTGGGACCTCAGTCCTAAAACCCTAAGGGCCCAAATTCTGGCAACACCCAGGGAGCTTGGAAGAGGACCCCCTGTGCTAGGTGAGAACTCATCCTGCTGACACCTTGATTCTATCCTGGTGAGACCCTGAACAGAGAATCTAACCACACTGCACTCAGACTTCTGACCTGCGGAAACTGTCAGAAACTGTGAGATAAAAAAATGTGCATTGTTTCAAGTTCTAGTGTGTGCTCATTTCTTATGCAGCAATAGAAAAAAACTCAGACAAGCCAGGTGTGGTGGCTCATGCCTGTAATCCCAGCACTTTAGGAGGCTAAGGCAGGAGGATCACTTGAGCCCAGGAGCTTGAGACCAGCCTGGGCAACATAGCGAGACCCTGTCCCTAAAAAATATTTTTAAAAATTAACCAGGTATGGTGGTGTGCACCTGTAGTCCTCACTACTCAGGAGGCTGAGGTGGGAAGATTGCTCAAGCCCAGGAGTTTGAGGCTGCAGTGAGCTATGATGGCACCACTGCACTCCAGCCTCGGGGGCAGAGCAAGACCCTGTTCAAAAAAAAAAAAAGACAAGAAAACGGAGAAGGTGCTGCTGAGGAGGAAGCTGGCACTGTGGTGAGGCTCAGCACGGTTGTTTTCCTGCAGACCAGGGCTGATGGCAGGAAAGGCTGTTCAAGATCTGGCTCTCTGACAGCAGTGAGAGCAGCAGGCAAAGGGCATCTAGAATGGGTGGTGGGATCCGGCAATGATGAGCATCAGTAGCAGCCTTGGGACCAATTGCTCCAGTTGGGCTGTAGCTTGCCCCTTAACTCGCATCTCGTGAGTTTTCCCAGAGTCTGGGAGCAGCCAGCATGCTAGTGCTGGCAGGATGGGGACTCCTCAGGTGAGAAGCAGGAGGATCTGAGTGGGGTAAGGGGTGGCTTACAGCAGGTGCTATCATGCTCTGCCAATGCCCTGGGGGCCTTTTGACCAGCTTGCTTGGTGCGCCCATCTCCCGGCTGCTCTGGCTTCTGTGATTAACGGTTTGCACCTGTGACCTTCTCTAGCGGCTTGCCCCCAAACTTTCAAAACCACCTCTCTTGTTGCCCAGGCTGGAGTGCAGTGAGACCATCATAGCTCACTGCAGTCTCAAACTCCTGGGCTAAAGTAGTCCTCCTGCCTCAGCTTCCCTAGTAGCTGGGACTACAGGCATGTGCCACCATGCTCAGCTAATTTTTAAAATTTTTTTTGTAAAGACAAAGTCTCACTATATTGCCCAGGTTGGTCTCGAATTCCTGGGCTCAAGCAATCCCTTCACCTCTGCCTTCCAAAGTGCTGGGGTTACAGGCATGAGCCACTGCACCTGGCCTCAAAGACACCTCTCTTCTACTGCCCTGACTTCTGCTCTAGCAGCCCATGGCCCAGGACCAAAAGGTGTAGGGATATAGATATCTCATTCACCTGCCTCAAGACTCTGTGCTAGAATTCATACTCCAGAGCAGGATAAAGCTGAAGCTAGACTTTATCCAAAACCCATGTTCTCATGTGGCTTCTTTCCCTCCCCTCCCTGGACTCCTTTACCATTTTCTCCTGAGAATACACTCCCGATATATCATAGGCTTTGCATTTAGAGAATCCAGGTTACAACAATGCCTCTTCCTCCTTTTCCTTTCCAAGTGTGAATGTTCTTAGGTGACAGCTTGCTCTCCAGCCTGTACCTCTCCCCTGAGTTCATGACTTACCCAGGCAGTTCCCTCCTGTGGCCCTGCATGGGTGTGGCCCTTCCTCTTGGGAACTGTGAGTAATAAACTATCTTTTCAATGGCAGCTGTCTCCTGATTTGTTGGCCTCACCATACTTGAATAAAACCCAAAACTTGGGTACATTTTAAAACAATACATTAATTCATTGAGTTCTCACAGTGGCCCCATAAAAGAAAGCATGATGGTTTCCATCTTAATAAATGAGAGGACAAATAACCAACCCAAGGTCACAGAGATAGTAAATGCAAAGGCAGAATGAGAAGCCAAGTCTAAGTCCAGAGCTCCTATTTTCCAACAACCATTATTATGCATCTATAATACAAAGCTGCACTTAGTTAATTTGCTCTATGCGACTATTAAAAGTGTGTGTGTGTGTGTGTGTGTGTGTGTGTGTGTTTTAAGACGGAGTCTCCCTCTGTTGCCAGGCTGGAGTGCAGTGGAACGATCTCGGCTCACTGCGACCTCTGCCTCCCGGGTTCAAGCGATTCCCCCGCCTCAGCCTCCCAAGTAGCTGGGACTACAGGTGCACACCACCACGCCCAGCTAATTTTTGTATTTTTAAACAGAGACAGGGTTTCACCATGTTGGCCAGGATGTTCTTGATCTCTTGAACTCATGATTCACCCTCCTTGGCCTCCCAAAGTGCTGGGATTACAGGCATGGGCCACCGCACCTGCCTTTAAAAGTGTTTTATGTATATTTGATAGCAGGACTTCAGAGGCAAGTAATTCACTTTCTCCAGCCCTATATTTTCAACTTAAAATTAATTCAACAGAGTAAGAATGAAAATGTCTTTTCTGCATCCATTGCCTATTACTGCTGTAACGAATTACCACAAATCTAGTGGCTTAGAACAACACAAATGTATTAACTTACAGCTTTGAAGTCAGAAGTCAAAAATGGGTCTTATTGGGCTAACATCAAGATGTTTTCAGGTGCGTGTCCTTTGTGGAGGCTCCAGGGAAGAATCCGTTTCCTCACCTTTTCCAGTCTTTAGTGACCTCCAGCATCCTTTCACTTGTGGCCCCATCCTCCTCTTCAAAGCCAGCAATATATCCTCATCATCCCCTCTCCCTCTGACTCTGACCACTGCTTCTCTAGTCACATCTTCTTGCACTCTAACCCTCCTGCCTTCCTCTCATAAGGACCCCTATGATTACATAACCCCCCATCTCAAGATCCTTACTTCAATCATGTTTCTTTTGCCACATAAAGTAACATATTCACACGTTCTGGGGATTAGGACATGGATATCTTAGGAGATCATTATTCTGCCTACCACGCATTCCAAGAAAACTTTGTTTGAAATCCAAAATGCTTTCTTAAACCAAAATTTACTCATCATAATTTCCCTACTTCTTTTCCATTTTAATTTCACTCCTTAGAAGTAATTTCAGTAATTTCCTATGTGTATCCAAACATAATTGATTTATTTCTCTATTTCTACCAATTAACAGCGTATGATACCCAATATTCTTTGACTTAAAAAAAAAAATTGGCCGAGCATGGGTGGCTCACGCCTGTAATCCCAGCACTTTGGGAGGCTGAAGTGGGCAGATCACTTGAGATCGGGAGTTTGAGACCAGCCTGGGCAACATGATGAGACCCCCATCTTCACTAAAAATACAAAAAATAGCCAGGTGTGGTGTCACACACCTGCGGTCACAGCTACTTGGGAGGTTGAGGCAGGAGAATCTCTTGAACCCAGGAGGTGGAGGTTGCAGTGAGCTGAGATCGTGCCACTGCACTTCAACCCGGGTGACAGAGAGAGAGACTCTGTCTCAAAAAAAAAATTAATACATGATATAGTTTGGATATTTGTCCCCTCCAAATCTCATGTTGAAATCTGATCTCCAATGTTGGAGGTGGGGCCTAATGGGAGGTGTCTGGGTCATAGGGGTGGATCCCTCATGAATGGCTTGGTGCCATCCCCATGGTAATGAGTTAGTTCTCACTCTGTTAGTTTATGCAGGACCTGGATGTTTAAAGGAATGTGGGACCCCTCCCCTCTCTCTCTTCTTTCCTCCCTCTCTCACCGTGTGATGCTTGTTCCCCTCCCTCTCACCATGATTGGAAGCTTCCTGAGGTCCTCACCAGAAGCAGATGCTGGTGCCATGCTTCCAGTACAGCCTGCAGAATCGTGAACCAAATAAACCTCTTTTCTTTATAAGTTACCCAGCCCCAGGTATTTCTTTATAGCAGCACAAATGGACTAAGACAATACAGCTGAGATTTTTCCATGTCACCATATATAGATTATCTTGTTCTATTCGATGGTATACAAGTTTCCATTTAATGGATACACCATGAATATATTTAATCAACTCTTTATGGATATTGAGGTTGTGTGGTGGGCACTATTTTTTGCCTTCCTAACATCATCTGTTCCCTCTTTCCATTCTAAGTTTGTTCAATTATTTATCCCTTCCCGCAGCTCCAGAAGAGAAGACTGATTAACCCAAGCCCTGCAGAACCTGGCTTTACCCAGGTGATAGTTGTTGATCTGGGAATATATACCTAACCTAAACTGATCAATTAGACTGAAGGTTAGGGCTTAGAGCACATGCATAGCTAGGGGAGAGGAGCTATGCTCTGCCTTCTGTCTTCTTTGTCTCCTCTCTAGAATGGCACCAGGAACCGTGCCGCCATCTTGCAACTGCGAGAAGAGGTGCTGATCCAAGAAATGGCAGAGCTGAGCCAGGAAAGACCTAGCTCCCGGGGGGCAGCTTTGAGTTGTTTCTCACACCACATCTGAGCTTCTCACCTCTGGACTTAGCGTTATATGAGAGACTAACTTCTCTGTTTTCTTAAGCTAGCTGGAATCACAGTTTCTGAAACTTGTGTATCTTAACTGTACAGGACTTCTAGGAAGATTTAATCAGTTTATATTTGTAAAATGCTTAGAATGATGCTTAGTACATAGTAAGCACTACATCAATGTATGTTGAATAAATAAATAATACAGGTTGGTTTTTACCTTTCTTCTATTACAAGTAATGCTATCATAAACCTCCTGTACATATATCTTTACACACTTCTACCAGAATAAATGACTAAATAGGCTAAATGACTAGAAGAGGAATTGCTGGGTCAAAGGGTCTCTGTATTCTAAATAGAAATGGGTATTGACAAATGGCCCTCCAAAGAAGTTGCTGAATTCACACATCCACCAGCAGAGTATAAAAGTGTTTATTGTCATATGCTTTCATCAACAAGTCAGATTATCAAGGCTTTTAATCTTTGCTAATATAATAGGTTTAAAATGGTATATTATTGTTTTATGTTGGATTTCCTAGTTGTGATGGTATGCCCTTTTTATTTGTATTGGTGATTTGTATTTTCTTTTTAAAATCACCATTTATAAATTCTAGTTTCAAATAATCAGGACCAACTAATTTTCCATAGATTTAACTATGTAAGAAATAAAACATCTATATGTTAAAAATATCAATAAACTACAACCATTAAATACAGAACATAAAAGACAGTCTCTGAACAAGGAAAATGTCATTGCAATATACATGAAAATGAAGAAGATAAATATCTCTAATAAACCAATAAGAAAAAATGAACACTCAACTTTAAAACAGGCAGAGGGTATGAACATTTTATAGAATTCAAATAACCAACAGCTACACGACTCATTAAAACTCACTAAAAGATCAAAATGAGATATCATCATTTGGCTATCAAATGGGTAAATATTTTTTTCTTATAACTCTGTATTAGTCCTTTCTTGCACTGCTATAAAGAAATACCCGAGACTGGGTAATTTATAAAGAAAAGAGGTTTAATTGGCTCATGGCTCTGCAGGCTGCACAGAAAACCGTGACTTCTGCTTCTGGGGAGGCCTCAGGAAACTTACAATCATGGCAGATGGTGAAGGGGAAGCAGGCACATCTTACATGGCCAGAGCAGGAGCAAGAGGGAGGACGGGGAGGTATCACAAACTTTTAAACAACCAGATATCGAGAGAACTCACTACAACACTAAGGGGAGTGGTGCCAAACCCTTCACAAGAGACCGCCCAGTCACCTCCCACCAGGCCCCATCTCCAGCATTGGGGATTACATTTCAACATAAGATTTGGGCGGGGACACAGATCCAAATCATATCAAATTCTTAGTGTTACACTATTTCTGGGTACAGAAACTTTCATACACACTGGTAGAGTATGAATTGGTCCACTCTTAGGTAATATTTAACTTGCCTTTAAAATGTGGGTAACCAAGGATTTTGGGGACAGTGTAACTACTCTATGTAATTCTATACTGGAAAATGTATTTCTTTATACATTTGTCCAAATCCATAGAAAGTACAATACCAAGAGCGAACCCTAATGTAAAGTATGAACTTGGGGTGATGATGTTGTATCCATATAGGTCATCAATTGTAACAAATGCACCACACTGGGGGTGAACCTAAAACGGTTCTAGAAAATAGTCTATTAATTAAAAAAACTTGAATGTGTGCAATGTACTTAGACACACCCATTCTACTTATAGAAATTTATCTTAAGGAAGTTATCAGAGATGTAAACGAGGCTTCTTATGTACAGATTATTCACTGCACCATTATTGTAACTGGAAAAAAACCACACTCAATGCTCAGTAATCTGGGAATGTTAAGTAAATGCTGGTGTGGCTATGCCATGGAATACTATGTAGTTGTTAATACTTGTGAGCAGACTAAGAAACCACAAAAGAGCTTGTTCATGATTAAGGGGAAAAGATCACCAGGCAAGTACTAACAACGGGATCTCAATGTTGTGTGTATGGGGTGGGCTGTGTATGTGCTGTGGAGGGCACAAGCAGCCACAGAGAAAAAGATTGTGAACATACACAAAATGTTTACCGTAGCCATCTCTAGGTGATATGATTGCAGATGATCTTTATTTCCTTTTGTACTTTTCTGTATCATTTCCATTTTATTTTATAAAGAGCAAGAAGTATATCCTTTCCCCTAATCAATAAAGCTATCAGAAGTATTTTCCATTGTATTAGTCATTTTTGTATAACTTGTAGTTTTCTAGTTTGCAAGAAACTAAAATAATGCTAGACAATTTTATGCAACAGAAGTTGGATATTAATTCTTTAAAAAGAATATCTCAGTTATTCGCATGAAAATACACTCATTTCTACTGGCTTCTGATAGATTGTTGGAAGACCTGATAATCCTCATTCTCGAGTGGGAGACTATATATTATTCTGCTGGACATAATATAGCTGAGGTTGTTTTTGAATAAATAATTACAGCTGCACTTTAAAAAAATCTCAATTTTAAAGCTTCATTTTTCAGAGTCACAAATGATTAGTTGAGACTCACAGTAAGAGGACTTTCCTCCGCTGGAAGCTACTGGGTTGTGTTTTTTAGAAACATGTAATTTGAAAATTAAAATGATCTTGTTCATTTTCGTCTAGGTAGCAGTTTTAAAAATTAAATTGTTTAAGATGAAAGTGTGTGAGTAAGCACCATGTCTTCTTTTTAATCCTATTGTCGTTTCTAAATTTACTTCTAATATACAAAGAAACTGGAAATTAGCCTGATATCCAATGGGGCAGAAAACTTACTTATCTTGATGAGAAAAGGAAAGAGGCAGGAGAAGCTGCCCAATTTTACATTAAAAAATGACAGCAACTTGCTTACTGTATGAATGACTCCATTTGGGCCTGGACTCACCATTTGAGTTTCATGCTTTCATTCTCACTGTCCACTTTTCTCTGAATGTGGGAAAACTTTGCCCTGAGCTTGAGTTTGGTACTCCCTGAAGAATTATTAGTATTTTTATTATTATTACTATTTATTTATTTAGAGACGGGTCTTTCTCTGCTGTTGGAGTGCAGTGGTGTGATCATGGCTCGTTGCAGACTCCAGTTCCTGGGCTCAAGTGATCTTCCTGCCTCACCCTCCTGAGCAGCTGGAACTACAGGTGCATGCCACCACGCCCAGCTAATTAAAAAAATTTTTTTTTGTAAAGACAGGGTTCTCACTATGTTGCCCAGGCTGGTCTCAAACTCCTGGCCTCGAGTGATCCTTTCATCTCGGCCTCCCAATATGCTGGAATTATAGGCGTGAGCCACCACATCTGGCCCCCTGAAGAATTATTGAGCCACAGGTAACCTTCTCTAATGCCCTCCTTCAGAAGTGATGATGTTTTCTTTCATTAACTGTTTCCCTATGTGTCACAAACACATTCCACCACAGAATCAACTGTCAAACTGTGAAATCACATCTTCAGTTTCCAGGGGTTTTAATAGACAGGGTCTTTCTTTAGAAAAACCTGTTCCTGGGGTTTGGAGTAGCTTTCGATTTAACTCCCTCCTCACAGAGGGAGTCATTTTCTGGTTGCCGGAGGCTGGGTTTTAGGTAATAGTTGTAGTCTTCGTCCCTACCAGACATACTCCAGAAGTCAAGGGAAAACTTGAGTCATTTAAGTTTGAACAGGTTTTCTACTGCTTTGCCCACCTTCCTCCAGAAGTGCTAAAAGAACAGGAGCTATTAGAGTCTTTCTCATCTACCTGACCTCTGAAAGCTGGGACTCCCGAAGGCTCAGGCAGCCCAGAGTCATCTTCTCTTTTCTTCCCAAACTTTCTTCCCATATGACTGCATAAGTTCCCCTGAATTTAAGTTTCATCTTCATGCTGCTGTCTCAAGTCCATGCATTTCAGCCTAGATCTCTCCTCTGAGATATGAGTCGACATATCCAACTTCTGGAGAGAGACCAGCCTAGACCAAGTGTTGGAATGAAGGTTGTTGGTATGTGGGAGGGGTACATCAAGATGATATTATTCAGCCTTTTGATTTCCCAGAAGAGTATCCTGAGACCCCCAGGGTTCAGGGTTATGTTCATTTGGCATTTTCAGACAACCTCCTGTTGTATCTGTCTGAAACACTGCAATTAATTTTGCATGTCTTAAAAATCTCTTTATTTCCCCCCAAACCACCTCTTCATGACCCAGCTTTTCCTCTGACAGTGAGTGGCACCATGACTTTCCACTTCCTTAAGCTGGAACTGAGGAGTTACACCTGACTCCCCCACTTTCATCATTAGTCCATCAGCAAGTCCTATCAGTTCTCCTTCGAAAATAAGCCTCAAATTTGCCCAATTCTTGCTACGGCTACCATCTCTACCTGGTCCATGCCACTGTGATGGAGGGCTTGGACCACTACAGCAGCCTCCTTTTAGTCTTTTCTTGTTCCAGTCCAAAAAGCAAAAAAAAGTGACCATCCTAAAATGTAACTCGAAACCCAAGAGGACCTAAGAAAACAGCATGTCAGAAGCTCAAAGCAGCAGAGCTGATGGTGAATTTGCAGAGCCCAGGGGCCCTCGGGTGGCTGGAAGGCAGACTGTGAGGAGCTGATGAGAAACGGTTACCGCTGAGGGAGTCAGCCAGTGCCCAGTGCACAAAGCTGTGCATCAAGTTCTGTGGAGCCGGAGAGCAAAGCACATGGGCAGTGGGTGCTGTCCTTCTATGGTGGCACCGGTTGCAGCCAGCACTGTGTTCTGTGAACCAAGACACAGCCCTGAAGCCCTGAGCCTCGAATGAAAGAGTTAGATAGATGATCACTGTGGTCCCTTTCAGCTCTGTTAATCTGTCATCCTGCGACTTTAGACAGGACTTGAACTGTGTCTTGCTGCACTTCATACCGGGGGCCTGTCCTGGTAGCTGGACCATCCGTGATTTAGTGCATTAGTTTTACGGAGGCCCTGGCTCGCCTAATGCCCACGTTGAAGTAACAATTTTTCTTTGACAATCTCTCCCTTTCCTTCTCTTCCCTTCTCTTCCTTCCTGGCAGCCTTTATCCTCCACGAAGTTGAGTGTTCAGGCTGCTGCTTGGCTGTCAAGGGCCTTCCTGATTTCGGACATGGCTCCCCATACCCTAGGTGGACGAGAACTAATGTTGTAAATTTCTATTGTTTATAAGGTACCCGGTCTATGGTATTTTGTTATAACAGTGTGACTGGACTAAGACAGCTAGCCAAGTTACCAAGTCATGAATAAGAGTAGGGCGAAAAGATTTTAGACCTACAAGTTCTCAAATTTCATTCTCCATGTACTCTTCCAAGGAAGCTACTGGAAGATGTCCTCCTCCAAAATAAGCAAGTGAGTCAAGCAGAGGAAGACATGGGATTTACCCAGGAAGAGAGGTATAGGGAAGTCAGGAAAGCAGCCAAGGTTATAATGGGCTGGACGTCTTAAGAGAGAAGATGAAATTGATCAGATGCTCTGAGGCATTTGAACAGATGGTAAGGAGGTACTACAAGTGGTAGACAATTGAGGATAAATTAATAATCAAAGAAAACAAAAATGAAAATTTATAGAAGGGACATTTAATTACTGTACTATATGTGGCTCAGCTGTGAATAATATTTAATTATAATAACGTAAACCTTGACGTTGGTGTGTGTTTATGTGGGTTGGGGTAAAAAAAAGAGCTATATATTCATCTTCTATAACAGAAACCAACAAGCACTATCTAAACATTTTTTTAAAAGTCAAAAAATCACAGTATTCCCATTTATTTAGAAATAATGGAGTCAAAAACCATAAGGAAAACTTAAAAGAGTGGTTGCTTTCTAGGAAGTCAGAACTGGGAGTGAGGAAGGGTGGAGAGAGAGATGCCTCTTTTTTTGTTATAAGCCTTATAAAACTATTTGACTTTTAAAAACACTTATATACATAAAACTGCACGAAAGGGAGGAAAGGAAGAAAGAAAAAGGAGGCAATGGGGGAGAGGAGAAAAAAGGGGGAGAAGGGACGGGCCTGACAGATTACCTCATATTAAGATAATTATGGTCTGAAGCAGTTTAATGAATTTCCTTTCCCAAGAGCACTCACATTTTAAAAGGTGACAAGAAACACCATTTACACTTTAAACTAAAGAAATGAATCAGGACCGGGTGCGATGGCTCACGCCTGTAATCCCAGTACTTTGGGAGGCCAAGACGGGCAGATCACTTGAGGCCAGGAGTTTGAGACCAGCCTCGCCAACATGGTGAAACCCCATCTCTACAAAAAATACAAAAATTACTAATGGCTGGGTGTGGTAGTGCATGCCTATAGTCCCAACTACTTGGGAGGCTGAGGTGGAAGGATCACCTGAGCCTGGGAGGTCCAGGATAGTGACCTCGAGTGAGCCATGATTGTGCCACTGCACTTTAGCCTAGGTGAGAATGAGACCCTGTCTCAAAAAAAAAAAAAGAAAAAAGGAAAGAAAAGTATTAGGCTCTGCAGCGGGTAAAAGGGGAATATATGTGGGAACCTTATAATCTGAGGTTACACAGTGTCTTGCAAACCACGAGCAGAAGAATAGGAGGACGTTGGACACCTGGAGGAAAGAAAGAAAGAAAAAAGTCATTCCAGCAGGCACGAGAACAACACAGCAAGGACTGCTGTGTTAACCCCTGGCAGGGCCTGTAAGACAGAAAAGGGGAGCTAAGCACAGCTTGGGAAGCTTGGGCGGTGCCTGGTTGACCTAAGAAGAGGGACAGAGTACAAACAGAAAGCCAGAAATGATGTCCACATGCTTATTTGTTTTGGGGGCCATAAGTACTTATCATGAGAGGTGTCATGTTCAAGCTCAGGACACCTGCTCCACCACCATACCCTGGCAGAGGGTTCATTCACTGAAGACAGGGTGATGATGATCTGGTCCATGGCGGGAGGGGTTAATTCTGAATCCTTTCTTAACATCATGCATTTCATGCGACAGATATAGGTAAGGTAAGTATTCTCAGATATTTTTTGTGGAAGTGCTTGTGGGTACCTCCTGTGGAAAGCAGGATGGTGATAGAGGCCTGTGAATACATGGATACCCTTCGACGCAATCATTTTACTTCTGGGACTGCATCCTAAAGTAATAATTCTAAATCTAGGCTAGGTGCAGTGGTTCGCATCTGTAATCCCAGCACTTTGGGAGGTCGAGGTGGGTGGATCACCTGAGGTCAGGAGTTCGAGACCAGCCTGGCCAACATGGTGAAACCCCATCTCTACTAAAAATACAAACATGAGCCAGGCATGGTGGCACACGCCTGAAATCCCAGCTACTCAGGAGTCGGAGGCAGGAGAATTGCTTGAACCTGGGAGGCAGAGGTTGCAGTGAGCCGAGATCACGCCACTACCCTCCAGCCTGAGTGACAAAGTGAGACTCTGTCTCAAAAAAAAAAAAAAAAAAAAAACTAGATAAATTTTTGCACAAAGACTTGCACTGCTGTTATGTATAATAGCAAGGACTAAGAAGCAATCCTAGCTTACATATTTGCTTCTCTTTTGGGAGGTTTTTTGTTGTTGTTAGGAGAAGAAGTTTTGCTCTGTTGCCCAGGCTGGAGTGCTGTGCTGCGATCATAGCTCACTGGAGCCTCGAACTCCTCAGCTCGAGGGATCAGCCTGCCTCAGCCTCCTGAGTAGATAGGATTACAGGTGCACACCACGAAGCCCAACCAATTAAAAAAAGATTTTTTTTTGTAGCGATGAGGTTTTACTATGTTGCCCAGGCTTTGGGGAGTGTTTTTAATAATAAGGTAAACGTATGTCTGTGCATAACTTTTTGTCTATATTAGAACTGTTGTGCTGTTATTAAAATGATATTTATAAAAAATTTGCTAACATAGAGACACAATGTTAGAGGAAAAATGAAATAATGTGTCTATTATCACAAGCTATATTTTAAACACTGCATAAAAAGAAAAAAGAAAACTGAAAGCAATGTATGAAATATTAACAGTAATAAGACTGAGTCATTTATCGTCTCTTGAAATTTACATGGTTTCAAATTTATATAATGTACATGTATTGCTTTTTAATGGAAAGTTTAATTAATATTTGTAAGAAAAACTCCTATAGCATCAATAGATTTATGTCCCTGCAATCTGGTTACTAACATACAACCTCATGAAACATATCCTGAGGTTCCAGTACCTTCTAACATATTTAGCTACTTTTGTTTCCAAGCACCTATATCAATATTGAATTTTTAAAAATTAATCAAAAAAATCCAGTCATCATAATATCTATCTGTGGATAACTGTAGAATTATTGTGGATCTCAAGTTATTCTTCAGATTCTCTGCTAGAAGTCTCAAGCTTATTCCAAGTGTTTCAAGACGTTACTATACTATTCATTTTAAATTATTTGATAAAGATTACTAGATTTTCTCCAGGGTACATAGCAGTCATAATTAACAAACCCAGCTGTCACTCAAACTGGAACACATCAAATCAAAAGGCCACAGAGCATGTTCGCAGACAGGGCTGTGCATGTCTCCCTGAAAGCAAGATAAGGCCAGGCAAAAGGGAGCCCTATAAATATTGCATCCTAGAACACTGACATTGACCTACACTGTTTGACAGAAACATTAAAACACGGAGAGATCTGACACATCCTACAGAAATGTCTTTTCCCAAAGGTAGCCAGGCTTCAAGCCTTGAGAATTGTTGAAAATTCTGAAAGGTCTCATATCTATTGTTACCGTTTCCTTGTCACGTGGAAAAGGCTAGACAGCTCTTTCTCCTGGCCTAGCCAGTAAATTGGTTGTGTAGGACCACGGATAGATGAACATATTATTCCTTAAGCTACAGAGATTTCCCAGAGCTCAAGTTCTTGTCAGTTCTCGAGCCTGCCCTCCTCTTTACCTGTTCTTTCTGTCTTATTCACTCTCCCGACTCAGGAGAGCAGCGCAAACGCTGACACGGTGCGACGGGAAGGAATGGATTTTACTGATTACAAACAAGGACTTGTCCCAAGCCGCATTTTAGGTGCTGATAGACTGAGAAAGGCCTGGTGCAGTCCTGTTCCTTGTAGCTGATACTGTGCAGAACCACAAGATGGCTCTGTAGCCACAGCAAAGCTTGTGAAGTTCCAGGGACGTTTTCTATGAGGGTATCTGCAACTGGCGGCCAAGATTCACCAGGCCTCCTGGTTATGATCTGGAGGCAGGCGTGCTGCTTCTCTGATTCTTTCATGGTTCCTTAATTTGTTGCTAGGTGACTTTTAGTGTTGGATACTAACACTATAGAAAAGTACATCCGTAAACATATTTACACAGTTGTTCCGAACATCACCATTTTTTTCCTTACAAACTTTGTGTAAATGGGGGGAAAATAAGCTGTGCTTAAAATCGTGGAACAATTGCTGTCCTATAAATCCCCAAGAAGACATTTCCCAATGCAATTTTCAAAATGGGTTGGTTTCTGCTATTAACAGGCAAGAAGCACACTGTTCCTTATGCCTGATTCAATTGAAAAGCACTTAATTCAAGATCTCAAGGGCAAAGGTAATTGATGGGGGCTCAGGTAGCTCTCCGTTTTCACTCATGGAAAACAGCGTTTTCCGGAACAGACTTAGTGCAGTGCTTCGGTAATACAAGCAGTCCTCTTTGTGTACACATTTGGCAAAGATACTTTCCTCCAACGTCGCAGCAGTGAGGTCTCACACACGTGCACTTGGTCCTGGGGGTGGGCGAGGGGGCGACAGAGTTAGCAGAGCATGAAGCATGCCCCGAGGGAGCTTTGGGACTGGGGTGGGAGTGGGGGGGTCACCTCTTCAAGTAGTGAGACATGAGAAGTTCTGCAAGGCCCCGACCTACCTTCCCCACCACTCTGCCGGGTACCACGTTCCTCTGCAGGAAGCTGGGAGCACATCAGACTCGCAAATAGCAGTAATAAAAAAGCAAGATTAGTAATCTGATGAACAGATTTATGGCCTGGGCTGAAGATGGACAGTGACATGCTGAAAACTCCCCCCATTTGATTATAGTGTGCAGACAGGGTGGAAAACCACTGGATTAATGAGCTCACAGGAGAGAAGGCGCTGGAGTAAGAGACACACCTGTTGCCCTCCCCTCCACACACACACTTAGCACCTGGAGGAATTATTTCAAAAACTGTCCTATAGCACCTTAGAGCCTCTGAAAGATACAGAGGATGAGGATTTGTAATAGCGGCTGGGGTCATCAGAGTCAGGGCAAGGTAACTTCTAAATGAAGCGCTGGACCCCTACCAGCCCCGCATGTGGTGCAAAGGAGAGAGAAAGGAAGCCAGGAGTCGGGCTCTGTATTGTGCCAGGTGTCTGCATTTATGCCACTTCATTTCATCTCACCACCATCCTGCGAGGTGAGATTAACCCGTTACAGATGAAAATACTGAGTGTCACAGTGATTGTCTGCTTTGCCCAGCATGATACAGGAAAGAAGTAAAATGGTGAGGATTCTGCACCATAGACAGCAAGCCAGGATGAA
The DNA here is from genome assembly GCF_029281585.2 of Gorilla gorilla gorilla. NCBI lineage: Eukaryota > Metazoa > Chordata > Mammalia > Primates > Hominidae > Gorilla > Gorilla gorilla. The sequence goes on from NC_073241.2 coordinate 41,783,291, forward strand.
GGGAGGCCTGGAAAACAGACGAGGAGCAACCGAGATTGGCACCGGCAAGGGCTCCAGAGTCCAGCAGCAGCCAGACCCAAGCTGCACCGCCCCAGACGCGACTTGACCTGCGAGACCAGCGAGCCCCACCATGCCTCACACCGACAGCCGAGATCCTATTATCATCCCTCCCGCTTGCGGATGAAGAAACTGGGGCTCAGAGAGGCTAGGTAACTCTCCCAAGACCTCACAGCAAGAGTGCAGCAGGGGTGTGGCCCTGGCACCTGATCATGCTCCCTCCCGCCCTTCCCATTCTGTGCTCTCCTCTTTGAAGACCTTCCACCTGCCCCTGAAAGCTTTGCTTTGCTGCACCATCTCTGCATCCTCCGCCTCCTCCTACAGCACTCCCTCCGCCCCTCCACCTGCTGGCTATGCCTGGAACTGCGCTCTACGAGGACCTCCTTTACCCTGCAATCCCAGGACAGCAGGGTCCGCATTCTCCTGCTCTCCAGACCTGTAGCTGAGGAGTTATCTTGACCCTATTCAAAAACCTCTGCGCACAGCATTTGCCTTCGATGGTCACTGTCCCTTGCCAACTCCCCCTCCCAAACATCTATGGAAGACTTGTGTCCCTGAGCTCCTCACCACACACTCTGCCTATCACAAGTCCCACATCACCTGAAACAATGACAAGCCAGCTCTCCAGCTCTCCATCTCCCAAGACCCTGATCTCCATTGGCCTGGATCTGCACTCCACGTCAGCCACCCACCCCATCCTGGTCCTTCCTCACACTCAGGCGACTCCAGCTCTGAGCATCCCAAATGCCACTGCTCCCTCTCAGATCTTGTCACCCGGTGGTTCTCCAACTCTAGGGTACATCAGAATCTTCCAGAGGGCCTCGCCCCCAAAAGGTCTAATTCAGCAGGTCTGGGGTGGGACTCATGAATTTGCATTTCCAAGAAATATGCAGTGCTGCTGCTGCCGCTACTGCGGGACCACCCTTAAGAAGTGCTGCTTTGAGCCGAAGCTCAGCCCGGACTGCTTACTCCAATCACCTGGAGGGCTTTAGAAGCCAGCAAGGTCCCAACTCCACCCTAGTCTAATTAAATCAGAATCGCTGGAGTTGGGCACGCCTAGAGTTTTTCAGAGCTCCCCGGGAGCTCTGATGCGCAGCCAGGATGGAGGCCTGCTGCTCTAAGGATCTCCTCCCCCTCTGTTTCTTCCCCCTACCTCTGATTCTTCAATCTCTCTCTGATCCATACCCTCAGTGTCCCTGCCTTGCTTAGCAAAATCACAATCCTTAGGTCAATCCACCTTCCTGCTGCTTCCACTGCTGAACCTGGGCTGCTGAACACACACAGCGGACAGATTGGGACTGTTATAAGTGTGGAGTTTCCAGCTTCTGCTGAGCACTCAACGCTGCTCAACCACCCTGTGATGACTCCCTCACCACCTCCCTACAGGCTCATCGGCCACGGGCCTGGGGCCAGACAAACCCCAACCAGGTCACAGCACCTCTGAGCCTCAGTTGTCCCACCTGTCAAAGGCAAGGACAATCGCCAGGTGGAGGATGTTGCAAGGATGAGAGAGAATCCTGTATGTGAGGAGTTCATCAATGGTCTTGTTACTGTTTTGTTATTTGTTATTTTTTTTTAGTTGACAAAAGATTGCATATGTGTATGGTGTATGACATGTCATTTTGAAATATGCACATATTGTGGAATGGCTAAAGAAAGCTAATTAAAGTCAGCATCATCTCACATACATCTTTTTTTGTGTGTAGTGAGAACATTTAACAATCTACTGTCGGCGATTTTCAAGTTTATGATACATGTTGTTAACTGCGGTCGTCACGTTGTACAATAGACCTGGAACTTACTCCTCCTGTCTCACTGAAAGGTGAGTCCTTGAGCAGTCTTGTTATTATTGTTTTGGTGCTTGTCACTTACTCCCAGAGGATGTTCCCACTACCAACTGCACAAAGAGCCAGGAACCCCTCAATTTCTTGTTCGTCTACCTCCCATGTTTGTGAAAACATCGGGGAAATAGTCTCTCCATTCTTCATTCCTGCCTAGGTCTATTAAATGGAAAACTTACCCTTCTGGAAAAGTCCAGAACCTAGGAAGAGCCTTTCTATCCCTCTCTCCATCTCCTTCCTCGCTTCCACCAGTGGGTAAGTGTGGGAGAAGGAAGGCAACGGGGCCCAGCCCTCTTCTCGCTCTCTCTTTGGCATCCCCAGGAAGGCGAATAGCTCTCCTTGGCCACACGTAGTAAGTGGTTTCCTCTAGCACAAGATGCTGTGAACTGCGGTGTGTCCTGTGTCCTGGCGGGAAATTGAGTGCTGGAGTCAGGAGGGTGCGTGGGCTGGAGTGGAGAGAAGAGTGAGAAGAAAGGCCCTGGGTCCAGAGGAGAAGCCAGCTCTCTCAGCAGCTGGCTGCTGGATTTCTGGCTCCTTCTTTCTTAGTTTCTAAAGGTGGAGGGAAGAAACATAGGGGTGTGATTAGTTATCTTTTCCAGACTCCCAAGAAGTTGCATTTCCTGGTACCCTCTCTAAGCCTAAGTTTTCCATCTGTGCCTGAGATCCCAACCCCTCTCACGACCCTAGGGAAAAATCACCCCCTCCCCCAAATACATCTTCATCCTCTCCCTTTCCCCAGGCTCTTTCTCTAAACAGACACACATGCATACACACACACATGCACACACACACACATCTTTTCCTTCTTAGGAAAAAAAAACCCAAAGACAACTCCTGTTGTCGGCCGTCCCTCTCCTGCCCTCGAGGCCTGGCCAGTGCCCTGCTATGTATACTCACCCTCCCCACCTCCTCCCTCCCTTCCCTCTCCCTCCACCCCCACTCCTGCCTGCAGCTCCTCCCCTGCAGCTGACTGCATTCTCCCCAAGGCCAGTGCTCCCTGTAGCTACTACATTCTGTTCTCCTCCATGTACAGTGCTTGACACTGTTGACCAAATCCATTGGTCATTCTTGAATTTATTTTCTTTTTAAAATTGCATGACCACTCCTTCTCAGACCCTCTGGAAGTCTCCTTTTCTTAAGCCCAGGTGTCCCCCCTTAAGCACAGTTGTCCTTTCAGTGGCGTCTGTCCTCTCCTCCTCCCAGTTTGTCCTTTCCTTACATGAGCTTAGCCTCTCCGTAGACTGATACCACGTTGAGGATGCCCTCCTCCCAGAGAACATGCTCCAGCCCCAGGATCACACACCCAGTTGCTCTGGACAATTCTCCCTGGAGTCCCAGAGCCTCTTCAACCAGACTCCATAAGTGGCCTTGCCAGCTCCCACCTGCTCCCCAACCAACAGACCCCAGTGAGAGACAAAAAGCTTCACGGGTGCCTGTCACCCACATCAGCATAAGATGGGATCTGAGGCTCTTCATAACCTGCTGTCTGACTAGCTGTTGGCCTCATCTCCAGCCACCCCCATATGCGCCTTCACGCCCTGGAAAGAGGAGCACTTGTGGTTCAGCTGCAGGCCGAGCTCTTCGAGCCTGCTGTGCTTCTGCAGTTCACTATGCCAGCCTAGGCTTCTCTCTGCAGCCTGAAGATTCAGTGCACCATCCATCAGTTCCTCTATGAAGCTTCCCTGCACCTCATTCTGCATGGACTAGGTGCTCCTTGTGTGTTCCAGTAACACCAAGGTGCATGGATCTAGCACATCTCTTACATCATTTTGTGGTAGACTGTTGACATTTCACGTAAACTAAACTTCCCTCCCCACATACAGGGTTGTGGCTCCTTGAGATCTTTCACTTTGGGGATTCCATGTTCCCAGTGCCCAGCACAGAGCTTTGTATCAGGCTGGTGCTCAACATCTGTTTCATCTCACAAATGTTTGGGTTCCACTCAAGAGGTGTGGGGGCCAGGTGGGAGTAGCGCATAACCCTGGCTTGAGACCTTGGTCTTCATTTCTATATCCATGGGTTGGTGATTTAAAATGAGTTGGTTCCTGTCAAGTGATTAACTAGTGGCTGGCACTCCACGTATCTCATTATTGACAGTGTATAATCTAGAGTCCAGGGGTAAGATCTGTTTATGAAGCCGTGGAGGGGAAGGGGGGAATGGCTTTGCTCTACAGGTGGAGGGAATGGGGGAAGAGGAGGGAGGGGAAGGGGCAAGGGAGAGAGGAGGATAAGGTGAACTTTGGGAACATAGGTGAATAACATACCTTTGTTTAATCAAGAAAAGCAGAAACTTCCATTTCTTCTTCCCAATGCTGTAGTGTGTGTGCGTGTGTGTGTGTATGTGTGTGTCAATGGCACAGTTTGCACTCTGAGCTTTTTGGTATCAGAAAGTTGACCATGAGTCTGTAATAGGATGTGGCTTATTATTTAATACCTAAAGCTAGATTCCTCATTTATAAGTCAGGGATTATAATACCTCTTTTATAGAGATACCACAAGAATTAAATTACGGTTTTAAAGGTTTTCTCAATCTCTTTTTGAAAGGTGTTATATAAGGATAAAGCATTGTGATGATATTATCATGAGTCAGCCCTATAAGCCTCAAACCATGCATCTTGTTGAATTTTTAAAATACATTTTCAATCGTTTTCCCACTGGCTATCACAGATGCCAGGAGAACGCTAAAATATGATGTACAATGATGAAAATAAATGAAAACTGAGTCAAATATTGAAGCAAATTGTAAGAAGTCATTACATAGGCTCTGTTATAAAATAGATCAGAGATAAAGGTACACAGAAATTATTTTATTTTATATAATGATCACTTTGTGAATTATTTTTCAAACTAAAAACATCCCAGCCCAACAACAACAAAAAGTACAAACAGATTTTCTGTCTTAAATTCACTAGACCATCTTTCAACAGACCTTGACTGTCAGATTTAGGCATGTAGTGCCGATACTACTGCAGATGTAACAGACTCACTTCCCTTGGCTTAATAGGATAATTCTGTCAAAATACCTCAAGTTCTGTTACCGTCTCCATGAGGCTGGACCACAGATCGGGCCATCCCCAGCATACCACGAGAATGGCTCGTCTTATCTCACCTAAAGAGGTGGGATTTAGGAAGCTACCTGACTCACCACTGCCAGTGACCACCCCTGAAGTTTACTTAAATGTGACCGAGTCTGTGGACTCATCTTTTCAATCACAATAGAAAATAAGGGTAGCACGCTGTTTCTTACCCCTCAGCCTTTATGGTTTTGTCAGGGGAACATTGATGATGACTTTGGCTTCCTTCTCAGGTCATCGGGGCCATGCTCATCAATAAGGACAGAAGGAAGTGGGAGTATTTGGAGCAGAGTGACTCAAGTAAATAGCACAAAGATGCAAGGAAATGAAAGGGAAAGGAGAGTTTAGGAGAAGCTCTGTTTTGTTCTGGGGGCTGGATCTACATCACACACCAGCTGGGGTGGTTGGCTACAGGCAGCCACCCTGACCTGGGATGTGGCCCATTAGGTGGGCCACATGAGGGGAGACTGGGACATCACAGGGCTGTGCTGTCACTAGCAACATTCGCCCACGAACTTGCTATCTAGGTCTGAGGTTCAACGCAGAGAGGCATTGATGTGGTTGGATCTGCGTCCCCACCCAAATCTCCTGTTCGGTTATAATGTCCGGTGTTGGAGGTGGGGCCTGGGGGGAGGTGATTGGATCTTGTGGGCAGGTTTCTCATGAATGGTTTAGTGCTATCCTCTTGGTACTGTGCTCATCATAGTGAGTGAGTTCTCACAAGATCTGGTCATTTGCAAGTGTGTAGCACCTCCCCCCTCTCTCTCTAGGTCCTGGCTCCTGCCATGTAAGACACCTGCTCCCACTTTGCCTCCCACCATGAGTCAAAGCTCTCTGAGGCCTCCCCAGAAGCAGATGCCTCCATGCTTCCTGTACAGCCTGCAGAATGTGAGCCAATTCAACCTCTTTTCTTATAAATTACCCGGACTTTGGTATTTCTTTACAGCAATGTGAGAATGGACTAACAGCCGTTTCACTATTCATCTACTTACTCGTTCATTCTTTCAACATTCTTCAGTTCCGCCCCACAGGGGTTAGCTAGGAAAGAATAAAATAAAATTCAAACTCATGGGATGTTCTGGATAAACCCAGTAGGCAGCATTTTGTCCTGGGATCTTTGCTTTTTCCCTGCTGCTACAGCTCTTGCCCTCAAAAGATGCAACCGGGTTTTCCAAGATGATGATCTTGACGTTGAGGATGCAAATATTTGCAGCCTGGCGCCCTTAGCCAACCAACCTGCACATTTGAAGGTATCATATCACAGCCTCCAGCCTCTGATTAGTTTAATGAATCTAGGTTTCTGATGACTCTGAAGGAAAATGTATTCCTGAGTACACAGGATTATCAGGCTTTCATTACTTCCTGGAGGCTGGGCGCCTGTTTGAGGAAGGCTGAGCCCAGCTGAAGAATTCCCTGATGAAGAAAGGAGGTTTAAATGGCCTGACATGATTTTTGTCAGCAAAGGCTGTAGAAAAATGTCAGTATGTAACCCCATCCTCAAAAAAAGTACCCCAAATTTACCAGCTCATTCTTGCCCCCCTTGATGGTAGCAGCTAATTGGCACCAGCCTCTTATCTTTCCTACTTATTCCACCACTGAAATAGCTCCATTTGGGCAAACTCCCAGTACAAATATCATCTATTCTAAAATGAAGACCAATTTCCCAATTTTCTTTTCTTTCTTTCTTTCTTCTTCTTCTATTTTTTTTTTTTTTTTTTTTGAAATGGAGTTTCACTCTTTTTGCCCAGGCTAGAGTGAAATGGCGCAATCTCAGCTCACTACAACCTCTGCCTCCCTGGTTCAAGTGATTCTCCTGTCTCAGCCTCTCGAGTAGCTGGGATTACAGGCACGCACCACCACGCTCGGCTAATTTTGTATTTTTAGTATAGATGGGGTTTCACCATGTTGGCAAGGCTGGTCTTGAACTCCTGACCTCAAGTGATCTGCCTGCCTAGGCCTCCTAAAGTGTTAGGATTACAGGTGTGAGCCACTGTGCCTGGCCCAATTTCCCAATTTTCTATGGAGAGCTGTGTGGCTTTAGTAATCAGAAAAAAAATACATGAAATTTTAATGTGAAAAATGGAATAGAAGATTTCCTGATATATCAAAACAGAGCAGGACATACTACTTCAATAAGAAACATGAAAGTCCCTTCTAAGAATCTTTCTTTTTTTAGTGATGGGGTCTTGCTATGTTGCCCAGGTTGGAGTGTAGTGGCTATTCACAGGCACAATCTCACTACTGATCAGCACAGGAGTTTTGACCTTCCCTGCACCTGACCTGGGCTGGTTCACTCCTCCTTAGGTGACCTGGTGGTCTTTGCTCCTAGGAGGTCACCATATTGATGCCAAATTTAGTGTGGACACCCAATCAGCATAGTGCACTATAGCCCAGGGCTCCTGGGTTCCAGCCATCCTCCCGCCTCAGCCTCCCAAGTAGCATGTGCCACTGCACCTGGCCCTCTGTAAGAATCTTAAAATTGCTCACTTTTTTTGTCAATAGCAGCACCAGAAAGAACTATGGTGGTTCACGTGCCAGGGACAGCTGCATTGACGTCAATGGGAGGGAGTGGCACATACACATAGCATCTGAGGAGGATGTCAGCTGAGCAGAGACCAGCCCACATTTTTGTCAAAGGACACATTATAGGTTTTCCCTGTGGATAGGTCAGGCTATCAGCGCGGCTGAGCTTCCTGAGCCTTCAAAGCAGCAGTGACTCATTGGACCCTTTGGTTCTGCTGGTGGGAACAGCCAGGCCCGCCAGCGCCGGTCACGGGAATTATCCATGTGGTTTCTTTGAACAGGGCAAGACTTCTCAAGCTTGGCAAGTCTTAGAAAATGGCATGTGTCCACTAGGATAGCAGTATTTTCCCTTCAGGGGAGAATGAGGTTTTTGAAAATCCTTGTGCTATGAATCAATCCTCTTTAGACTGTGGGAAACGGCAGTTCCCTCTATACACAGACTAACAGGCCTCCCATTTAGTGAGACCTTCCCACATGTCCATGGCTGTATATCCATGGGACCCTCCCCACCAAGCTGTGAAACTGGTATCCTTATCTAGATTGACAGGTGGAAACAGACTTTCAGAATCTAAGTGGTTAAACCAGTGGTGTGCTGGTAAACGGGTACACAAAAAATAAAACAAAATAAGGTGACCCCAATGGGCAATGTTTGTGAGTTTCCATGGTGTGATACTCCCTTCCTGGCCAGTGTCAAGACACCAACTGCTTAACACTGGCTCACAAAAATCATGCTTTTTTTTTTTTTTTTTTTTTTGAGACAGAGCCTCACTTTTGCTCAGGCTGGAGTGCAGTGGCGTGATCTTGGCTCACTGCAACCTCTGCCTCCCAGGTTCACGTGATTCTCCTGCCTCAGCCTCCCGAATAGCTAGGATTACAGGCATGCACCACTACACCTAGCTAATTTTTGTGTTTTTTCGTAGAGACAGGGTTTTACCATGTTGGTCAGGCTGATCTTAAACTCCTGAATTCTAGTGATCTGCCTGCCTCAGCCTAAAAGTCATGCATATTTAACCATTAGCTCTCCCTAGCTGATGGAGCCAGTTCCAGGATGGCGTGGGATGAGGCATGAGGGCATCTTCCCAGCTGGATGTACAAATGAAGGCTTAGAGATTCACTAATTCATAAGATAAATATTTATCCTGTTTCTGCAGGTTCATCTGATAAATTAGGCCAAGAGGATTTTGTCTCCTGTGAAAGGAATCTGCCTCGTGGACAGCATCCCGCAGCCAGGAACAAGCGTGCAGGTGGCTGCCAGGCAGGGGAACAGGGGAGGCACACTAAAAGGCCTTCCCTCCTCACTCGGCACCTTTCCCACCTCCATCCTGCAACCTGCATGTTCTGTTCTATTGAGCCCTGTCAGTGTCATTTCCCAGTGTCTGAGGCTCATCCCTGTGGCTGGACACACGTTCTTTGACAGGACTCAGAATCAATCCTCTAAGCACTCAGCTCAGTACCTTGCGCAAAGTACAAGCTCAAAAAATATTTATGGACCAGTCGAAGTACAGATACTCATTTCAACATGCGTACTGCCAGTGTTGACAGAGCCCCAGACTGTTTTGTGATGGTGTTAATTTTCCAGTTAAGAAGCATCATGCACAGAAAAACCTCTCTTTGCTGTAATTTGTGATGGATCACAGAATGCAGAGACAATTCTGGCCATGACAGAGCTTGGGTAGAGGTGACTTTACCAAGGATTTGCAAGTCCCCTGCCTAGGCTGACTCAGGAGCTCAGATGTTCTTCCCTGGGAACTACCCAGCATAGCCATAGGCAGTCCCCAGATCAGAGCCAAAGCATTCCTCATCGCAAAAGCAGGAAGTAGTATTCTGCAACTTGGAAGAAGGCTGATACAATGAGGACTGAAAAATTAGGGGAGAGCAGAACTCTCTAGATCCTCTGCCAACTGCTGGATTGAATGAGCTTGGTGTCGAGGTGGGAGAATGCTAAAAACACAAGTGGCTGCAGCTGGTCTCCATAGAGATCTTGGAGGAGCTTTGCTGCTGGTTCAGAAGAGAGCCTGGGAAAGGGATGGGCTGACGGAATCGCAAACCCTCAAGCCCTAATGTGCCTCTGTTTTTGTGGCGGAGCCCAGGTGGTTACATCTTGCGGGGTTGGTCTGTTTCGTATCTTTCTTACACAGAGGATCGCATTCTTCCTCCTGCTCAAATGACAAAGCTGAGCCCCCTTTGTTCTGGTGACAGGATCCAGAGCAGTGACCAAAGATGCAGAGCTGAGAGCGGAGACACAGGCTTGTCTCTCCAGGAGACACTGTGATCTGGGGAAAGTCAGTTAAGCCCACATACCAAGTGGACTCTATTGCCAGGTCAAAGTGACAGTTCTTGCAGATAGAACCTGGCCACAGATTCTGTAACGCTTACTCTCTCCAGCATTTCATTTGCCTCATAACCCAGTAGAGAGAAATGTGGGAAAGACAGGTGTCAGGCTTGCGATTCACATAAGTCTCCTGGGACATTGGCAAACAGAATGCAGAAAGTGGTGTTGGTGGCTCTTCCTTAGGAAAGAGTTAGTGATTGAGGGCAAAGCAGAACGTTTCTTTTTTCCTGTTTGTTCTATTTAATGCGGCCAGCCCATGATGATCCCAGCTGAGAGTTAGACTGGATGAGAAAGCATGCCGAATTAGGCGGGAAGGAAAGCGGCTGTGATTGAGTCATCTATCACAGGGACGACCCTCTGTCAAAGCTGGCATCCCGCCTGCCTCTGTCAGGGAAGCCGACAGGGTGCATAGAAGGGCCAGCTGGGTGTTCACTTCTGAAAGCTTTGAGTCCTTTCTGGAGACCTCATGGTGTTCTGTCTAAGCCCTTGTTCCTCTACTTTTCCTTGGGTCAGCATTTGGATCTCACAGAGAAACAAATCATCAGTGTCTTATTTCCCGTCTATTTTATCCTCTCCCCTTTTAACTTAAATGAACAAGTTCAGTGAAGAGCCTGTCCCCAGCACTCCCCACCAACCTGCACTCACCTTAGAACACTAGCAGCAATGCTGACCAGCTGCTGCTGGACTCACCATTACAAATAATAAAGCATAAGGCTCTGCTCCCTGACACAGATTTCCAGGCCTGAAACTTTGTGAACAGAAAGCTGCTGCATACCAGACTGGGGTTTTCCCCTCCCAGTTCCATAGCTGTGTGTTCCTAATGATGCTCTGGGTAGATAAATGCCCTGTGATCGAGAAGAGGCCAGTCCGGTGATAAGGCTAATATCTAGCGTGCTGGGAGGAACATTTAGTCGCTCCTTGGTAGGCTCTCCTTTCACCTGCCGTTCTATTTTACAGTCCACTTGCATCCTATTGCAATCAATAGACACATCAGCACGTTCTGCTGCAACCAGGCACATAGGCAATCTGGGAGGTGGGCTCCCAGAGGTCCCTGGCGTGGTGCATTAGGCAGTGGGCCAGCAGGCTCCCATCTGAGGAAGCTCTCCATCTCATTAGTTTCTCCCTGTACAGGAAAAACGCATGGTCATCTAGGTTACAGCAATCAGGGCAGAATTGCTTGCAATCGTGATGGGAGATGCACTAGATTTCAGAGACTTTAGACAATGCTGTTCTGTGAACTGTGGCGTTTTAAAGCAGGGCTAATGCAGAGATGGGAAGTGGGTTTATCCAGCTCAGAGGTTTTGGTTCTCACTCCTTTGTTCTGAAGGGGAAGCTGAGAAATGCTTCCAGGTGTCAGCCTTAGATCATCAACAATCCCAAGGAAGCACTTCTCTTGGCTGAACAGCAAAACATAACACGCTCCAGGAATAAGCGGAAAATGTATTTTGTTCTGCTTCGAGTCCTAGTAGGGGCTTTAAAAGTCAAATAGGATTTGAGAGCTGAGAAATCTTTTTATCTGTAAAGTTAACAAACTGGGCCTGAGACTAAGACGTTGAAATGCCCATGGTATCTGGGCGTATATGGATGGATAAGGGATAAATTGCTTCACAAGACTATTATTGATCTTAACATTCGTTCAGTTTTCAGTGGATCATTCGTTTTCTTAATTGGAAGAAAGCTGGGGAACCAAACGGGTAGATGACAGTCGGGCTTAACGTTTGTGAACACGGTAATTGATTTCTACGAATTCCTCAGTTCAACTCAACACGTTGAGAATGTATTAAATTGCAGCCACTGTGCTAGGTTTGCAATTGGTCCTTGAAACCTCCTGGATTATGACTTGGCAGGAGAGGGGTAAACAGGCACTTAAACACGTGATTTAAACATATGGAGGAATATGACCGTGGCGTGCACAGGTTAGTCCGTCCTCATCTGGTCTGGGGCTGAGGGAGAGGCTCCTAGGTGAAGTGAGCCCTAACCTGAGTCTTGGCGTTTATCTACAAAGCTTTCTGGTCATGGGATGGTGGTTTTCTGGAGTGGTCTAGTCACCTCTCCTATTGGAGGCAGAAAAAGTCAATACCCCAACACCCCAACACCCCACACACTTAGCCCAGCTGCACAGAGCTGGGCACAATAGCCTCTGGAACTAGACTTTAATCAGCTGCAAGATCTGGGGCCTGGGGCTGGTGAGAGAGTTCTGGAGACAACTACAGGGAGTGGAAGGAACTCTTCTGAGCTATGGGAAAAGTCGGTACATCAAGATGAGACACCCACTATGCTCCAATGAGGCCGTCTTCCTCCTGATTAGAGCTTCCAACCCTGCAGATACAAGTGAATGCTTTGAAACCTTGAAGGGCCTCATGCAACACGTGAGAAAGAGTTTGCCTTTGAGCTTTTATAAAATATGCCTGGATGACACCTGACCTGAGTGGGGGGTTGAGGTAGTTGGAAGGGGGATCACTCCCTCACCTGTCCCAATCCAGGCTCTGCTTCCTTCTGCCTTCCCTCTGTCTGGGTTTCCTGCAGAGACAGCCCCAGGAGGCCTGAAGGAAGGGGCCTGGGGTCCAGACCTGACTCGCTGCAGGAGGCTGCAAGCACATCTCAGTGGTCAGGGAGGAGCTGGAAACCATGGAGGCCTGTGGTCTGTTCATCCCTCTCCCTCAGTCTCCAAAGCCAGGGGATCACTGAGTGACCCCCATCCTTCCCTTGCACTGCTTCTTCTAGAAGGGTCAGGCCTGCACTTCCACGGAAGGTGGGAGATGGGATCAGGAAAGGGGAGCGGCAGGCAGCGTGGATGTGGCGTGCATGGAGGACACACAGGGAGCCCAGGTTGAGGCCGTGGTTTAGGTGGGTGGAGGGCAGCACCTTAAATGAAGCTCCCACACGTTCAGTGGTGAAAAAGATTATTTCTTTCTGTTAGGATACTTTGGAGGCAACAAACAAAAGGCCCGTCAAGTCAGTTTAAACAGCAACTGGGCTCTACTGGCCCACGCCAAGGGAGTGTGGGGCTGGTCTGGCCATGCTCAGGCTTTGCTCTGTCCTCCGTGGGGCCTCACTTGTGAGCAGGGTGTCCCCAGAGAGAAGGAACATCAATCTTTCCTTCCTTTCTCCTCCCTCCCTCCTTCTTTCTTTCTTTCCTTCTTTCTTTCTTTCTTTCTTTCTCTTTCTTTCTTTTCTCTTTCTTTTTCTTTCTTTTTTCTTTCTTCTTTCTTTTCTTTCTTCCTTTTTCTTTTCATTCTTTCTTTTCTTTCTCTTTCTTTCTTTCTTTCTTTCTTTCCTTTCTTTCTTTTCTTTCTTTCTTCCCTCTCTTCCTTTCTTTCATTTAGACATACAAAAAAACCCTGCACATATTTAATTACACAATTTAATGAATATGGACCCATGAACCCATCACCACAATCAAGGTAATAAACAGATATGTTAGGCTGATCTTGCATTGTTATGAAGAAATACCCAAGACTGAGTAATGTATAAAGAAAAGAGGTTTAATTGGCTCATGGTTCTGCAGTCTGTACAAGAGGCACAGTACCAGCATCTGCTTCTGGTGAGGCCTCAGGAAGCTTCCAATCATGACAGAAGGCAAAGGGGGAGCAGGTGTGTCACATGGCGAGAGTTTGGGTGAGAGAGAGTGAGGGAGGAGGTGCCATACTCTTTTAAACAACCTAATTGCATGTGAACTCATAGAGTGAGAACTCACTCACTATCGCAAGGACAGCACCAAGCCACTCATGAGGGGCCCGTGCCCATGACTCAAACACTCCTCACCAGGCCCACCTCCAACATTCGGGGTCGCATTTCTTTTGAGATGGAGTCTCGATCTGTCACCCAGGCTGGACTATAATGGTGCAGTCCTGGCTCACTGCAACCTCTGCCTCCTGGGTTCAAGCAGTTCTCTTGCCTCAGCCTCCTGAGTAGCTGGGATTACAGGCGCGCGCCACCACGCCTGACTAACTTTTGTTATTTTTAGTAGAGACAGGGTTCTGCCACGTTGGCCAGGCTGGTCTCGAACTCCTGACCTCAGGTGATCCGCCTGGCCTTGGCCTCCCAAAGTGCTGGGATTACAGGCGTGAGCTGCTGCTCCAGGCTCGGGGTCACATTTCAACATGAGATTTGGAGGCACAAACATCTAAACCATATCAACAGAGCCGTCACCTCCAAAAGCTGCCTCATGCCCCTTGGTTTTTTTGTTGTTTGTTTTGTTTTTTGGGGTGTGTGTGTGTGGTAAAAACCCAATATGAGATCCACCCTCTTGACAGATTTTTGGTGCAGGCCTGGCCCTCCTTTCAGAGGCCTTCATGATCTGTCCCCCACCTCTCTAGCACCTCCTGTCACCCTGTGGCTTCCACCCAAGCTCTCTCCTCCATGAAAGGCCGGGGATGATCATGGCCTGCACGTTTGTTCATTGCCTTTTCTGGAATCCATCCCCCACCACCCTATGAGGGATTGGTTATCCCTCATAGGGTAACCAATAACCCTGGCTTCCCCTGGCCTGAGGGTATTGCCTGGATGGGGAAATTCCAGTACTAAAACCAGGAAGGCCCCCAGGCATTGGGACAAGTCAGTCACCCTACTTCTCTATCTCCCTAACTCCAATTACAAAGTAGATTCAAATGCCACTCTTCCCTGCAGCCTGGACAACGGCGAACCTAACCTTCAAAGGCAGATCTTTTTGATGCTAACCCTTGCTCTTTTTACTACGTCATGTGGCTTCCTAGCAACTGCCTGGCTCAGCTCTCAGAGTAATGAAGATGAAAGGAGATGCTAGAAGTAGGTATACGTTTAGGAAGTCTTACACGTTGGAAGGTATTCAGAACTCCCTGTCATAGACTTAATCGTTGTCTTACTCAAAATGTGGATATGATTTTAACCATATATTAAACTCATCCATTTTCTGTTGTGCTAAGGAAAATTGCTGTACATTAAAACTAGCAAGAGAACAGCATGAATGCTTTTTTCAGTTTATGTACAGACAACCACGTGGTCGGATTGAAAACAGTGGTCTAGCCGCCAGTTCTAACACCCCTTGATAAGCAGAATGGCTATGCCATACCAAAAAGTGTCCTTTAAGACACCCCAAAATGTGGCACCGATGTGGGTGACTTGCGTATGAGACACAGGTCTATTAAGGAGTGCCAGCTTTTTGCCAAGAAATTCTAAGAATGCAAACAGCATGTTGCTTTACACAGAAATTGCATGTTAAAAATTTCATATTTACCACACCACGCCCCTTACTTTCTCTACTCCATGGTGAGGAGAATTTTTGTGCCTCTCGGTTTGGGGCTGCCTACCAGGGAAGGGGTGGGACATTTGTTTGTCCCATTCCTCAAAATGATATAAAAATAGTAAAGGCAGTCAATAGTGATTGATTAATTTCAATAACATAAATAATGGTTGTAATTGCAATTGAAAGAGAAATGCTTCCCACTTTGATTAATCTGACCCTCTGGGCTACCATTAGAATGCTAATCAGAAAATAAATGCAGAGAGACAGACTCAGCTCGGCAGGTGTCCAGCTCCGCCTGGTCTTCCCCTGCCAAGCCCCTTGCTCTCCCTGCCAACCCTCCTGTCTTTTGCACTGTCACCTAAAACATCCCTCTGTCAAATAGGAAACATCACATTTCATTCCCAAAGCTTTCTTGCTCTTTCAAAGCTCTCACCACTAGAGAAACATCCTGGCTGGTACTTTGAACATTGCCCATGTGATTTTAAAGAACTGTGTGGCCCCTGGTGGCTTGGTAAGTTGGCTATGTGGCTGGATCATTATCCCCATTTTACAGATTATTGGGTAAAGACACTGAGAGGGGAGTGGCATCGCCAACCAGCTGGTGGGAGGCAATCATAGAAGTAAATGTGCTTCTCGAAATCCAGCCTTGCAGCTGTGTCTCTGGCAGGAACTGCAAAAGCGCTCTAGGGCCACCTTCCCTGCTCTTCCTTCTTCCTGGGTCACCCTCGGGGCTCCTGGGCTGCTCACTGCCTCATCTCACCCACTCCCTGTCCCATCTAGCTCACTCAAGCATATAGAGCCACTGCTTCTGATCAGCCATTTCTATTTATTTATTTATTTATTTATTTATTTATTTTTGAGACAGTCTTGCTCTGTCGCCCAGGCTGGAATCAGTGGTACAATCATGGCTCACTGCAGCCTAGACTTCCTGGGTTCCAGTGATCCTCCCACCTCAGGCTCCTGAGTAGCTGGGACTACAGATGTGAGCTACCATGCTCGGCTAATTTTTAATTTTTTGGAGCAATAGGATCTCACTATTTGAGACCCAGGCTGGTCTCAAACTCCTGGACTCAAGCCATCCTCCCGTCTCAGTCTCCCAAGGTGCTGGGATTACAGGTGTGAGCCACCGCACCCAGTTGATTAGCCATTTCCAACTCTGCAGCTCTGTGTCCTTTTTATACTACAGTGGGCGGGTCTTAGAGTCTCAGTGGCAGGAAGAGAGACCAGCAGACTGACCCAGGAGGCAAGCTATTCTGATTGCTTGTGGTCCTAGTGGAAACACAGACCAGCTGTCCCTTCTGTGGTGAGGGCAGGGCCAAAATGCAAAGTCGCCCGAGAGAGGGGAAGCAGGTGAAATGGGAAGAGTAGACTTGCCACGTGGGGGCCTCCTGCCTGGCCTCCGGCACCCTCACAAAGCCCATCCTCAGAGTTTTTTTTGTCACCAGTCACTGATGGCTCAAGTCCTATAGTAAAGGAACAGATCGCTCAATGAGAACATTCTGGACCTCAGTAGGGGAGGGGGCATTGTGAAAAGAGAAAGGCAGGTTCCGTGTTAAACATGGGGGAGTGGGTTGGCCACTTGGGCTGGCCGACAGGCAGGACTAGAGGGACGTCGCCCTTGGGAACACAGGGGACTCCTGTCTTCCAGGTGACCCTCAGATCCCATCCCCAAACAAACCCTGATGCTGGAAATGGTTTTCCAGGATCTAGAAATACTGTGTGTAGAAATGAACTACCAAGATGAGGTGTCTAGTCCTTCTTTTCAGGGAATCCATGCTGAAACGTCTTCATTTGAGTTCTAGGAGAGGTTGGAAATGTGTGGCTTCTTAATTTGTGTACAGAGCCTGGGGCCTCTGGATCCATTCTTAAAACAACACAGAGGCCACCTAAAAGAAGAAAAGATCTTCCTCTACCTAGACAATTTTCGTTACATCGTAGTTAGTCATGTTAGATTCAATTTATGGAAGGTCATTGGTTTGGACTAAGCTCCCGCACCAGGCCCAGCAGACCAGACAAAATGGAGTCACTCCTGCCAATTCGACACCACCAAGTGGAAACTAAGATCTTCAGCATGCCAAGAAATTACAGAGAGAGGTGATAGTCAAATCCCCAAACAGGCCAGTTCTAGTGGCATAAGGAAGTCCCCTCTGCTTGAACCTTCACAAGAAAAGTAAGTTTGAAATAGCCAATCTGCTCTCTGTTCCCTGTTTCTGCTTTCCTCAGCCCTGTCTAGAAAACCAAGCTCCTCTGCTCAGCTCTTTGGAACACTTTCTATCTTATAGAACAAGGTGTTTCCCAATTCTAGAATCACACATAAAAGTCAATTAAGATGTTTAAATTTTTTGTAAGTTGTCTTTTGACAGTAGTCCTGTGTTAACATCTAAGCATGGTAACTTTTTATTAACAGCCATTAAAAACGGTCTTTTGATCATTTGTTCAAAATTCAGTGCCTTACACATTCTGGCACCAACCACCCTGCAGCTGACATAGCCCCTCACTTGATTCCAGAGGGTGGAGGGCTCCTAGAGAGGGCAGCATTTTACAAGTGTTGCAACAAGACAGGGCCTCGGGAAGGTCTTTACCAGAGATACTGCAGCTCCCCACACATCAGGGATGCTGCAGCTCTCCACACACCCAGTTCCAATCACTGCTCCCTTCCAAAGATGGAGAGAGAAGACTCTCACACTGCTGTGCTTTTGAGCATTAGGCTTAGATTGAACCAGTTTTTGTTTGCTTTTCTAAACAATAAATTCTGACAGTCTCATATGTATGTGTCTGTCTCCATCCTTCTCAGTCTACATCTGAGGCCCCCCTGTGGCTAGGCTCATGCTTCCTCCTCACCCTTCTCTCTTTATTTCTACCTCCCATGGCCTCAAGACTTCTCTGTCACTGTCACTCTTAACTGGTCATCATACAAATATGAAATTCATTTAATCTTTTTATTTTATTTTATATACCGTTCCCAAGTTACAAATGACTAATGGAATATTTTTATTCCTTTCTATTTCAAAAAAACAAACTGAGCAAAACCCCACCAATAATCCCACCACTGAGCTGCAGGGTCAGTGCAGCCCCTGAATCAGTCTTTACCACAGTGAGCCAGTAGATTTCCAAAGCCAGCTTCTCCATGTAGGAACATTCACTGATTACATCTATCGTGCGATTGAAAAGGTTTCAAGTTTTCTCAGATATGGTAATCTCCAGGAGGAACATGATTAGTGATGTAATAAAGGAAAGACAAGTGTATGGGATGTCCTCGTTCTCATGCCTCAGCGCCATGCGGAGTTTAGAGAACCATTCGCGGAGCTCACCTAGGACTGAGCAGTCAGCCTTCTGGGCCTGTGTCCCTAGGAAATGCCTATTTGTGACTCGCTTTCCAATTAAGTCAAATTCCAACAGGTACTTTGGGTAACTTATTTTCATGAGCCTGGCAAAACTAAGCAAAATTTACCTCCTCTCTTCTCCCTACACACACATACTCATACTCCACAAAAGTTCTCAAAAGCTAAAATGGAATATTGTATATTTCACCTTCATATCCAAGAAGTATATTGACCATGCCCAGAGACTTCTCTTCATCATTCACTTCTGCTCTGAGGTTGGAGAGTATTAGGTCAATGACTGTGATGGTGTCCCCTCTGGAGAATGAGATTACACAGTGACCCTGAAAGAGTTCATTTGTGTGGAAACATTTTCAAAAGCTGAAGTTATATTCCAACATTTGTATCTAATATTTCTATTGGTAAATGACAATTTTAAGAAAAAATTTGGTTATTCAAACTTGTTAAATATGACTTAAAGACAAATGGATTCTTCTCAAAAACAAAAACAGAAAAAGACCACTCTTTTGGTAAATCTAAACCTTTTATAAAGAGGCATTATTTTAAGTATGTCAGAATGTGTAATGCATCTTACATTTAAAATGATTTGAAATGATTTTCTTGCAATAAGTGACAATCATGATTTGCCTTGCCCAATGGGCAGAGTGGTCACCCCCATCATTTGCAGAAGTCAGCCCCATTTTTCCTGTTATAATAATGTAGGGAGAGTGTTGGATGGTTTTCTGCTGCACAGGCAGAATTCTCACGAACCATGAGAAAATGCCTATAGCATTGACATGATTTTTTTTTGTTACTATCAAGCCAACAAAAGATAATTTTTCAGGATCATGCTTATCTATGCCTTATATTTTGTGTGTCAAATTGCAGTAATTTCTTTTTTATTTTTTGAGATAGAGTCTCACACTGTCGCCTGGGCTGGAGTGCAGTGGCGTGGTCTCGGCTCACTGCAACCTCTGCCTCCTGGGTTCAAGCCGTTCTCCTGCCTCAGTCTCCCGAGTACCTGGGATTACAGGCGCCCGCCACCACACCCGGCTGATTTTTTATATTTTTAGTAGAGATGGAGTTTCACCGTGTTGGCCAGGCTGGACTCGAACTACTGACCTCGTGATCTGCCCGCCTTGGCCTCCCAAGGTGCTGGGATTACAGGCATGAGCCACTGCGCCTGGCCCTTGCAGTAATTTCTTAGCAAAATAAAAAATATTCACTGCTCAAAAGTAACATTGGGGTGGGGTTTTTTTCTTCCTTTCTAGGGAATCACTATATTTCAAATAGCCACTAGTGAATAGCGTCCCTCCCCATCCTCCTGTCAGATTTTTAAAAAAACCCACACCTTCAACGAGCAGGAAATATGACAACATACACTGCATTTAAATTCAAGCAAAGAGAAAATCTAGAATGTACATTTCATTCTGCCCAGGGCTAAGGAAAGTACCTTAGCAAATAAATACGTCTTCCATAAACAGAGCACTTTTTCTTTCTTTTCCAATACTCTACCATCTTGGGAAAAGAAAAATGTTCTCCTAAAGTTGTGGTGTATTAAAAAGAAATAAGGACAGGGTATTTTTAAGCAAATTCATTCCAGTGAAAGGACAGTCAATTTTTCTGAGCACAGCATTGTTCTGAGGTGATCTAGAACATAGACTTCCTTCCCCTGCTCCTATTCCCGAAGTCCCACATCGAGGAACCTTAAGCAAGCCCACATTTCTTACCTGGAAAATAGTTTCCCCTGGTCACCTCCACTTATCTAGGCAAGGAGTTCTGGTTTAAGGAATTGATGTAAGAATTCCAAGTTTGCTCCATGGCCACTGAGCTGCTTTTGTCCTGAACGACACAGTCAGCACCACTCAAGGAAATAAACTGAGAGCAGAAGTCGTCCCTTGTCAGCAGGTAATCAGCCGCATGACCCTGATGGTGACCGTGATAGGGAGACCGAGGAAGCAGCTCAGCTGGCTCAGGAGGAGTGCTCATTCACCCAGTGATCGAGGGTTGGGAGAGGGAGGACACCCACTGATCATCTGGAAAATGAAGTCAATCAGCTCTTGAAGAGTCTGTTGTTGACCAGAGTGTCCCAAACTCGAACGTACCTGAAATCACCCAGGGATCTCGCTAAGCTGCAGACTCCGATTCTACAGGTCTGAGTGGAGTCTGAGCATTTACATTTTCGGCAGGCTGCCAGGTGATGCTGATACTGCTGGGTCTGGGACCGCTCTTCGAGGAACAAGGTGCTAGAGATGTGAGTGCAACGGGGCACTACCCAAAGTGTGGTCCGCAGACAGGCAGCATCAGCATCACCGGGGAGCTGAGCAGCATGCAGGTGATCAAGCCCCGCCCAGACCTATGGGGTCAGGATCTCCGCATGCAGGGTCCAGAAAGCTGTGTCTAACAAATGATCCAGGGGATCCTCGTGTATGATTAAAGTTTGAGAAACTGCTCTAGAGCCGTGCCGCTCATGAGCACTCAGAGCGTGATCCTCAGTCGGGTCATCTCTGTACCCTAGAAGGTGACAGGGAAGCAGAACCTCAGGCTCTACCCAAGACTTTCCGAATCAGAGTCTGCATTTTAACAAGTCCCCCGGTGATAGGTCTGCACATTCAAGTCTGAAAAGCACTGCCCTAAAGAACTATTCCGAAGAGTGGCAACAGCCCTGAGCATTTGGGGGGGACACGCCTTAAACCTGGGGGCGGCTGCCTGTAGCCTAGACCCCTGTGTCTGCTGAGAAGGTGTTCTACCAGCACCCACACAGCTCAGAGATGAGCATCTCTGCTGGGCAAGACCAGGCCCAGGATGATCACCTGCGTGCTGGGCTACAGCCCCCACCAGCACCAGCATTCAGCTACCAGTTACCAGGCCTTTCTTTCAGCTACCAGCTACCAGGCCTTTCTTTCAGCCACCAGTCACCAGGGCTTTCACCAGTCACCAGGCCTTTCATTCAGCTACCAGCTACCAGGCCTTTATCGCTGACATTTTTTCTTCTTGATTTAAACAGAAGAGTGATATATGTCTATTGTGGGAAATTAAAGCATAAAGAAGAAAAGTTCCCCATAATCCCTGATCCAGAAAGATCCATCATTGACACTTTGCTAGCTTTTCTTCTAGTCTTTTTTCTATATGCTGTTAGAATTCCACTTTTTTTTTCACTTGATACTTTTTAGGCTTTAAAAGTGCTTCATAAACATAATTTTAATTCCTACAAATGCTCAACAGAAATAGCAGAAATTAATAAATTTTCTCATACTAATGTTAGACATTTGGGATGTTAAAAATTTTCTTTCTATACATGCAAGGAAGATCTTTATGTTCATTTCTTATTTCCTTTGGATAGAGTCCTACAACTGTAATTACAGTAATTACTGTGCAAAATGGTTTTATTATTTGTAAGACTTACATTATCTATTGCCAAGTTGCTTTTCAGAAAGTTTTAAGTGATTGAAAACCTCACTTGTACATCAGGGTGCCCATCTCTCCTTTCCCTCACCAGCTTTGAATACTAATGGTTTTGGAATATTTGCCAATATGATGAAAAATAATATGTCGTTGTTGCTTTCATGTTTCTTTATGTAGTGATGTGCATTTGTTCATGTCTATAGCCAATTACGGTAGGAACAGAACTTGTAAGAGCCATATATCCTAAGAAACTTGACTGTTTTCCATGTCTCCTCTTGAAAAACTCCCTCTGCCAGATGTGGAGAAATAGGAACGCTTTTACACTGCTGGTGGGAGTGTGAATTAGTTCAACCATTGTGGAAGACAGTGTGGCAATTCCTCAAGGATCTAGAACTGGAAGTACCATTTGACCCAGCAATCCCATTACTGGGCATATACCCAAAGGATTATAAATCATTCTACTACGATAAAACCACATGCACACGTATGTTTATTGTGGCACTATTCGCATAGCAAAGACTTGGAACCAACCCGAATGTCCATCAATGCCATCAATGATAGACTGGATCAAGAAAATGTGGCACATATATACCATGGAATATATGCAGCCATAAGAAAAGATGAGTTCATGTCCTTTGCAGGGACATGGATTGAGCTGGAGGCCATCATCCTTAGCAAACTAACGCAGAAACTGAAAACCAAATACTGCACATTTTCACTTATAAGCGGGAGCTGAACAATGAGAACACATGGACAGAGGGAGGGGAACATCACACACCAGGGCCTATTGGGGGGTAGGGGGCTAGGGGTAACATTAGGAGAAATACCCTAATGTAGGTGATGGGTTGATGGGTGCAGCAAACCACCAGGGCATGTGTATACCTATGTAACAAGACTGCATGTTCTGCACATGTAACACAGAACTTAAAGTATAATAAAAAAAGAAAGAAAGAAAAATTCCCTCCGCCTCTGGGCATCCAGTGGCTATGTCCAGTCTTTTTCTGAGGGGTCCCCTCAACCCCAGAGCATGCCCTTGGGCAGGCCTGTATCTACCTGGCCCTGGTCACAGGCAACTCCTTCCCAGCCCACCCAGCTGCTCACTGGCCCAGTCACTGTAGCCCATCTCTTTCCCCAGGACTCGGCAATCTCAGGTGAGTGTCAGCAGGGCCCCTGATAATCCCCAAAATTGCATGTGTATGCACTCCAGTGCAGGTACAGATTAGAAAAAGATGTCTGGGGTGTGCAAGGCTTGGTGAAGGGAACTGGCTGGATTTCAGCCCCCACCTACCTGTTGGCCAGGCGGCTTCATGCAGCATCTACCAGCCCAATGCCACAAGGCATCCCCAAGGAGAAGCTCTCTCTGCGGGTTCTTTGTGAAGCCTCTCATTAGTTCTGAGTGCCCGCAATGCCACTCTACAGGAATCCCTTTCTCCAACTTTTGCATTTCAACAACTTTTACCTTGAAGTGGGCACTGAGCTAAGCACCTTCTTTCAGAATGAGGAAGTTACTGAACCAGACACTCACTGAAACCTCCTGCGGCACGTGTTTGCTCTCTGGTCACTTGCTCCATTCTAAAGCCAGGTTTTCTGTCATTGTCTCTGTTTGTTCCCATCCCCTCCCTCCTCTCAGCTGTTGCTTGTGGCCTCAGAGCTGGCACCAGCCCACTTCTTGCTCAGGGAGGAAGCAGCTGCCATATCATGACTGTGCAGGTGTCTGCTTTGAGCCTGAGAAGAAGGACAAAGAGAAGAGGGCAGGATTGCTGGCTTAGGGAGAAGAACAACCAGTGAAGAGAATCTACTTGTCTTGGAGTAACAACTGGAAAAATGGAGACGTCAAGGGCCATCAGGTCTAAATGACAGTCTCCTAGGAGAGGAACTCAATAGCAGAGCTTCTTGCTAGTGTTAAAGATTAACAATGATCAGAAATGATGGCTAGTGTTCCCAACTCTGCCACCAAGACACCTCCATCTGAGAGGCATGCATCTGAGACCACAGGATCTAAGAGTAGTAAAGTCTATCCTACTGCCACTGGTAGGTAAAAAATATTTGTAGACAATAGTTAGGATGATGCTTTGTTCTATAAATTTAGCTTCTAAATGAATTGCCATGCTGTTTATAATCATCACCAAAAGTAGCATCCTTTCAGTAGCAACCTCATCAGTCTTTTGTACACGTGTCCCAAGGTAGGCGGTGGGTCTGCTGGACACCGGTGTGAGAGAAGAGGGAGAAGCTTCCTGGGGGAGACAGAGCACTCACCTTCCTGAAACCACTTTGAGTGTTTACTTTACTCCAACTTTCTCCTAAAAATGGCATTGGGTTTCTGTGTCGATGATTGTATCAGAAGGCTATGGGGGAAAAACATCTCTTCACAGACTTCCTTAACACTGAACATAAACAGCTCACTCAAGCAGCCATGAGCCTGAAATATAAGCCCAAGTCCAGAGAGGATGCCCAGAACCATTCCCACTAATGGACAGAGTCTAACAACACAACGTAAAACAAGGAAACTCTTAATGGGAAGGATCAGGTAACTGGGTTGATCCTTTGGTCGCTGCATGCAAATTTCTTTCTTTATGGGAAGCAACTTTCAATCAAATAAAAAAGATATAAACTAAGTAATCAAAGTGAACGTGAGCCCTCTTAGTGGCTGAATCATACCTGGGCACGAGTTCTGTAGGTGTGGATTCCTGCATAAACCAGAATTTCATGCAAATAAAACAATATTGTAAGTGATAACTGTTTTTATCAAAAAGAGTTTTCCTTGTAGCAAAGTTGTTATTGTTGGTTTTCAAAATTTTCAACACAGTCCAGAGACGGGTGTCTTATTTGTGTTTCAGATATTGTCAGTTTTATGCTTGACAATTACAACAATTTCAATTCATCATATAATTCTCCCTCACCAAACAGTGGCATTAAGTATAACACAGAATTACAGGAGAGCATAGTAACACAAGGAAAGGTGAAAGATATGTCAATCACAGAGTCATTGGAACCACCATCTTTGAAGAGTGTTTAAGTTCTGTGTAGAGGTGTTGGGGTCTTTTATGAAAAGCAGAGGCCTGGCCAGGAAGTCAGGATGACCACTACCCATGTCCTGAGAAGGTGACCCAAATTCACTCACATGAGGGTATGTCCAGAGAGATGTGATCTGCAGAAACCCATGGTGCATGAAAAAAGGAAAGTGTGGCCAAGCTGTAAGAGTGCAGCTCTGTATGGTGGAGTCAACTGCATGCCTGCCTATGACAAGTGGTGGGAGGGATTCTGTAAGGTGCTCCCAGGAGTGAAAGGCCCCAATTTTTCATTTGACATTTGGTCAAATTTCACCTGTGTTATATAGAAGTCTCAACTGCAGAAAGACCAAAGGAACTGGGAGACAAGACATCCCAGAAGGAAATGACCACATCAGAGGTAAGATGCGTTTCCACCTTGGCCAAATTTAATTCCAAGTCCCAGAGGTCTTGTGCAAAAATGACTTTGGACTATTCAGAGACCTGAAGAGGGTCTGAGGGAGCCAGTCAGTCCCACAGTCTCTCTGGACCCTGGAGCAGGGAAGGGAATCTTTTTGGTCCCTACAGAAGGAATAACTGCTCTTTTGTTCTGGACATTAGTGTATTATTCTTACAGAAAGTGTGGTTACCAAACACCACAGCCATTTCTGCTCCTTTTCCCTGTGGGAAGCCACTTTGCTCACTGAAGGCAGCCAATAGGAATTCTTGCCTTTCCAGGTACTTTTGCAGTGAGGAGGGGCCATGTGACCCAGCTCTGGCCAATGGGATGAAAGGAAAGTCTATGATGGGAATGCTTGGTTTCCTCTGAAGAGGCAGCTTCTTCCTCTCATGCTCCAAACTTGAATGTGTCTGGGGCAGCCACCTTGTGAACACGAGGCAACAAACATGAAATGAAAAGAGCCCAAGGATAGCAGAGCCCAGAGATGGAGCCAGCTGAAGGCCTCGGTGACACCCCTGAGCAGTTGCACCCACACCCAAGCTTCCTGTTTCCAATCTTCTTGTTAATGATAGAAATAAATTCCTCTTTAACCAGCAGTTCATTAGGCTTTCTGTTGTTTTTGGCTAAACACACCTGTCTAATTCACTTACTAACTTTCTTGAAATGCAGACTTTACTTCTTACATGTATATGTGTTTCTCTACATACAGAGAAGTACGTGGAAAGAGAGAAATCAAGCCAATAATTTTGGTTATATTGGAAGTATAAGGGGAGATCAAATGTGGAAGGAGATAAAACAGAAAAAGAAAAAAATTTCAAAGAAAAATTTTTTTCTATTTTAAAAATTTTTTAAAGAAAAATTTTTTAAATTTAAAAAATTTTTAAAGAAAATTCTTTTAAATTTAAAATATTTTAAAGAAAATTATTTGTAATTTAAAAAATTTTAGGGAAAAATTCAAGGCAATTAAAAGTAAAATTTAATTAAAAATTTTAAAAGAAAATAACTTTAGAAGATCATAAATAATATATATCTTTCATTGGTAACACTGTTGATATTGATAAATACTTGGAAATAATTGTTTAGCTAAAGAGGTTTCGTATTTGCAAAAAACAAAAGTCTCTGAAGCCCTTAACAAATGTTGAAGTGTATATGTTGTTAAAGGGATGTATGTGTATGTGTGTGTGATATATGTATGTATGTACATATATTTTATATTTATGTTTTATATAAACAAATATAGTAGAATCCTATCTTTATGTCTGAGTGCAGGGAAGCAGCTTGGTTGGATGGATGTGTGCCAAAATGATAATAGTGGTCTCTTGGTTGTGGTGTTTTGGGTCATTTCCCCCAATAGCTTGTTTGCCTGAATATTCCAGTTTTTCTGCATTAGCTTGTATTTCTTCTATAATATGGAAAATTAGGAAAAAGTCAAACATGACCTCTAGACCTCTAGAAGAGAGCTTGTTCCTCCAGCAGAATCAGAGCAGCTCAAAAGGGACGGGGAAGGAGCCTGAGGGAAGCTGTGGGTGCTGGAGATGTGGTGGTCTCTGGAACTCGGCCTCACACTGCTGAGCAGAGAGGGCCCGTGCAAAGAGCCCATCTAGGTACCGACCTGTCAGGGATGATGACAGGATTAATCAGATTTTAAAATTGCCTGATAAAAGTCTATTAGCTCCTTAGAGATATTCAGGATGTAAATTTAAGGTGTTATTATATTATTATGGCTTTCCCATCCTGGCTGGCGCTGAAAAATCAAGACTATTAAATATTATAGGCCTTACGTTCTATTTTTACTATCGAAGTACTGGATAATAAATTTAAATAGGAGAGACTGAAAAGTAAGATGACCTCTTTCTTACCAATTGTAACAGTTGAGAATTCAGCTCTAAACTTTGAAAACTGTGTATCTTTTTTCCAAGGGAGAAAAATGACTTAGAAATTGAGATTCATGTAGAAGGGTTTCTGCAAAGGTGGTAAAAACAGCCTGTCTAGGAGCTGATCCTCCTTGGGAAATTTCACTAAATGAAACTTGTTGGTGGCTAGTCTTAGCTGAACTAGAATTTTTTCCCCTGTCTCTTTCCATCAAGTCTAAGTACATATCTGTCTTTTTCGTATCTGTTTCAAAACATGATTTTTAAATATTGGAGAAATATTTCTTTCCTTTTAAAGATGCCTGTTTCAAGTGAAAACCTAAAGTATTTTCCCCCAGCATTTAATCCATAATTTTGTAGGTTAGTCTTATTTGCAGATTTTAGAAAATGCCTTTTTTTCTTTGCCAAGTGTTAAAGCAATTTAGATTAATGGGCCTCGGACTCTTTGATACCCATTTTAAGGCATTTTAAAATCCATAGAAGACGCTACCCTTTCATATGTGGTAAGTAAAAATCTTGGCAGATGAAAGACTCTTTTTTCCTTTTTGTTTTTGTACAAAAGAAAATCCTTGGAGCCACAGAAAAACTGCAGAGGTGAGAGGGAAAATCTTCGTATCGTAGTTTTCTTTCTCCCTGCTTCAGCACCCTAACCCTGGCGGCTGCTTGTAGGAAGTGGGAAAGACCTCGGTGACACCACTGAGCAATTGAACCCACACCCAAGCCAGGATGGGGCCAGCTCTGCAGGCAGGGAACAAAGGAAGACAGGCTGGCCCCACGGTGACCCATACTCTACCTCTGCACCTCACGATCACCACTGTAGCTCCCGAAACCAAACATTTACTGAGCATAATATTCCATGTTATAGTCCATCCATCAGCTCATGGGGACTCTATGAGCACGAATGTTAGGGATGGCTACTAATGAGCAGTGCAGGCCCCTGGAGGGTAAGCTGATTCTGAGAACCCTGAGTGGTGCTGACCGCACATGGGGCAGGGCCTCTGTGGCCCTGACTCCTGGGCAGGAGCCCCAAGCTGGGAGCATAGCATGTGGGGTGGAGGTGGGGCTGTCTGTTCCTGTCACTCCTTTTTGACCAAGGCCTCTCAGATACCCCTGATGGCGCGTGTGCTTGGAGGGAAGGAAAGGGAGGCCTTGCTAGGCTGCGGGCATGGCTCCAGCTTGGCGTGCATGTGTGTGTGAGTGTGTCTCTGTGTATGCACTTGGGTCCATTTGTCTTATTTACCAGTTATTGAGGATGGTTATTGAGGGCAAGAGAGAAAAGAGGCAAAGAAGTCACATAGTGTTTTCCCGTACTTGGCCATAGACTCAATCTTTTTCTTTTTTTTGATTGAGACAAATGCCAGGATGTTGGTAAATTTCGTGCCTATATTGGGGGAACATCCCTCAGCCAAACACCCAAGGAGGGCTGTAATGAGCCGTGGGTGGGGGGCTGCTTGCTGGAGAGGGAGGGCTTCTGAAGGGGCCATGTTTACTCCTCCTGGCTTAGGGCCTGGGATGTCCCCCGTTAGTGTCACTGTGGCTGTGACCACAGTGATAAGAATTCAGTCATAAAAGTTCACTCTGAGGTTCCTGATATTAACACCACCAAGGACACATTTTATTGTTTTTCTCTCCGAGGACATCACATGTTGAAATATTTTGTTCATCCAATTGCATGTTAGAACTAAAGTCACCTTCTGGGACCTCCAAAAACTGGAAATTAATTATAATCTATTTAATTTTGCTGAAAGGTTTTTGAATTTTAAAATACCAAGTAATTTTTTTCTTTTTATGTTAATCAAAAACATATAAAGAATTCTAGGAAGTTGAAGTAATAGCATCTGGATTAATCTGAATCTCCCAACATATCCTCCAAAAATCAGTAGACAACAGCAGGAAGGTCAGATGAGGTGATGTGAAGCCCAACCCTCAGCACATGTAGGAGATGGAGAATTCACAAACTTTAAGCTGCTGGCGAGTGGAGCAATGAACACCAAATCTCAGCAAGCCATTTCCTATGTCCGGGTCTCAAGACAGTGGAAAGCAAGCGCGGTATGGGAAAAAGGGAATGGAGGAGAGGAGAGGCCGCCTAGTGGTGGGTCTGAGACTGACCCAAGATTACTGCCCACAGGAGAGGCTCCTACGGCAAAAATACAAAGTGACCTGTCTCCAAGGGCATCACTTCTAGGGCAGAAGCTAAAAGGAAGGAAGATTCTTTGGAAGATAGGGCATAAGTGGGAAGCTTTAGGGCTCTGAAGGGCAAGAGACAAGCAAAAAACATTCACATAACCCTTCGCCCATGCCCCTCCAAAACAAGCCACCCATTAAAGAAACTACACTTTCCTACGCTGACAGAGAGGGGCCCTTAACTAGTAGTCTTGTAAACCATCCCATAAAATGAACAGGCAGAGCAAACTAAATATATATAAACCTAGTTTAACAACGAGAACCTCTCAGTGCATCAAACTCTTCCTCCCCTAAATGATCACAAAGCAGAAGACAGCAGTCACGTTACACTCAAAATTCAGTGAGATCTCATCAAACAAACATTTCAGGATAGAAAATATCATCTTCAATCAGAAATTAAAAAGCTTAAACCAGAAAGACAAAAATAGAAAGAAATAAAGAGAGTTGATTGATTTCAGGAAAGAAAATGAAAAAGACAAAATGATCTCACGAATAAAAAATACATTCCCTGTTGCACAAGGGATAATAGACAGAAATGAAAATTTAAGAAGAAGCATTGAAGGAAGGCAGGAGAGTAGCTAAAAAATAAAAATAAGCTAAAGAAAGAAGAAAAAAGTTCAGAGAGAAAGCAACTGAAATGGAAGAAGCAGACAATATATGTAATTGAAGACCATGAAGAAGAAAAACAAAATGCTGGAACAAAGTTTATACATCAAACTACTACATTGCAAGAAAACCTTTTGGAATTATGAGGAAACTGAAATCTCAATACTGAAGGGGGCCACTGAGTACCTGGATAAACCAAAAACCATCAACTCTGAGACATATCCCAGTGAAACTATTAGAATTTAAAGATAAAGAAAAAAATCCTGGCAGGGTGTGGTGGCTCAACCTGCAATCCCAGCACTTTGGGAGGCTGAGGCGGGTGGATCACCTGAGGTCAGGAGTTCAAGACCAGCCTGGCCAACATGATGATACCCTGTCTCTACTAAAAATACATAAAACCAGCCGGGCATGGTGGCAGATGCCTGTAATCCCAGCTACTCAGGAGGCTGAGGCAGGAGAATCCCTTGAACCTGGGAGGCAGAGGTTGCAGTGAGTCAAGATCGCACCACTTCACTCCAGCCTGGGCAACAAGAGTGAATACTCCATCTCAAAATAAAATAAAATAACCTTCAAGGACAAGAGAATGCGACTGGTATCAGAGTTCCCAAAAACAATGTACACATATGTCAACAACTAAGCAGTATTTTCAAACAGAGTCATGGAAAATATGTACAAAATATTTTATATCAAGTGAAGCTATGCTTAAAGTATGAAGGTTATAGAAAAAGTTTTAAACAAACAAAAATATAGAGAATTCTCTGTGAGCCTCTCTTGAGGAATCAACTACAGGATGAACTTCATTCAACCAACATCTGAATGGGAAAACTTCAACAGAAGTATTTATAATAAGCACTTAATAGTCATTTGTAGATCCATGAATAAAAATAATTCAGAACAAGGGTGGAGGAATAGTATTTTATATGTTGTATGTTATATGCCATGTGTCATATATTCTGTGAATAATAAGAAATATGTATCTGTTGATCTCTGCCCCCAGTTCCTGAGACCAAACTCCTAAAACCCTTGTAGACAGATGCTGGGATAATCTTTTGTTCTAATATTTGGCTTTGATCTTGGATCCTGACACAGAGCTGCTGAATCATTTGGAATTTCCTGGGCAGTAGGCGCATCTTTTGTTCCAATGAGGTGACTCTTGGTGGACTCCTGGATTGGGGATCGTCATCAGAAAGGCCACATCATAATGAGAAGCTTGGAACGTTCACCTCCATCTTTCAACCTCCGGGAAAAGGAGAGGAGCTGGTTATCGAGTTAGTTGTTGATCACACCTACATGATGTGTGAAGCCTCCATAAAACACCTGAATGATGGGGTTTAGAGAGTTTCAGGGTTGAACACATCTGTGTGCTGGGAGCGTGGTGCACCCCAACTCCCTGATGACAGGAGCTCCTGCACTCACGACCCTTCCAGACCTCACCCTATTGCGCCTCTTTACCTGAATTTCATCTCTGTCCTTTGTCACATCCTCTATTAATCTCATAGGCTTGTAAATGTGTTTCTCTGAGTTCTGTGAGCCTTCCTAGCAAATTAACCAAACCCAAAGAGTGGGTCATGGGAAGCCCAATTTATAGCCAATCAGTAAGACATATAGGTGACAACCTACTACTTGGAATTAGTGTCTGAAATGGGTGCAGTCTTGTGGGTCTGAGCCCTTAACCTGTGCGATCTGACTCTAAAGCCAGGTAGGTGGTGTCAGAATGGAGTTGAAGCATAGGACACCCAGCCACTGCCTCTGGAGAATTGCTTAGTGTGTGGGGAATGCACTTCTCACCCCATTTTAGTGACCAGAGCTGTTCTGTGTTGTGTTGGCTGTGTGAGAAAAGAAAAAGTGCTTATTTTTCCGGTAAATATTCCCACAAGGGGGAAATAATGCAACTAAAAGTGGGAGGAGAAGGGAGCAGAAAAGGAAAAAGCAGAACAATATCATTGACTGTGACACCAGCAGTTGGTGGATACCATTAAAAACCAGCAAGCCACAGCAATTGTGGTCAATCTCGTGGATGAGTGTTCAAGAGTACAACAGACACATTTCAGTATAGTATTAAATAATTTATTGAAAACAATTAAAAGCCATGTGGTAAAAGATAAAAATAAACTAACAAGGGACTAGTGGCATTTAAAACGTTGTGAGTACAAATATAACTACTAGAGCACAACTTTGTTTTTAACAAGTATTTTAAATTCAGGGGTACATGTGCAAGGTTGTTGTATAGGTAAACTTGAGTCATGAGGGTTTGCTGTACAGATGATTTCATCACTCAGGTATTAAGCCTAGTAACCATTAGTTATTTTTCCAGATTCTCTCCCTCCTCCCACCCTCCGCCTTCATGTAGGGCCCAGTGTCTGTTGTTCCCTTCTATGTGTCCGTGTGTTCTCATCATTTAGCTCCCGCTTATAAGTGAAAACGTGCGGTATTTGGTTTTCTGTTTCTGTGTCAGTTTGCTAAGGATGATGGCCTCCAGCTCAATCCATGTCCCTGCAAAGGATATGATCTCATTCTTTTTATGGCTGCATAGTATTCTATGGTGTAAATATACCACATTTTCTTTATCCAGTCTATTATTGATGGGCATTTGGATTGATTCCATGTCTTTGCTATTGTGAATAGTGCTGCAATGAACATACATGTGCATGTGTCTTTATAATAGAATAATTTATATTCATTTGGGTATAGACCTAGTAATGGGATTGCTTGGTCGAATGGTAGTTCTGTCTTTAGGTCTCTGAGGAATCACCATACTGTCTTCCACAATGGTTGAACTAATTTAAACTCCCACAAACGGTGTATAAGCATTCCTTTTTCTCTGCAACATTGCCAGCATCTGTTACTTTTTGACTTTTAGTAATAGCCATTTTGACTGGCCTTAGATGGTTTCTCCTTGTAGTTTTGATTTGCATTTCTCTAACAATCAGTGATGTTGAGATTTTTTTCATATGATTGGGCTGGCTGCATGTATGTCTTCTTTTGAAAAGTGTCTATAGAACAACACTTGAAACCTTCCTAAATCCCAAAAGAAATTGTTTTAAAAACTAAAAGAGCAAAATAAACTCATCACAAAGAAGAAGAAACACAGCACTTTCAACACAATGTGGTAATTTTAACATAAAGTAGTATGACGGAGCTGAGACCAAACGTTGACTTCTGGCCTCCAGAACTGTGAGAGAATAAACGTCGGCTGCTTAAACCATCCATTTTCTAGGAGCCCTAGAAAACTAATACAATAACTCACAATCAATAAATCAATACCTCCATTCAAAAAGTAACCAAACAGATAAACTACTAGCTAACTTAGAAAAAAAGAGGGGGTAGAAAGCTTAAATAAATAAACTAAGAAATGGCAACAAGGAAATAACTTGACACAAAAGAAGTTTAATAAGCATTAGATCACTTACAGGCTGAGTTGAAAGGCATAATTTCCTTAAAAAATACAGTTTACCAAAATTGATCCTATTAGAGACAGAAAGTTATCAAGGAACTCTTACACAAAAAAGGCATCAGACCCATACGGTCTTATAGGATAATTCTACCAAAGTTTCAAAGACCAGGTATTCCCAATGCTTTTTTTTTTTCCAACCATTTTAGAGATGGAATGTTAGAGATGGAATTTTTAGTAAATGATACTGAGACAACTGGTTAACCACTTGAAAAAAGATAAAAATTAGATCCACACCTTATACCACACACAAAAATAAACAAGGTCTTGAAGGTACAAACTTAGGTTTGAGCAAATATTAAGCTTGCTCTTGGATAGGGCAACCCAGCAATATAAAGATGTTAGTCCTCTCTATTTTAATTTATACATTTAACACAATCACAAGAAACTTTTAAAACGCTGACAAGTTGATATTAAAGCTCATATGCATAAATAAACATGACTGGATGTGGTGGCTCATGCTTTTAATCCCAGACCTTGGAGAAGCCAAGGTAGGAGGATTACTTGAGGCCAAGAGTTCTAGTCCAGCCTGGGAAACATAGCAAGATTCCATCTGATATGGTTGGCTCTGTGTCCCCACCCAAATCTCATCTTGAATTGTACTCCCATAATTCCCACGTGTTGCGGGAGGGACCCGGTGGGAGATAATTTGAATCATGGAGGTGGTTTTTCCCATACTGTTCTTGTGGTAGTGACTAAGTCTCATGAGATCTGATGGGTTTATCAGGGTATCTTTTTTGCATCTTCTTCATTTTCTCTTGCTGCTGCCATGTAAGAAGTGCCTTTCACCTCCCGCCATGATTCTGAGGCCTCCCAAGCCGTGTGGAACCCTAAGTCCAATTAAACCTCTTTTTCTTCCCAGTTTCTGGTATGTCTTTATTAACAGCATGAAAATGGACTAATACACCATCTCTGTAAAAAAATAAAAATAAAAATAAAAATTAGCCAGGTATGGTGCTGCACACCTGTAGTCACTGCTACTCGGGAGGCTGAGGTCGGAGGATCACTTCAGCCCAGGAGTTCATGGCTGCAGTGAACTATGATTGCGCCGCTGCTCTCCACCCTCGGCAACAGAGCAAAACACTGTCTCTAAAACAAGCAAATAAATATGCAGGGATAGCCAAAACATATATGTGAGGGAGGCTAGCCCTATCAGACATTGAAACATACTATAAAGCCTCAATAATTGAAACTATCATATTGTTGCATGAGTAGGCAGAAAGACCTATTGAACAGAACACACACACCAGAAATAGACCAAACTACATATGAAAATTCAGTATATGATAAAGGTGACATCTTAAATCACTTGTGGCAGAGATGGAATTTTTAGTAAATGATACTGAGACAACTGGTTAACCACTTGGAAAAAGATAAAAATTAGATCCATACCTCATACCACACACAAAGATAAACAAGGTCAGGGGTCCAAATGTAAAAACTGAAACCACGCAAGAGCTAGAAGAAAACATTGATGAATTTCTCTGTAACTTATTACCTGGATGTAGGGAAAAGCTTTCTATGTCTCAAAATCTAAATGAAATGAAAGAAAAGATTGATAAGTTCAACGACATAA
Organism: Gorilla gorilla gorilla; assembly: GCF_029281585.2. Lineage (NCBI taxonomy): Eukaryota > Metazoa > Chordata > Mammalia > Primates > Hominidae > Gorilla > Gorilla gorilla. Next base: position 41,818,202 of record NC_073241.2, read on the forward strand.
AAATGAAAATAACTTTTGCATATCAAAAGAAAATGATGATCTGGGAAAAAAATTTGTAGCATATATAAGAAAAGTCTAATATTCCTAATATATATATCTGAGAGAAAAATGGGCAAATACATGAACAAATAATTAACAAAAATATGTTAAAATGTTCCTTAAATATATGAAAAAAAACTCAACATCACTGTTAATAAGAGGACAAATTAAAACTAATTAAAATATATTATTTCTCGGGCTGGGTGCCGTGGCTCATGCCTGTAATCCCAGCACTTTGGGATGCTGAGGCGGGTGAATCACAAAGTCAGGAGATCGAGACCATCCTGGCTAACACAGTGAAACCCCGTCTCTACTAAAACTACAAAAAATTAGCCCAGCGTGGTGGCGTGTGCCTGTAGTCCCAACTACTTTGAAGGCTGAGGCAGGAGGATTGCTTGAACCCAGGAGGCCGAGGTTGCAGTGAGCCAAGATTGCACCACTGCACTCCAGCCTGGGCGACAGTGAGACTCCATCTCAAAAAAAAAAAAAAAAAGAAGAAATATATTATTTCTCACATATTTATTAGATCTGCAAAGATAAAAAGTATAAAAACACACTGTTAGCAGGGCTGTGGGGCTGAAGGATTTTCTTCCAAACTCACTCATGTGGCTGTCAGCAGGCTTCAGTTTTTTGTGTGTATTACTCCATTCCTCATCATGCCCCTCAGGATCCTCCAGAGGGCTGGTTACAATATAGCAGCTTGTTACCAGCAGCTTGAAAATTGAGGGAGGGATGGAGAGAGATTGAGAGAGAGGGGAATTGGTAAATGTAATACAATGTTAAATTTGGGGGAATCTGGGTTAAGTGTATATGAGAATTCTTTGTTCTATTCTTGCCATTTTTCAGCAGTCTGAAATTTACTTCAGGTTGTTATCTGTTTGCTTGCTTTTTGTTTTTGAGAAATGATTCAGGAACTATACAAAATCTACTGAAGGGCAAGTTGGAGCCTCTGATCCTCATTTGATTAGCAGAGCTCCCACACAGACTTGGGGTAAATTGAGCAGTTTTGGCTTACTGCTTCTAAACGCATGATTTTATTATACAGTTTTTAAATACTGACCATTGGATAACTTCAGAAGGACCAGGGGTCTCAGACTGTGAACCACAATTAGTACCCTTACTTTGCAGATGAAGACACAGAGGGGATGTCTGCCCCCTGTCCTGGAGGGAGGTTTTTGGGGATAGTGACCGACTGCTGACAACTAAGGGGCTGGGGTGGGGATGGTGACTGAGTTGCCTAAGGGGCTGCCACCAGTTCTGATCTCTACCCCGCAATGACCTTGCAGTGTGCTGACATCTCAAGTGGCCCGTCCTCTCTTCTTGGGGGAGAGGGGATCCTCACTCCCAGGTAGTTCACAGCCAGGTAAGGTTGGCAGGATTCTAAAGATATCCCCCTAGATTCCCATCACTGGTTATCCAAACAAACACTAATCTAGGTACTGCTTTAATGGGGTTTTGTAGATGCAATTTCTGGATTTTCCAGACAAGCCCAAACTGACCACTTGGCCCTTAAAAGCAGAGAAATTTCTGTGGCTAGAATCAGAGAGATTCAGTGAAAGAGAAAAGCAGGAGAGATGAGGAAGGTAGGGGATCAAAAAGACTCACAGCTTTTGATTTGCTGCTGCCAGCTTTGAAAGGGGTGAGAAGCCAGGCAGCATGAGTGGCTCTAGAATCTAAAGACCAGACCTGGTTGAGCACCCACAAGAAAACGGTCCTACACCCACAAAGAACTGAATCCCACCACAGCCTATAACCCTGGACACGGATTATAGAGACTTCCAGAAAAGGACATAACCCTGCTGCCACCTTGATTTTGGCCTTGTGAGAATCTGAACAGAATTCTCACACTGTGCTCAGACTTCTGACCCACAATGTGTTAGCCCAATCTTGCATCACTCTAAAGAAATACTTGAGATGGGGTAATTTATAAAGAAAAGAGGTTTAATTGGTTCATAGTTCTGCAGGCTATACAGAAAGCATGGTGCTGGCATCTGCTTCTGGTGATTCTCCAGGAAGCTTACAATCATGGCAGAAAGCAACAGGAGCCACAGCAAGAGCAAGAGAGAGGGTAGGGAGGTGCCACCAGCTTTTAAACAAGCATATTTCCTGTGAACTCAGAGCGAGAACTCACTCATCACCAAGGGGATGGTGCCAAGCCATTCACGAGGGATCTCCTGATGATCAAAGTACCTCCCATCAGGGCCAACCTCCAACACGGGAGGTTACATTTCAACATGAGATTTGAAGGGGACAAACATCCAAAGCATAGCACATAAGAACTGTGAATTAAAAATAGGGGTTGATTTAAGCCATTAAATTTGTGATAATTTACTACAGAAGCAATAGAAAAAAAAATGCATAGGCCAGGTAATTGGGAGAGCGTGGGCTAGGGTTGGGGAGATCCAGTAAGTAGCCCTGGGGCTCTCTCCTCTCTACAGAGCAGTTACAACAGCGCTGCCTTGGGCCAAGTGCTCCTCAAATACTCACCATGATGATGATGGCCACCACGATGACACAGGAAGTTCCAGCTTGGTGTGAGATCCCCAAGCTGCAGCTCTTCCGTCTGCAAAATCACTCTAAATTCACCTTCATCAGCCCTTCTTCCCATGACAGTAATCTCAGTAACACTTTACTAGTCAGTCAGGAAAATTCTGGAGTGTCCCTGGGTGCAGGGCCTTGATGGAAAACATTCAGGGAGAGGATCTGAGGAGGCTCAAAGAAATGGAGCCACCAAGGCCTCCCTGTATCTGTATCTGGGGCTCTTTGTCTGTTGAGGTGGCTGCTGAACTGTAATTTTTAATTTTTAAAAAATTATATTGATTTTTGGCCGGGTGTGGTGGCTCACACTTGTAATCCCAGCACTTCAGGAGGCCGAGGTGGGTGGGTCACGAGGTCAGGAGATCAACACCATCCTGGCTAACACGGTGAAACCCCGTCTCTATCAAAAATACAAAAAATTAGCTGGGCGTGGTGGCGGGCACCTGTAGTCCCAGCTACTTGGGAGGCTGAGGCAGGAGAATGGCATGAACCTGGGAAGTGGAGCTTGCAGTGAGCAGAGCAGAGGTCGTGCCACTGCACTCCAGCCTGGGCGACAGAGCAAGACTCCATCTCAAAAAAAAAAATTATATTGATTTTTATTTATTTTAAAGTTGGGTCAAGGGGAATATGCCATCAAAGATGTGGGGGAGTAGCGTGCATATGTTTTATGACTGTCCAAAGGTCATAAGTCAACAAATGTCAAGGATGTTGCTTAAAGTCTCTTCAGCTGCTCTGAGCAATGCCTTGGCCCCCACTTTGTGTGAGCTCTGCAGGACCAAAGGTGGAGTTCATTCAAGCAACTTTGGAGTCCTAGGCCTCAGTTCCCTCATCTGTTGATATTGTTTGGCTGTGCCCCCACCCAAATCTCATCTTGAATTGTAGCTCCCATACTTCCCATGTGTTGTGGGAGAGACCTGGTTGGAGATCATTGAATCACAGGGGGGGGTCTTTCCCATGCTATTCTTCTGATAGTGAATAAGTCTCACGGGATCTGATGGTTTTATAAAGGAGAGTTTCCCTGCACAAGTTCTCTTCTCTTGTCTGCTGCCATGTGAGACATGACTTTCATCTTCTGCCGTGATTGTGAGGCCTCCCCAGCCACGTGTAACTGTGAGCCCATTAAACCTCTTTCTTTTGTAAATTGCCCAGTCTCGGGTATGTCTTTATCAGCAGCATGAAAACAGACTGATGTATCTGTAAAATGGGGAGGGGGTAAAATAAAAATTCTAAGATTTTTTGACCTTTAAAACTCTGTGGTTTCTACGTTTGGCCAAAATGTCACCCTCTACATCCTCATCAGTCACCAGGTCTGTTTCTGGTGTGACCAGAGGGTAGGCCCTGTATTATAGCCCCATCCTCCACTCTTTGTGGTCTCACGCATTTATAAGATCTTTCTTTGTTCCTTCTTTTTGAGCAAATAGGTAAATATCTTTGTGGCCTAGGGCAGAATCCTGACCACAAACTTGGTGGGACTGATTGTGGATTGATCTCTGGATCTCTGAGGTCTCTTCCGGCTGTCAGATTTATGACCCATTCTTTCTGGCTACGAATGGCCAACTGTTGGTGTCAAAAATATGTTTCAGAGGCCAGGCGTGGTGGCTCATGCCTGTAATCCCAGCACTTTGGGAGGCCAAGATGGGCAGATCACGAGGTCAGGAGATCGAGACCATCCTGGCTAGCAGGGTGAAACCCCGTCTCTACTAAAAATACAAAAAAATTAGCCAGGCCTGGTGGTGGGCACCTGTAGTCCCAGCTACTGGGGAGGCTGAGGCAGGAGAATGGTGTGAACCCAGGAGGTGGAGCTTGCAGTGAGCCAAGATCATGCCACTGCACTCCAGCCTGGGCAACAGAGCAAGACTCCATCTCAAAAAAAAAAAAAAAAGTTTCAGAAAGAACAAGCACTCTTGACAGTTTTAATGCTGAATTTAATCCTTGATTCTAGCTGTATAGAGCCTGTTTGTAAATGTGTTTTCAATGTGTCCCTTTTTCTAATTGGATCATATAAACACACGTCACATATGTGATGCTTGCTGGGTGGCTGGTATGTAGGCTTTAATCCCTGATTGCCTCCAAAGAGTCACTGCCACACCATTCTGGGGAAGAACCACACACAGGTAGGGTCTCTTCAGAGCAATTTAGCTGGGTCTGTAGATCTCCGGAGCTGACAAAGCTAAGTTGGGAATGTCAGGCACAAAGGGCCCATGACTTCAGAACTAAGTGACTGGCTATCAGTTAGGGTCCAATTAGGAGACAGAAACCACACAGTAATTTGAAAGTTTAATATAAAAGGTATTAACTAACTCAAATGATTGCATAATGGGAGATTGCCTAGTAAAAAGTCAGGAGAACGCTAAAGAATGCAGGCATCACAGGCGTAAGAAGTAGCTATTACTCCGGGAGCTGAGATAAAACATCCAGGGAAGAGGCTCTCTACCCCTTAGGGCTGAGGTCCAGACCTGTTGAGAGAGCATGGTAGTGACTCACTGCTGGGCAGAGAAGTGACTGTGGTGCTGTCCCAGAACCTGATGGAAATCTGCCCTCTGAGAAATGGGGGAAGCTGTCCATAGGGTGGAGCCGCATTTTTTGCTGCAAAGCTGCCCTGGGGCATGCTGGGGAGAGCAGCTGCTCCTGCTGGCCCCTGGACATGGCAGATGCCAGTGCTGGAGAAACTGCCTGCTGTGGGCACCTGGTGAGATGCACACCAGGGCCAGAGAGAGAAAAACGCCTTTCTTATTCAGCGCCCTCTACTGAGAAGGAGCAGCAGCCCGCCTGCTGCAAAAGACATATTTACAGGGCCCCACTCCATTTTTGCAGAGCAGGCAATGAAAATTGAGTTTGGAACTGACAGGAAATGAATTGATAACCGGCATAACGGAGTTAATTGAATTCCCATGAGTCAAGAAATTTGAGGTTTGAAAATAATGTCTTTTGCAACAACTTGGATGGAGCTGGAGGCCATTATTCTCCACTTGTAGTGAAGTATCACAGGAATGAAAAACCAAAAACCGTAGGTTCTCACTTGCAAGTGCAAGCTAAGCTATGAGTGTGCAAAGGCATACAGAGTGACATAATGGACTTCAGAGACTCACTAGGGGGAGGCTGGAAGGGGGGCTAGGGATTAAAAACTATACATTAGGCACAACGTGCACTACTCAGGGGACAGGTGCGCTAAAATCTCAGAATTCACCACTATCTAACTCATCCATGTAACAAAATCCACTTGTACCCCAGAAGTTACTGAAATAAAAATTAACTTCAAAAAATCTTGATAAATTAAAAAAAAAGAAAAAGGAAATGTGAGGTTCTGGGAGAGGAAGAAGCACTTTTCCTTTATCTTTTCTCCAGAAATCAGCACCAAAAGAGGAGGTCAAGACCATTAACAGGATCACGCTGTGTATGGCTACCCAGTGTAAGTGCCCCGTAATTCCAGGGAGTCCTTTGACAAAGACCTCATTGTGCCTGGCCCTTGACATTGTACAGTTGCTGGCAGCCCTGACGTGGAGAGGTGAGTTATATATGGCAGATGAGCACCAACTGTTCCTAAGGTAGGGATGGAGTTAGTGGCAGAGTAAAGACATGGCCTTGGGCTCAGCACCACCAGGCTGCAGTCATGATATCCTAGGACAGCCACTCAACCTTGGTAAGACTTTTAGCTGTGTGTTCATGGGAAAGCTACTCTCTCCAGTCCTGGTTTCTGCAACTATTAAAAAAGGACATAGGACTTGATCATTTTTTAGGTCCTATAAGCTCTAAAATTATACACCTTTGTACTTCGACTTTATTCATCTACTCACTTACTTATTGACTCAGAGGCAGATTTACTGCGAAGCTAATGAAGTTGAAGCCCCAGGGTCCCTCACTTGCACAGGCCCCTTCCAAAGCCCTGTCTTTTATGTCTCCATAAGTTCAAGTGGGTCCTCCACATTGTGTAAGCTTCAGGTCCCACAAAACCTGGGTTCACCTATGCCCTCTCTAAAGCTTTGTTAAGCAGCCCTGTTCAGACATTGCACCAGGCTCAGTGTGCTAGCTCCTGTGTGAACGGCTGCACCACCTTCAGCAGCTCACTCCCTGATCTGAGCCTAACTTTTCTCATCTGCCAAACCCAGGCCGGTCTTTTCTCATCTGCCAAACCCAGGCCAGTGTGAGGATTCCACGAGGAAGCAAGTGCAAGGGCACTGATGCTGAGTGGTCCCTCCAGCACTGCTAGTCCGTCCCCATCTGCAGGCGGAAGGGAAAGCTCTTGGAGAAGCTGGTTGGGAGGTGCACCATTTCTGTGTGCAATGTACTCAGGGCTGCAGGAAGCAAGATGCTGAGCCAGCACCTGGCTAATATGTCAAACGGTCCTGGAATTAGCAGAGGGCAAGAGTGGTGGATTGGGGGGTCTGAGCACCCCAAGTTGAGGGCAACAGAAAATTCCGCAGAGGCTAAGATTCCCTGCTGGGAGAGGGTGGAGGGAATTCCGGAGGGAGGAATAGAAAGTGGGATATCAGGACACACTGCTAAGGCGGAGAGAAACCCCGCGTCGCCATCTCATTGATGATTAATGAGAGCCACACCCTCATCAAGAAAGAAGACACAGGGAGGTGGCAGCCAGAATGAAGAGGGGGCTCGGGCCAGCAGCGGTGCTTCCTAGGCACAGAGTGGGTCCCTGAGTCACCCTTTGGGTGTGAGGGGCCATGAGAAAATATTTTGCTGGGAGTCGTGTCTGTATGACTAGTATGATTAAAAAGTATTTAAAAATTCATGGGTCCGTGTGAGGTCTAGTGGTTGGCTAATGAAGATCTGGGATGATGAGAGAAGGCCTACTTACCTATGTATTTATTGTCATCAGCACACAAGAAAGTTCTCCGAGGTGTCCAGGCAGCATCTCTCCATGTTCTTTATTGTCAAGTGCGCCATTGCTGGCTAAGCTCACATCTCCATGAGACAAAAGCAGTAACGCTGTCATCACTAACCACACGGTGGCCTTAGAACCTGTTTGTACTGAAAAAATGTAGACCTGGGACTGTTAATGGGAGGCTGTGGCTGCATCATCACTCCTGAGGCTGCTGCATCCAGGCACTGCCCTTGTGGTAAGGGTTGAATTGTGTCTCCCCAAAAATGTCACCTTTTTTGGAGATAGGGTCTCTACTAAGCTAAAATGAAGCCATTGGGTGGCCCCTAATCCAGTATGACTAGTGTCCACATAAAAGGGAAAATTTGGACACAGACTCGCATGTAAGGAGAACATCAGTTGAATGCAAAGATGTTGCCCTTAGCTCGGCCTTGGGTAAGCTAAGCTCTGTGACTTCAGGTGAATCACTCATTCTCCCTGAACTTCAGTTCCCAATCAAGGAAAAATCAAGAGGAATAATCTTACCATTTAGTGTAGGGGGCTGAGATTGCACTGCCTGAGTCTGAATTCTGCCACCACCTGCTGTCGATGACACGCTGGCATGCTACCTAGCCTTTCTGTGTCTCGGTTTCCTCATCTGTAAGGATAGAATAATAATAGTACCTATGTATATGGTTCGTGAGGACTTAATAGTGAAGGCAAGTGAAGAATCAGACACGTAGCACACAGCAAGCACACACTCAAAAGGTGTCTGTGACTGTTATTGTTACGTTGGGTGGCGTGCGGGATTCCAGGTGCTCTGCAGGCAAGCACTCAACACGGTGCCTGGCACGTGGCAGGCAGGCAAAGGTGGGCCTGGAAGGGCCTCTCGCCCACCCCTCTTGTCTAACACGGTCCACCTCTAAGGGAGGTTGGAGGGGGAGACCAGGCTCTTGAAGTGAGCTTCCCAGGGAAGGTCATCAGAAGTCAAAAAGACAAATCAAGTGAGAGAAAAGTAATCAAGTGAGCAAAAGAACAGAAATCGATGTCAGAAATGGCAACAAGGAGAGAAAAGCATCTACGATGTGTCAGATGAGCGGATGGAATGAGAAAAGACAGGAGATGAGGAAAGGAAGAATAAAGAGACGGGAAACCCAGACAGCTGTGAGCAAGGGCCCTGGAAAAGGGAGGACAGGTGTGCAGTGTCGTGCTGCTTGCCGCCTGCTGACTGAGGACATCTGCACACCGGGTTTGCATCTTCTGTCCTGCCTGGTGAAACAGGAGGAGTTTGGGCATGTGATGAAGGCGTGGCTCACTTCTTCCATGTCCCGCAGCTCGAACCCCTAGAGGGGGCATGCAGACAGGCAGGTCGTGGGGAGCGTGAGCTCTGACCCCATGGCAGCGTCTAGGGTTGAGTGTTTACAGCTCCCAAAGCCCCAGTGGGCGTGTGTTACAGTGCACTTTTTCAGCTTAGCCGTTCACAGGAGGCTTGTGTTAATCAGCTCAGTTAGACCCTCTGCCTTATCACAAGGAGAGAGGGCTTTCTGTATCCTGGGGTTCTTGCCCTAGCATACCAGAAAATCAGATGACACATGGGCTTGGAGAATGAGTGCAAGGTTTTATTGAGTGGTGGAAGTAGCCCTCAGCAGATGGATGGGAGCCAGAAGGGTGATGGAGTGGGAAGGTGCTTTTCCCCTGGATTCAGGCCGTTCAGCAGCCAGACTCTCCTCCGACATTCCCCAGCCGAATTCCACGCCATCCGCGTGGTTCTGCTGTCAATGGCTTGCTGGAGTCTGCCAGTGTGTTCTTCTGTCGGTGTGTTCCTCTCAACGTCCAGCCGCTCACGTGTGTGCCCACTACGGTCTTGGGGTTTTACAGGCACAAGTTGGGGGGCATGGTGGGTCAGGGTGGTCTTGGAAAATGCAACATTTGGGCATGAAAACAGAAGTACCTGTCCACACCTAGGTCCATGGGCACAGGCCGGAGGGTGGAGCCTTCATCAGGGACCCCGCCTTCCTCTACCTAGCACTTCCCTGCCCCGCTCCCATATCACTGGGAGCTTCCATCAAGCCCCCTGCCCTGGTGACCTCCCGAGGCAGGGGACAGGTGAGCCAGAAATTGGCACTTCAGAGAGAACCTGTGGGAGCACAGAGAGAACCCACCAGCCCAGGTGGGTCTGGGCTCAGCTGTACCAGGAGGAGACGAAAATGCTTATCTGCACCTGCACCTGGGGAAACCAAGGCTCTCTTTTTCCAGGAGTCACATTAGGGAGGAGCCAGCTGGATGCAGGGATTGGCATTGCTCCTGACGCCCAGGCTCTCCCCTGAAGGAGAAGCATAGTCCTGCTTCCACCTTTCTCGTATGTCATTTAGGGTATAATAATATGAGCAGGTACATAATGCCAGGCAGGGCTCTAAACGCTTCACACAAATTAATCCATTTAAGTCCCTCCACAACCCTATGAAGTAGATGATGCTCATCTCCTTCAGCAGAGGGGAAACAGAGGCTCAGGGAGGGAGCTACCTGGCTGAGGTCGCTCAGTCAGCGGCAGAGCTAGAATTCAAACCTGGTCACTGGCTCTGCACCCCTGCCTACCATGGCAATCCTCCCTCAGGGGCACGGCCCTTTAGCTTTGTTATTGCTGTTTTTAAAAAAATTGTATTAGCAGTTCATTTATTTTACACCACAATAAATTGCTACTATTTGATGGGCAGGGAAAACGGATTTCTGTGCCTCTGTAGTTGAGGGCAACTACTTGTTTGATTGAGATTTAATGAGTGGAAATAAAAAATGCTTTGTGTATATACATTATCAGGTAATATATATTCAAAACAGGATATTCAAAGTTAAACATCTGCTAAGATACATTAATTTGTGTGGGAACGTTATTGCCTTGCTCTGATATGAATTTACTGACAAAATCCATCACTCCATATTTACAAATTGGCTTTGATGTTCTGGGCAGGAGCCTCCCCCTAGAATTGATGAAATGTATTATGTGGCATCAGTGGGCTAAAACGCCATTAACCATGAGGAAGATATGAATTGTAGCAGAGCCCTGGGTACAATGATAAAGTCATAAGCACGTTTTCTGCTTGTTGATGGAAGAATTTATATTGGCAACCCGTCCTTCACAGTTAGCTCTGCTCGGCTCTGCCAGCCGAAGCGCCTTCCCCACTCAGAGCCCCCCAACCCCAGTTTGCTCCCCCCACTCTGAGGAACTGGATTTCAAGTCACACCACCTATGTTGTCACAACTGGGTGCACACCGAGTGTGCTGCTGTGATGAGTCTATTGCAGCAGGCAAGCTCACCACAGAGCTGGGGGCCACCTTCTAGCCCCTCCAAGGTGGCAGGGCCAGGGCGGGAAGAGCCCTTTCCACCACTGTGAAAACTTAAGGAACGCCACCCTTGTGCTCTGAAGGGACAGCCACACACCCGGTGACCTGCTGGAGGTACAGGGGCTCTGTGGTCCGCAGTGCGCCTCAACCTCTTTGCAGGAGGCACTTGGCCACCCGCGGAGGGTGAAGAAGGAAGCTTGGGGCTACTCTGGCCTTCCTTCCATGTGTGGAGCTAAGGCCAGACAAGGAAGGCTCAGAAGTGCATCCGGAGCCTCTGCTTCCTGGAGACCACACTTCCCTGGGAGGATTGATTTGGCTCGACGCCTTCCTTCTCTTGAGCCAGAGTAAGGACCCCATTTTGGGGGGCTTGTGGCCCCCCGACCAAGCATGGAAATAAAAGAAAATCCTAAGTTCCTTCAAGAGAAATTCCAGGCACCTAGCTAGCCCTGAGAAGGAAATGAGCAACTTGAAAGCAAGAACGTCATAGTAGCCTAAAACAATAGCCAAGGAAGTTCAAATCCAGAAACCTGGACCCCCACCCCGCCGCCGAGGACCCTCACCAAACAGATCCACTGGCAGGCAGACCTCAGATGAGGGGGAGCTGAGGACTGAACCCTGACGGCCGTTCCTTCTTCTAAGTTTCTTCCTGGGGGGCTCCCACTGCCTCCCTCCCCAGCCAGTTAACATTTTTTTTGCAGACCCTAAAATTTAAACAAATTTTGCCCCCTGAACCAATAGCAAAGACCAGTGTGTCCCCTCCACATGTTGATTTACAGCTGTGCCCGAAGCATCCGCTTTCCTGCGGCACATCCCTGCCTGGGAGAGCCCTTGCCCGCAAGCCATTGGGGAGGCCAGGACTGAGCAGAGGCTGCTGGGCCTCCTTGCATGGTGCCCTGCTAATAAACACCTTCCTTTCTACCGCTACAAAAGCTCAGTGTGGCTATCTGGTTCTACTGCGGCAGGTGCATGGACCCCAGCTCAGTTCAGTAACACTTGGGAGCATCAGGCCCAGGCTTCTGTGCACACAGCGAGGCGTGTGGGGCCGGTGTGGCTTCTGTGAGGCGCCCTGGTGCCATAGGGCACTGTGGAGGAGCAGCAGGCTTCCTATTCCTTCCACTTAATTAATCTAGGGGAGAGTGGAGAGATGGGGATCGGAGTCAATACCTTCTGTCACTAAAAGGGTTTGCCCTGAGTTACTTACTTTTAACGTGGAAATGGGATGTATTCTGGTTGGCAGAGTGGAGGTTAGGGGTTCTGGGGTGATCATTTATTGGCAAAATTCTAGAACAGGGCACAGGCATGCTGCTACAGAACAGGTTCATTTGGAGTGACAGACATGTCACTCATTTCCCTCATCTCCATTATAAATTTTAAACACTTGAGTTGATAGCATAACTACTGTCTGTTAAGTTCTTGTTAAATGCTTTTCATATTGGATCCTTTAGAATGCTTTTGGCTGCAAATGATAGAAAAGACACTTGAAATGTGTTTAAATAAAATAATTTTTATGGCTCACATACCTGAGTCACTGTAGGGATCAGATGTGGTTTGACAGGGGCCCTGGCTCCGTTTTCCTCCTCTGTCCTCCTGTCCTCCTCAAAGGCCAGCCTCTTTTTCAGGCTGGCTTCCTGGTAGCCAAGAGCTCCTGGGGTTACTTACGGCCTTCATAGACACAGTCGACCCTCTGGATCCACAGGTTCAGCATCCTTGGATTCAACCAACTGAGGACCAGAAAAAAATAAACAACAATGAAAAATAACAATCCAACAATGAAAAATAATACAAATGAAAACTCAATACAGTATAGCAACTATTTACATGGCATTTACATTGTATTAGGTATTCTAAGTAATCGAGAGATGATCTTTTTTTTTTTTTTTTGAGACAGAGTGTCGCTCTGTTGCCCAGGCTGGAGTGCAGGGGCGCCATCTCCGCTCACTGCAAGCTCCACCCCCTGGGTTCACGCCATTCTCCTGCCTCAGCCTCCAGAGTAGCTGGGACTACAGGTGCCCACCACCATGCCCGGCTAATTGTTTTGTATTTTTAGTAGAGACGGGGTTTCACAGTGTTCGCCAGGATGGTCTCAATCTCCTGACCTCATGATCCACCTGCCTCGGCCTCCCAAAGTGTTGGGATTACAGGCGTGAGCCACCACGCCCGGCTGTAATTGAGAGATGATTTTAAAAATACAGGAGGACTGTTGTAGGTTACTTGCAAATACTACCCCATTTTATATCAGGAACTTGAGCATCTTTGATTTTGGTATCCTCAGGGGTCCTGGAACCAACCCCCAGCAGATACCAAGGGATGACTGTACTATACTATCAGGGCAAAAAGGAATTTCTCTTCCCCAAACCATCCGAGTAAGAGCTGAGCTTTACTCTGACTAGACCAACCTAGGTCACATGCCCTAGATCACATGGTTGGGATTAAGCCAATCATGCCCTGACCTGGTCAGTCCCACCCAAACTCCATAGTAGCTGCACTTGGGAAGGATGCCACCGAGGCAGCTATAATTAAGAGGGTCTGCAATGCACGCACTTTCTCATTTAATCCTGCAGCAACCCCAGACATAGTGATTCTTTTCTTCCCTTCTCAGGTGAAGCGAAGTAACATGTCCAAGGTTACCCAGCTTATGAGTGAGAAAGCTTGGAGGGAATCCATATCTGTGACTCCCCAACGCATGCCTTCAGTCTCTGTTTTATTGCCTCCCATTTTAGAGATGAGCAAGTGTGACAGATTGAAATTAGGGCCCCCGTTTGCCAGTGTGTGGTGGAAATAGGCTGGAATTACAGGGAAACAGGCACTGTGAAAATGAGAAATGGCAGAAGAAAGACTGAGGGTTGACTCAAGGGGGAAGTGCTGAAAGACCTGTCAGGATGGGCTGGGTGAGAAAGTGTGAGGGCAGAGGCCAGTGCCACAGAGTCTCTCCGTGAAATGGAAAAGCCTGGGAAGGGGGTGCCTATTGGCATTCTCAGAAGAGAACAGAGCCAGAGTATGGGAGCTCGGATGGCCCGTGCAATGGGCAGGTTAAACTTGAGTGCTAGGAATTAGACCCAGTAGCAAATGACCATATTTCACAGAAACTAACAAACCATTGATTCTAAGATGCACCCGTTTTGTGAATCACTAAGAAAGCATTTCCAATAAAGGTGAAACAATGCTTTATATCACTTCAAATTTTTCTTTATATTTACTGAAAGATCTCTTTTTGAAATTCATAGACATGGATTGTATCATGTCACTCTCATACTTACATAAAATTGAATAAATGAGTGAAATACATTGGTGGGGGTCTTTCTAAAATTTTTTCTCCATTCCGCATTCTTATGCAACTGTATGGCTCTTGTTTTGGGCTCAGAGCATGGGCCTGTGTTTCCCCTGGTGACGGGGCCGTAGAGTGCAGTAGAGCCGTGTGTCTCTTAGAAAGCTGTTTCCGAGATTTGGTGATCTCTTGGCCTTTGGGTTGCATTTCTAGGTGTATGATGGACAGTTCCTTCTCATGGATCACTCTTTGTGGTGTCTTTCTTTGTCAGGTTCTGTAAAGCCCTTGGCTATGACTTTGCAAAAAACCCCATGAAATGGAAGTGAGAAATATTTGCTTCGGTGACATCAAAGGTACACCCTGATGCTCTGTGTACATGCTCATCAAACACACAATATTTTTTCATTTCAAGGCCAAATCATAGTGTAACATTTTTGAGGATATTTTAAAATAGCAATTAAACTCTCCATGTGTCGTCCAATAATGCCCATTAAAGTGACAACCGCATGAAACACTTTGATGGGGTAAACACACGCTTCATTAATGACGATGGCAGCTTTTTATACCTGTCACCTGCCTGACAGTGATTGTAAGGAACATCCCTATCAGAATCCTAAAATGTGCATCTTTCAGTGGACTCAGTATTGGCAGTTACCCGCCTTACGCATAATCAATCATGTATTTACCAAAGATGGGTGAGGGCTTCCCAAGGGGAAAGAAGAGGCCATCAGTGGGTCTAGCCTGCACATTCAAATCACCTGGGGACTTAAAAAATGCCCGGGGCCCAGGCCCCATTTCCGGAGATTCTTATAATGATGGGTCTGGAATGGGGGACTGTTTCCAAAGCTCCCCGGGTGATTTTAAAGTGCCGCAAGGGTTAGGTGTCAGTTGGCCATGAGGTTCCAGGGTTCCTGGGAAGGGGGAGAGCCCCCATCAGGGCTGCCCTGAGCGATGGCTTCATCTCTGCCCACGTGCTGCGGCAAAACCTCAAAAGGAGCAATGTGGCTGCAGCCCCTTGGGAGTCCCTGACCAAGGGGGAAGGGAGATTGTCCTTGTCCCTCACTCTGTGGGACACCCAGGTGGAATGGCTGTCCCAGGTGTCCCGTGCTGCACAGGCCCCAGGACAGGAGGGTTTAGGTTTGGTTCTGGAGCTCTGCCCTCTGCAGGGAACCAGGCCCCAGACATTGTGCTCCTGGTCTATTTCCCTCTTCCCACTTCACCCTTCCACACACACAGAGACCTGTGTCCACCTCCAGGTGCACACACTTGAGGACCCATGTCTCCCAGACACATCACCTTCTGTAAAGATGCCTGGATATCAGCGCACACATCCCCCAGCACACTGCCGCACATGGCATCTCAGCTGAGGCTCAGCCTCCAGCTCTGTGTTATATCTGTATTTCCTGCTCGGATATGGAAAATTTATCTAAACACTCCCCATCCTCAGTAGACAAGTCTGGCTGATCCCGGGCTCTTGCAGCCGAAGCTGGATGGCAGCGGTCTCCATGGCCCGTGCAACTGGAGCTGCCCTGAGGCAGAGGTCGGCTGCCACCCATAGAAGCCCCTTCCTGGGCAGTGACACACAGTCATGTGCGGTCTAATCGGAAGCTAGGGCCTCCTGGCTCCCTGACTGATTCGCTGTGCTGGGACAGTGGGAGGGGGTGTGTGCTTAGGTGGGGTTGGTGGGCTGGGGCTAGAGCTGCCAGCAATCAGAATGGTCAGGGCGCAGAAGGCAGGTACTGGGAGGGACTCCCATTTGGAGGGGGCATTTCTGCCTCTTTCCCCAGCATGCTCTCCCCTGCATGTCTAGAGTCACCAATCCCCTCTGCAGCCAGAAGGAGAGTCTCACACTCAACTCCTGGCCTCCCATGCTTTTTGGAGACACTGCATGGATGCACTGAGTGTTTTTTTTTTTTTTTTTTTTTTTTTTTACCGTCATGTTCTGCACTGGGGAAGTTCCAAATACAGACATTCCGCTTTATATCATTGCCAAACTGGAAGTGATTTTGTGTTTTATTCAAGCATTTCAACCACGCTCTGATTAGAAAACTTTTGATTTACCACGTTCTGGGAAGAAATGAATTATCTAGAGCAGAGATAAACCTGTGGTCTAAAAATGGGTCTCAGTGGTGTCCATGGAAACTGAAAAGGTCACATTTGTGTGAGTGACTGTATGGTTTGCAGACGGGAGAGGATTTAAAACTTTCTCAGATTCTCAAATGGGTGGGTGACCCCCCCAGTGGTTAAGAGCTCTTTCCTGCACAGGAAAAGAGTTCACTCACTGGCTCTTGGAATTTCGTCTTGCATGTTGCTCAGGTAGTTTGATAGAATTTACGAAGGGGCCACAAAGGAGTCTAATGTCAGTCACTGAAGAGTAAAAATTAGAAGCAGATGAGAAAAGGCCAGGTGCAGTGGCTCACGCCTGTAATCCCAGCACTTAGGGAGGTCAAGGCGGGCAGGTCACCTGAGGTCAGGAGTTTAAGACCAGCCTGGCCAATGTGGCGAAACCCCGTCTCTACTAAAAATACAAAAATTAGCCAGGCGTGGTGGCGCATGCCTGTAGTCCCAGCTACTCGGGAGTCTGAGGCACGAGAATCACTTGAGCCTGGGAGGCAGAGGTTGCAGTGAGCAGAGATCACGCCACTGAACTCCAGGTGACAGAGCAAGACTCCATCTCAAAAAAAAAAAAAAAAAAAAATTGGAATAAAAAACAAAACAAAGGCACCTGAGGCCAATAATTCAATTCACAATTGCCAAAAGATGGAAACAACCCAAGCATCTACAAATGGATGAATGAATACACAAAATGTAATATATACACACAGGGGAATATTATGCAGCCTTAATCTACAAATGGATGAATGAACACACAAAATGTAATATATACATACAGGGGAATATTATGCAGCCTTAAAAAGGAAGGGAATTCTGACACATGCCACAACATAGAGGAACCTTGAGGGTAACATGCTAAGTGAAATAAGCCAGCCATGAAAGGACAAAGAGTTGACGATTGCACTTATATGAAGTACTTAGAGTAGTCAGGTCATACAGAAAGAAAGTAGAGTGATGGTCGCCAGGGCCTGGGGGAAGGGAGTTGTTCTTTATTGGGTACAACTTGGGAGGATGAAAAAGTTCTGGAGATGGATGGCGGTGATGGTTACATGACAATGTAATGTAGTTAATGCCACTGACCGGTACATTTAAACTGGTAAACTTTATATCCTCTAAAGATAAAAAACAAACAAACAAAAAAACGACTCTAGAGGCCAATATCAAAATACTGGAGTCTTATATAGGGGTGGCCAGCAGATTGCAAATCCGGCTCTGAGCAGCCGAGCCTCCAGCGTTCCTCCTCGGAGAGCGAGGGGCTCACCTGGCTTATGAAGCAAAACACTTTGTTATAACAGCCACTTAAGTACCAACAATTAAAACCAATACCTATTACACGGTCATTTAGACGTGACAATTTGCTAATGCTTTTGTCAGCTAATGAGATCAGAGAGAGAAGGAGGATTACGTTCTAACTAATATATATAATTTTAAATGAGGATAATAGCCAAATAATTGGTGTTTTATGAAATAGATAGAGATTCTGAGATAGTGCAAGGAAAAGGGGAGATGGGTAGATGGACACAGACCCCCCCATTGAGTCAGCAGATGAGCAGAAAGCCAAGCACTCTGACCCAGGTGGCTCACGCACACCCCAAATCCAATAGGTTTCCAGCACCAGGAAAATCTCTTGGGCACTGCTAAGCAGACAGGAGCTGTTAGGTCCAATCCGTGGCCTGGAAGGGTGCAGCCGCCCGCATGCGTACCCATGAATCTCACATTCTCTTGGCAGGCTAGAGCAGGCCCCGGAAAGCCTGCACGCTGCCCCCTGCTGGCGGGGATTCCAGCACTGGCCTGGCTCCAGCAGCGAGGTCCCTGGAGAGTGACAATCCTTCAATACCTGGGTTGCTAGTCCCGTAGTCCTGGTCCCCTGATGGGGTCACCTCAAGGAGCAGCTGTAGGCTGATTTCCAACATTGCCAACTTAACGCTCCTTGGAAGTGGCAGGTGGGCCTGAAACACCCTCCTAATGCAGCAGTCATCTGTCCTCCCAGGGAGGTCCCACTTAGAAGGAGGAATGGCTGGAGTGCCTCCTCATGCCCTCTGCACTCCCTCCAGCCCCCGCCACCAGGCTGGGCCTCCGTCCTCATTCAGTGGGTGTGTGGGGATGGCTCTGTCACAAAACTCATCCTGGGGCTCTGTGGCCAAGGCCAGGGCAGGAATTCCCCCACCCCAAAGGAGCTGCGTTCTGCCGGCCTGTGGGTAGTGGGCCCACCTGTCACTTCTAGGGAGCATGAGTGCCCCCCCAGGGGATGACCTCAGCTGCCAGGGCAGGTGAGGGCGGGGCTGCTATCAGCTTCCCTTCCCCGAGGAGGCCTCTTCCTGGCACTCCCCACAAAACCCTGCATCTCCATCCTTCTCCAGGGTCAGGCAGGCATGCTGGGGCAAGGCAGGTGCAGTGGGCAGGGAAGCCCTGCAGGTGCTGGAGGGGAAGGTGCCATTCAGCAGGGGACTGTCACACCCTGAGAGGCCTCTGCACAGGTGCTGGGACCTGAGAAGGCAATGCCAAGTGCGAGTTTAGTGTCATCAGTTTCAATGCTCCCTCCAGGTGGCCCGGGGCTCCATCCAAAGGTCCAGGAAGTTGTGGGCACCCTGTGCATGTCACATATGTGAGCGTCTGAGCTGGCCATGAGAAGTCTAGAGTGGCTCTGATCCACTCCCCTCGTGACCGCTTCTGAGTCTTTAAATGATGACAGGATCAGTGTTCTGTGCTGAGATTGCCAGTCCTGTCCTGTGGTTTCAGGCTGGTGGATTGCCCGAGGCCACTCTCTGAGTCACGCTGCAGGGCTGAGTGCTTGCTGCAGCGAAGGCACCCCCCGGCATTCATCATCTGCTCCCAGGCTCACTGATCTGCACTGCCTCTGCCTTCGTCCCATGAATTAGCTGCTAATGTGCTGTCTTTCGCGTGGGAGGAAGTGGAGGAAGCTGCCTCGGTGGAACTGTCCCAGATGAAAACTGCCAAGGCCACACTAGTCACAAGACAGCAGTTCGTTTTCAATAAGGGGAGAGAAGGAAAGGAAGGAAGAACCCAGGCATGTTCTCAAAATATGCAGTATGCGAGGAAGAACTTAATTGAGTTGATCAGATGCAGGAATTAAGATACAGAGATTAGATACACTGACCAAGATCAAACAGCCCAAGAGCCAGGCGCTGGCTGCTGGGACCCAGGCAGTTGGCCCCAGATCCCCAACACCCCAGGGGGCGCTGTGGGGCTCACAGGTGGGGTCAGCCTGAGTTCAGATCCTGTAGCTGCCCCTGTGCAGCCAGCCGTGCAGCCTCAGGGAGGCCACTCACCCTCCCAGAACATCAGTTTCTTCACTTGTAAAATGGGGCTGATTACGTTGGTTTCCTGGGGTCCTTTGGGGGAGTAAATGGCACAGTCCACCATGGGGCTGGTGACAAGTGGCTCCAAATCTAGTCTTCAATACACCAGGAGCAAGGGGCAACTTTCAGAAATGCTTTTAACTGAGTTAGCTGTGGCAATTACATTTTCATTCTATTATTTGTGTTAACAGAGAGGGATAAAGGGCATCTTAATGTTGCTTTAATGAACCAACAGCAAACCTACATGGGCTGCCAAGCAGCGTGTGGCCAGGGCTGTGGCATTGCCACTGTTTACAGGACTCTGCTGGGTGCTCTTGATATCCGAGGGTCGAGGGTCCCTCCAGCCTGAGTCAACACCGGCCTCCTTGCAGCCCAGACACAGCAGGGAAGAGCACCAGCCCCCTCTGCCTGCCCACGGTTGTTAGTTATAATAGTTAGCATTTCACTTACCACACTTTTCACTCTATCCATCTATCCATGTGAAAGTCCTTTTTTTTTTTTTTTTTTTCAGACAGAGTCTCACTCTGTCACCCAGGCTGGAGTATAGTGGCATGATCTGTGCTCACTGCAACCTCCACCTCCTGGGTTCAAGTGATTCTCCTGTCTTAGCCTCCCGAGTAGCTGGTATTACAGGCACGTACCACCACGCCCAGCTAATTTTTGTAGTTTTAGTAGAGACGGGGTTTCACTATATTGGTCAGGCTGGTCTTGAACTCTTGACCTCTGGTGATTCACCTGCCTCGGCCTCCCAAAGTGCTGGGATTACAGGTGTGATCCACCGCGCCCGGCCGTGAGCGTCTTTTGTAGGTATAATTCCTTACCTCGAATACTCACAGTGGCTGCATTTTACATTCGCATAGCTCTTTTAATTTTCACCACAGCTTCCTATTTCATTTTGTTCCACACCACATACATGTTTGTGTGTGCCTTCAACAGGCAAGGAAACTGAGGCAGGGAAGAGACCCCCAGTTGGCTGTGGCTAGTTTGGTTTCATTTCTGCTTGACAGGAGGCATGGGGCGCTTGGGAATACAGCCTCTGGTTTTGAGTCACTGTCCTGTTCTTTTCCCAAATATACTTGAGAAGCACCCAGTGAAAATGGGTTTCTAGGGATCACCCATGACTTAAATGGTACATTTAGATTCGAACAACTAGAGAGGGCTGAGGGGCTGGCCCCGCTTCTCTTACGGGAAAAGGTGAGCAGGGTCAGGTGCTCCCCGATCCCAGCACCACACGCGGGGGCAATCATGGTCACACAGCTCCCCTAACTCAGATCTTTAATTCAGTGGGCTCCAGCTCAGCACTGGCACAAGAGAAAGCACTGGAAGCTCAAGCCAGGGTCAGAGACAGAGACCTGGTGCCAGCCCTTTCATTGCAGAAGCCTACCCACCCCTTCCTAAAGGGGGGCGATGTGGAAGAGACAGCCCCACAGAGAAGGGAAGGCTTCGTAATAGGACCTGTTATCCTGGTGGTTTGGGGCTAATGCTCACACATGTTGCCTACACGGACACAGATGTTTCCTTAAGGACGAGCTCCCACCGAGGGACAGTGCAGGCCCGGGGGCTGCTGTGGCCATGGTGAGCTGGGAGGATCCAAACTGATGAGAGGGCTTAGATTTCCACGAGCAAATGTCCCGCCCCTGTCCCATGAGTCATCAGCGTTTCTCTTCTGGGCTGAGAAAACTCCAGACACTTCAAAGCCTACCCAGGCAAACCCTCAACCCATGGGACTTACATGCAGAGGAAATCCAAGGCCCAGGGATTTTCAGACTGTTTTCTCCAGAGCCGGAGGGCCCTGCAGGGGCAAGGCTGTGATTGGAACCGGGCCTGGGGACAGTGAGGAGAGGGGACCCACGAGGGAGGCTGTCACCAGCACAGAAGGCCGCCTGTGAGCTGTGCAGGCCCAGGGCTGGGAGATCGCTCCTTTACTCTGAGGCACTGCCTTCACCTGAACAGGAGGGAGAAAAGTATTTTGTTTTATATCATTGTGCTAAAATACACATAACATAAAATTCACCATTTATATCATTTAAGTGGACACTTCAGTGGCATTAAGTAAATTCATATTGTCGTGCAACTGTCACCAATCCTTCTCCAGAACTTTTTCATCCTCCCAAAGTGAAACTCTGTACCCGTCAAACACGAACCCTCTTAGCCCACCCATCCCCAGCCCCTGGTGGCCCCCACTCTATTTTCTACCTCTAGGAACGTGACTGCTCTCAGGACATCATGCCAGTGGGATCAGACAGTATTCGATCTTTTGTGACTGGCTCACTTCACTCAGCATAATGCCTTCAAGTTCATCCATGTTGTAGCAGAAGTCACAATTTCCTTCCTTTTTAAGGTTGAACAGTAATAGTATTCCTGTATGTGTATATCCCCATTTTAAAACTCCTTTCTTCCACCAATGGAAACTTGGCTTGTTTCCACCTTTTGACTATTGTGAGCAATGCTGCTATCAACATGGGTGTGCCAATGTGTTAGGCTGTCCTTGCATTGCTATAAAGGAATACCCAAGACTGGGTGATTTATAAAGAAAAGAAGTTTAGTGGGCTCACAGTTCTGCAGGCTGTACACGAAGCATGGTGCCAGCATCTGCTCAGCTTCTGGAGAGGCCTCGGGGAGCTTTGACTATGGTGGAAGTCGAAACGGGAGCAGGCACGTCACATGGCGAAAGCAGGGGCAACGGTGGGGGCTGGGGAGGTGTCGCACACTTTTTAAACAACGAGATCTCATGAGAACTTACCCGCTATCTCTAGGCCAGCACCAAGCCATGAGGGATCTGTCCCCATGACCCAAACACCTCCCACCAGGCCCCACCTCCAGCCCTGGGGATCACATCTCAACATGAGATTTGGGTTGGGACAAACATCCAAACTCTACCAATCAATATCTCTTCAACTCCCTACTTTCAGTTTTTCTGGGCAAATACCCAGAAGTGCAATTGCTGGATCATGCGATGCTTCTCTATTTAGCGTTTCTGAGGAAACACGGCACTGTTTCCCACAGCGGTGGGACCGCTCGCCTTCCCACCAGCAGCGCAGAGAGTTCCAATTCCTGCACTTCTCCAGGCGCCCAGCCTGGGCTGCTTTCCCCTGACAACCTCACAGAGGCCGTCATCAGACCCCTCATCTGAACTTGGCTTATGTCCTCCATGTGCCCCATCTGTACAGTGTTCTCTGCGACCTGTAATTTATTCACTTTTGTGGTTTTAAAATTTCTTCCTTGACTAGATTGTTCATTCCCGGGGGTGGGAACTGAGACCACTTTGCTCATTGCTGCCAAATAAAATACAAAACACACACCAATTGAACAAATCTCAGGCAACATTCAAGTGACCTCGAAAAATTATTCTGAGTCTGTTTCGCTCTAAAAAGTGGGGAGAGCATATATATCATGGGCTTATTTAAAAGTTAAGGAGAGTAGGCTGGGCATGGTGGCTCACGCCTGTAATCCCAGCACTTTGGGAGGCTGAGGCGGGTGGATCACCTGAGGTCAGGAGTTCAAGACCAGCCTGACCAATATGTTGAAACCCCATCTCTACTAAAAATACAAAAAATAGCCAGGTGTGGTGGCAGGCGCCTCTAATCCCAGCTACTTGGGAGGCAGAGGCAGGAGAATCACTTGAACCTGGGAGGTGGAGGTTGCAGTGAGCAGAGATCGCACCACTGCACTCCTGCCTGGGTGACAGAGTGAGACTCCGTCTTAAAAAAAAAAAAAAAAAGAAAAGGAAAAGTTAAGGAGAGTAAATATGCACAAAGAACCTAGCCTTGATTTTGGTATAGAGCAGACAGTTGCACAAATGGAGAAAGAACAGAAAGTATTGCTCTCGTGGAACTCAGCCTCCACCCTTTCTGCACGTGACCTTGAGGTCACTCCTCAGAGTGAAGTTGAAAAACCTCTGAATTAGCCTAAAACCTTCATTTTATAGTTGAGGAAACTCTAAGGTAGAAATAAGTTTCTTCTTCCAAACTACCTCTCCACTCTCAGTTTGAATTCTGATCAGCCAACCACCCTCCGGTTGAGATCCTGCCCTGATGACCAAAAGGAGAAAGCTGTGGCCCCGGTGGTCCAGCCCAGAGGCTGAAGATGGGCTTGAGGCCTGTGGCATGAACCTGGGGCCCACACAGAGCTGGGATGAGCGTCTCTAACCTCAACACCTGCAGCCTCTGCCCTTGCAGACCTTGAGTGAAGGGCAGACCTAGAATGTGCATCGGGCCAAGGCTGAGCTCTGCTTCCTGACAGGCCTGTTGTTATGGATTGAATTATGCTCCTAAAAAAGGTATGTTGAAGTTGTCACCCCAGTGCCTGTAAATGCGACCTCATTTGGAAATAAGTGTAGATGTAATTAGTTAAGATGAAATAGGATGGGCCCTTAATCCAATATGACTGGCGTCCTATAAAAGGAGAAGAGACACGGAAACACACAGACATGCAGGGGAGACGGCTATGTGAAGACAGAGGCAGTGACTGAAGCACCGCAACTGCAAACCAAGGACTCTAAGGATGGCCAGCCACACCGGAAGCTCGGAGGAGGCAAGGAAAAGTCTCTCCAACAGGTTTCAAGGGAGCAAGGCGCTGCTTGTACCCTAACTGTGGACTTCAGCCTTCAGAGCTGAGACAATACATTTCTGCTGTTTCCAGCCCGAGCCTATGATGTTTTGCTGTGGCAACCCCGGAACTCAATCCAACATGTTGCATGAGAGGGCCTCCCAGGTGGTCAGACCAGTGAGCAAGTTCAGAGCTTGCTCTGCGGTTGTTGCTTAGCTTTGCTCGTTCACAGTTCACACTCAAGTTGCTTGTCATATTCCAGTACTGCCTGTACTAATATTTGCAATGTATTTTTTAACCGTTTCACTTTTTGATGTTAAATAATGTATTTCAAAAGGAAACTATATCTTTATAGCACATCAATCCTAGAGAGAATGTCTTGGTGGTTGGTGGACTCATGCTATTAGAAAGATCTGCTAATATAATCATACACCAATTCAGATTAAGTCAATGTGAAGATACGATTTTAAAAGAAATGACAACTCTTAGAAAAAATGTTCCAATAGCAACAGCAGAAACAGCATTTTTCCAACACCACAGCTCACACACATGCCTGGGACCCAGATTTTGGTCTCTAACATCATTCTCCAACTAAAAGAAAAAAAGACTCCGTGGAAGGTTGATAGGATTTGGTTCTGTATCCCCACCAAACCTCGTGTGGAACTGTAATCCCCAATGTTGGAGGTGGGGCCTGGTGGGAGGTGATTGGATCATGGGGGTGGATCCTTCATGAATGGTTTAGCACTGTGCCCTTGGTGCTGTCTCGTGACAGTTCGTGAGTTCTCATGAGACCTGGTTGTTTAACAGTGTAGCACCTCCCCCAACCTCTCTTCCTCCTGCGCCGGCCGTGTGAGATGCCTCCTTCCCTCTTTGCCTTCCGCCATGATTGGAAGCTTCCTGAGGCCTCCCCAGAAGCAGAAGCCGCTATGTTTCCTGTACAGCCTGCAGGTATATTTGGGGGCAAGAAAAAAATTTCAGGACAGGTAATATTAAGTATTAAAAATGGAGTGATTTAAAGAAAGAGTGAGTTTAATAGAATATGCCTCATCCTTATTATTTTCAATAGTGGAAAAGTGCTGCTGTCTATGGGTGTCCTGTTTCTTTGCTAAACACATGTCTATTTAGCAGATACATTGATGGACCAGCATGAGCAGGAAAGAGTGACCTGAAATTGGTGAGTCAGTTAAAATCATGGCAGCATAAAAAGGAATGGTGTCATGACGAGGAACGTGTGGATGGCAGATGGGAAGTAACCCACCTGTTGGTCAGCCTTGCTGCTCTCACACAGTAACCAATTAAAGAGGAGTCAAATATGCATTCCTGCAGAACGAAGATGTCAAATGTCCTTAAAAGAAGAGTGAGCCAGCTCCAGACTTACTCCATCTTTTCTCAAAGGAGGAAACCTCCGGATAACTCTACTAATTATAAAGAGATACTAATAAGACATGTGCCCATAAACTTCCAATTATGCTAATAGACCAGAATAATAAATCATAATTATTGGACAATAAGGAGAGGTCAAATACAAAACTTAAAGACCATTTCATTCCTGGGAAAGACACCAAGTCTCCAAAGTTACCATCATTAAGGAAGACAGGAACATAGAAGTCCCAGGGTATAACCAGTGCAGCTTCTTTGTAATAAAAAGAAACATCCTGATGGCCAAGCTCAGGTTTGAATCTGCTTGGTCTACATAACCATGTCCTGACCAAAAATCAACAGGTCACACATACGAGACCTGCCAAGTCCCAATGGGATCAAGAAAATATTCTCTTACTTTGGAGTCTGGTAAAATTTGTGAAATTCCAGAAAGGTGAAAAATAGGAGTTACTGAACTCGTAGTTACTGAAATCTTAGGACAATGTAAAGAATGTAACAGTGAAAATATACAAGAAGAAGAGGATCAAAAAAGGACACTGATTAAAGTCTTGGTATCCACATTGTCGTAACTGCTTTTGGAGTAAGGGTATTAATCAATTTAGTAATCTATTTTTCATGTGTGGGAACAGTTTGCATTTGAAGGGTCTTAGAACATTGAAGGAAGTTAATATGTTAGAACTGAGATTTTAATTAAATGCCTGAAAGTGCTGGGTTAAGTTTGCAATCTAGGTTTTTATTGATTGGGAAAATTTGTTTTGTTAAATCCATAATTTTTTATTTATTAGTTGTAAGTAAGTATATATATTTAGGATGGTGTTGATTATTTAATATCTCAAAGAATGCTAATTATCTAATAAATTCCAAAGATTAATAATTGGTACATTGCCTAAATTACAGTTACTAGTGTGCATTCCTTTTCCTGCACAAATTCCCCTTAGACACTAAGAAATCCATCACTTTTCCAAAGTGGAAAACCAGCACTTTCCAATACACAGTAAACTAAATTCAGAAGTGTTATGAAAATAAACGCTCATCTTTACACCATCTACAATCATCTTTTGTACCATACTTGGGGAAATACCCCATGGGTAGAAGTTTCCAGAACCTGGACTATAAGGAACTTTGACCTACACCTTTAAGTTTCTAGGCTAGAAGTACCTCTCTCTGGAACCTCCAAAACTGGATGCCAGAATTAGAGCCTAAGTCAGAGGTACAGAATTACCCCCCAAATTTCACAGCTTAAAATAACAAATATTAGTGACCTTACACAGTTTTGGAGAGCCGGGAGTCGGTATGGTTTGGGTGGGAGGTTCTGGTGCAGTGTCTCTCATGGGCTTGCAGTCAAGGTGTAGGCTGGGGCTCAGGTCATTGGATTGCCTGGGGCTGGAGGATCCATTTCCCACTCAGTCTATGACTTTTGGGTCCTTGCTGGCTGTTGGTTGGAGGCCTCGGTTCCTCATCTGTGGGGCTTCTCCAAAGGGGCATTCACCCCTGTGCCTTCTCATGACCTCATCCTGGAATTGTACACCTTCATTCCACTTTGTCCTCCTTGTTACAACTGAGTCACTCAGTCCAGCCCATATTCAAGAAGATGGGAATTAGGCTCCACCTCTTGCAGGGAGGTTCAGCAGAGAATTCGTGGACCTATTTTGAAACCACCACCGCTCCCCTGAGCACGAGTGCTGGAGAGGAGGTAAGAGTTGTTATTCTGATGTGGGACACAATAGCATGTGCAGTGGTTGCTCCCACACTTCAGACTTCCCTTTACAGAGTGTGTGTCATCCAGGGCTGAGACACTGTACCACTGCAGCCATTTAAACGCCATTAGCTAGAATAAAAACAAGTGACGATGACATGTTGTCTGCTGTTTGCCTGCATTTTAAGCTCCCTTCCTTTAAAACAGGTACCTTTCCTTTGGCTTTCCACAATTTTTTCTATCAGGACTAAGACCAATAATAGATTCCTTTATCCTTTCTAGCCTGGGCTTTACAGCAGTTTCTCAAGAAAGAGCAAGCATTTTTTTTTTTTCTGGGTGTTTCAGAGTTTGTCAAAACCCAGAACAGATTTTCCAAGTATAGAGGTTTTGCCTGTGCAGACAAAAGGGCTAGCAAGTATACTGTCTGTTGATTCCTGCCTTCGTCCACTTATTCTACTAGTACTAATAAACACGAAGTGGCAGGCACTGTGTGAGGCTCCAGCCCTACAGGGCTTCCAGTCTGGTGGGTGACTCAGACGTTGAACATGTGGATACGGGGACACTGAGCTTTAGAAAGGAAGGAGAAGAGTCCTAAGAGACAGATAGATCAGTGAGCGTAGCCTGCGGGGCCAGGGAAGGCTCTCTGGAATGAGGCAGGATACCTTTCTGAGTTGGTGTTTCCTTTCTGTTATCATTTCCCTTTCCCCCTGGAAGCAGGAAGTGAGGCTTTCTGAGTCTTAGCTTCCAGGACCTTTGCTAGCGGGAGGAGAGCACATGGAAATAGTTGTTACAGGTGTCCCCAACGGGGAGAGAGAGAGACTGGGAGATGTTGCACAAGAGAGAAACAATGTCTCAGGACTGTGGAGAGAGAACGAGCGAACTATGCAGCCATCTGTCCTTGCAACCCCAGGAGGTGGCAGGACCCCAGAGAGGCTGTCTGGGTGGTGCACACAGAGGGCAGGGCTCTGGCCACCCGGCTGCCCCGCCTTCCCCAGTGTCCTGTGGTCCAGGCAGCTCCAGGAAACAGTGGAGCCTGCAGGTCCCATGACCACACAGACTGGACAGGGGTTTCCAGGCAATCACAGGCAGAGGCAGACTGATGAATGCTGACTGGACACTGGGGGCTTCCCGGCATAAGACCCCAGGATTCTGTAAAATTTGGAGGGTAGGGTAGAGTGAAAGCCTCAGGAAAGATGGAGATCTAATTTTCCTCCAGCCTGGCGTGATAGGGCTGGAGTCAGATATAAGTTGACTGGAAGAAGGTTCTGACAGTGAAACTTGCATGCCCTGTGTTTGTAGGATAAGTCACGCCACTAAAGCTGGAGGATGGATATGGGGAGGAGATGGAGAGAGGGTGGAGTTGCTTTCAAGGCTGAGGGCAGAGCATATGCCAGTGTTTTGAGATAAGAAAGAGCTGAGATGCAGAGGACCTGAAGGAGGACTGTAGCCCCTAGGAGCAGGGAGTGGAGTGGAATGAGGTGACTGGCCACATGAGACTGGCTGAAGAGCCAGACCTTTGTCTCAAAGCCACTGGGAAGGCAGGGAGTGGGAAGCAGGGATGAGTGACAGCCTCATATTTGGCTTTGCGAAGGATCAGTCTGGGTGCAGACTGAAGGGTGGATTGGAGGAACAGGATCAAATACTAGGAGAAGAGTTTGCCGGTCAGGTAGAGACCAGATAAATGAGGCTTGGAAGCACCCCGCTAGTGGAATGAGAGAGATCAGAATGGATCTATGAGATATTTAGGAGGTTGTCTGAGAATGCTTAGGTTCTCTGATCAAGCACCTGGGGAAATGGGGTGTGAAATACAGAGGCAGTGAGAAGGACCTCCCAGGGGAGAGGAAGCAACCCGCACTTTCCATGCCCAGGGGGCCTCAGAGACAATTCCTGCTCTTAACACTTGTCTTTTGAAGGAGGGAAATGAATAATGTTTCTCTGAATTAGGCAAAAATGGGGTGAGGATGGGTGTGGAAACGTAGCAGGTATGAGGGTGAACAGCTTATTTTTCCTGTGGAGTGGGGAAGAACGCCATTGCTATAGCACAGGTAGCTTTAGTGTGGAGAAACCTTAGACTATTGGCCATGAGGAGTGTAAAAAGAAAGATGGATACCATGAATTTATAGCGGCAACAAGATACTCATTTGGGTAATTTTTTTTCCTAGCTGCTCTCAACAGCTTGGAGTATTGAAGAAAGCAGCTGGATGGGTTTCTTTATTTGTTGTTGTTGTTTTTTTTAATGTTCAAAGTGGGTTTCTGGTAGGCAGCATATAGTTGGATCTTGCTTTTTATTCAATCTGATAGTCTCTGACTTTCAATTGGGGTGTTTAGCCCATTTACATTTTAATGTGATTATTGATATAGTTAAGTTTAAATCTACCATCTTGCTCTTTGCTTTCTATTCATCCCATCTGTTCTTTATTCCATTTTCCCTCTTTTTCTGCCTTCTTTTGGATTAATTGAGTCTCTTTTAGATTCCATTTTATCTTTTTTGTTGGCTTAGTAACCATAACTCTTTGCTGTGTTATTATAGTGGTTGCTCTAGGGTGTATGTGTACATCTTAAACTTATCACTGTCTGCCTTCTAGTGATATTATACTTCACGCATAGTAGAAGAATCTTATAGCAGAATACTTCAATTTTTCCCCTCCCAGCTATTGTTGTTATGCCTTTTACTTCTGCATGTTATAACCTACATAATTTTTATGTAAAAATTATCTTTTAAAAATATTTAAATAAGAAAAAAGTAATATATACGTATTTATTTATTCGTGGCTCAATAAACTTTTTTGTTATTTATTTTTATTTAAAAGAATGTGTTTCCCTATCACAAACATTAGATAACCACAACCACACCACCAACAGTAGCAATGTCCGTGGAGTCGCACTGATGGTGGAGAGTTCACTGGGTATTCCCAATGTCCCAAAGGTCACAAAGGAGGAAAAAGAGAAAAAGAAAAATACTCAAAAACAAATCCAAAACCCATGATGACTTTGGGGAGAGACATCACATGACATTTTCTGTTTCTTCTATCATTGTCAGCTGCAGAGGTATTTCAGCAGGATCAAGTACAATTAGGGTTGAGTAAACCCTTTGTACCAATTCTAGCACCTTAATTGTACCCTCACTGTTAGCAGCAATCAGCACATTGAACTCTCCATCTGGTTGTGCCCTCCAGCACGCAGCACCAACAAATTCATTTGTATCATCTTCTTTTCGTTCTTTGTCCAGAACACTTTTGACTGTATCAAACTTAAAAGTTAGCAAAGTCTTAGAAAGTGCTTTATAGCACAGGTTGAGAGAGTTGTTCTCACTTCCACAAGCTATATACTCTCCACGGGAAGCAAGGCCTACAAAGTTCTTTTCATTGATATGACCCTTGAAGGAATGTAGGCAGTACAGTTTCCCTACATTCCACAGTGTTAGCTGGCTGTCTGTTGAGGCAGAGACAATTTCCTCACCACTCACAAACTTTGCATAAGAGACTGCTTTTTGGTGTCCTTTGAATACCATGATTGGCTGTTTAGTGCTACGAAGATCATAGTAATGGACACAATGATCCGCACAGCCAAAAGCCAAATGGCATCTGGAAGAGGGGCTGAATTTAACACAGCACACATCAGCCTTTGCCTCAATGTTTGCCACTGAGTTGTCTACACCGGTAGATCACAGCTTCACTTTTACATCATCAGAACCCAAAGCCAGGAGTTTAGGATCCATCACATGAAACACTTCAACACCTCTTCTCATGCTCCTGTTACACCTTTGACCTCTGTCCTGTGAATCCATCCCATAGGATAGCAATGCCTTCATAATCACTGCTAGCTAACAGGTTCTTATGGTAACTACTCCAACTGATACAGCTGATTTTGGAATTGAGGTCATTTCATTCACACGGTAATGAATATCCACTGCATCCTGGATGACTGTGCCATATTCATAGACTTTAATCTTCATTGTAACCTCAGCAATTGCAAAATAGTCACAATCCTGGTCAAATTCAATACCAGATACTATCCTGGAATCATTATAGAGACCACTAGGGCATGATAATGTGGCTAAAGTTCATATTGATTTATATTGAGTAACCTTGGACAAGCATTTCTGAAGTTCATCCAATTGGCTTGCGTTCAACTGTCATCTGAGATACGAGACAACCTTGTAGAAAAGTAACAGTGCTCCAGGTCTTCAAAATGAGCAGTGGGCCATTTTAATTTTGATGTTAATGTGCTGTTATATCAAGGCTGTTTCTTTGTCTAAGAACTGCCACTGAAACCTGGATGTTGGCTATATTCTGTGGAATCCATAATGCTACTGTGTGATGCAGAAGGAGCTTCAAGTTGAGGCACTGTCCTATCCTCACTGACAGGAGAGTGTAAGCCACTCATTTCTTCCACTCTTTTAATATCCTCTTCCAAAACACTTAGCTCCTTCTGGAACTGTCCCAGTTGCTCTCTCCTATTTCTTCTTGCAACCTTGAGGAATTGTATAAGATTCTGTAGTTAGGCTGCGTGTGATTCTGCTTCCAGTTGTTTCTTCTTCTGAACTAGTAACTCCAACATGAGGTTGATATTGGCCAAATCAAGGTTATCTTGGTCAGTTCCCAACAAATCTTGAAACATTCGCCACCTGTGGCCATTGGTGCTACTCACTGAGTGGTCCAATTTGAACCTCTTTTCCTCAAATCTTTGCTTCTGTTTGAGAATGAGCTCATTCACCAACAAATTAGGAAACAGATGGTTAGTATTGTCCACAACATAGTTATACTTGGTACATATATTATTGTCCTCCGAACTCTAGTGAATCTACTTATAGCAAAAGCTGTGGCCTTATTTTGTCGTGTATGCCTCTTCAATCATATCAAAGCAGATGGGGCATATGAAATCATTGCTGTTGTCCTTATATGAATTGATGAGCCTGTTGGAGAGGGGAGGGGCAAGCAGAGGTTGCCTCCTGCTGCTGCCTAGGCTACAGCTGCTGCCTCCTATACCAGCACTGGTGCCTGGACATGTAGCTGAGCCGGGACAGGACTATGGACAGCACCCTGCCACTGCCTGACACAGTGGGCACCACCAACACAGGCCACACTGGGCCCCAAGGCTATCCAAGCTGGTGGCCTGGGCTGCCCCGCTGGACAGCAGCACCACTGCCGAAGCTGCCACAGTGGCGGCAATGGGGAAGACGATAAGGACAAGGAGGCAAAAGTCACCAAAGAGGCTGAGAAGCAGGGGCTCGTCCTAGTGGAGTCTGACCCGGCATGGTGGCTACCAGACATTACAACTCCCTCCCATCTGGCCGGGCACTTGGACGAGAGGGACCATGACCTTGACCCTTTGCCACCTCCCTTTTCCTCAGCCTTAGTGTATCCTGAGAATGCCTGCTGTGCTGGGAGGTGGGAAGAAAAAAGTATTTTATATTTCTCCATTTAATTACTCTTTCCAGTGCTCTTCATTCCTTTGCATAGATGCAGATTTCTATTTGAGATCATTCCCTTTATTTCTTGTATCATGGGCCTTTTGGGGATGAATTCTTTCAACTTTTCTTTGTTGGAAATTTTCTTTATTTTACTTTTACTTTGGAAAATATTGTTTCTGGGTATATAATTTTTGGTTGATATT
Source organism: Gorilla gorilla gorilla (assembly GCF_029281585.2). Lineage (NCBI taxonomy): Eukaryota > Metazoa > Chordata > Mammalia > Primates > Hominidae > Gorilla > Gorilla gorilla. The sequence goes on from NC_073241.2 coordinate 41,850,871, forward strand.
AAAAAAATTCATTCAGAACTTTAAATTGCTGTTCTACTATCTTCTGACTTTCAATGTGTTTGAAAGGAAGTCTGCTGTCATTCTTACCTTTCTCTGCACACAGTGAGTCCTCTCTGGCTGCTTATAAGATTTTCTCCTTGTCATTGGTTATAAGCAATTTGATTATGATGTACCTTAGTATAGTTTTCTTCATGTTTCTTGTTCTTGAGGGTTTTCTGAGCTTATTGGATATGTGGGTTTATAATTTCCACCCAGTTTTGAAAATTTGGGCCATTATTTCACCAATTATTTTTTTCTGCCCCTTCTCCCTAACTTTACTGCAACTCCAATGGTTCATTCATGCTCTCTTCATTGTTTTATTTTTGCCAATATTGTCTTTCTGTGTTTTTAGATTGTTTTTACTGATGTCTTCAAGTTTGCTCATTTTTTCTTCTTTGGCGCCTAATCTGCTGTTTACCACATTTAATATATATATTTTTTTGTCTCAGGCTTTGTAGTTTTCATCTCTTGAAGTTCAATTTGGGTCGTTAAAAAATATTTTCCATGTCTTTGCCATACATGCTAAATCTTTCCTCTTTTTGAGAATCTGGAGTACAGTTATGAAACAACTGCTTTAATGTGCTTGTCTACTAATTCATTTGTATTATTTCTGAGTCACTTTCATTGGTTGATTTTCTCATCATATGTCATGTTTTCCCGATTCTTTGTGTGCCTAATAAGTTTGGATTGGACGCCAGACATTGTGAATTTTACTTTCTTGGGTGCTGGATATTTTTGTATTCCTGTAAACGTTCTTGAGTTTTGTTCTGAGGTGCAATTAAGTTACTTGGAAACAGTTGGATGCCTCTGTTATTGCTTTGTTAGGCAGGCCCACAGCTGTGCTTAGCCCAGAGATAGTTTTGCCCCACTACAGAGTCAAAAACATGGGTGCTCTATTCAATGGAAACAGGAACTGTTCTGGCCTGTGTGAACTCTGAGTATTGTTCCTTCTAATCTTTTCAGGTTTTTTTTTTTTTCTTCGTAATGTCCTTACAAGCTTGTTGTGATCAGTACTTAGCTAAAGACTTGAGGGGGACACTCTGAGATCTTCAGAACTCTTTCTCTACGTAGCTCTATGTCTCATACTCTGCCCTGCAGATCTTTGCCACTTTGGCCTTTATGACTTTCAGCCTTATCTCCTCAAATAAGAGAAACCATGTGGCTCCACCTGGATCCCCCCTCCCTGCACCCATGTTCTAGAAGTTCTCTCAGGCCATAAGCTGGGGCAATCCTAGGGGTCATCTAATTTGTTTCCTGTTTCTTGGAGATTGTTACCCTTCATTGCCTGATGTAAAGTATCTTGCACACCATTTTTTAAAAAATATATATTTCCCAGTTATTTCTTACACTTAGGAGGGTAGATTGGTTTTTGTTACCCTAGTTTGTCTGAGATCAAAAGTCCTGGAAGAGTTTCTCTAAAATTAACCATTTGTAGAGTGGATATGATGGAAGTATGAAGTGTCAAGGGCATTGAGAGGGTGTTAGCAAAACTGGTTGAAGTGATACATCATGGGGTTTGGGTTGTTCTGTGGAAAAGGTAAGAAAGGGTGCAGCAGTCAGGATTGGGCTGAAGGTTTTCATAAATACAAAGAACAAGAATAAAAGAATAAGGCAAAGATAAAGCTAGCAGTTGAAGAGGCTGGAGTCAGAATGTGGCATGTTTATTCAAGATTTCAGAGGTCAGGCAGTTCAAGGTGACAGGCTGCAGGTGTGACCATCAGCTCAAGTGGAATATGAGGGTGGTTGTTGAAATTGATTAAATCTTTGAGACATGAAAGAATGACTTACCTCTATTTGAGAAAGTTTCAGAGGGAGCATTTCCGTGGAGTTCGGGGAAAGACAGCCTCGTTAATCAAGCCTGTGTTAATCAAGTTTATTTACAATGGAATAAAGTTTCCTTAGGGCATACTACAAACGACTTGGAGCACTGTCGCAGTAGAAGGTGTTAGGATGAAAATGCATAGCAGGACAGAGGGGATGGTATATGGGAGGAGCCTTGACTGGCAAGCCAGATGTTCCAGGGATGAGATTTGCTAAGCTCCAGCCAACCAGCCTGCAGATGCTGAGGTGCTGGCTCATGTGGGAGGTCTGCAGCTGGCGAGCAGGTGGTGGCCAACCTCCCAGATGGCTCCAATGATCCCCACGCCCTGGTATTTGTGCAGTCCCCTCACATAGTGAATAGGACTGACTTTTGAAACTATAGGATATTGTGGCAATGACAGTATATGATTTCCAAGGCTAGATCGTACAAGAAATTATGGCTTCTGCCTTGTTCCTTTCTGAATCCCTGGAAGAAGCCAGTGTCATGCTGTGGGGACAGTTAAGCAGCTGTGGAAAGGCCCACATGGGGGGAAACTGGGGCCTCCCATCAACAGCCAGTTGCACTTTGCCAGGCCTGTGACTGAGCTACCTTAGAAGTTTATTTCCAGCTCCAGTCAAGCTCTCAGATGACTGCAGCCCTGACCCATTTTGGTGGCCACCTCATGAGCGATCTTTGAGCCAGAATCATCCAACTAAATCATTTCTGAACTTCTGACCCACAGAAATGGTATGAGATAATAAATGTTCATTGGTAAGTTTCCAACTTTGGGGACAATTTGTTATTCAGCAGAAGGTAACTAATGCACATTTTAGTCCTGGCACTAGGATACCTTAACAAAACCTAAAAATGCAGGCATGAGTTTTGACCCAGTGAGCAGAGGCTAGGAGGGCCCTTAGGAGAGAGGTGGAGGAGCTCACACCATTGTTATTCACCTGCGGGGCCCACAACTGCTCCACTTTCTGAGTGTAAAAACAATGTGGCTGCTGTTTCCCTTCTGCCTCTACGTCTTACACCAAATGACCCCTGCAGCACACCCCATCTGGAAATATACAGAGAATGGAATTCTGGAAACGTACCTCAGTCTTGCTGTGCTGACATGTTACAAAAGCATCATGAGGTGCTGCTGTGAAGCTGACTTAGAGGGGGACTGTGCCAGGGAGTCGGGGGCAGGACCATCAGCTTCCAGAGCAGTCACAGGCTTTGAAGTGTCTGGGGGGTTCCGGATGCCACAACAGAGGGGAACCCAGAGCACTGTGAGAAGACAGAGAAGGACTCTCAGCCAAGAGGGTGGCTTCCCTTGCTTGCGAGGGGCAGAGACTTTCTCTGTGTACTGGAAATAACAGGTCTCAACCATGCTGTGAGGCCTCGTGGGAAATCTGAAAAAGCCACAAAATGCCTGTGCCTTTTTTTTCTATCACTGTTTCTGCTAAAAGGTGAAATAAGTGAATGAAAGATAAAAATCCAAGAGATTGAAAACAACTGGCTCCCATGTGAGACCAGGGTATGACGACGCAGGGAATGACTGGGAAGTGGCTGTCACTAGACTCGCACATCTGAGGTCACTTCCTCGCCATGCTCAGATGAGCTGTCTTTTCACCCATGCTGACTGACTGGAGCCCAGAGCCATGCCGCCATGATCACGGAGGGCCAAGGGCTTCACCACACTCCCCTGGTCAGGGCCCAACTCACCCACAAAAGGTGCAGCAGTCCATATGTCTTCATCCCTATTCCTATATCCTGGAGAAATCATTTGGCAGAGGGACAGACAAAAAATAGCAGCCTGCTAGTCTTTTAGGAACTTAGCAAAGAGAACTGGGTGGGATGGCGAGGGGCCATCCTCCAGGAGGAGTCTGAATGTGAGGCATTGAGTACAGACTCGAAGCTCCGCTGCAGCCAGCTCTTCCTGGGGGAGGACAGGGTCCCACCCACCCAGTTTAAGGAGGGGTCTAGAGAAACTTACACCAATCGGGGCATATAGATTGCTCAGGGTATAGCGAAGCAGTAAAGGTCTAACACGCAGATGTCCAGGTCAGTCCTCTTGGAGGGCAACCTCTGCCCTTGAAGTCTTTGGTCACCAAGATCCCCAGAGCAGGCAGGAACAGTGCCCTCAAGCCTCTCCACTTCCCACAGGGGGTGGCGGGCCAGTCTCTGTCTCGGCACTAGCAGACTCTGCTCCTCTGCCATGGTGAGGGTGCTGCCCTTCCACCTCCCATGGGCTCTGGAGGCTTCTGGCACTTGCTAGCCAGTGTGACTTTGGACGGTTATTTAATCTTTTCTAGCTTGAGTTTCTTCATCTGTCAGGTGGGTTTCGCAGTTGTACCTGGCTCACGTTTTGGGAGCACGTGCTACCACAGAGGAAGATGCTCTGCATGGTATCTGGTTCACAAGAGGTGTTCGACAGAGCTTCGCCTCTGTCAGCTCTTGGCAATTGTTAACACAGCCTAAAATCCAAGCTAAATGCAAGCTGCAAGGCCACCGTGCACCTGCCTTCTGTGTCAGCGGCCAGAGCCCAGGGTGGCGAGGAGCAGGTGCTCTGGTGGGAACTTGTTCAGCTCGGTGTCCTTCAATGCACTCTGATTCTCTAACCCTTTAAAAACTGTTCTCTCAGCAAGTCTTAGGTTGGCCTGAGGCATAGAGAAGAGAGATATTATCCCCCGCAGACTGAGGGGAAACAGAGAAAGGAAGACGATGCTCCAGTTAGCAAGTCTCTGCCATGGCCCCTGGCCTGGCTGCCCCACAAGGTCAGGGCTCACGCCCCATGGTGCAGGCTCATGGCTGAGCCTCCTCGGCACCAGGGCAGGCCACCGTGAAGGGCTCAGCGCTCTCACTGACGAACACTCTCTCTCAAAAAAACTCTACTCTACTTGCTCCGGCAAACAGGCCCCGGCCGCACTCTCTCCCCCTGTGCGCTGGCGTGTCGGGTGCGGCCTCCACCGCCTGTGCACTGGGACACCAGGAACATGCCACGGCTGCTCACGGGTCATCATTTATTGAGATGAGAATTCACATAAAGTAACATCATACAGAAAATCGTTTCCAGGCCTTAAGAAAAATGATTGTCACTCACTGTGCTTCACAAAAATTTCTTTTAATGAATAAATAATTTGATGAAATCAAAAATATTTACAATATAAACACATGGAAAAACTCTGGGTCCGTGAATCTGATCGTCGAGTTTTGCATTTTGTGAACTGAGTCCTCCCCCAAGCTTTTCCCTTGGAAACAATACAAGTCTGATAGAAACGACGACTCATACAACATATCTTTGTTCATTACACATTTATCTGTTAGTCCTGGAAAGCTACATAAGCATATATTATGCAACATGTTAAAGTACAAATATTACCTAAAATAATATATTACCATAATGCCAGATAGCATTCTCCACAGAACAAAAACATACACTCAGCTGTAACAATAACGAGGGTCACGAGCCACAAAATAATACCCCAAAGGTACAAATTCCTTCATAAGAATATAGTTGTGCTCTTCAGTTTACCAGCTGTCTACGCTGCTCTAGGAAGCCAGTGGCAAGGAGTACGGGATTTGGCGACTGTGGCTGTGTGTGTGTTTCTGTCAGGCAGCAGCATTACTGGGATTGGGCAGTGCAAGCAATTTTAGAAACACTTTCTTGGGCTCTTAAAAAGAGCCAATTATGCAAAGCAAAATAAGCATATTGAGAAGTCTTCATCTCTTTTGCACAAATACCATGGAACGTCTTGGCTTTGTGGTATGAAAGGGATTGTTTGCAGAGCTGTTTACACCATCAGCCAGAATTCAAGTATTCCAGGGCCACCTCGTAGCAGAACTTGTACTGATCCTGGAAAACAGGAGGGGAAAGTGTCAGCTCAAGAATATCTCAACGCTGTTCCTAGTAAAGCAATTACCATAGAGTAGGGTCTTAATGGGAAGACATCAATCTGGGAAGGATTTGAATTAGAAATGAATCAGAAAGTCACGGTTCTGAACTCCAGATACATTCACTGTTTGGAGATGCTCCCCACAATGCTGGGTGGAAGGTATTTTGCTACCTGTGCTGGCTAGAATTCCCGGAAGGTTCTGGACACTTGGAACTCTAAATATGTTTGTCCACACATGTATTTTCCAGGATATCAACATGCTGAGCTTTGTGCAGGAGGGTCAGGGGTAGAAGAAAAAGTAACGAGTGCTTCAGGAAATGCCTTCGTGACATCTCTCACAAGGCCCTTGGTACGTAGATGAGGCCTCATGCATGATCCAGCTTTACCTTTGACTTTCAGTCTGTAGGAATTCCTCAATCTCATGAGAATTTCATAAGCACCTCCTGAATACCAAGCCCCTTGACCTGGTCCCTGATTTTGAGAAGTCCGTGATCCAGTGGTGAGGAGGATGAGACAGGTAACCCAATGACAACACATGAGGTGGAATGGTCCCTATGCTCAGGGGACGGCAGGCCTTAGGGAAGATGGCAGTGGGAAGTGGACAGCGCCTTCCCCAGAGGACGGAACTGATGCGTGGAGTGGAGGCAGCCTTGGTTTGCCCTGGACGGTCCTGGCTTCTTCCTGTTGTCCTGGCATAACCCTCTTTCACTCTCAAAGTGTCCTAGTTTGGATAAAGTATATGGCCATCCTCACCGGTTAATTAAAACAGGCATTCCAGGCAGAGGCAACAGGACGAGGAAAGGTACAGAAGGGGAAACGTTTGAGATCTTCTGGGACCCATAGACCATTCTTCATCAGGCAGGGAATTAATTTCTCCCTATCTTTCTTTTTTTTTTTTTCTTTTTAAGAAACATGGCCCTTTGTCACCCAAGCTGGAGTGCGGTGGTGCAATCATGGCTCAACACAGCCTCGAACTCTTGGGCTCAGGCAATCCTCCCACCTCAGCCTCCTGATTAGCTGGGATTATAGGCACAAGTCACCACATCCAGCATTGGATTCATTTTTCTTGAGCTCAGCTTTCCTGGATCGTGTACCTTGGTCCAAGCAAGCCCTGCACAAGGTCCTGGCCGAGGTGTGGTCTCGGGTGGCTGGGGAGAGCATTCTGCACCTGTATGCATGGAGTGTGCTGATAGAACCAAGCCTGGGAGTGGTCTCTGAACCCAGAAGAGGGACACAGGGCTTGAGGAAGCCTCTGCCTGCCACCTGGCAGGAGCCCGGCCCTGGACAGGGCCTTAGCAACTGGAAGGCTCTCTTCTACTTATGGAGCAGACAAGCTTTCACATGTGCGAGCGAGGTTCAGCATCACTGTCTCTACCCATCACAGCCACAACCAAGGAAATGTATCTATTACTTTTCATTTTGCCAAATTAATTGAAAACGTCCAGTATTTCTTAAGTGCCTCCTAATTTGTCACTGAATTTTCCTTTTCTTCACCTACACTCTGTTTTGTAAATACCCTAGTAGTCCAACCTATTTATTTGAGGACAAGGGCCACAGTTTATCCCTCTTTGTATAATGTAACAGTCTCTAGCCCAGAACTGACACAGTTGAGAGTCAAAGTCGGCTACATGTACACATGATGACAAGCCATGGGTCCAGCAGAATGTGATCCAACTCAATACACATGTACTGCTAGAGACTGGGGATTTTATGACACACTCAGTCCTCGGGAAGGTCATGATCCAGAGGCGAAGGCAGAGAACAAGAAGATCATTTCAATCACTGACGGTGCCATGAGATTAATGCCAGCGGAATAACATTCACGAGAAGGCTCACATAACAAGAAAATCACAGGTGTTAGCGAGGGCGTGGAGAAAGCGAACCCTCATACACGGCTGGAGGGAATGTCAAATGGTGCAGCCACTTTGGAAAACCGTCTGGCAGCTCCTCAAAAGGTTAAACACAGAATTCCCATATGACCTAGCAATTCTACTACTGGGTGTACACCTAAGGAAACTGAAAACGTACGTATACACACAAACTCTGTAAACAAATGTTCACAGAGCATTATTCCTAACAGCCAAAAAGGGTAAACAACTCAAATGTACATCAATAAAATGTAGTATAGCCATAAAGTGGAATATTACTTGGCTATGAAAAGGAATGAAGTACTAATACATGTTACAACGTGGATGAACTGAAGCATGGATGAATCTGCTGAGTGAAAGAAATCAGATTCAAAAGGGCACACACTCCTTTTCTATGAAACACCCAGCACATGCAAATCTATAAAGACTGGAAGCCGAAGGGTGGTTGCCAGAGCCTGGAAGTGGGCAATGGGGAGTGGCTGCTAGTAGGTCTAGGATTTCTTTGAGGGGGCTAAGTGGGTGATGGAAATGTTAAACATTTGGATTGTGGTGATGGTTGCATAACTCTGTGAATACACTGAAAACCAGTGAATGACACACTTTAAAAGGGGATTTTTTTTTATTTGGGGTACATGTGCTTGTTTATTACATGGGTATTACACATGTAATGGTGGGGACTGGGCTCCTAGGGTATTCATCCCCCAAATGGATGTTCATAGTGCATTACACGGCTGGTAGGAATGCAAAACACTGGAAACTGATTACAATTGAATGTTATACCCAACAGGTAATTTTTCAACCCTCCCTCTCCTCCCTGCTTTTTTGGAGTTCCCAGTGTCTATTATTTCCATCTAAAAGGGGAAATGTTATGGCATGCAAATTGTATTCCAATAAAGCTTTATTTAAAAAATCGCTAGTAGAAAAATGCTTATTCCATGATGTGAATCCTACCTTTAATGTCTATGAAGGAATCAGGTGGAACTGCAACTGGGTGGACTCTGACATAGGAAACATGAATCCAGTTGTTCTTTGCTTTCTAGAGTCATGGGTCTGAGTGCCCCACACTGACCAGGAGCCTGAGGTCCTATTAACCATCCCCGAGATCTTGGCCAATCCATTCCCCTCTGGTCATAAAACAGGGGGTTGGATCATATTTAAGTTTCCCTTCCAGCTTTCTCAATTTAGAACTTTAGGACTTGGTTTGCCTTTAAAGTAAGTCTGATGACATTTGAGAAGGTGTTCCTTAAATTATCTCCCAGTGCAAATAACAAATATTTTACTAGCCTGTCATTTCCCTTAAATAGACCACTTTTTCCGTACACAATGCCAATAAAGGTAGATGTATTTTTTTAACTTTTTAACTGGAAAAAATTATTTCTTGCCCTAGGCAAAATTAGATTTCTGATTCATATTCTAGTATTTATTATTTCAGGATTTGATACTTTTATTTTCAGAATATTTAAAAGAGATAATTTGAATTTCAAAATTCCAAAAGGCCACGTTGTCAGATCACCAGGCCGACATCTTGGCTGTGAAGTGCTCCCATCATGTCTGCGCTTTTGTGAATCACAGGGACAGTTCTTTTGTAATGGAAATCTACACGGTCCAATCCCTTATTGCATAAAAAGGATTTTATACAAGCCTAATTCTGCAATTAATTTCAGTGGCTACTCAGAGCCATCCTTTTAACATATTTCCTTTTAACATGTTAAAATGCACCTAGTGGAGAGATGTGGCTGCTGCCCTCAGGCCACAACACAGGCTGGAAACTCAGGAGGGATTTTGGGCTTCGCTGCTAAGGAGCTGCTGCTTGGAAGTCACTGGAGCTGCCCTGTCTCAGGCATGACTATGATTTTCAAAATGAATTCTCCCTTTCCTACCTTATCCTTCCTGAGCAAGCAGCCAGTCCCCATAGATTCTGTGATGACTGGTTTCTGAATCAGAAAAATAAGGGGAAGGAGAAGGAAGACCACAAATTGTTGTGTCCCCTCCCCCAAGCACCTGGGTAAATGCCTGAATTCTTCCTACATTGGAAACTGATTACATTTGATCACCAGGTACAGGTCTGTCTGCTGCAGTTTCCTCTCTCAGCTCACTCCCTTTTGAACAGTATAATTAAGCCACATCAGCCATCCCTGTGCTCCAGGGGAAAAAGGAATGTTTAGGCCTTGGTCCTGAGTGCTCCAATTTGGGTGACGTTAGCTGGCTTCAGGCATAAGGAGGTGTCCTGAGTAGGGGCTCAGGTGGGAGCCTGGCCTGGTCCTCCTCACATCCTTGGGTCAGACCGTAACCAGGGCGACCTGCTGCTATTCCTCGCCAAGGTCCCTGACGCTGGCCCTGCTCCCGATCAGACTTCCTGTACCTATGAGTGGGAGAAAGCAAAATGTGCAAGGGAACTGGAAATTGAGGTTGGCTGTTAAAAGCCACTGCTCGCTTGGTGAGGGCGTCACGAGGCCAGCACACCAGCGGGCGGTGTTGGGGGCCTCCATCAGGGGCCCGAGCCCTGTCGTCTGCGCAGGCTACCTGCGTCTAAGGAACTCAGGCTGGCGGCCAGCGTGGGCACTTCAAACACCACATCAACGGCCTCCAAAGATTCAAAGAGAATAGCCTCCACCTCTGACCCGGTTGCTTTTGAAACTAAGGCAAGCTCTATGATTTTGGCTAGACCCTGAACTGACAGATCCTTCGGGCTGGAAAAATTCTTCTGAGTGATGCCCTGCCAGAAGGGCAGGGTGGGCCCTATTACTGTGGTGGGATCCCTCAGTTCAGTGTTCCCAGCCAGGTTGTGGCCAGCCACTCTGTGCCAAGGAGACCAATAAATTCTCATCCCTGCTCAGCGAGACAGCAGCATGTCCCTGGAATGATGAGTGGCTCATTCCCTTAATCTCTATCTTTAATACATATAGGTAGAACTTTCTTCACCAAAGCCCCCTGCAAAATCCATGCCCAGTTCCTTATTGAGGCGCTGCTGAGCACAGCCACAACCTCCCCTAGGTTGGAGAGGGCAGCAAAGGGTGGCTCAGGTTGGACTCAGGTCTGGCTGCAGAGAAGAATGGTTCAGTCACTCAGAAAATGCTTACTGGGAAACTCCTGGGAGCCAGGCGCTCGGCTGGTGCTGAGTGTAGGGGGCAGGATGGGCAAGTGGAATCTGGGGGTGGGGAGAGGGGATGGGGTATTAGCAAAAATTATTACAAACCTTCCTCAACAGTGCAGGAAGACTGACCATGGGTGGATTCAAGGTGCCTGGAGTGTGGATTGGGGACCCTAGCTCACCTCTGATTCCCACCCAACTCCTGTACTCACCACCCCAACACATGCACACACACGTGCACAGCCTGTTAAATAGGCTGCAAATTTCACAGCGAGAGCTATTGAGGGACAGCCTATACACACCAGTTGGTGGCACAAGGGGGAGAGCTGTAGGCCCCACACCACATTGCATTTTGTATGTGAGTCCATTGTTGGCTTACTAAAGGGGAGGTGAGGCTGAGTCTGGAGGGTCGGCTCTAAGTTACAGAGGGGGCAACCTGAACCTGTGCGGCAGATCCGCAGATCAGGATGGGGCCTGGCTCTGGACTAAGTGGGACGGAGGGGGAGGGGGCGGCGAGCTGTGAACACCGCAGCATGGCACTGCAGGGAAGGGAGAGGCCCGCTGATCCTCCTACACCAACTTTCTCAGCCCTGTGGCACGTCTATCCTACCTGGCGGGGGCTCCATCCCAGAGCCTCTGGCTGAAGTGGGCTGGGGCAGGCCTGTGCACTGAAAGCTCCCCGGGGAGTTGGGGGTGGGCGGATTCTCAAGTGCAGCCTGGGCTGAGAGTGCGTCTAGAGCAGATGTGGTTCTTAAGCTAGGCTGCACATGAGACTCACCAGGGGCTTTTAACACTTGGCTGCTGCAGCCAGGCCCCTGACCAATCGAATCAGTCTCCAGGTGGGCCCAGGGATCAGAATTGTTCTAAAGCTCCCACATGACTTCAGTGGGCAACCAGGCTTGAGAACCACTGAGGAGACGCTCTTTTTTGAATCTTACAAGGCACGTGATGGTGGACGGGGCTGTTCCCGTTACACCTGGTCTGAGATGAAGCTCACACACACAGTGATTGAGCTCTGCCCTGTTCCCAGGTCCCCTACACTAACCTGTGCCCTTTTTCTCCTGGTGCAAGAGCATGCACTGCTTTACCACCCTTTATCCTGGATTTCTCCCAGCAACTCAGTAACAAATCAACCCAGCAAAGGGTTATGACCATCACCTTCCTACAAGGCGCTCCCTTTCAGACTCCCAGGTGGGTTGGGACTGCTTATCCGGCTACATTCTATTTGGAATTTTCGTCTAATGGCTTTTAGTTGTCGATTTTTTTCCCTTACCTTTTCCACACATCATGAACCCTGAGAGCCCCGCTGGTGTCCAGCCTCTAGGCTGGGAGAAAGCTTGGGGGGCTCCTTGTAGGGTGGTTGAACATCAGCAGGCTTGGAGCTGGGAGGAGGGATCCGGATCTGGATTTGGCTTGCACGAATGACGAAACGCTAGACTTCTCTGTAAAGGGGGTGCAGCAGCAGCACCTCCTCTGGCTTTGGTGAAGGTGACTGAGTATAACAAGATAACTCTTGGGACGTGTTCCGTAAACAGAAAAGCCCCATAGCCTTCTATGAACAGTATTCTTTTTTGTTGTTTTTGATGTTACTTTGTAAAAAACAACAGCTTTGTTGAGATATAATTCACATACCATAAAATTGGCCTCTTTAAAGGATACAGTTGTTACATAAAATTCATGAGAGGCCACTGTTTGGATGAGGCCCTGACAGACTAGACCAAACCAGAATGGAGTCCCTCGTGCTAGGTGCTACGTCACCATCCAACTGAACTTTGAAATAGGGCAGCTTTCCAAACATCAGGAGAAGTGCAGCAACCAGTCAAAAGCGACCCGGTTTTCCTGAGCTGCCATGATAAAGAAGTCCCTTCTGTTTTAACCGTATGATGGAAGGAAGTTTGAAACAACCAATCTGTGTTGTGTTCCCTGTCTCTGCCTTCTCAAGCTTTTTTCTGCCTATAAAGCAGCCTCCTCTGCTCAGCTCCTTGGAGCACTCGTTCTATTTTACAGAATGACATGTTGCCTGATTCTAGGGTCACTAATACAAGCCAATTAGCTCTTCAAATTAAATGTGTTGTAATTTTGTACTTTAACACAGTTCAGTGGTTTTCAGGATATTTACGACTTATATATAATCTAAGTTTAAAACATTCCCATCACCTCAGAAAGAAACCCTGTGCCTAACAGCAGTCACCCCCATCTCCCTCCCCCAGCCCTCAGCAGCCACTACTCTACTTTCTGTCTCATGGATTTGTCTGTTTTGAACATTTCACAGACAAGGAATCATAGAATATGTGGCCTTTTGTGACTGAATTAATAGTTTTTTTTTTGTTTTTTTTTTTTTTTTGAGAAGGAGTCTTGCTCTGTCACCTAGGCTAGAGTGCAGTGGTGCGATCTCAACTCACTGCAACCTCTGCCTCTTGAGTTCAAGTGATTCTCCTGCCTCAGCCTCCCAAGTAGCTGGGATTACAGGTGCCTGCCACCACGCCCGACTAATTTTTATATTTTTAGTAAAGACAGGGTTTCACCATGTTGGTTGGCCATGCTGGTCTCAAACTCCTGACCTCAGGTGATCTGCCCACCTCAGCCTCCCTAAGTGCTGGGATTATAGGCGTGAGCCACCGCGTTTGGCCAGGCTTAATATTCTTATTCCCACTTTACAGATGAGAAAACTGAGGTTCAGGTAGGACTTTTGCATCTCCAGTGAGTTCTAAGCTCCATGTGGGAGAGACCGTATCTTCTACTTCTCTTGCATCAATGCCCAGTGATGCTGCACATAGAACAGAGGCTGAGAAATACGTGCAGAATGGCATGAAACTAAGATAAGATGCCAGGCCAGGCACTGTGGCTCATGCCTATAATCCCAGCATTTTGAGAGGCTGAGGCAGGAGGACTGCTTGAGGCCAGGAGTTTGAAACCAGCCTGGGCAAAACTGCAAGACTCCCATCTCTAAAAAAATAAAAATAAAAATAAAAAACGAGCCAGGCATGGTTGCATGCCCCTTTAGTTCCAGCTACTTGAGAGGCTGAGGTGGGAGGATGGCTTGAGCCCAGGGGTTTGAGGCTGCAGTGAGCTATGATCACGCCACTGCACTCCATATTAAAGTGTGTAATTACCTGCAGAGGCAGCTTTGTCAGCCCTGCCCAAGGCATTTGGGTAAATGATGGGGCCAGTTGTTCACTTCCTGGGCAGTGCACTAGGCTGTGGAGGGGAGTCTTCCAAAGTTCCCACCACCTCACAGGGGACACTATGTTTCTCTAGGCAAGATCTGCCCTTGAAGACCATTTCTATGTTAAAACAGAGCCCTGGGAACTTCAAAAGCCATTAAGGAAGGCAAAAGTGAGAGGGGAGCTGCCAGCGTGAAGCAGCCACTTTCCTGCAGCCGGAGTCTCTTCAAAGGAGCTCAGGTGCCAGCACTCCTTCTGAATATAACTAGGCGAGTCGTGGGGAATCTCAGGCTGTGCTGTCCTTGTCCATCCTCTGGGGACCTAGTTCTTTGATGGGGACTTGAGGCTGGTTGAAGAGATGGATAACTTAGAAGCAGGCTGAAAAAGGGGTCAGGAAAAATGCAGCTGCCCCTGCTGGATACAAAAAAATCTAGTCTTGTGTTAGAAACTATTTTGCCTCCTGGCAATCCACTGGCTTTTCTCCAGAGCTCCCAAAGCTAAAAATTTGCAGAAATACATCTTGAGGGCTTTCTGGATCTCCCTGGAGAGTGTCATGCTTCAACACGAACTGACGAATCTTCCCACTCAGAAGCAATTTAGAAAAATCAGAGCTGCAAAGGGAGATGGTGAGAGACACAGCGTCCCTCTGTGCGCTCACCTGCCCTGGCAAGGAGGGTAGAGCAGTAGCATTTGCCTGTTCTGAACGGAAGGGACCATGAGGGAATGCAGCCACACATGTGATGTGTAAGATCTGGTGGGGCCGGGGCGAGGGCCCCTCTATTGCACCCTAGCCTGCCTCTCCAGACACTCGGAAGTGCCCCCAGGGCTGTCTGGCACATGCTCGTCATCCTCTGAAGATGCGGCTAAGTAGACTCAGTACACTGCTCTTTTCAGCTGCTGGCACAACATTCTGTGCTTAGGACACACTCAGGCCTCAGATGGCCTGTGATGCCCAATAAAACTGTACCAGACTTTATCACCCTGGCCTAAGCTAATTAATTCTCTCAGACAACATACAGAGGTATCAACACCAAACTAAACAGAAGTCGTATTTACAGGCAAAACCAAATGACAACAGGTCCTATTCAGTTCTGGAAGCTTCAAACCCACTGAAAAGAGGATGGTGACTTTTTTCTTTGTCACCAGATATTATCTAATACCCTGCTAACAGCCACCATGACAGATATGTCACATAGTTTTCTCCAGACATTGCAAAACTTTCCTACATTTCTCAGACCCTGACTTTATCCTCCACCTGCTGCTGACTTTGGAGGTCTGGGCACCCAGGAATCCCATCTTCTCCCTCAGGATCACACATAATACACAAAGTCCTAAGTTACTATAGAATCGTGGGCTGGGACCGCAAGCTCCCTTCTGGTTCAGCCATCTAAGCCTCCATTTATTTCACGAAAAATCACCCCTGTCCTTCAGCGTGCACCACTGATTTGGAAAAAGCCCCATCACTCCTGCCCATAAAACCTGGTGAGTGATGAAAGCTGCAGCTGGAGCCATTAGAGGAAAGGCCTGGAAGGGTCTGTTTCTAATGATGTGCTTAATTCAGGCTGCAGTGAGAGGGAAGTGACATTTTTTTTTGATCAAGGTCAGCTGTGCCCAAGTACCAACCAAAGTCTCGAGGCTGCATATCTGTCCCTGAATTAGTGAGGTTAACTACCTCACGAAGCCACAGGCAGAATATTTCATTTGTGCATTTGTTTCTATCCTCTGCCGGCCCAAACTCAGGCCTCTGCCGACAG
This sequence comes from Gorilla gorilla gorilla, assembly GCF_029281585.2. Classification (NCBI taxonomy): domain Eukaryota; kingdom Metazoa; phylum Chordata; class Mammalia; order Primates; family Hominidae; genus Gorilla; species Gorilla gorilla. The sequence continues at coordinate 41,866,469 of NC_073241.2, forward strand.
CATGGCCACTCTTTGCTCAACTGCCTCCATCCTGGAACACTGGGAATTCCACGGCGGTAGAACTCTTTACCATTCAGGCAGGATTGCAGGGAGGGAGATGGTCCTAGTGAAGCCCCACACCGGCCTTTCAACAACCCACAGGAAATCGGTTACTACGTCCAGGGCACTTAGAGCCCTTCTGCCAGGCCACTGACGGCATCACGCCTGGCAGACTCCTACACTCTCTACAACCACCTCTCCCCTTTGCAATTTCCAAAACACTTTCACATCTCTCTGCACACTCGGTACCTCAGTGAGCTCATGGTATCCCTAGTTTACAAAACTAAAACCTAAGGGAGTTAAGTGACATGCTTAAGGACACTTAAATGACAAAACTAATGTGTTTGGGGTCACCTAACTAGAATTAGTAGTAGAGTTGAGACTAGAATTTGGGTTTCCATGGGCTCCCCGTAGGGTGGGGAGGAGGGGAGCAGGAGTCTGGGGAGCACAGTCCTTTCTGCCCCTTCTAGAAGCCAACATGCTAACAGCTGATGGGTGAGAGTGTGCCTAACCAAGTGGGTGTGACAAATTTTCCGACCAACAGCCATGCTTCTTGGAAATGGAGCAGCTCATCAGGCACGAGACATGTATCTGGGCAAAGCAGATGCCCTGGAGAGTGGTTCGTGATGAGTGGGACACGTTTGGGAGCTCGTTGTCACTGGTCACTACTATTAGCCAGCCTGGAGCACTGCTATTATGACTTCTTAAACTGCATGAGGACCATGGCTACTTCCTCAAATTCAGCTTGACTCTCAACTCCCTCTTAAGTCCCTTTATTTTAATTTTTAACATTAACCCCAGTGTTGTGATGCTGTGGACCTGGGAACATTGGCTTTGGCGCTTGTCCCATCGGCCATCTCTTCCTCCCTCTCCTGCCCCCAAGCCATTTTCCAACCTTGGATTAGTCCTGCTGTTTCCTTCAGATCCTTCCTCCACTCACAGAGAAGTGCAAAAACCTAATCTAAAAGCTTCCTCCTTTAAACTATTCTAGAGTCACGGTGGTTGGCATTTCAACAGCTCCACATAAAAAGAGATTTCATAAAATACTCTTAAGAAAATAATTGCACATTGTCCTTTGTTTCTCATCTCCTTTAATCCTTTTCTCAGATATGGCCACCATAATTAAATGCAATATTCTGGATGTCAAACTAAAATTCACAGCTTTGATAAATATTAGGCGATTAAGCTATTTATAAAATATATAATCTGAAAATCTGGCATTTCACGTACTATGATTATTTCTTCTCTGTGAAGACTAAGTGCTTAGCCACATGGAAGGCACTGCCAGGAAGGGAAGTTAATAAGGATGTTCACTTGTGAGTTTCAGCTATTTCCGCATTTCGAATGAGCTGGAGACAGAGTCTCCTTGTGAAGAACAAAGAGAGGAAGAGGGAGAACAAGAAAGAAGAAAAAGCCCTACAAGCAAAGTGATTACATTGTGATTTTGAAAATGAGTCTCTTCCTCTACGCATCAGTTTCCCTGCAAATCTGGGAGCTGGAGTGGATTCTAATGCTAATGGGGTGTCTCATGGAACAGCTCAGAGGGGGTGTCCTACCAGGAGGTCGACCATGTTGGGCTTGTTGTTCCTCAGTGTCTTCACAGCGTGAAAGACATCCACGGTTCTCTGGTGCCGGAGCATCTCACATACGATGCTGATGGCGCAGAACGTCCCACTGCGGCCTCCCCCGTTCCTGTCGTGAAAAAGATCAGATGACTGCACTCGGTTTGTCTTTACACTGCATCTTGCAAATACCTGTGGAAACAAGCTGTCTAAACCCTGGGGAACAGTAACAACAAAGGGCTCTGAGGTTGGGGGACCTCTTACCTGGGCAGATTCTTTTAATTAAAGCAAACAGAGCAAGCCATCTGCAGTGTTTGGCCACAGGTCACCTGACTGCAGAGCCTTTCCCAGCTCACCTCAGCCCTGGTCACATTCTCTGATACAGCACTTCATCGATAAGGGCCCATGGTAGAAAATTTTCAATGAACCTTATTTAGGGTCTGCCAGGAAAATTGGTGTGACAAGTATGGGTTACGTTCAAAGATGTATCTGGCCTTTAAAAACATCCATTAGCAGCTGGGCGCAGTGACTCACGCCTGTAATCCCAGCACTTTGGGAGGCCAAGGTGGGTGGATCACGAGGTCAGGAGATCGAGACCTTCCTGGCTAAACACGGTGAAACCCCATCTCTACTAAAAAAATACAAAAAAAATTAGCCGGGCGTGGTGGCGGGTGCTTGTAGTCCCAGCTACTCGGGAGGCTGAGGCAGGAGAATGGCGTGAACCCGGGAGGTGGAGCTTGCAGTGAGCCAAGATTGTGTTACTGCACTCCAGCCTGGGTGACAGAGCGAGACTCCCTCTCAAACAACAACAACAACAACAACAACAACAACAACAACAACAACAAATCCACTGGCATTTCATTATTTATCTAGAAAACATAGAGGCTCTTTTTAAAGAAAACTTTTTACTCTGAACCCATGTTAGATGTGCAGAAATGTAAAAATAGCATAGAGAATGCATATCCAACTTCCCTGATATGAACACCTTACTTGCCCACAGCACATTATGCAAACCAAGAACGTGATGCTGGGACAATACTATTAACTAAACCACAGACTGTAGTCACATCTCACTAGTTCCTCCACGAATGTCCTTTTTCTGGTCCAGGATCCATTCGTGCATGTAGTTGTCCTGTCTCCTTAATTTCCTTCAGTCTTTCCTTGTATTTCCTGACCTTGACACTTTTGAAGAGCACTGATCAGTGATTTGTAGAATATAAAGAATGTAGAACACAGAAGTAGAAAGTAGCTGTCGTCCCCAGCCTCAATCTGAGAAGTCATCACAAACTATAACATGTAGACCATCCCTTCATTTGGGTTTGTCTGATGTCTTCTCATGACTGGAAACAAGGCCGTGCATTTCGGTAAGAAAATCAGAGAGGGGATGTTCCCTCCTCCCAGGGGTTCAGGATGTCCATCTGTCTTATTACTGGTGATGTTAACTTGCTCACTTGTTAAGATGGTGTCTGCCAGATTTTCTCACCATAAAGTTATCATCTTTCTCTTTGCAGTCAATAAATATCTGGGGGGAAGATATTTTGGGACTACGCAAATATTTTGTTTCTCGCCCACTGATTTGAGCATCCGTTGGTGGATCTTGTCTGCAACAATTAATTATCACTGTGGTGTTTGCCTAATGGTGATTTCCTGTTTCCCTCTCTTTCAACATTCTACACTAAGAAAGAGCTGTCTCTTCTTCCCTATTATTTATTTATTTTATGATTTGTTTATTTCAGTGTGAGCTTATACATAATAATTTTATTCTATCAGCTAAAATCCAAGGGTACTAATATTGATTTTGTTCACATTGTTCCAGCTTTGGCCAGTGGGAACTCCGTCAGGCTGGCTCTTTTGTTCTTTTCTGACAAGCCCCCAGCCTTTTTTATTTCTTTACTCTCTGCAACCACATAATGGTCCAGGCTCATCCCGCACTATCCCTGCATCAACTCTGCAGTCACTCTCTCCTCAAGGAGATAAGGGACCTTTTTTTTTTTTTTTTTTTGAGATGGAGTCTCACTCTGTCACCCAGGCTGGAGTGCAGTGGCGCTTGTACAGTATTTACGTCCTTCCTACAGTGTATAAGAGTTCCAGTTACTCCACAGCTTCACTAACACTTGGGATTATCATTTATTTGTCTGTCTTTAAAATTTCAGCCATTCTGGTGAGTACACAGTGGCAAGTGATCCTGGTTTGAATGTGGATTTGCCTAAAAACGAATAATGTTGAGTAACTTTTCTATGCTCATTGGCTATTTGGGACATCTTTATTATTATTATTATTATTATTTTCTTTTTGAGATGGAGTCTTGCTCTGTCGCCCAGGCTAGAGTGCAGTGGCACGATCTTGGCTCACCGCAAGCTCCGCCTCCTGAGTTCACGCCATTCTCCTGCCTCAGCCTCCCGAGTAGCTGGGACTACAGGCACCTGCCACCATGCCCGGCTAATTTTTTTGTATTTTTTTAGTAGAGATGGGGTTTCACCGTGTTAGCCAGGATAGTCTCAATCTCCTGACCTAGCGATCTGCCCGCCCCGGACTCCCAAAGTGCTGGGATTACAGGCGTGAACCACCGCGCCCGGCCATGGGACCTTTTTATTTTTAAACACAGTACACAGTATAACTATCATACCTAAAATAATAACATTACTGTTTTAAAATTATCAAATTTCTAGTCAGTGTTCCAGTTTCCCAGATTGTTTCTTACAGCTGCTTTTTAAAAAAATCCACTCCAAGATTGTTTCTTACAGATGCTTTTTAAAAAATCCACATCTAGGCAAAGTCCACAGATTGGATTTGGTTGGTATGTCTTGCAAATTTATTTTACTCTGTGAGTTCCTCTTTGCTCTCTCTTTTTTCTTGATAATTTATTTGTTGAGGAAACAAGTTCATCTCTGTCCTGTAGAGAGTCCCACATCCTAGATTTTTCTCATTCATCACATCTCTGTGATATTATTTAATATGCTGCTTTCTAACTCTGTATTTCCTGTAAATTGGTAGGTAGTTCCAGGGCTTGATAAGAATTCAAGATTTATTTATTTATACAAGGATACTTAAAGTATACTTTCATTAGGAAGCAAGCCAAAAATATCTGGTTGTCCCTTGTTTTATGGTTTTAAGAGAGATCATCGTGTTCAGATATCAGCTTGATCAGCCCATTATGAAATTCCAAATCAGTTTTTTAACTAAAGTATAATATACCTACAATAAAGACCGTAAGTAGACAGCTCAGTCAATTTTTACCAATGCATACACCACGTAACCGCCATTCAGATCAAGATGATCTGAACGTGATCAACCACGTTCAGTCCCCAAGAGGCTCCCTCATGTTCCTTCCTCAACAATACCATCAGTATCACCAAAGAGAATCCATTCTTAAGCCTAGTATCATCTATTGCTTTTGCCTGTTTTTCAGCTTTGTGTAAATGAACCATACACTATGTCTTCTTCTGAAACTGGCTTATTTCACTCTGTGTTGTCTGTGTGAGAATCACCCATGGTGTTATATTGGTAGTTTATTATTTTATATTGCTAAGAATTATTCCACTGAATGAATACCCACTGTACAATTTATCCAAAAGCTGATGAATGTTCGGGCTGTTTCCAGTTTTTAAATATTATGAGTAAACCTGTGATAAGCTTATCTTTTGGTAGATGATTCATTTCTGCAGTCATTTCTCTAAGAACAGAAGAGCTCAGCCTCAGACTGCGTATATGTTTAGCTTTGGTAAATGCTGTCAGTTTCCAAATGCTTGTACAGTATTTACGTCCTTCCTACAGTGTATAAGAGTTCCAGTTACTCCACAGCTTCACTAACACTTGGGATTATCATTTATTTGTCTGTCTTTAAAATTTCAGCCATTCTGGTGAGTACACAGTGGCAAGTGATCCTGGTTTGAATGTGGATTTGCCTAAAAACGAATAATGTTGAGTAACTTTTCTATGCTCATTGGCTATTTGGGACATCTTTATTATTATTATTATTATTATTTTCTTTTTGAGATGGAGTCTTGCTCTGTCGCCCAGGCTAGAGTGCAGTGGCACGATCTTGGCTCACTGCAAGCTCCGCCTCCTGGGTTCACGCCATTCTCCTGCCTCAGCCTCCCGAGTAGCTGGGACTACAGGCGCCTGCCACTGCGCCCGGCTATTTTTTTGTATTTTTAGTAGAGATGGGGTTTCACCGTGTTAGCCAGGATGGTCTCGATCTCCTGATCTCGTGATCCGCCCGCCTCAGCCTCCCAAAGTGCTGGGATTACAGGCGTGAGCCACTGCGCCGGGCTGGGACATCTTTTGTCTTCAGTGAAGTACCTGTCAAGTTTTTTGCCCATTTAATAAATTGAGTTGTCTATCATTTTCCTACTGGCTTGCAGTACAGCAGTTCTTCGACATTGTGGCTGAGTCCTTTGTCAGACACATGTATTATAAAACTCTCCTCCCACTGCCTTGCTTTTTCACTCTCTTATTGACGTCTTTTGACAAAGAGTAGGGCTTAATTTTAATGAAAGTCCAGTTTGTCAATGTTTCTTTTAAGGCTAGTGTTCTGTGTCCTGTTTAACAAATCTACCTGTGGTCGTGAAGATTTTCTCCTATGTTTTCTTCTAGAAGCCTTGTTGTTTTACTTTCCCCTTTTGGTCTACCATCTATCTGGAAGGGATTCTGTACGTGGAGTGAGGGAGACCAACATGTCCAGGCAGTCTTCCCCCCCACTGCAGTGCTGTGTTGCAATGGCATCTTTGTTATAAGTCAGATGACACTGAGGTACGGATCTGTCCCTGGACTGCCTCTTCTGCCAATTAGAAGATTAGCTGTTTTCTATCCTTGCATTAACATTACACCGCTTTTCCTATCAGCTTTGCACCTAATACTTTCGGCAGCTGTTGAAGACCACTGTCTAATCTATTATTTTCATCAAGAGTTGCAAAGTGGTGAAATCTTAATTCTATCCATTTAATCTAGCTTTATTAGCTGGGAGACACATATAAAGAAAAACACTCCCTATTTGCATACTTTGAATATCTGTGGCTCAAGGAACCATTCACTTCAAAGCACCTGCAGGTCTTGTCTCAGCCGGGAACTCTCCACCCACAGCCGTTAGGTGGCGCTACACTATCCTGAATGCCATGCTCTTACCACCAAGAGGAACACTGGAGTAGTTTGATTCTTTCCTGGCCAGTACTGGGGGATGCCAATGTAAACTAACTTTGTTTCTTATAGCTAAAAAAAGCCTTAGATTTAGATATATAAATGTAAACAAAAATAAACATTCTCACCAGGCCTAGGTCTCATGCCCACCTTGATGCTAAGAGAGCAAGAGACAGCCCCACATGAACAGAGGCGGGGCTTTAGGGAGGGGGGAGTATTCCAAAGAATAATCAAGGTTCTCTCAGTGGAAAATGGGAAGAGATGCTGCACAGGCAGGAGAGAAGAAACAACGGATGCCTCCCACCGTCCACTGTGAAGAACGGCTGATTGCTTTAGGTTTTACATGGAACAGCAATGTCACTGGTTAGTTCTGTGGTCACAGCTGCCTCTAGGAAGTGTGTTGTTGACAAGGTGCAGTGATTTAAGAAGTCTTTATGTCTTCTTGTTAGGCCTGTCCTGGTGCCTCAACTTCTTTGAGTCACTAGTAACTTAGTCCTGTGGGTTAAAGCACTGGCCCTTTTTAGAAAGCTACTAATCCCGGGGGGAGCGACGCATTATACATCTAGCTCCAGATGCTGGGGGTCTCCAGATGCAGGCAGGGGTAACTGCAAACTATTTTTAGTATTTTAGAAAAATCTGATATATCTAATACGAACAAACTACAATGTTAATATTCTTTGCTGGGATTGTATCATCTCAGCGTGAGCCTCTTGTTCTGATCAGAGGTTGGATCTGGATTGAAGAGAAATAAAAATAGGGATGTGGACTGCTAATGAATTCTTTTTGTCATTTTCTTGATAGAGATTTTTTTTTTCTTTTTTTTGAGATGGAGTCTCGCTCTGTCCCCCAGGCTGGAGTGCAGTGGCGCCATCTCGGCTCACTGCAAGCTCCGCCTCCCGGGTTCATGCCATTCTCCTGCTTCAGCCTCAGCCTCCCAAGTAGCTGGGACTACAGGCGCCCACCACCATGCCTGGCTAATTTTTTGTATTTTTAGTAGAGACGGGGTTTCACCGTGTTAGCCAGGAGGGTCTCGATCTCCTGACCTCGTGATCCACCTGCCTCGGTCTCCCAAAGTGCTGGGATTACAGGCGTGAGCTACTGCGCCTGGCCGATAGAGATTTTTTAATGCACTGGGTCCATGAGAAGAAAGGGGGGATGACAGCAACTAGAGAAAGATGAGGTTAATAAACTGCTTTTTAGAGGACAAAAGATTGGAACTTCTGGTTGAAGACAACTGTGGGTAGGTTCTTAAGGCTCTTTCCAAAGGAATATCAGTTTCCTGCAGGATGAGACACTATCGTGTTTTGATCGTTGAGAGGCAGGCAGAGTCCTGGGCTTCCAGGGAGACTTTGCAGGCCCGGGGTAGGAGGTGGCATTGCATCAGACAAGGGCACTGACTGGAGAGTAACCCACGCCCTGAGCCAGGTCTGCAACTTTAACTAGGCTTGATCTACCGGGAGTGAAACTTTATTTTGCCTTCAATTTAAGAGAGATCTCATTGTGTACTTCTAATGATACTTCACTGAAAAGTGACATTCGCTTATCCTTTAAATTTCCCCCAAATTCTCTAAGCATCTTCCTTATCTGCCATGACTTTCTAATTGCCTGTTCTATTAAGCCGATTCCAGCTGGTTGATTAGCTACATATCATTGCCAATGAGAAAATGCAGGTGAAAGTGCTTTGAGAAGCATGGCATTCTCCATTCAGTGGCTCTCAACCTTATTATCTCAACACATTGAAATCACCTAAGCATTTTAAAAAAACACCCATGTCTGGGCCCCACTCCCAGAGATTTTGAGTTAATTGGTTGGGGTGTGGCCTAGGTGTGGGCTTTATTTTTATTTTTATTTTTTCATGTAAAGCTCCCCAAATAATTCTCAATGTGCAGGTAAGGCTGGGGGGCTATGCGTAGCAGGGGTGCCCACATTTAGCACCTGCAAAACCTGCTGGACTGGAAGCCCAATTTTGGGGACACTGGCTGTAACCAAATCCTCCCAATATACACATTCTCCCAAAAAGCATGCACACACACACACACACACACACACACACACACACACACACACTCCAGGTCCTTTGAGACCTCTGACATGATTTCCAATTGAATAATCAAGTAATGTGATGGTAAACTGGCCTTTGGCTGGTGGGACGGAGCCCTGAGTTGTAGCATTTGTTGATTTCCATGACGTAAATCCTTCTACCATGGATGAATTCAAGTTACCAACAGTTGAAGACCCAGCTCAGAAAATTCCTGAAAACTTAACAATTGGCTCTCAAGAGCCAGTGTTTTTTTTTTCTCTTGGCAGTGGGCGGTGGGGGCAGGGGTCCTAATCAAAAGGTCAGTGCTTGTTTGTACAACAGCGGCACACCATCCAAATGCAGAATGTGCATAACCTGTTTCCTGAAAAGCCAACCAATCCCTCACTGAGTGTCATGATCACCCCTTCACCTAGACCTACTTATTTCTTCTCCATTTCTAGTGAAACAAAAGACAGAGAACTAGGAGGTGAGAGTGAGTGTGGGGCCTGGCTGTTCTGAAATGAAGAGCTCTGTCAAGCACTTACAAGCAGTGCACAACGGTGCGGCCTTCCCCGCCATTGTATTCCTCTTGCCACTTGTCCACCTGGCGAATGAGCTTCAAGAAGGAGCGCTTAGACACTGGTGTGTCCCTGTACATTGGCCAGCCCAGGAACTGGAATTGCTGCACCATCCGATATCCATCTTGGGGCTACAAAGAACCAGGCAACAATCGGGGAGTGGAAAGAAAACAGGCATTATTTAATGAATTCCAGTGGGCTGATTCCACTTACTTGATCTTCCCATTATTAAAGGCGAGTCCTGCCTACAAATTACCAGCATGGCTTCTGCTGGCCTGAAGAGTTATGGTTTTTAATCTCGAGCAGTTAAAAACAACCAGGGGTTTTAAATGACAGGCCAGACAAATGACAGGCCAGTGAGGCAGAATGCTTCCCATTCTGCAAAAGCCAAGAGAAAAATAACACAGCATAAGCACTGACCACATTGTCATGTTAAGTGGTAAAATAACTTCAATTACAGGTAAATTACAGGTAATGAATAATTTATAACCTGGAGATGTCTCTGAGCTCAGTGTGAAGATAGAGAACACTGCTTCCTGTGAGCATAATATGGTTTTGCTTATTGATGTTGAATCTTGCTAAGATAGCAACAGTTAATTAATCCTTAGTCATAGTGAAATAGAATTGCAGAATTCAAAAAAGTGTTACTTAGCTTATGGTAGAAACATGAAAACAGCTTTAATCTGGCCACGGCTAAATCACTTGGACTGTATTTTCTGTGGCCTTCAGCAGTATCTGACATGGGTGACACTCTCTTCTTGTCAACACGCTTTCCTCACTGGCTGGTCCTTCTCCCACAGCAGTCCCTCCTTCTCTCTCTGCCTCAGTCTCCCCTTCTCCCAGACTCTTGCTGACAGAAGCCCCCAGGCTCAATCCCTGGGGCCCTTCCTCTTCCTCTCATTTGATTTCATTCAGGCTCATGGCTTTAGATATTACCAGTATCCCAATAAGTCATAAACTCATATATCTGGTTCAGCCATCTCTCTTGAATTTCACCCTTATATTTTCAAAGGCCCACCTGATATTCCCACTTAGGGGCCTAAAAGTCATCCCAAACCTAGTATGTCTACAATTGAGCTTCTGATCCTCTCTCCACAATGCCCCCCACCCCCAAACAATCCGGTTACACGGGCAGCCTGGACAACAACTCAGTCAGTGTCCGTTCCATCATGCTAGCTCTCAGGACAGGAACCGTGAGAGCCCACTCCATTCCCCAGGATTGTGCTGGCTCTTCCTTCAGAAAATATCAGAACCTCCCCCTTCTCATGACCTCCACTCCTGCTCTCTCCCGTCTCACCATGATCTCCTCTCCTATCACTGTCATTTCTCACGGGGATTATCCCAACAGCCTCCTGATGCCTCTCTCCTCCAGTCTATTCTCAACACAGGTGCCAGAGTGCTCCTTTTAAAATGTAAATTACACCATTGGATTTTTGCACTCAAAACTCTGTAATGGCTCCTTATTTCCTTCAAAGCAAAAGTCCAAATGCTGACAGTGACTGCCAGGCCCTTCCAGCCGGGGCCCCCAAGCCACTGTCCTTCCAGGTGAACTGCTCACTCCCCATCAGCTACTCTTGCCTCTGCTCACTGAGCCTGGGCCATGCCGCCTCCTTGCTGTCCTGGCACTCACATGCAAGGCCCTGCCTTGGGGCCTCTGCACTGACCCTTCCTTCTGCCTGGAAAGCTGCCTCCCCAGAGAGCCTCGGTGCTCCCTGGACTCCTCCGTCTTGGCTCACAGGGCACACATGCTTACAACAGAGCTTGCTCCCCACTGCAAGGCCCTAGCACTTTCTAACCCCCCTACTTCTTTTCCCGTAGAATTTGTCACTTCCTAACTTACTACATCTATTATTGTATCTGTTATTTATTGTCTGATTTCTGACAATAATTCTTTGCTTGACCAAACTTTCGTCAGGCTCCTGAACCTTCTCCTAGGCCTATCCATGAACTTCCTTGTAAAATCCAGTTTTAGCAATTTCTGCTAAGTCACCGTGGGCAAGAACCACCCACCCTTAATACCTGACCATGTTTGATATCTGATCAGGTTCCTCGGATGTCTGGTCACCTGGCCTGCCTTCAGCCAGAATCCTGTTAAGTCAGTTTAGCCAGAACCCCCCTTACTCTTCATGCCTCCCCTTAGTAATTTTCCATCCACTGACCCCCACCCTGCCTGCTGGCTATAAATTCCTGCCTGCCCATGCCACACTCGGAGTTGAGCCCATTCTCTCTCACCCACTGCAAGGTCCTGTGACAGGGGTCCCTGCACCTATCGTGATGGTCTTGAATAAAATCTGCCTTGCCGTGCTTTAATAAGTATCATTACTTTCTAAATACTGCTCCCATTAGAATGTAAGCTCCATAAGGTCAGGAATCTATGTTTTTTTGGTTCACTGACATACTCCAAACTCCTGGAACAGTGACTGACATAGAGTGAGTGCTCCAAATATTCAGTGAGTGAGAAAATAAACGAAACCATAATCACAGGCATGACAGGCCCATCTCTTACTCTGGCGGCATTGTAAATGCGGAATATCCTGCTGATGATATCCTCTTCCAGGTCAGCAGAGACAAATTCCACCTGGATGGGGCCGTGTCTGTGTACTCCGTTTTCTGGCCAGTACTGTGGACACAACTGAATTCAAAACATATAAACACAAGGTTAGTTATAAGAGGAAATTTACTCCTAACAGTTTGGATAAGGTTAGTACTGACATTCAGTAATCCTTTTTTTTTTAAGAGACAGGGTCTTGCTCTGTCTCCCCAGCTAGAGTGCAGTGGTGTGATCATGGCTCACTGCAGCCTTGAGCTCCTGGGCTCAAGCAACCCTTGCACCTAAACCTCTCAAGTAGCTGGGGCCACAGGTGTGTGCTACCATGCCTGGCTAATTTTTGTATTTTTGGAGACACAGGGATCTCGCTATGTTGCCCAGGCTGGTCTTGAAGCCCTCTTCTCCAGTGATCCTCCTGCCTTGGCCTCCCAAATTGCTGGGATTACGGATGTGGGATGCTGTGTTTGGAGACATCATTCAGGAATTCCGAAGATTTCACTGACTCCCTTTGTTTTCTTTTCTTTCTCTTTTCCTCCCAGCAATGTAGGCTTTTGGACTTCCTTGCTGGCTGATTCCTCAACTCCACCTGTCCTTTTCCTGGGACTTTTTCCTTCATTTTCTCAGAAAGCACCTTTTAGCCACGAGTAATTCTGCTTTCCAACGAGGTCATGTGGATGGCAGTCGCAATGTCCCCTTTTGCATGGTGAAGGGAACTCTCATCAGGCCCCGGGGAGAGGCACTAGGTGCCACCCCAGGATGTAAGGTACTCAAGATGGCTATACAACTCTTAATGCCCAGATCTCCACGCTCTGCTGGCTAGGATTGCATGTGGATTTATAACCACTATTGGGAATAAGGCTATTTTGTGACAAGGTTTGGAACTGATAACATTGTTGGGTTGCATTTTTATGTTCCAGTCCAAACGCTTGCAGCTCAGATCTAGTAAATCTGCTGTAATAAGAATAAATGCTTTGCTGTTTTGCCTGGAAGTGGCCTAATTAAAAAAGCAATTTCCTAGAGCCTCAAACTCTAGGTATTGTTGATACTGAGTAACTAGAACTTTTGCATGAATGTAAATGCACAACTCAGGGCAGTAGGAGTGGTGCTGGGCATGGTGGCTTATGAAGGTGCTTATTAGCCAGCACCCCACAAAATTCCTACCCTTGGAAACAGTCAGGAAGGAAGAACTGCTAAGATTTTTTTCTTCAAAAACCCTTCTCAAAGCCCCGAAACCTTAACAGGCATTTAAAGTTTGAAATTACACTTCCTTTGGGACTTGTTATTCCTATAACTTTTTTTGAGTAGCATCTACCTTTTTTTTTTTTTTTTTTTTTTGAGACAGAAGCTCATTCTCTCGCCAGGTTGGAGTGCAGTGGTGTGATCTCAGCTCACCACAACCTCCGCCCCCCGGGTTCAAGTGATTCTTTTGCCTCGGCCTCCTGAGTAGTTGGGACTACAGGCATGCGCCACCACACCCGGCTAATTTTTGTATTTTTAGTGGAGAGGGGGTTTCACCATGTTGGCCAGGATGGTCTCGATCTCTTGACCTCATGATCCACCCGCCTCGGCCTCCCAAAGTGCTGGGATTACCGGTGTGAGCCACTGCGCCTGGCCGCATCTAACTTTTATCTTTCTGATTTAGCTGAGGGACAGGTGGCCTATGGAAAGGCAAGGGGAGAACTACTTTATTATACAACCTGTTTCTATCCTGGGCCAAGAGCAGAGGAAAACAATCACCTAATTTTATGCAGAATGATGTGTTAGAAAAGGAGGATCCACTGGCTGAATTTCTAGATGACTTCTGTTTTCCAAAGGATCTAAAATCTCATTGTCAAAGGTTGCTAAGGTTGATTTATACCCAAGATTGCAGGATAGTTTTCAGTTAGCACTGGGCCAACCAAAACAGCAGTATCTCTCTCTCCATCACAGAACAGTTAAGGTTGGGATTTTATAAGTAACAATGAAAGTAGGGTAACCAAGGGTGCCTTTTATGTTAGCTAGGCTGACAGTATTTTAAAAATTACATTTATTTATTTTTAAATAATGCTTCCATGAAATATTTCCTTCCTCACCAGCACTTCCTGGTGACAAGTTATAAAACTGCCTTGTCAAATAATAGCATGTGATGTTTATGTTCTTTTTGATGCCCAAAGGGTACCCACTGTAGAAATTAATAGGCATTATGATGGGAAGCCGAGATGTTAATAAAAGCTGTAACATGTACATCTGAACCATTCTGCCCATTTTTCTACTGCCTGAGCTTACTCTGCTTTCTGCTTGCTTTCTCAGTTCAAGCTCCTGACCAAAAGCTTGCCACTTACACCAAAGAAATATGAGTGACGTGGGTTGCGCTTGCCTCTTGGCACATTGCATTCTATGCTCTGCCCAAGTAAACCATGTAGAAAATGGCTTAAATGGTGCATAACACGTCCGTGAACCGGACCTATAAATACTTAAAATAGTTGAGTGCTATTCTTGTAGAACTGCAAAGCCTTTACATTCAAATGCTCAGTTTAGTGTTCGCTAAAAGACTGAATCCCAGGAGCCTCTTTTCTCTCACTCTGAAAATCAGCTCTGTCTGCTGAATAGAACTGGAGTCTTTTTGTCTCTCCTACCCATGAGCCAGCCAAGGCTTGGTTTGAGTCCAGATAGTTCGGGTTTAGAATGCGGCTTTAGAATTCCAATGCAGTTTTTCAAAAAGAATGCACTAGAATCACTGATGTCTTGTTCACTAATATGAACAAAAATATCTCCACATTTCAGGATTCACATTAAGAAAAAAACCATAATGATTCTAAATAAGGAAGAAGTCCCTTATTCTATAAGTGTCTGCGACTTAAGACTCTAGAATTAGTGAAATTTCAGCCGTGCCACTGTAAGTTAGAAAATCAGGATCCTTGGTTCTATTTTGAGTTGGGTCTTTGAAGCTTCCCAAGCCATGGTGTCTGCTTGTCTTTATAAATGACTGTAAGCTAACCTTCTCAGAGCATCAATGGGGAAGAGTTTTAAAATATTTAAGCTTCTTAAGCCAAAAGGACTGGATAAGAACAAAGATTATCATTACTATTTCATTAACCAGCTTTCAGGCAAGAGCTTTGACAATATAATGCAGTGCCTCAGACATAATTAAAAACCTTATAGAACTGAATTGAATGTCCATGCCATTTATGGTTGGATGACGGCAAGAAAACAGATTGTAGGAAGGAAAAATCTTGCCATCATGTCCAGTTGGGATGCCGAAATGCTTCAGATATTTTTTTTTTTTTAAGAAAAAGAATTTGTGTCTACTGGACAGGAAATTAATTCAGTTCCAGAACAAGTTTTTTCTTCAAACACGCTAAGGTCAAACTTCCCATAATGCCTACTGTCATGGTGGTTGTCTATGATTGGTATAGGCACATCCCAAAGCAATAAATTCATCTCCTAAAGGGCCACTGCGCTAATGCTTGCCTGACAACCTGCTTCAAGAAAATGTGTCCAACTCCATTACTAACATTGAGTCATCACTGTCCAATTCTTTCTCTTTAATGTTTAAGAGTAACCATGCAAAAGCCCCATTTATCATTCCAAACTTCTCTTATCTCCAAGTCCCAGTATTATTTCTTTTTAATATCTTTACTAAAGCATTGAGAAAACTAATTGCTGTGCCTTAAAATTGCTTGCCTGTCTCCGCTGTCACCCCGACACTGTCACCCTGCATGACGATCTCTACCTGCCCTGCATGACGATTTCTACCTGTAGGCTCCCGGTGAGCTGTGCCAGGAAGCACACAGTCACTCCAGGAATGGGATCTGGGCTGGGTCAAACGCTATCTTCCCTTCTCCACTGTCCTCTGGTTTGCTCGTTCTGCTTTGGCTCTGCGATGTTCAGGTTCCTGCTGAGCTCCAACTCGGTCTGCGACCTTGTCAACCTCCAGTGAGTATTTCTATCTCTTAGGAACAGCTCAACTTCTGGCCGTGTCTTGCCCTGTCACCTCAACCATCTATGATTTCAGCCTGTATTTCTGGTTTCAACTGACTTTCTAACCCCTAATTCCGCCTGATTTTTCACTGTTGTGTTCAGCATCCCCAGTTCTCAACTTCAACTGGCACTTGAGATCTGGCACTAGGGCCTGCACTTCTCAGGTGCAAACAAACTCAGTGTAAAAACAAACTTGACCCCCTGGCACTAGTTCTGACTGTAAGAAGTCCGGGTCTCACCTGGGCAGGATCCACATCATTTAGCATAACTACGGATGTGCAGTGATAATCCAGGACCAGTCTCCAAAAGTCTTTCACTGTGTTTGGCAAAGGATGCTGGGTGACTATAAAAGCTGAAGGCTGTTTATAGCTCTGCAAACACAAACAAGAATGCTCCAAATATACTCAGGAAAATGGGAAGAGAAGAAGCTAAGTTATTTCATGCAGAAGGAAGCTTGTGGCACAAAACACTGAACATGTTTAACAGCTGTTGAATTCTGTCACCATTGTCAGCACCAACATAGACTAAATATAAACCTCTCTGCAGAATAATAGTGATAAAAGTCTTACTTTGATACCAAGAAAACTTAATTAGTATCTCTTATCAATTTTTAAAATATTTCTGGTAGAGAGGCAATATCGAATCTATACATAATTATCTTGATGGAGAAAATTTAACTTTACTTTTAAAATTACACACAATTAAAAGTTCTGCTTTTTCTAAAACTTGTTTGCTAGCAATTTGTATGTGTGACAGTGTTCTTATTTCTGCCATAAAGAATACATGTACTTTTTTTTTACAGCTCTGAAGAGCTTCGAAAAAGTTCAGGTACCTTTTATGATATGACACCAACAGAATTAAAATTTCCGTGTTAGCACAGAACATACCCATTCACTCTTTGCATCAACTGAATAGCAACAAGAAAACAGACTGGCAGGAAGTAATGAGTTGAACTTTCCCCTACGTTAACTACAGGCTAAATTACAGGAAAATGAACTAAAATAATGCTGCAAACCTATTAACCCATTTTCCTGCCATGGTGTCCCCTGTTCCCCAGCCAGCAGGTTAAAAGTCTCAGCTCTCAGAGGGCAACTGTGCCATGTTGCATTTACGGATACTCCTGGCCTGGTGGTCTCTGAGAAACGAAGGATATCAGCCCTGACACAAAAACATACGTGGAATCTGAAATCTAATTTTTTGTCAGAAAAAAAAAGTTTGTGTCTTAAAAAACAAAAGGGCTGGTGAGCAGAAGGGGGGAAGACCCACGCCTGTTCTGCAGTCTCCCCAGACACCCCAGCCTCGGACCCGTGCGGGAAGCAGGGCACTCACGTCCATGAGGGCAGCATTGATGTAGTTGCTGCTCTCCCCATCAATGGTGATGAGGAAGGGCAGGCAGCGGTCTGGGGGCAGGATGTCCATGCACCGGTTTTTCTCATGGTTCCGGGGCAACAGTGCGATGCTGCAGTCCTCTACTCGCAGCGTTGGTGTCACCATGTTTAGGGTCTGTGTGAGAAAAGAAAGGAACATGAGGACAAGAAGGCTTGGCAGCGGACTCCTCTCACGTGCAGTTTTGGAAAGATGCAAACTTCCTGTGGCTGACTGCAAGATGGTCCCTTCCCCTCCTCTCCCCAACCCTCCACAGTTCGAGTTTTCTTTCTTTTGCTCCTTGGATTTCGTCCACTGACAGTGCCCATCAGACACAGGGGCCAGAGGCAGAGGCATAAGGGCCACTGTGGGTCCCTAGAATTAAGAGCCCTCAAGTCCCAGTGGAGTGAGGCACCTGGGGATTTGGGAGGTCAGAGGTGGGGGAAGAGTCTGGCCTTGACTCAGGTACATCTGGACAAAATGCATATGTGAGGAATACAATGGAGAGCTCTTGGTTGGAAAGTCTGAACACACACTTCCATGGTGTAACTGTGCCATGGTTATGCTGTGGACAAGGAGCCACGGTGTTGGGGACTAGTCCGTGTCTGCCTTCAGAGGGAAGGGGTGGAAATGGTTGTTAGACCAGTGGTTCTCAACCAAGTATTTCTGTCCCCCAGGGGGACACCTGGCAATGTCTACACACATTTTTGTGTGGTGGTGATACCATAGACGTCTCCTGGGTAGAGCTCTGGCTTGCTGCTAAACATCCTACAGAACAGCACATGCCAACAAGAGTTACCCAGCCCTGAATACCAACAGTGCTATGGAGGCCAAGGAACCTTGTGATTCAAGGGCTCACTCAGGTGCTGACCTTGAAATCCTTCTTGAGGAGCAAGTCATCGTGCAGTGCCCCTCCCTTAGGCATCACTTACCCGGAATTCCTCTTTAATCTGGCTTGAGTTTGTCTGTGGATCCAGTTTGTTCATGTCATAATACAGAGACCTAACTTGGGAAGCAGGCACAGAGGTGTCCCCACAAAGACAGGCTTCCAGGATCGCATCATGGATAAACACATACTGCTCCTGGAGAAGGAGATGGAACGAGTTACTAACTTTAGAGAACCAGAGAAGGAGGAAAGACGGTATCAATTTTAGCCTCACATCATCACGAGAGTGGAGACAGTTCCTCCAGAGAGAAACACGGTCCAAGGGCTCAAGTACTAGGAGACTGGGGTGCAATGCCAAATATTATACAGATTGATTAAAACCAATCGGACCCAATACAAACCACCACACGCACTGCAGCACCATGAAAACTGTGGCTGAAGACCTCTGTCATTCTGATCCTACTCACTTGGAACTCAGTATTTCACATGAGGAATGAGCAGAATTTTATCTATGGTAGGATTTGCTGGTCAAAATAATAGTGCAAAGAAGGTTCAGAAAAACTTGGCATTGCTGTGAAGACAAGAAGTCTGGAAGTTCTTAATTCAAAACGTAAAAGTACTTAGAAGTTCTTATTTCAGAACATAAAAGTTAATATGATTATGAAACCTCTTAGAAGTACAGAGAGCTGTTCTCATATATATCTTCAATGAGTTCACAGTGTAAACATGGGGCCTCTAATTCTGATTTGGCACTGACTTTTCTTAAAATTCATTGGTAGAGTCTTATCATATTTATTATTAATCTTTAGTTATATGGGAAGTTTAAAAAGCCTCTTATTACAGTTAATTCGGTTTTTTCTATACGTAAATATGACCTTTAATTATTTTTTTCAACAACCTCTTGTCCAACAGATTGATTCCCAAAAACAGCACACTACCAGTAAACAACACCTGAAAACGGAAGATCCAAGTGAGAAATGTGAGTGGCAACATTTGATTGACTATAAAGTACATTAAAAGATAAATTATTACGATTATTATCTTTCAAACACAGTATCCCCTTTCTAAGGAAAAGAACCCATGAAAGCAGCATTTAAAGTTTCTGTTATTTTTATGTTAGCTAAAAAAATGGGATTAGGTTTCCCAGAGGCTTTCATAAACTTAATGCACCATCTAAATGTAAGGGATTCTTACTTCTTCTTCACTTCACTTCATGAATCATTTTCCAGGTGGTCGGTGTGATGCCTACTTAAAACAATCAAATATGAGTAAAAATACGAATGTCCTAAGAGCAGGATGTAATATCGCTTCTGAAAAAATGGAAATTCCCGATATACCTTGAATTTCCACTTACAGAGTTACTAGTTAGTATACAGTACTTCACAAAATGGGCAAATCCCCAGGACGCCAGACACCGGGCAGAATTTTTAGGGTCAGGAGGCTTCTGTTCTTCCCAGGACCCTGGGAGAAGAACAAAGTGCACAGAGATAACCCTTCAGCCACTATTCTCAGGAGCGGTCTTGCTCTGGTTACCAGCTAGTTTAAAAGAGATAATAAAAGGAAATGGTATTGAAAGTCTGAGCACTTAACAGAGACTTTTTTGGGTCCCTTAATACAGAAAAGTGTGCAAATTTGGGCTCTTGATTCTGTTACCTGGAAAACTCCTGGGTCTGTTTGGTTTGTTTATGAGAGGAAAAACAAAAAGGAGGAAGGGAGGGAGGGAGGGAAGGAACAGGGAATGCCAGGTAGATCACTTGAACAGATAATTGCTTGGATTCCTTGTGCCCTTGGCCCTGAAATGGGGAGATGTAGGAGGGAGCCCAGGGACCAAGGCCCCAGGCTAGGTGATAAGTGGGAGTACCTCTGTTTGCACCATGTTCACCCTCCGTGACCGCAGCTCCCTGACGCAGTTGTAGATGTCTACGACCCCTTCCCTTTCGGCCATGTCCAACATGATATCAATGACGATGAAACAGCCAGTCCTCCCTGCACCAGCACTGAATGAAAAGGGGGGTCTGTCAGTGGAGGAAGAAGGACCACACTGCTGCTGCTGCTTTTTAAATTTTTTATCGAGGTGAAATTTACATAATATAAAATTAAACCTGTTAAAAGGTACACTCCAGTGGCATTTAGTGCTCCCAAAATATTGTGCAACCATCACCCCTCTGAAGTTCTAAAACATACTCATCATCCCCAAAGGTGGCCCTGCACCCATCACCCACTGCGTTTCCTTCAAGAGGCTCTGGAGCTCTGCTTACCTGCAGTGCACCACCAGTGGGCCTGCACTGGGCGGGCTCTTGGACTTGACTTGCCGCACGAATCCCAGCAGGCCGGTGGCATGGTAGGGGACCCCATGATCCGGCCAGCCAGTGAAGTGAAACTGTCTGATCTCTCGGATTTCATGCACACCTCTCTGCAGTAGTTGGTTAGCCAGAACAAGGAAGAGAACAAGGGAAAACAAACCACACATAAGCACAGATAGCTGGGGGAGTGGAAACAGTCCCCAGGTAGCAAGTCTGGGGCTAGGAAACAGCGGACTGCTGGGGAAAGAGGCCATCCTTAGATCTCACACACAATGTGGAAGGCATTGTACCCTTAGGAAGATGTCTGGGTATGAAAGGGAGATGATGTTTGGGGAAAATGCTAATTTTTAGGTGTAATTCCAGCAAATGGATGAATTGGTTGGGTTGTTTGAAATTCCTTTCTAAAAAGTAGACTATGTTAAAGGTTTGTCTCACTTAGATCACAAGGTGGCTGGTGAGGTGAGAGTCTGTAGAGAAAGAGGCACAGAAGAGGGGCCTGAAGAAATTAAAGGATGTCTGTGTGCTCAATACCAACTCCGTGTTGGGGCTTTCCGGCTTCCTGGTACCTCTCACAGCAGGGACTGGAGTGGTGCACACTCACTGAGCATGCTCAGATGATGCTTGCAGTAGGAATGAATGAGGACACCTTTCCAACTAGACAGGTCAGAGAACTCATTTGCATTTACAGCTCTGTTTGTTAGGTTTCTCTTTTTAATGTGGGTAAATATTTTACCCATTCATCCATTTGCTAGCAATCTGAGTGACTACACCGCCCCAGGCATTATGGGAGGTGCTAGGGCTACAGAAATATGTTTTTGAGTGGCTGTCACAGTCTGCTTGTGGCAAACAGGCATGTAAGCCAATATATACTATGGGAATCGAAAGATATTTTTGCTGGAATTCTATGCTAGGTCAGTAAATCGAAGGGGAGCTGCCTGCCACTCAACTGTAGTGAAGGCAGAAAGAAAGAGACTTTACGGTTTGCTCTTGGTTTTAATTTACTTTTGTTTTGAGAATAATTAAGGTAATTTATACGTGTCAATTTTGTTTTCTAAGTATAAGCCTATATATTAAGACTGTGTTTTAAAGCAAAATACTGTTTTGAAAACAAAACCGGAATCAACGCTGCATGTACATCTAGGATCAAATTAGACTTTCTTCCTTCTCTCATTCCATGATCATTTTCTGAACCATTTCTGCATTTGGTTTTATTGTATCTTAAAAGTAAACACTCATTAACCTTATCACTTTCACCATCAATCATTGTTCACACATACTTAGTGAGCAAAGGAGAAATTCAGAATTTTTATGTGCTTTGAAAGACCAGAAAAGCAAACAACTGCAGATTTCGAGATAAGACTTGCTTGGCACCCATGTGTTAACATGTCTTCATTTAATAACCCACAAATGCTGAAGCTTTACTTCTCTGTGAAAATGCCATTCTTTACTAGAGTTTAAGCTATAAGGAATTAAGCAGTCGGGGATTCACAAATGCAAATCAATATTGTTGTCTGCTAAATAGGCTCTGTGATCCCAGAGTAGTATGATTAGGTGGTTAGGAGCCCAAATTCCTTATCCCTAAAACCAAGGGAATGTTTGCCAGTGCCATGGTCTCCCTTAGAAAACATACAGCTGAGGCTGTGTCACGCTCAAAACCCCTAGAAAGCTCCCCCAGCTTTCTGCATGATGACCCACATAGGAGTGATCCCATTTTGGTGGTATGCATTCCCATATATGAACTGGGAAAGCTTATTGACGGTAAATACTTTATTCCAAGGGGGAAAAAAGGGGCATATCTTTCTTCATGTCCTGGTGGGTTTTTGGGGTGTGGGGTTTTTGGGGAGTGGGAGCATGGGGTGTGCTTCTCTCTCTAGCTTTGTTAGATTTGAGTTCCAGCATCCTCAAGTGCTGAACTACAGCTCTCAACTGATCTAAGACTCTTTTTCTGAGCAAGGTAAATATCAGTTTCTGGAATGTAGAAAACATTTCTCAAAATTAAACCTCCACCCTTGAATATGTTTGCTATTGACAAGAGTGGCAAAGGAAATGGTTTCTGATCCAGTTTTCATTCTTGTTCATTGACATAGCAGTGTCTCCTTTTTTCTGTTTTGGAATGTAATACATTTGGGGAAGAACATCATAGATGTCACCAGTGATCACAGCCCAAATACCTCCCAATTTGATACTATTACTTCCTGATTTTTCATCATAACAAGCATTAATGTTATATACAAAAATGTGAGAGTCACTTAATATTTTTTTTTTTTTCTTTTCCGAGACAGGGTCTCATTCTGTTGCCCAGGCTGCAGTGCAATGGTGCAATCATGGGTCACTGCAGTCTTGAACTCTTGGGCTCAAGCGATCCTTTAGCCTCAGTCTCCCAAAGTGCTGAGATTAACAGGCATGAGCCACCACACCCAGTTAGTCACTTAACTTTGACCCAAGTCATACAATAGTCCCTGGCCCAAAGTGGGTGCTTAAGAAATACTTGTGAAATGAATAGTCATGTTCTGTCTTGTATAATACATGTTCTGTCTTGGAGACAGGAGGATCATCTTCTCATGCCCTTTCTGAATCCTAGGCAGCTCCTGGGTAGTGAGAATTCAGTGACCATTGTCAACTTTGTTTCTCCCAGAATAGGCAGGGATAGATTCACCAGATAGCCTAAATGCATGGAGACTTCAGGGGTGTCTTCCTTCTGACACTCTGGGTACTGTGTATTATTTAAAATCTGTTTAGCTTGGAATCATCAGCTATGTGGGAAATAAAAGACAACAATCAGATGCAAAGCAGGAATTCATGAGTTCCAAAGTGCATTGCATCTGCTTGTTTTGCAGAGCAGAGCCCAAATCCATTTTCACCTTTAGGTCCCTTGATGCAACATGCTCTCAAAATAGAATCAGAATTGCAGGCATCTCAAAGTACATGCTTACCTGTTCTCTTCTTTCCTTTCTAATGAGAAAGTTTAAAACCTACAAGAAATGCTCTACAAAAGTACTAATGATTTGTTTTCCTTAAAGATTCCAATTGCCCGGTTAGAAAATCACTAACGTGTCATTTTGATTTCCCCAAATGCATTAACAAGCTCCTTATTCCTTCTCTTCCCTCCACCACCTCTTCACTGGTTGTCTAGTGACTAAAATGACTGGATATTTCAGACACATTTCTGTGCAGCTGGGAATTCAGGGGAGTACAATAAGAGGTTAAAAAAAAAGAGGAAAGAAACAAACAAACCCTTCCTTTAGCTACAGAGATGCATTTTCAGCTTATTAGAGAGCTGACTATTGTTCAAAAAAACTCCATGTTTAAATGATGGCTTTTGGATTATTTTTTTAAAGAAAAAATATTGAGGGTCTTTTATCGCTGTTTTAATGCGGTTATTCATGAGTGCTCTTGCCAACAGCCATACAAAAATCCTCCATGTGTTTTTTTTTTCCAATTCTGCCTAAGAAGGAAAAAATTGACATCAAAGTGTGAGGTTCAGAACTTGAAGAACTGAGTCAACCAGAACTCCTCATTCTTTGAAGTCTCCAAGCTTTCTGCCTGCTTATTAAAAAAGACAGGCTAAGAAAAAAAATGCTAAACAGTATGAGAAACAGATTAAAATAAAGTCTTTCCAGCTTTGTGATTCTATGACAAATTTGGATCTGCAAACCAGGAAAGGTAGTTCAAAACATCAGACTAAATTAGCCAATAAGCAGATGTTGCAATTTCCTTGATTTCCTAAAACTGGTCTTATTCATCTAAAAAGCGCATTTAGATGCAGTGAGAATATAGAGTGGAGAGGAAGGCCAAAATCCAATTCCCTAGCAATCTGCCTATAACCCAGGTCTTCCAAGAAGACCTGCTACTATTACATGAGTAGAAGCTAACAAATTCACACCAAGATCCCTAAGTCCAGGGCAGCTGTGCAGGGCTCGGTTATGGAGAATCAACTCTGGATAGAAAAGTCTGTGGATCTTTGGAAGGCAGAGTGTTCCTCAGCCACATCACCTCCACTTTCCCCAGAGCCTACCTGTGACACTTCTCTGGATGGACTGCAGTTTGCTTCACCTCCGGCCCCTCCCTATGTCAGCAGAAAGAGGGGGAATAAGGAAATTCCCTGTTATGCCCTACAGTGCTTCCCAGAGAAGAAGCCCCATCCATGCACATGGGATGAGGCAGGGCAGAACCAAAGCAGAACATTCACCGACCCAACACCAGCGACTACAAAAGGGGAAAACCAGTATGGGAGTGAGCATGAATGAATGCGCTGGTTCATGCAAGAGTGTCCCATGTCTGATGGAGATCAGTCACTTAGGTTTCCAGGTAGGTCACTTCCACCTGGAAAATCCATCAGTCCACATTAAACCAGAGGTTTGGAAAGCCACAAGGAAGCGAGAGATTCCAGGAGGAGTTAGGACCTGTGTCTCAACACTGATACTAACTCCCTACTGGGAAATGCATATGGACATACACCAAGAAGGAAATTTACCAAACTGGAAGGACATTTATCAAAATTTAGCAAACTTTGTTCTGTGAACGAAGAAAGAGAGACGGGCAGAACAATATCAACCAGGGAAATAAAATAAACAAATAGACATTAATTTTGGTTTACTTGCAAAATATAGATTCTTATGAAATGAGAATGATTTGTTTTAAAGATGGAACTGAGCTGTTATAGAATCAGAGGGCAAGATGCAATCTTGAGAAACCATCAGATAGAGCCTACCTGCATTGAGATACGAGCATGTGTAAAGTATCCTAGGTAAGTTAATGAGGCTAGTATGGTACCACTAGTGTCTGACCATAGCTTTTAAAAGCAGTATGAAAACTTACCTTTTCAACAGCAAATGTTCTTATCACATATTCTGCCAGTAGTTCTGTTTCTATTAGGGTAACTTTAATGTCTTTATATATCTCTGTGTCATCTGGCCAGTATTTGCAGCATTTGACCTTCAGAAAACATAAAAGAAATTATGGGTTTACAGTTTGGTTTTTTTGGAGTTCCTCCCATGATGGGTCACACTATGATTTATAGGATAAAATTTGCACACAAAAGTTAATTGTATACTCAAGAGGAAGGTCTATTTTTTGTAGATCACCTGTGTTTTTATTCTTCTCAGAAGAAAACAATATTTGAGTTATGGGAGAAGTAAAACCTGGAAAAATGATCTAAGTTTAAAAAATTGTATTTTTACCACAAACATCCCAGTTACTGTAACCATTCATTTCCTGTGCATCTCTACTCAGAGAACGGCCTGCAAAAATAAACTGTGAAGGAAGTTTGCAATATTTTAGCTCTTCTTTTGAATTCTTTCTAGTTTCAGAAAGTGATTGAAAACTTTTTAGAAGGAGTGGGCAGAAAATCAGATTGAACACTAAAGATTAGAATTATATTTTTTCTGAAGGAAGTAGCTAAGTCATTTTCCCAAATTAGAACTACAGATTCATTTTAGTATAAATAAATTCAATAAACAAAACTTCCTAAAATATGAAATTGTCTTTCCATATTGTCTGAAGCCTCTAACTAATCTCAGGTGGGAGAATTTTGCATGCAAGGGGCATTTGATTTCCCTCATTTCTGAGCATTGAAGCACTCCACTGTCATATTTTTGAAATTCTCCTAGCAAATTGTATTTTTTTTTTTGGTAAGAATGTTTTTCTAGACATCAACGAGGGGAGAGCAGGACCAGAGGCTGGGCAGGAACACGTGACCACCTCAAGGCTCTGTCCTTGGCCTCTTCTGCCTCCCCAGGATTCCTGGCATTTTCATCTATTCCTGTCCCTGCCCCTCCATGGATGAATTTCTATTCTGTAACTCTAGCCCTGTTTCTCCATGTGCTGAATTTAATGTTTTTTGTTTGTTTTTGTTTTGTTTTCTTTTTTAGAGACAGGGTCTTGCTCTGCCATCTAGGTTGGAGTGCAGTGGTGTGATCGCAGCCCACTATAATCTTGAATCCTTGGGCTCAAGCGATCTTCCCTCCTCAGCCTCCCAAGTAACTAGGACTACAAGCACATGTCACCATGCCCAGCTAATCTTTTATTTTTTATAGCAATGGGGTCTTGCTATGCTGCCAGGTCTTGAACTCCTGGCCTCAAGCGATCCTCCTGCCTTGGCCTCAAAAAGTGTGGAGATTACAGGCATGGGCCGCTGTGTCCAACCTTCTGAATTTGATTTCTAACTTCTTTTGTGAGCATCTTCCCTTGGAGGTCCTGCCAGCACCTCAAAGACCATAAGTCTAAAAGAGAATTCTTTGCCCCACAGTCATTGCTCTCTTCCTGACTTCCTATGTGACTGCTATGACTCCCTTAATCAACCCATTCCTTCTCCCAAACCCAACCATTTGCCAAGGCTAGGAGTATCTTTGAAGCAGCTCTCAAAGTGTATTTTCCAACTTCTTAATCCCTCTGCCACAATCCTAAATTCAGGCTCTACTGTCTTCCTGCATGGGCATTCTATGTGTCCCAATACCAGAAAAACTCTCTCAATGTGTAATCCCAGTGCCATTTACTTGTTCTGCTCAAGAATCTCCTATTTCTAACTACTTTCTGAAACTAAATACAAATTATTTGGCCAGGCAGGTAAGAACCAGTTTTTAAATATGGCCCCAACCAGCATTTCCAGCCTTATCTTTTATAGCTCTCTTTTCTATGCACATATATTTTATGTTCAAGGACAAGTGTTTGCCCTGTTCCCCAAACGTACCCCATGATCCAAACTCCTACTCGCACCATTCCTTCTGTTCAGAATATTCTCCTCCCATCCATTTCTTCCCAGTTGAAGATTTTTTGCATTCTTTAAAGTACATCTCACATGCTGCACTCCTTCAAAGACTCCTCCATAGATGTGAGCTCTTTTTGCTGCCCTGATGAAACATGCTTGTTCTGACCCTGGTATGATGCCCTTCTTGCACTGTTTGACTGTAAACTTATTCCTGGCCAGCACATAAAGGGTGTTGTTTTGCTTATTTCTGCAAACCCTGCAACACCTGATCGCTGTGTCCTGTGCGCACTAAATATGCAATGTATATATATATAAAACTGAATTTTATGCAGAGAGTCACAGAATCAGTGTAGGAAGGAAAGTCCCAGACTGGGAAAGTTTACAAAAGAAATCTGAGCTGAGAGGACCTCTCCCAGAATGCCAACCCCCTGAGGTGCACTGATGTTCCCCCATGAGCTATGTGGCTGGTTATTTCAGCTGCCTCCTTGTGAAACTTTCTGGCCATGGATTCAGTGCCCTTCCAGGGAAGCCTCATTACCTTTAGTTGGCAAGACGTAAACCAGATACGCTAGGAGTTGCAGATACTGTAAAGCAGGAGACAATGATGGTCCCTGCCCTCAGTAAGTGCTCAGCCTTCTTTGGAATCTTTTCCCCCCTCATTATGGGAATATTATTTGTGACTTTATAAAGGGCTTATCTATAATATCTCAGAAATTTACATCATGGATACCTTTGCTCTATCAAAAATATCCCAGAGTAAGAGAGACCTACAATTTCTCCTTTCCCAGATGTAAAGTCGGTTTGAGCAGATCATGTATATTTGTGGAGATGTCTAATTTGACAGTAACAATGATTTCATTTCAAGAGTGTCCAGCACCATACTTTCACGATGCCAGTTAGCAAAGATGCTTATATGGGACATACTAGATTCTTCTGTATATTGGGGGATTAGTTTTTACCTTTTTGTGACTTCAGTTATGCAAGCAGAAGGTAGTGGGATAGATATAAAACTACATATATAGTATACAGGCACACTTTAAAAATAATTATTGATGAATAAATATACACTTTAAAAATTCATTTATTTCTCTGAAAATGACAACTGAACAAAACACACACACCCGCAATGTATGTTATACCAGGTTTATCTTACCTAATAAAAACACCTTATCAAGAT
Organism: Gorilla gorilla gorilla; assembly: GCF_029281585.2. Lineage (NCBI taxonomy): Eukaryota > Metazoa > Chordata > Mammalia > Primates > Hominidae > Gorilla > Gorilla gorilla. The sequence goes on from NC_073241.2 coordinate 41,894,749, forward strand.
TTATCTTAAGTAATAAAAATGATTTTACTAATTACAAGATGCAATTGATGTATGATATTTTGGATGGTCACCTAGTCTTCCATTTAGACTCTTTAACCTCCTTGTTCTCGAGTTTCAAAAATACGACAGTGGAGTGCTTCAGTGCTCAGAAATGAGGGAAATCAAATGCCCCTTGCATGCACTGAAAGCTCGGTTTCTTTGGGATTATTGGGAGATACGCTCCCAACTCCTTCAACTCCCTGGAGCGAGCTCTGGTTCCATCCGAAATCCGACCCTGGGCCCTCCCGGGCTGGCTGTCCCCCGCACCCAGTTCCAGGCTCTCAGGCTCCTGGTGTCCCGCGGCCGGATGAAGCCGGGCGCCCCCGCGCGTCGGCTGCAGGCAGCAGCCGCCAGGGCTTCCAACTTTGGCCGCGCTTCCGCGGAACAAGTGCCGCCGCTCTCCCAGCGAAGCGAGGGAACAATGAAAACACCGTCTGCTCTCAATTGCTCGGCACGGTGCTGACTTCGCACCGCCCGGATGCCTCCGACCGGGCGGTAATTGCGAGGGAGGAGGCGCGGGGCCGCTTCCTTCTAGAATGCGTGCTGGGCAAGGCCCCTCCGGAGCACAGGCACCTGGCGGGGCGGGCCCAGAACAGGCGGCCCAGGCATTTCGAATCCGGTCCTCCCCATCTCATCTCCCAGAATATCCCGAAATGGTTTGCCACATCTGTTTTCAGCCTCCTAAAAGCCCTTCTAAATTGGGTTTCTTTTAGTATCTTTTTAACTACTTGGACTTGTGTCAAGTTATTATTTTACTTAAAAAAAAAAAAGTTAAAGGAAGACAAAATATGCTTCGTTCTCTCTGCATTTAGAGTTTCCGTGTCTGGAGAGTGTGGGGCTCGCAGTCGCTTCCTGTCCTCTAAGGTCTGCATACAGAGATTCTGGAACTATTGGTTTGGAGGTGCCCGATGGAGCCCAGGAACCAAGGAACGGGAGGCGCCCCTGCTCTGATCGTGCGCCTGGCTTGGCTGCCTCCTGCAGCCCAGCGCTACCTGCACAGCTTCTAGGGGAGGCTGCGCCTCCCACGCATCCTAATCACGTAAGGCGGCAGCCTCCAGCCCAGAAAGCAAGGTCCAGAAACAGATCGTCTAATTACCTTAGTGCCCTGGTGGTGGTTCCACCAGGCCATCAATCAGGCTAACAGTCCCGAGCCCTGCCACCTGCTCATTACTGCCAGAGGGCGGCAGGAATAGATGTGTGGTCCCTGCTCCAAAGGGGTGATCCTTGTTGGCTTTAAAACTCACAAACACGAAACAGCACAGAAAGCGCTATAACTCCAGGATTTCTAACTTCCTGAAAAAAGATCTTTGAGGTGGGCCATTTTAAACCAGCAGCCCAGATAATACCCAGGTAAATTAAAGTCAGAGGATGGCTAGGGGCCAGAGCTGTGGCTCCCGAGGCTGCCATCACATGACTCTAACCTTCAGGGCATTTGACATGACTACAGCAGCCGTTATCAAAGTGAAGCAGGCATGAGACTCCCTTGGAGGGATTCTGAATAAATTCGGTAGGTCTGACTTTGTGGGGCCTGAAAATGTGCGCTTTGAACAAGCTCCCAGGTGATGCTGTGGTCTCTGGACCACACTGTGGGTAGCAAGGATTGAGACAGCACAGCTGCAGTCTTGCCAGGCTGGAGTGCCGGCTCTCACGCAGTGTGGACGTGAGCTTGAGGGGCTCACTGGAGTTTGCTCAACTGCAGAAGCTTCATCTGTAAATAGGACATGATTATAAGTCCTATGGCAGAGAGTTCTAAGAAGTCAGCAGTTCCCAAATTTGCCTGCACATTACAATCACTTAGCTGGGGGGAGGGAGGTCTTAAATTCTACAGCCCAGGCCATACTCTAATTAAATCATAATTTCTGGGGTGGGACAGAGGTATCAGTAGTTTATTGAAGCCCCCCTCTCCCCAGGCCATTCTGAAGTGTAGATACATTTGGGAACCACTGGATTAATTGATACAATGTGATGAAAACATTTAGCCATGTGCCCAGTTTATCCAAAAATGGAAATTGAACAAATGAAAATTCCGACTATTAAGTGATCGTTTTGTGATCTGGACCCTAGATGTCTACAGGAATTCAGAGGCCGAGGAGCCCATGGAGGCCTGGAGAGAGGAGGCAGGGTGTCCCGGAGAAGGAGGAGGGCAGAGGTGAGTACTGACAATTGTGCATGGCTTATGATGGTGGAGGGACAGCTAGGGGGAACCCCCTGCTGATTCCTCTCTTCCTCAAACCTTATCTGACAAGAGGAGAGAGAGGGAGAGAGGGAGAGAGAGATTGGCATGTCCATTTGCCTATCAGTGTGGTTTGATTAACTCCCAACACAATAGGTGGTTTTGGGGAACGGGATTCAAATCAAATATAGCTGCGAGGAATCTCAGAGACAGTCAATTTCCAAACACTCATTTTCAAGATCATTGCAACTCCCATCCACCAAGCAGTTCCTACTTTGAACTGGACACACTGGATGGCTGCATTCTGACATCTGTGGCCTCACTTAGTGGATGGAAGAGCATGTGATTTGCCCAGAAGAGACCTAGCAAGGGCCAGGCTGGTCTCGATCCTGTTCATTCCTTGTATTTCCTTGTGCTCTGGAAGGAAGAAGCAACGGGCAGGGCTAGGGAGTGCAAGTGGCTTGCTCAAGGCAATAAATTAGATGGTGGTGAAGGAGAGGCTGAAACGCAGGCTCTGACTCCAGCTACAGGGCCCTTTGGGAGGATGGAACTCAAGGTGCTTTACACTTTCCTCAGTTTTACCAGGAGGCTTGGCCTCTGGAACAGAAACAAAGTAGGAAGCCTTGAAATGCCTTCAGCTGCCTTTTGCGGGGCAGAACTGAAGACGGGTGGAGGGGTGCGGCAGGAGAGCAGAATGCACGCTCTGAAACCATCCTCCTCCTTTGTCCGTTAGCACAAGCTGCTGCGTTTCTACTCTGCCTCCTGTGTCAGCAACTCTCCCCATCCACAGGAAGGAGTCTGGGCAGAACTGAAGGTGTGTTTATGTGCATGCGCATGAGTACTCATTTTGCTAAGAAACCCATGATGAAGAAGGACTAAGAAATGTAATTGTTAGCTCTTAAGTTGGGGGCACCATAATGCGATCCAATAAACACAACTTTAAAGGGGAAGAAGGGATGAAAAAGAATAAGGCAGTTACAAGTTTTGATTTCTCAAGAGTTTTTAAGAGACTCTTCTTTGTTTTGAAAGAGATATCCAAACCGAGTATCCATACTTCTATTAATAGTTGTGTTTGGGCCCGCTGAGAAGAGGGTGGATGGATATTGGATAGTGAGAGCAAAAACACTGCCATGAGGCACAGCTACCACACAGAGCCCAGCCAAGAGCAGCTGCCAGCTTTGTTTCCAAGATAACAGATTTATTGTATCCCCAAACCTTTTGGTTTAGAGGTCTCACAGGAATAAAATATTACTCATTTAAATATCCTGAGGACACAGATTGCTCTGGTCTCAGTGTGATGGAGTAAGATGCACATGGGTTTTTTTCCCATCTACCTTGTGATGTTGCAGCAAGTGACTTACACTCCCTGAGCCTCAGTCTTCTCATGCGGCAAGTGACTTCCACCCCGAGCCTGTTTTCTCATGCATAATATGAGATCCTATTATTAACTTCTTAGGGAGGGTGTGAAGATTAGATGAGATTTTTTAAAGTATATATAAAGTTGCTGATTAAGTACCTGGCTTATCATAGCTTTCCTAGATTCTTCCTTTCATACTGGCTTTATTTGGAAGGGGGACCTTCCTTGGGAAACATCCTTGAAGATTATTTCAAAACTGGCACTACATCAAGAGCTTCTGGAAGTCTGGATAGTTTCAGTTTGGGAAATAACTTCATATCATAAGTAAATCTCTCTTTCATGCCTTTACGGTCCTGCCTTAAAGTACCCTCACAAAGCGTCTGTTTTCCAATTGCATCTGTTCGTTAATGTTGTTATTTAATGGGCATACAATACTTATAAGCACAAGGCCACATCTGTACCCACAACGCTGGTTTTCATCAGCTGTAAAGAAACATGCAGCCTGGTACCCTTGTGGAATTTTAAGTGTTATCCTACAAACCACACGAGAAATCTGTCTTGTTACTTTTCTCTCTTACCTCATCTTGATGAAAACTTAATCAGAAAGCAGCATCACTCAAACTACAACCAGACTTTCAGGAGACATGTTATTTCCACTGCTTGTTCCCCATCTTATTCAAGAGGTTCAGCTTGACTTTTAGCTATTCCCCAAATGTAAGTCCTCCTGCCAGGGGAGGGAGATTTGCCACCAGCAAGGGCAATAAACAGAGAGTGTCACATACTACTCTACAGATTATTCTGAAATAAGAACTTCAGAAACCTTTTGAGCAATGACATTATTAGAATACATATATATGCCGCCAGGTACATCAGAGAGGATGTTTCTTAGAGTGGTACATGATATATCTGTTGAGAAAAGAAATCCGTATTTTCTGTCATTGTCAGTCTTCACATGTGTCAGGGTCACAGTATAGATCTACAACTTTGTGCCAGTCACAGAACTGTTCTGGCCCTCAGTTTCCTTATGTGCCAAAGACTAGATCACATGCTGGTGAAAACGATTCCAACTCCTAACGCTATCTGATTATATGCCCGCTCCCATTAACTTTGTGGGGTAAGTACTATTATCCTTATTTTACAAACACGTAACGTAAAGCTGGGAGAGATTAAGAGATAGGAGACCTAAGGGACCAACACTGTGGCTGCAATGAGGGAAATCCTGTGCTTAGCTCCGGGCTGTGGTGTCCAGGCTGTCCTGCCAGTCATTCAGATAGCCCTGAAAGCGCATGACAAGCAGAGCCCGGACTGGGCATTGCTGGGGATGCAGAGAGCAAGGAGACATAGTTCTAATAGTGACTAAGAGACAGATGTGTAAACAAACTCAACTCAAGGCAGAATAAGGGGCAAGTTGACTGGTCAAGAGCACATTCCCTAGAGCCACACTGTCTGGGTTCAAAGCCAGGTCCCATTTATTAGCTGTGTGACCTTGGCTCCATTTTCCCATCTGTAAAATGGGATAAGAGAGTTGTTATGAATATTAACTCAATTCTTTTCCTTGTAAAGCACCTAGAACATGCTCAGCACAAGTTAATATTCATTAAAATTTTAAAAATGAAAACTGCTGTTGGCAGTCAGAAGTATGCTAATTCCAAACAAAGGTATGCAAAGCTTCATAAGGGAAACTACCTTACAAATGAGACAGAAATATGGAGTGCTGTTTCTATGGGTGGATATGGAAGAGAGGGATATTCTAGACTTGGGGAGTTGGCAGAGGGCAGCTGGAGTGGTCTTGAGGCTCTGGCAGGTGGGGGCTGGGAGGGTGCGATCCTCCGACAGCAGCAGGAAGCAGTCACTATTTCGTGACTGTCAGCTGCTTCTGAGGCCCTTCTCGCTGCACTTTGATGCTACACTTTGAAATAAAGGGAATTGTATTGGGAAGGAAAGTTTGTATTCAACAGGAGCAGGAGGACACAGGAATGGGTTTTCTGTAGGAGCAGTGTTTTTAAAGGGTACCTAGTTCCTTTGTGTAGGTGTATGTAATCACTGCCACCACCATGGGGCTCTCTGCAGCTGAGGCAGCTGCCCCGCTGGGATGGGCTGCTAAGTGCAAGGTGTGAACTAATTGCGACAAGGGATGTGTGAGTAGGTCGGATATGGCAGAGCTGGGAGCAGTTGGGGCCGGGGATCACCCAGGACTAGGTGTCAGGCAACCCCATCACCAGCGGCTTGCTTGGATCCTTCACACTGCTTGAGAAGAGGGCAGCAGCTTCAGGACTGGGGTGGCAGGATAACAGGCACATATCAGGGTTCCTAGAGCTGGTGAGCTCAGGCACTGGGTCTCCTGTGTCTCCCAAGTTGCCAAGATGTGACCTCTCTGACTTAGTCAAGACCTGGGAAAATTCTTGAAACACACACACGATATTCTTTTCTTCTAGATAGAAGGATAACATTTTATTTTTAAGAACCTCGGATAAAGTTTTTATAGCCTATCTTAAAAATGAACATTTAATGATGACACAGTGGGCTGTAACAGAAAGAAGCCTGGCAGGCAGGCAGCAGGGCTTGGGGCTAATCCTAGCTGTGTTCCAATCTAGCTCTGTGAGCTTGTGCAAGTCACTGAACCATTCTAGTACTCAGTTTCCTTACTGGCAAAAGAGGATACAAGACCATATGATTATTAAAGGTATTCTGAGTCCTACAGTTATCTGATTATGTGATTCTAGAATGTGGTTCTTTGGAAGCCTTAGGAGTCAGGAGCATGGGTTCCAGAGTTCAAATCCTGGGTCCCACATTAACTAGCTGTATGAAGTTGGACCAATTTATTAATGTCTTTTAAGTTTATTATCTGGAGAATAGAATAACAATCATGTCTATTTCTTAATCACTCTGATGAGCTAAAGACTCACCACATTGACTTACCCATAAGAAATGTCCAGTAACTGTTAGTGGTGGTCACCATTACCCCAGCACTTCTGCTACTGAGAAGGGAACAGCACTCAGTATAGAGCTCCAGGTGCTCCATTTATTGTAACACACAATGCTTTATGGTCTGTATCAGTGTTAGGAAGATAACAAGCTTTAATTTCAGAGGCATTAATCAGGGCTAAATGCCTCTGAGACAGTCTGAAGTGCGTACCTGTCCCAGTTCATCTCTTTGAGGAAATAAAGGGCTCTAGGGGTGAAGGAAGGAAGAAAGGAAGAAGAATTTACAAAAGACACGGGTCAATCTGAGTCTCACCACCCTCACTCTCTTCCTTAGTTTGTCACAAGGAGCTGCTAAACAGATCAAAAGGCATTGAAGGATGGAGTGACATGATATATGACCTGCCCAATCCTTGACTGCACATCACATAAGCAGTCCTAAGATGTGAAGTATATGATGCCACCAGTTGAATGGATTGAAGCTCCCACACGTACACTGTTGGTTTCAGATTCTCTACTCTACAACATCAGAAAAGAATCTATTTTTGGTGAGATAACAAATGTGCTATGTTACTCTAGAATAAAGACATCTGTTTACTTACAATTTTAAGTGATAAGAGTTCTGCTTCTATTTTACAGTAGACAATCTAAAGCTAAAAGATGTAAATCCAAACAGTGTCGGGTGTTGAAACATCTACTCCCAGCTTCCTTTCACATCCCCTTCTGCAGGCAGTGTTCCCCACTGTTCATCCCTGGTCTCCTGCAGTGCGTCTGTTTCAGACTGTGCTTCTTTATACAAAGTCCTAGCAAGTAATCCAGTGCAACACCAGGGGGCTAATTCACCTCTGCTTCCTCAGCTAGTATTGGCCAAGGTGACCAGTCCACTTTTGGAACTCAGCAGCACCCCCACAATTTTCAAATAATGTTACCCAAATGCACGTTCCTTGTCCTGAGCTCTACAAACCTGTAATTCAGGCATAGGGAAGCAACTGACACACTATCTTCTTGTTGGGTATGAAGGGGTTTTTTTGCATAGATTTCACGGCAGAGGTGTGTCCAGACCTGTTCCACCTTCTCACTGCTAGAAACCTGGTCCTACAGACAGGGAGTGGTAGCTTATGCATAAGTTGCTGTCTTTCTCTGGTCTTAGACATGTGGCAGGCACTTTCAGAGAAAAAATTCTGAGGCAGTGAATTCTGGTTGTCTGTAGCCTACTGAATTACATTCCTCCTTATTTATTTCCTTAGTTCATGAAACTAAAGTAGAGATACTGATGTCTTTGCCACTTTGTTAGTCTGAACGCAGTTGTGTAAAGGCTCTATCTAAAACCAGTTACTGGATTTTTCTGTTTCTTTGGTCCTATCCTCCTGGGAGAGGCCCCAGTGGTTACTCATGTATTTATGTGGCCAGACAACCCTAAGCCTTCTAAGGCAGAGGAAGGGCTCAGGGAGTAGATTTGGAAAGTAGAGAAAGGAGAAAAGAATTCTGCCTTCAAGAAAGGACCTCATTTACTGCTTTTCAGCAAATTGTTCAAGAATAGGATATACCTGCTGTGCGCAAAACGGGAGAAAAACTGACTTTCAAGGGCTCATGAGCAGAACAAGGAAGGCAGGCTATTGCAGCTCTGAGACTGTCCCATATTGCGTCCAATGATGGTGCCGGGAAACTCCAACTGTGCACACCCGAGCAGGTAGGAATGTGCTGGAACCACACTGTAAAACCGCTCAGGCTGTGATGCATCGGTCCCAGGTGCACTTGTCCATCTGCTACACATGCAGGCTCCCTGCCCTCTGAAGCACTTTTTAGATACAAAGGCAGGTGACCACCTGTATGTACCCCAAAGACTGTGGCAGACAAAGTTAGAGGTGACAGAGTGACACAACAGAGGCCCCAAGCCCAGGCCAGTAAAATGGCAAAGAGACAAGAAGTCCACGCACAGATGTAAGTGAGGATTTTCCAGGGTCGGCCAATTATGGCAAAGCAGCAAGAGTGCCCATTGAAGGCTAGCGACAGGGCTCCACAGGGGTGACCATGGAGGCAGGTGCCCAGGCACAGGCGTCTCCATAGGCTCAGCTGGAGAATGTGAAAGAGCTGATCTGCACACAGCTCGCAGTTACCTGGAGGAGCCAGGAGAGCATGCTCAGAGCAGCACTTGTTATTCAGACCTGCAAATTTGCTTTGATCCTGTAATATCCTGCCACTGTGGCAGCATGAGAGATGGCTGACACAAAAGTGTCAGATGACTTATAGCACGTAAAGAATTGTCTCTGAAGCCTGATTTGTATTTCATCGATATTTGAGTGAAAACGACTTCTGCTTTTTTTTTTTAAAGGGACATAATGGATTAGGCTGAATTACCAAGTATTTAATACAAAAGGATTAATTGGGTAGGCTAAATGTAGATACATTTCTGTCATTTCAAACAGGTGTAGTGACCTTCACTCACATCCTTAGTGAATATATTATACATACTTGTATGGCTTCAGATTCAAGTCTCTTCTTCCAATGTAGAAGAAATCAACAGAAGGAGGGCAGTACACAGAAATTCCCCTCATATGCACTCAGTTATTTTGCAGCAGCTTACATGTTCCTCTGTAATTATTCTTCCACCTCTCCCAAAACAGTCACTTATACTTTCTCTGTGTCCAGCCTTTCGGGGTTCTGCTCACAGAAGCCTATGGTCTGGCAGGGAAGGCAACATGGCAGCTGAAGGTGTTTTGTTCCTTCTCGTGTACAACCTTATGTAATACCTCTATAATTGGGTTGTACATGTCTTGAAGGATCCTCTCTTTTATTCTCTGGCTTTTGCCTAAAGTAGGCTGAGAGGTCGCCTGATGCCTGCACAGTCACTGGCTGCATGCATACCAGGGAGCAGAACCAGCAGGAGAGATGAACAGACTCCAAGGGGTTAAGGTTTCTAACACCGGCAACAGCAGAGACACAGGAGGCATGAGAAACAGATAGGAAGATGATCCTGTCTTCCCCACAGGAAATTCATTCATTCATGGTGACAACTCACCAGAATTCAGAACAAGAGAGACCATGGTCTGCACTCAGAACAAACAGTGGCTTGCTGCTCCCAACAAAGCAAAGAACATTTCTGAAATGGAGATAGGGATGTGTGTGTGTGCATGTCCAAGTGTATGCATATGTGTGTGTGTGTGTGTGTGTGTGTGTGTGTGTGCGTGTCATGTGCATACATTTGGGAAGAACCTCTGATCAGATATGGGGAATGTGAAAATTGTAAAAGAGATCTAGTCTGGTTACTCACGCAGGCAAATGTGTGTGTGTGGGGGGAATAGCTAGCCTTAAACAAAAATGTGCGTGTGTAAATATGTTGTGTATGTATGTATTTGCAGGAATACTATCAGAATAAAGTTTACAGAGGTTGGGGTTGGCATATGATATGAAGTTTTATATAAGAAACCTCATTACTCTAAATTATAAAATGCAGAACTTAGTATTTAAAATACTGAATAAGCCTTCAATAAGATTGGAGAAAAAAGTTATATGGTTTTCTCCTTGCTTTAGTCTGTGAGTATGTGTTTTCTTTTAGTCTCATATTTTTCAAAATCATTACCCAGTTTGTAGTCAATTAAGTGTTTCCTGGTTAAATGAAGTTGTTTTATAATTGTATATGTTTTTGCATCTCCTTTGTACCACAGTTTACCTTTAATTAAATGGATTTGCTGTCCAAATTGAATTGACGGATGTGAAACGATGATTCTCTATTGATTAAACACTTTGAGTAAAATAGCCATTTCGTTGCCTAAGGAGATCTTCCAGAGGTAACAGTCACACTTGCAATTATACAGAACACAATGGGGCGTGCATAGATATCTTCATTAAACAATCGTGAGAGTCCTCCAAAGAAACCACATTCTCTCCAAGGACCCCCTCCCTACTGCAGGCAGGAACCCGCTGCGGCCCTGCTGATCACTGGGTAAATATGCTCACCGGGTGCGACTGATTGTGGCAGTTGATAAATTAGGGGGATAGCTATAAGTAATTTTGAGAACTTCTGAAAAGAATATATTTCTTCAAAAATCTTAGTTTACTGTAGTCAGATTAGATTATTTTCAAAAGAAGGTCTATAAATTAGAGAACAGACTGAATATCTTTTATGGTCTGCATAAATTAAAATACAGAAGGATCACTGACAGAATTTGTCTCACTGGTACCTAATCACATGGCAACATTCCATTCCAGATCCTCTACACAATTCATGTGAAAACAGTGCAGAGGACATGGGAGCGGAGGGCTCTCTCCTAAGGGAGCGACAGTCCTCATGTTTTTATCCTGAATCATTCCCCTTTAACAATCCGCACTCAATCGTTTTCTGCTGTTGGTGGTATTCAGAGTGTACAGGAAGCATCAAGGACTCTGGAAGCATATGGATTAAACCGGATCTGGACCACAGATGCTTTTATTATTCAAATGGATGCCGTCACCAAAATGTAAACAGCAAACAGGAAAATATCCCTCATATAAACATGGAATTTTAGAGTTCATATGGATAATTCCCTTCATTCCAAGGTTGCAAAAAGTAAGGTGTGGGGTAAGAATGGGTTGGTTTTCAGTTCACCTAGAAACGCTCACAACACCCTATTCTCCTTGGAGTCACATTCCCCTGCCGCTAGTACCTGGAGGATTTGGGCTATTGGCTGTCCTGGGATTCCACCTACCTGCATCCTGTAGCCGCCAACTGGAGTCTCACTTATATCTGCCCATCCTTACCTTCTCCCCAGAGAAGAGGTCACTCCCATTCCAGGTGAACACCTTTACCTGTGTCCTTGATGCATCCCTAAAATAGCTACTTCCCTTTTCGTCCAGCTTCTCAGCCCATGGCCTTGCTCCTTACTACACTGGGAAAACCACTGTTACCAGGAGAGGGTGCCATCCTGAGTGTGTTTCTGTTTGGTTCAATTTATTTAAGTGTGTCCACGCCTGTCTCTGCTCTGCAGGCTCAGAGGAAAAGGTGTCATCTCTTGTAAGGCTGAATGGAGGACCTGCGCTCAGGGTCCCTTCCCTCCTGGCTCCCTGGCAAAGACTCCGTCCACTTCCCAAGATGTCCAGTCTCTCCCTCTCTTCTGATTCTTTTCCTTAACACATAACTACTGTCAAGGGTCTTTCACCTTATAAATATCCTTTGATCAGAAATGCTCCTCTGTTTACAGCTGCACTCCTCTCTTTTCCCTGCAGGGCTAGGCTTCTGTCAAGTCTACACTCAGTCTATGCATCCTCATTTGCTACTCCTGCCTCAACGCTGCAGGCTGGCTTCAGTGCTTGCCATTTGTACTGAATGCATCATTTGGTCTGTCAACATCCATTTCATCCATTCATCCTTCCTAATGGATCCTTGACTTCCTTTTGGGGAATTACTTCTTCCCTATTGGGTGGCTTGTCAATTAGAGGCCCTGGACAGCGAGGGATGAGCACATGAACCAACCTGTGGGAGTCGGAGGTTCTATCCTTGTTATTAGAATCCTGAGCACAGTGACAAAGAGACCAGAGAGCTCACTGTCTTAGCATCAGCGCCTTGACTAGACTGTCTGGCTGTGAGACCCATTTGGCTCACTAGCCCTCTGGAGCTGTTACCTTCTTTCCTATCTTTTGTAAGCCTTACTCTTCACATCAACATTTTGAGCTTCTAATATTCTTTTCCCTTTTCCTGAAATTAGCCAGAGTTGATTTCTGTTGCATGTAATCAAAGAACTCAGATAGGCCATCACTCTGAAAACACTGAGGCAAAAGGTTGCCAGTAACCTTTTCCTTGTTAAGTCAGATGGTGATTGTTCTGCCTTTGGATGATCCACTCTGTCTCTGCAGTATCTCCAGTGTGGCCCTTTCCCCTTGTCACTTCCACACCCAAATCCTTTGGGGCTCTCTGTCATTCATGAGCTGAAGCCCAATTCCTGATGTGGTATATCCATGACAAGGCCTCAGTTCTCCCTATAATCCCCATTCCCTATCTCCCCTGGTTCATACTGAATCCCTGCAGCTTCCCTCCAGGGTCCTGTGGTTGCCTCTGCCTGGAACACCTTCCCTCCCTCCTTTGCCAATTAATTTTCATTTGCTCTCCCACCTTCTGTACTCAGCACCAGGCACCCCTTGTTCTGAGATGCATTTATTGACAAATCCCTCCAACCTCCACTCAACTCCACAGCTAGATGAGGTGCCTCTTTCATGAACTTCCACAGCATGCTGTGAAACCTTTATCATGGAATTTCATCCCTTTGCTTGATGCCCCCTCCCTGTGTACAGGGACACACTTAATTTGTCTTAGCATCCCTGGCTTTCTTTGACTGCACATTGAGTGGTGTGAATGCAGCATATGCTTATGAACTGAAGGCATCCCCTTCTGTCTTGTTTGTGATTTTCCTCTGTCACTTTTCCTCTTTTCTTGTACCTTTAGTTTGAGAAGGCAATTACATCTTCTTTTCAGACTCCCAGTTACTCTTATGTCTACTCTATCACTAAAAACACACTCCCAACCATTATAATCACTGTCTAGACCCTGTTCCCTTCTAGGTGCTGCTTCATCTCTCTCCTGTGACTCGCTGCTCCAAGAACAAGCTACAGTTGCATCTTTGCTGCACACTTAGCCACTGTTCTACTGCTGCTGGATTCCTGGTTCTATCACCCCATGGGAACTCGGTAAGTACCAAAGACATCTCCAGTGCTAACGGGGGGCACTGTGGAATGGGGAGAGAGCATGGGCTTTGGAACTGGACAGACCAAAGTTTCAATTCTAGCTCTACGCCCTTGGCCAAATTATTTAACCACACCAAGCCTTACTTACTTAGTTTGAAAATAGGAATCTTTAAATGTACTCAGAGGGTAGCTGTGATAAGAGCAATAGGGCTTGTGAAACATTTAGCAGGATGCCTGACTCAGTACATTCTTTCTCTCTACCTTGCTCTCTGATTCCTGTTTACCTGGCCTTTCTGTAGCTCGTGACCTGGTCGCTATCCCCTTCCTGTTGAAATGCTGTCTTCTCTTTGTTCTCATGATCTGGGTCTCTTTGTTCTCGCCCTATTCCTCTTGCTTTCCTTTTTCCAGACTCCATCCCAGCTGTTCCTCCCGACTGCCCCCAGAAACAGATATTCTCCAGTGTTCTGTTGTGAGTCCTCCTCTTTTCTCTTTCCACTTTCTCCCAAGAACTCTGTTCTGTTACAGTGGTTATCACTTTGCATTATACTTTTTTTTTTTTAGATGGAATCTCACTCTGTCACCCAGGCTGGAGTGCAATGGTGCGATCTAGGCTCACTGCAACCTCCGCCTCCTGGGTTCAAGCGATTCTCCTGCCTCAGCCTCCCAAGTAGCTGGGATTACAGGCACCCGCCACCACGCCCAGCTAATTTTTTGTGGTTTTAGTAGAGATGGGGTTTCACCATGTTGGCCAGGCTGGACTCAAACTCCTGACCTCAGGCAGTCCACCTGCTTCGGCCTCCCAAAGTGCTGGGATTACAGGCGTGAGCCACCGCGCCCAGCCGCATTATACTCTTTTTTGTTTGCCTTTTTGTCCCATAGTTTGTGCCATGTCTTTTCATCTTGATATCCCCAGTGCAGCCAAAGCCTAACACACAGTAGATTCTTGTGAATAAAGGGGGACGCTAATATTTCATAGTTTGTTTCTGTGTCTTCAGCTCACATCTCTCTCTTGAGCTTTCTGGAAAGCACCACATTATTGCTCATTCAGCTTCTTAAACTCAGCATGTCCAAGATGAAACACATTGCCTCTCCTTATACCTACTTTTATTTGGGGGTGTGGGGGTGGGCTGGAAAGAGATACCCATTCTTGGTTAATACCCTTTATAGCAACCCAAGTCACAGTGGTAGAAACCCTGGTTCATTCTCAAGTTCTCCTCCTTCCTTATCAGCACCACCTACCCACCATAACACCCAAACTGTATACTCCTCATAAATTCCCAACACCTCTGCCCAAACTCAAGCCCACATCATCTTTCACCTAGAGCCTTGCTCTAACCTCCTAAACGTGTCTCCATACTCTTCCATAGCCTTTCTCAGCCTTTTCTTAATGGTCACCAAGATTGTTTTTCAATACCAATTAGAATACATGATTCACCACCTCAATGCCTCCCATTAAAGTGAACAAGCAAACACACACACTGCCCACTTGCTACCTCTCCTTCCTTCCTAGAAACACATTTCAAATCCTCATCAACAAGCCTGCAGTTAGCTTCCCGGCCTCAGAGTTCTTCCCTCATCAGCTGCATCAGGCAGGCCACTAGCTCTTTCTCCATCTTGCCATTTCCTCCCCTTCCTGTGCTTTCCCTTCCTTATGCTGCTGAAGTGGTTACTGTCTCACTCCTGCCATTTAAAATGCTTCCTCAGCAAAGACATGGAATCAACCCAGGTGTCCATCAATGGTAGGCTGGATAAAGAAAATGTGGTATACACACATTTTCTACATAGCCATAAAAAACGAAATCGGGCCGGGCGCGGTGGCTCACACCTGTAATCCCAGCACTTTGGGAGGCCAAGGCAGGTGGATCACAAGGTCAGGAGTTCAAGACCAGCCTGGCCAAGATGGTGAAACCCCATCTCTATTAAAAATACAAAAAGTTAGCCAGGCGTAGTGGTGGGTGCCTGTAATCCCAGCTACTTGGGAGGCTGAGGCAGAGAATTGCTTGAACCCAGGAGGCGGAGGTTGCAGTGAGCCAAGATTGTGCCATTGCACTCCAGCCTGGGTGACAGAGTGAGACTCCATCTCAAAAAACAAAACAAACCAAAAAAAAAAAAAAAAAAACCAAACAAACAAAAAAAAAGAAAAGAAAAGAAAAAGAATGAAATCATGTCCTTTGGTACAACATGGGTACAGCTGGAGGCCATTATCCTAAGTGAATTAACTCAGAAACAAAACCAAATATCCTATGTTCTCACTTGTAAGTGGGAGCTAAACATTGGGTATACACGGCACAAAGATGGGAATAAACACTGGGGAATATAAAAGGGAGGAGAGAGGAAGGAGGGCAAGGGTTTAAAAACTACCTACTGGGGACTATGTTCACTGGTTGATGGGATCATTAGAAGCCCTAACCTCAGCAACACTAAATATACCCATTTAACAAACCTGCCCATGTGCCCCCTAAATCTAAAATAAAGACAAAATAAAATCCTTCCTCCTACTAAGGTCCAGCTCTTTACCACGTGCTCCAAGAAGACCTAGATTGCCACAGGCAGAATGAGTCCCTTCGTTGGTACTATCACATTCCGAACATGTATCACAGTTCATTGTTGATATACGGTTCTCAATGACCACAGGTGATATTCTTTGAGGACAATGAATTATAACTATCTTTGGATTATTAGTGTCATAGATACAGTAAGTACAGCACTAAATGTTGGGTTAAATTGTGCTGAGAAGGGATTAAAAAGCCTATCTTTGGGCTAATTTGTGAACATGACAAATCGAGCTCTTTGGTTGAACTTTTTACAGAGGGGAACTGAGGTTTTCAGGCAGAGAAAACCTCCAGGTTCACCAGGGCAGCCAGGGAACCATCTTTCCTGGAGGAGCTGGTGTTGAGGAGTCTGTAGAAGGCCTTTCTCCTGCTGCTGATAGCTCAGTATTCGTTAGTGCCTCCTTTCTTGGCTGATGTGCTGGGGGTAGTGGCGTGAAGCCTGGCAGTGCCTGGATGGGAGTCATCACAGGCCACACTGCCAATCTCCTCTTTGACTTCCAGTTTTGTGTTAAAGTTACAGCAATTCTAGTTTAGGAATTGCTGCTATTTCCAGCAGAAACAGATAATTCATGACCTACAGAATTGAAGGAATTCAAGGCAAGGTGCAAACTCCACCATCTCTGACAACAGAGAGGCCGTCCCTGTGGCCAGATTTAGGGAAAGGGTTCTTGACCAATTGCTTCTACTGGGCCTACCGGGAAGGACCCACAGCCTGGTGGTTGTGCACAGGAATGGCTGAGAAGGTGAGTTTGCAGAAGTGGAAACAGGCACAACAGATGCTCAATTTATTCTGTAATCCTTACAGTAATCCCGTGACACAGGAGGGTATTAGTGCATCATTCCCTATGCTTAACAGATGACGAATCTGGGGCTCAGAGATGTTGCAAAGGGCATGGGAAGAGCCAAGGCCTTCTGATTCTCTGACTGACTTACTATAAATGAGGAAGGGCTAAAACTTATACTAAAGGACAGAATATGGCAAGTGACATACAGAGAGGATGCTGATGAGGGAGATAAAATAGCCAGTTGAATAATCAGGTCAGGTTTCCTTCTTAGAAAGGGTGGAATTTTCAATTAGTATTAAAAGAAGGGCCCTGGTTAAGCAGGCATAAGGAGGAAGGCAAGGAGGTGCTGTCCCTGCACTGTCCCAGACAAAAGCCATTAGTCACATGTGGCCATTTCAATTTAAATTAATACAAATGAAATAAACCTCAGAAGTCAATCTCTCAGTCACAATAACCACACTGAAAATACTCAGTAGACCCCTGCGACTAGAGGCTCTGCAGGGACTGTGTAGACCTAGAGCATTCCAAACTGGCAGGGGTTTTCCTGGAGAGCTCCACTGTGCATGGGCCAGACAGCACCAAAAGCACAAGGAATGCAGTGCTGGGCGTGTGTGGCAAATGGCAAATACTTTGTCTGCCTGGCACTTCAAACACTTGTAAGAGAATGCTGGGAAATAAGCTTGCCATAGACTAGAGCCACACTGTGAAGGCACAGAATAGAGGGATCTTGAGGTTTGGGCTTTGTTCTGGATTCGACAGGAATCACTGAAGGATTCTGAACAGATGAGTGGTATGTCAGGAGCCAATGTTTATAAAAATTAATGCAGCACTGACACATGGAATGGATAGAAGATGGTGTTGTCTAAAAGACCACCAGGATGGCTGGACAGTAGAAAGGAGAGCTTTATGGGGGTTATCGGTTTGCAAGCTGGGAAGAGTCTCCAGCACGGACTGAAGGTGCTCTCTCTTCAGAAAGAAGGACAGGTTGGCTTTTATGCCTCACCAGGTCTGTATCACACAACAGAGTCATACGTATCAGCAGGTTTGGGGGGAAAGCTATACATATTTATAAAGGGAGCTGAGCACATGTGCAATAGGTAAACATACATGTACCATACATCCCATGTTCACTTTGGGGTGGGGTTTTTACCATGAAAAGAAAATGGCATTTGGCTCTTTACATCAAAAGGTCAGCTATGGGACACAAAGACAGTCTGTATGCAGCCTCTATGAGTTGCTGAAATGGGCTCAAGGTCTACAGCTGCTTATCAGGAAAGAGTGTTTTCAAGGCTGGTCCTCTGTCCAATCAGAGTTGCAGTGGTCTGGGTTGTGACTCAGAGCTATAGCTCCTATTGGTAGGGAGTTTGGGCATAGGAACTTAGAGGATTTGCCCTGACAGGCCCTGAACCTTCAACCTGTAGGTAACTCTGTTTCCTTCATCTTTCTGTCTTAGTTGATAATGGGGCATCCATTTTGGCCTCTGAGACCACAACAGCACAAGGTGACCACTGTGGATGCTGGGGTGACCAGTGTGAACACCAGGGTGACCAGTGGGGACGCTGCTACTGGGACTGATATGAAAGACTGTGAATTCCCAAGCTGCACTGGAGGCACCTTGAAAACAGGAGGCAGGTGTGCTGTTCACACGGTGTTTTTATGGCTTGACATTGGATTGGGCTGAGTACAAAATGAAGTTTGTTTTCAAGCCTGAATGATAAGAAGAGGTACTGGGGACCAGGAGTCTGAAGATGAATGGACAAGCGTAGTTTCTAAGGTGCTTGGTTTGTGCCAGTTGTGGGACACAGAGGTAGAGATGACCAATGAGCAGTTAAATGCCCAGGGGTAACATGCAGGAGGGAGGTAAGGCTTATGTCAGCTTCATCCTATGATAGGTGAAAGGATGACAGTAGATTGAGATGAGGAGTGTTTGCTGAATGAGCATAAATTATTCAAAGGCTAAGACTGTAATTACACAGGTCACAAAAGATCAATCTTAAATATCAGTTTATGAAAAAGGACCTATGAAAGTAACAGTGAGCGCTCAAGATGGAAAACTGTCAGCAATGTCTACAAAAACAATTTCCCTCTTCCCTTTCTCATGAGTTTGATGTCTTGGAACAACTCAAGAGATTTTGTAGTAAAAACGATTACTAATATTTTTATTCTTATAATTAACCAGTATTTCCACACTTTTTATAAAAGGGCAACCTTGCCTCTCTCTTGCTTCCTCATTGATCCTGGGTTTGGTGGCTGTTGCAGAAAAGAAGACGTTTTTTTCTTGGCTGTGAGAGGGGCACCTGGAATCTTAGTATACCTTCCTTGTATGTGAATTAGAAAGTTGTTAGTTCTGACGTCTAGTGTTCATCGTAAACTTTTCCTTTCATGACTCTTTTAGTGACAAGTACTGTGAGAGGAATTTTAGGGCAGGCTCCTTGGGTGGAAAATATCCAAGAATCCATGTAGGTGGTTTCTTCCCATCTCCTACTGTGATAGAGGTCCACAGCTCTGGTCCCCACTTCTCTCAGCTCCAAAACATTTTATCTTCTGTTATCAGAACTATTCAGAGTGACTCAACAATAATTTTCCTAAATGACTGTGAGACCTCATTTGGATTTTTAATAAACAGTCACATTCTAATGAGGTCTTCATAAAACTGACTAAATATGTTTAGAAATAATTAGCTTAAATTACCGGTGCAAAAAGTCTCCTTTGGGAGTCCTGCAGATTTGGTTATAAGACTTCTGGCAGATGGAACAGCTCAATACCACAACAGAGTTTTTGAATCTCCACACAAACGGTGTAAATGGGAATGCCTGGGAAACAGGCGACTGGATTAAGAAACTAAATGTCCCTCAGGTGGGTTCATTAAAGAGGGAAAATAATCACAACACGTTCCAGCGCCATTTCAATGCCAGGTGTGCAGCCGGTGGCAGGTGCCAGGAAAACCGACAAGGGTCTCTTCCCAGAACACGTGGGCTAAAAGGGGAGGCATGGTGGTGACAAGGAAGTCTTAGATAATGACAGGTCCTGGCAGATGTACCGGGGACCCCGCTGGAGGGAAGTGCAGCATCTGTGTCTTCTGCACCAGGTGCTGCGACAGGAAAGGTCTCCTGGCGGCTCCAACACCAGCAATTAGGGCCGCCTAATGCAGAGCGCTTCAGGGCAAAATGGGGGGAAGCAGGTCCCCAGCTCTGCCTTAATGAATGGCAGCAAGTCTGTGTAAACAAACACGCATCCGCCTAGCTCATGCTTAATGCATGAAGGACGCACTATGTGCGGTACACATGTTAAGTAGGTAGCTATTGCCCTTAAAAACCATGTCATTTTGATTTCTTGGGTGGTTTGTTGTTGTTGTTTTTAAGCTAAAAATGGAGGAGCAATCTGTAAACAAATGTGCAGGATTAACAACGGGAAACAGCCTGGAACAAGGAGAGTGCTTTTCCCATGAGGGAACATGACCTCTTGTCAAAACCCCCAAATCATGCCAGACATTTCAAGGACAGATGCCATAATTTCATTACTAAAGTCAGGCCCATCCAAGGGGCTGATGGCAACGAGGTGGGGCCTCTTCAGAGCTTACCCGTGTCCCCACAAACCTGGTAAGGATTTGGAAGAATTTTTTTTTTTTTTTAATAACCTTACCAGACCTAAAATGGTTGAGTTACTTTAAATCTATGGACTTAGATTTATGGGTAAACCAGAAACTTAGTTACCACCACCCACTTCAGCCACACCTTATTGGAAACAAAATTTCCATGGTTATTTGTCAGAAGGAATAGTTGCTGTCATAAAAATCACCAGTGACTACCCTGGATGTGACGGGTCCAGGTGCCTAATGGAAGGAACAGCAACCACCACTACATAGCATTTTCATTCCTTTTCTAAACCCAGGTCGCTCTGAATGAAACCTGGCTCCCTGCAAATTGTGCCATGTCTCAGACACAGTGGGCTTTAGTGTGTAATTATTATTTTTTGCTGCAGTAATTCTACAGCACAATTTTCTTTTGACTTTTCAACCAAAGACTATGCTGTCCTCATCTTTCCTTAAAGTAAAAGGCTGTATCACACAAAATCAGCTTAACCTCTTAAGCCACTGAGTCCAGACACAGTGGTGTGCTTTGGAATTCCAATTAAGCAAAAAATACATGTGCCTTTATTTTTAAAAATCCAGTAATAGTTGTTATTTAGCAATTATCTACTTTTCAAAATAATTTACTGAGGACTCTTCCTGTAAGCGAGCTCCAGTGCAAATATTGAACGTGTGCATGGGTGCACAACTTTCTGGGAGTGCTGGGATTGTGAAAGGAAGGCACCCGAGAGTGGGCTCCAGGTACCTCTTTCTCCCCATCACATGTGGGTGGTCAGCAAGGATGTGTGAAGTAAATGAAGGAGTCAGATGGGACTATACTTCTCAGGGGAAGAAACACAAGCACATGAAAGCAGATGAAATGTTTAGGCTACATGAGGTGGCTCTGGTGTGCTCCGTGACACTATGGCGAGGTACTCTCTTTATTCACCTTGCTGGGCATTTGCTCAGGGCCCTGGGCCTGGAGGGAGAGGCCGCTGAGCAAGGCCATCTCTTCCCTTCAAGGAACTTGCTTTCCAGTAGAGTTGGCCTTTTTTTTTTCAATAGTCATTAATGTTTTCATAGTAAAAGTAGGTAGATTTGGTGTGCGGAACAAAAAGGGTCTTTTTCTTCAGTCTTAGGTTTGTTGGTGGAAACCTACGGTTACACTAATAGCTGTATTATTGAGTCCTCGGAATGGGCAGGAACTTCTCTAACCTCCTGACATGTGGAAACTCACTGAATCTTTACGAGAACCCCATTAAGCAGGCTGTTATGGACTGAATATTTGTGTACCCCCAAAACTCAAATGGTGAAGCCCTAACCCACAAGTGTGACTGTATTTGGAGATAGGCCTCCAAGGAGATAATGATGGTTAAATGAGGTCATTAAGGTGGGGCCCTCACCCAATAGGATTCGTGTCCTTGTAAGAAGAGACACCACAGAGCGTGCGCTCTCTCTGACACGTTAGGTTGCCGCAAGAAGGTGGCCACATGAAAGCCAGGAGGAGGGCCCGCACCAGAAGCGGAATCCTGCCAGACCCGGATTGGGACTTTCCAGCCTCCAGAATAGGAAGATAGTACATGTCTGTTGTGTAAGCCTCCCGGCTTGTGGCATTTAGTTATGGCAGCCCAACCAGGTGGACACACAGTACTGCTAGTTTCCTCTTTCCAGAGAAAGGTCTGCGGAAGGAGAGGCCCAGCACCCTCTTCTAGGCCGGGCTGGTGGTCCTCCCTGCCTCAGTAGCCTCCTCGCCAGCTCACCTGCACTCCCATGCTGGCTCCCGGCAGAGACATCATTGAAAGAAAGAAATGGTTTCTATACTTTTAGTACATAAAATATTGCTCTGGAAGTGTTTAAACTTTGCATAATAGCCCCATAGTACCTCCCCCCTTGTCTGGTCACTTATTATATCCTTTGTAATACAGATAATTTTACGTAAATCTTACTATCATACATTTTCCTATCCTATTCCTTAATATGTTGGGCTTTTGGTGTCTTACATCTGGCCTCCTTGGACCTACTGGTCTATTCATCTCTTCCTATCTACTATGTGTGGCACCTATAATTTTACCTTTTACTGTAGTCTTGTCTGGTTTTGATATTGAGGTTATACTAACCTCTTAAAATGAAATGGGGGAACAAGTTTTCTTTTCTGTTCTCTTAGAATAATTTTTATAAAATGTATATAATTTATGTATTTTTATATATTTATAAAATGTTATATATTTTTAACATTTACAACATTTGAATTATCTGTTCCTTGAATATTTAGTACCTATAAATACACTGGTACATTTCCATGCGTCAATTTTTAACCAGAATTCGAGTTTAAGATAATTATTATCTACTCAGAATTTCTGTTTCTTTTTGAGTCAGTTTTGGAAAGTCATATTTTTCTAGAAAATTACCTAATTCATCAAATATATTGTTATTCATATTATTCTATTGCAGTACAAAAAAAATCTGCTATTGGCTATATGTGGTTTTTCTCTATTTATTTCTGATCTGTTGCCAGAGGTCCATGTTATTAACCTTTTCACAAAACCAGCTTTTTATTTTGTTGAACTTTATTATTGCTTCTGTGCTGTTTAGTTAATAAATTTCTATACTATTATTTCCTTTTCTCTTTCTTTGGTTTTGCTCTGTTCTTCATCTGTCTTCTTGAATTAGATGCTTAGTTGGTATTTCTTCTTTTCTAATAACAACATTTAAAAACATGTATTTCCTTCTCTGGTACCATGTTATTTGCATCTGACAACTTTAACACTATCATGATACTTTATGATTCACAGTTCTAATTATTTTCTGATTTTATTAGGTGTTTACTTCGACCCTGGAGTTGGCCGAAGTGCTTTACCCCCACAGATCCTACCTAAGTGAAAATGGTGTAACTTCCTTGCCAATTCCCTGGGCTGGCTGGTGCTCCTCTCCCTTCTCCCTCCTCCCTCTCCCTACCCCTACTTCCCCAGTTTGCCCTTTCTCTGAGGGTCTACTCTTTGTGGGTTTTGGTTCTGTGTGGCAGTCAACATCTAAATTCTTAGCATTGTACATGTCCACATTATTTCCTGCCCTCAGTGGGCTTTAAAACCTGGGATCCAAGATCACAAAGACTGATGCTGCCCACCGTCCCCCAACACTCACACAGAACCCCCTGCCCAGCCTCCTAAGGGTGCATGCAAGCGCTACACTCCCTAGGATCTCTAGTCCTCACTTTATTTCTGGTCTGTAGTAGCTGTCTTTATTAAGGGCTAAGCTAAACATTTAAAATATATATATTTGCATATGCATGTGATATACATATAAGCATATTAAAATACATATTTATATTTTTATCTAGAATTTCTAGATGTCTGTAAGGGGATTTTCAGGTTAATGTGCCATTTTTGCTAGATATATATATATATATATATACACACACACACACACATATATATACCTCCTACTTATATTGTGTGTATGTATATATATATATCCTATTTACTGAATATTCTCATTATGAGAGAATTGTGATGTCTTTCTTCTTCCTGGTTTGTGCCTCCTGAAACCTGAGAATCTTAAGAGACAACCCCTTTATGGCTCCTGTCTCACTGTTTCAATTCTAGGATAACCTCTAGGCTGCCTTTGCTGAGGGCAAATCTCATGATGCCAACTTCTGTTCAGTTAGCACAACCATGGAATTCAACCTACTGTAAATAAGGCAACTGCATGCTGTGTGTTTGCTCATTTTAAAATTTCACTTTGGAAATAATCCTATAGCATACTACTACTGAGATTACAACTATGTAAAAGTTTCCTGGTTAAATAAAAGCACTGCTCATAAACAGTTACTATGGAGAAGGTAGTACAAGACCTTCAGAAAGATGATGCTTTCCATTCCACAGGTTTGGAAACTGAGACACAGGAAAGGCCAATTTAAGCAAGAGAAGATGCTGGAATTCTAATCTAAGGATTGAATCTAGAGCTGCACACTGTTTTTAGAGCCAATTTTCTTGAGTTTGGGAATGTAGCCATGTCTAATGCAGCACCCATTGAGTTTTGACACTCAACAATCAGCATTCATGCTTAGAGGTATTTCTGTGCTCTCAATATAGCCCGATAACAACTGCTTTTAAATCTTGAGTGCCTTTCCTGTCTGTTGCTATCGCAACAAATGAAAGCAATTCAGGCTATGTTTACTGATAATTTATAAGCAAGTGCAGCAAGCAATAGGAGGAGCTGGAGTAGTTAATGTTTTGGGGAGTACACATAATAGTTCAAAAGCTTGCCTCATGCCTTACTTTCTGTTACCAACTAAGCAAGGAACAAAATGGCCATTTGCAGCAGATGGTCCACTCACCCTTCCCACTTCCACAAGATTGGTCACCATGATGATACTTGCAGTGTTTTCGTGCCACACCATCCTCCAGAAGTCATAGATGGTTTCCTGCATTGGCCCTGCAGCAAAACACAACAGAAACTTTTTGTTTTTGTTGTAAGTTTCAACTGGAAAATTTCCGGGGCTTGCAAATACATCTATTAATACCCACATGCAGTTCCCTCACTTTTACAGATGGACGCAGGTCTCTAGTGTCAATGCAAAAAGATACTCTTTCTAAAACTGCACCTATAGAAATATCAAATTTGTCATTTGTCGCTGAATTTTCTCATGTCATCAAACATCTTCATTTGAGCTCTTTTTACCCTTCTTAAACTACTACCGTGAAAGAAAGTTATTTCTCCATCATTTAGCTATTTATCTCCACAGTACTCAAGAGTGAAATTTTAAAAAATAGATAACATTACTCTTTCTGCTAACAATTGGCAGATATCCCAAGGAAGTGGTATATAGAATGAAATGAGCCTCTATAGGAAAAATGGCCTCTTCTTGTTTCTAATATTTTTCTTATTCTGTGCTATCTGTCAAATTAATCCATTTTTTTTTCTGCTTGACTTTCTAAAGTAAGAGACAGAAGTTAAGAGTTTTAAGCTGTTGCAGTTCCTCTCACTGAACATAAAGATTCCTGGCAGAACACGAATAGCCATCTACTTCGTTAGCTCTTGGGATCTGAGCATTAAAAAGCTCTTTCCTATGGCTGGAAAAAAATAAAAAAGGAAAAATATATATTACAAAAGGCCAGTGCTACAGAGAGAATCAGGTACAGAAAGTTGGAATTTAAAATTTCTTTTAATCCAGATTTAAAAAAAACACAAACTCGACTTTGTGTCCATGCATACTTGAGGGTATAAATGTAAGTGTAGAAATCTTTATAAGACATGTAGAAAGGCAAGGAAATGAGAGAAATGCAACTTCAAAGGCTTGGAGAGTCACATGATATATGTGAAATCATAAAAATGTTCAGGCACATCCAGGACCAGAACCCAATTGTACTAGGTATCTTGACATTTCAGATTCCCGGAGCTGGAGCTCAAATATTTGAATTTGAGATTTGCTTCTGCCTTTTAACTGGCTGTGTGATTTGGGGCAAGTTACTTAGCCTCTATGAGTTTCAATGTCTTCTTTCTTTATATACTGATCACAGTAACACCTCTCAAAGTTATTTTGAGGATTTTTGGAATTAATGTATACTCAGGCATTTTATAAACAACAAAGCAATAGAAATAAAACAAGATGCATTTAATGATGTTTATTAATAGCTGTCCTTTTGCAGCAGCCTGGACACTGAACAATAGTGACACATCCAAGGGGCCCTTCAGTCACTCCCCATCCCTCTTGACCAATTAGCAATCGGTTCTTGTGTAATGTTTCTTCTCCTTCCTCCCTGTCCAGGCCTCCTTCCTTTCTCTCCACAACACAAATTCCTATCATTTCTCCCTTGCTGCTTCTGACTACACTGTTACCCTCCCCATAAAAGCTCACTTGCTCTCCTGATGTCTCTGCATCTAATCCCTTTGGGGAAGGGACCATGCACTCTGCCTCCCACAAAGCTCCACCATCCATTTTGGCCACGTCCCTTGGCATGTGCGTGCCATTCTCCTGATGTAGAGGCTGAAGATTTCAGTGACTTTAATCTAAGGTTACAGAGGGGACAAGTAAACATCGGATTCCATCAATCACTACAGTTCTGGCTTGCAGAGAGGTACATTCATTGTGTACTTAACAGCTTGTTACTTATTCACAAGGGGAAAAAGAAGCAGCGAGTCCTTCTTTGCGCAAACAGCCCAATGTGACCTCTGAATCAAAGGGGGGGGGCCTTCACTAGGTACACAGGGCTGTGCCACCTACTCAGAAACTTCCAGAAATAGTTCTGATGACAATGGCTCTAGTGGATGAATCAGAGGTCCCAGCATCATGGACAGCTTGTGCCTGCAGGAAGAGCAAAGCCACTTCCCTTGTCAGGGCCCAACAGGGGTCTTCTCACAGACACTCTAGGCTAGGGGCCCCATTCTGCCTCCAGCATATTCCTCACTCACCACTTCTTGCCAGCCGACATTCTGGGATTGCTCGGTGTAAGACCCCTCCCAGAGGGGAACTCAGCCTTCTTCGTTTGCTGCTGTTTTCTTAGTGCCCTAGGAAATGCCTGGCACATAGCAAGAGCCCAGTGAATCAATGAATGGATGGAGAGTCTGTATGCATGTGTGTAAACCATATTATTATGACAGTGTTATGTTAAACCCATACTAGGTACTATGTCAAATTAAGACATGATGTTTGTATGACTCCCTTTCTCAACTTACATTTCTAAGATTATCTGGAGAAGCTTGAAAACACAGCACCTTTCCTCCTTTTCAATTCATGGAAAGGTGACATCTTCTGCAAGGATTTCTTCAGAAGGAGCATAATTATCACTGTCCTCACAGCACAGCCTTGGAGCTCTGGAATTAAACCACTGCTCCCAAGCACTATACAGATCACTTCTCTCAGTTTCCCCACCCAAGGCTCTGCTTCCAGCTTAGCTCAGTCCATCACCCTAGGTAACCACAGTACAATCCTAGCTTCCCAGTGACTGTTCTCTACGGGAGGCAATGGTTCTCAACTCTAGCTGCTTATTAAAATTACTGTGGAGATTTTTTTAAATTCTCAGGTCCTAACCCAAGAGACTCTGACTGAACTGGGTTGGGGTGGAGGTTGGGTCTGGGTGTATTTTCAGATCTCTCCTGATCTATAGCATCAAAGACACTGGCTTCGTCTTCCAGTATAACCATCAGGTGCTCTCCTATGGAGTTGTAACTGTGAAACACCAAAGATTTGTTTGTTCTGAATCTCCTGACTAGTCTAACCTTGCCTGCAAGCTCTGTGAATCATGGAATCCTGTTTTGCTCGGATGTAGAAGGAACTCCATTCATAACATGTCATCTAGGAACATGACCATGCCACCTCACCTCTGCGGCTGGGCATCAGTTAAGATGGCCTGGGTTTTCACATGTTTACATAATGAAATTCGCATTGTCTTTAAAATAAAGGGTGTTTATAAGCACTAGCAGCTCACTTGGCTGATAATATACACTTAGTTTTTGTGATTTTCTTATCCATTGACCTACGCTAAAAAAAGATTAGGATACAAAAATAAACTAGGTGAAATTCTTTTCAATGCTAAAATTAGATATGTGGATCCAGAAGAACAAAAAGAATTCGGTGTTAAAATCTAAAAATGAAATTGAACACAAAGATTATTCTAAATAGATCCCAGAAAGAAAAAAAAAGTGCAGGCAGAGACATCTCGCTGCAGTGCAGCTGGCCTCGCTTTCTCCCGCTCTCCTGCAGGCGTGGGGCCCTGTGCAGCCAACACTTGGTGGCCGTTCCTTCTGCCACACGCGTGGCTCCCTCCCTGGCCTGGTCACTGTGGTGGCTCAACAGTAAAATTGCTCAGGGGTGGGCACTGGTGATTCGTGGCTGATGATTCCAGACATTTTTCCAAATGTTCATTCAAATCCTGTTTTTTTGTGGGTTTTTTTTTTGAGGGTAGAAAATAGGGAAGGTGCCCAAATAAGGTTTTTAATGCAGAATGTATCAATCCTGTTTTTTCTTTTCTCTTCCACATATTTCAAATCATTTCCCAAGATCTCAAGTATTACTCAGCTAACTGTCTCCTGGCAAAATCAGAATGTACACTCCAGGCCAGGGGAGGGGTGGACTTTACTGTCACCAAGAGCTACTCCATTTGGATTCAGCAGCTCCTGGCGGAGTCTGAGTGACCACGACCATCAGGAGCCAACATCACAAGTCCAAAGATGTGAGCCTGGTACACAGGGAGGCTCCTCTTAGTACCCCTGCCCTTGAAGGACCTAAAGACAGGGGGAACAGCATGGGAGGTCAGTAAGCCTTTGCCTTTGACCTCTGACTCCCAAGATCACTGTGGATTGCTCACAGAGTGGACAAACAAACAAACTCCCAAGATTTTTCAGAGCAAGGAGCTCTGAAAAGCCTCCCTCTTCAAGGTGTGAACAGATGTGTTTGCAAGACAGGGCATTTGATTTCCTGGCAGTTTCTGGCTGGGGGGGAGCCACTGCAATTGCTGTGGTGGTGCGTTTACAGATGTTTGCACAATAGGCAACATGGTTAATCTCAGCAGTTGTCCCCCTGTGGGAAATTTGAAAGGTAACATCTAGAAATTTCTATAATATCAGGCCAGTAATACATTCCGTCTCCTCCAGCTGGCAGGCACACAGAGACCTCTACTGAGAAGGAAAGGTGCAGGGGGCCGTTCCTGCCACCACCAAGCCCCAAAGGGAAAAAAAAGGGGGCGGAAAGTCTTTTTTTTTTCAATAAAAAACATTACCCATTAACAAGCAATGAAAAGCATAAATGAAAGACATTCAAGGATGGGCTTTATTGTATAAGATGAGTTCTCTAGTTCATGGGAAGTGACAGATATCAAAAATCATCGTTTCAACAATGTATAATATTCAGGTGATGGGGGCCCTAGAAGCCCACACTTCACCACTAAGCAATATATCCACGTAACACAACTGCACTTGTACCCCTACATCTATAAAAATGATCATTTTCAAACCTTGATGACTTGTACCCCTGCTTTTCACATTTGAATTTCTATACACTATGTTTTCTACATTAACTAGAGCTGCTGAGAAGTCAAGGTCCCTTAAGCTCACAGTGGCATTTTCGAGTTTTTTGAAGTAAAGAAAGATCATATAAGTACAAATTGGCATTCCATCATAAACAGAATAATACCTAATGTGCCTTAAACACTTACTATTTCCCAGGTCCTGTTTGAAGTAGTTTACATGTACTATTGCATTAAATTTAGAAAACACCATCCTATGAAATAGGTCCTATTGCTCACCCCCATTTTACTGATGGAGACTGAGGCACTGGGAAGTCAAACAAGCTGTCTAAGGTCACACAGCTAGTGAGCTACAGGGCTGAGTTTTGAACCAGAAGTCTGACTGCATTATATCATGCCGCCTCATTTGAACATCGGAAGCAACTCAGAAGGGCTCTACCAGACAGGTGTGTACCACACAGTCCTCACAATCCCGGCAAGAAGAAAACAGGAGAGAACCCATATTAACCACACTGAAACCACCTCTTTAAAGGTGTTTTTTTTTTAAGCATTACAATTTTAATGTAATGACATAGAACCTTGTATCTTTCTAGGTTTTCATTTTTAAAATTTTTTTCCATATATATATATATTTATTATACCTTAAGTTCTAGGGTACATGATCTCAGGTCACTTCCCTCCTTTAACTACTCCAAGGGCCTCCCACTGATACAGAATCAAATTCAGCTTCACAAGCACAGCCAGCCGCTAAGCGTCTGTGCTTACACGGTAGGACTACTTCAAGAGCACAGCACACCCTGTTTCCTCCACTCCATTTCTGTCCCCCTCCAAACCCCAGCCACCATGACAACTCACCTATTTACCAAGTGGATGAATACAATACCCCAAACCCACATGGGGCCTCCCCTGAATCCGTTCCCTACCCCTCAGCCAGGGCTCATCTATGAAGACCGTAAACCCCACATGTCATTTTCCTGCATAAATCCTCCCACGGCTTTCCGCTGCTCTCAGAGTAAGCCCTAAATTCTTTAATAAGGCAAATGCGGTCCCACACAGTCTGTGCCTGGACTGTGTCAAGGCACCTGCCCCTCCCTGACCATCTATCTCCCTCACGCTCCTTCCCAGTTTCCTCCCGTAAGACCCCCCTCTGCTGATGCGTCACTTAAAGCCTGCACATCTCCTTGCTGGTTTCAGCTGAGCAGTCCAAAAGTCACTTCCTCAGGCCACTTTTCCAAGACCCAAGTGGAGGCTCCCTGTTTCTTCATGATGTTTAAAGTGAGTTGTGCTGCCAGTGTGTTTTCCATGCACATTTTCCTAACGTGGCCTCATGCCTAGCTTGCTTTGTTCATTTATACCACTGTCCCGGCCCCAGTGGGTATGAGTGGCCACCCCTGCGTGCAGCAGTTAAGCACTCAGCCTAGTGTTAAATGCCAGGCATTCTGTGAGGTATGGTAGAGATGTAAAGGTGAGTAATACGTACATGGTCTCCACCATCCAGAAGCTTGAAATTTTCTAAGGTAGAGATAAGATAAGAACAGCCCACACTCTCATGTAAAGTACAGTAAGGCAAACATCCTGAGACACTTAAACCTCAACTGATGTAATTCCAGCTACTCAGAGGCAGAGATGGGAGGATTGCTTGAGCCCAGGAGTTTGAGACCAGTCTGTGCAACATACTGGGAACCTGTCTCAAAAAATTTAAAAAAACCTCTTCAAACTGAGCTGTGCATACCCTTGGAGATACATAAAGACGATCTAAGGCATATATGAGTAGTTTTTCAAGTATTAATTTCCAGATACTTAATACCTATAAGGACTCTGCCAAAAGTTATTCCCTAGGCAGGAGTCTCCAGCCTCCATATGCAATAGTCTTTCTTTTCTTTCCACTTCTTTTCTCTTTTCTTTTCTTTCTTTTTAAAATGTATTATTACATACATTTTTTTGACGATTGCTCTGTTGCCAGGCTGGAGTGCAGTGGCGTGATCTTGGCTCACTGCAACCTCCATCTCCTGGGTTCAAGCAATTCTCCTGGCTCAGCCTTCCAAGTAGCTGAGACTACAGGCACGCACCACCACGCCCAGCTAATTTTTGTATAATTTTTTTATTTTTAGCAGAGATGGGGTTTCACCAACGTCTCGATCTCCTGACCTCATGATCTGCCTGCCTCAGCCTCCCAAAGTGCTGAAATTACAGGTGTGACCCTACCTTTCCCTTTCCCTTCCCCTTCCCTTCCCCTCTCTTCTTCCTTCTCTCCTCCTCCTCCTTCTTCTTCTCCTTCTTTTTCCTCCTCCTCCTCTTCCTCCTCCTCCTCCTCTCCCTCCCCCTCCTCCTCCTCTTCTCTTCTTTTCTCTGTCTCTCTCTCTGTCTCTGTCTGTCTCTCTTTCTTTCTTTTTTTTTGAGACAGAGTCTAGCTCTGTCACCCAGGCTGGAGTGCAGTGGTATGATCATGGCTCACTGTAGCCTTGACCTCCTAGATTCAAACGATCCTCCCACCTCAGCCTCCTGAGTAGCTTGGACCACAGGCACTATGCCCAGCTCATTTTTGTACTTTTGGTAGAGACAGGGTCTCACTATGTTGCCCGGGCTGGTTTGTAACTCCTAGATTCAAGCAATCTGCCTGCCTCATCGTCTCAAAGTGCTGGGATTACAGGGATGAGCCACTGTGTCCAGCCTCACAATAGTCTTTCATACACTTGAAAAACCACCTATCTCAAATATGACCATGGGGCACTGCCCGGGTGTAAAAACCTACAGGTTTGGGCTGGAATACTGGCTCCAGAAACTCACTTCCCTGTCTGAAACAATTCTGTGAGGAGTAAAACTTAGCATTTTGGCTTATGTTAAGATGTTCTGAACTCAGAACCCTTGAAGCAGTAAAGGTTGGTAATATTTATTACTATTTATTTATTTATTTATTTTTTATGAGACAGAGTCTCTCTCTGTCACCCAGGCTGGAGTGCGGTGGCGCGATCATGGGTCACTGTAACCTCTGTCTTCTGGGTTCAAGTGATTCTCCTGGCTCAACCTCCAGAGTAGCTGGGACTACAGGCGTGTGCTACCACGCCCAGCTAGCTTTTGTGTTTATAGTAGAGATGGGGTTTTGCTGTGTTGGCCAGGCTGGTCTCCAACTCCTGACCTGAAATGATCTGCCCGCCTCAGCTTCCTAAATTGCTGGGATTACAGGCGTGAGCTGCCATGCCTGGCCATATTTACTCTTTTAAATGGAACCAGAATGCTTTCGAGGAGAGCCAAATCTTCTTGGATGAAACCCGTTAAGTGAAAGTTTCATGAGTTTTCTTTCAGGTTTGGTATGCTTGAATCTGTAAGGTAGTTAAAAAACACCACATACCATAAAATATTTATCTTAATTACACCAATCCTCATTTTATCTTAGAAAATATTTCATACTGTCTATCTCTTATTAACAAATACACTTACATAAACATGTGATGAAAGTTTTCGATATCAAACTCAAATGTTTAGAGCAGGTGCATAATTTCTTCAAACTTCTTTTGGGGATACACAAGAAGAAAAGTCTGAAGGCCAGGGTCGGTAACTGATGTATGAGGATGCCTGTGGCAGTCAAAGTCAGGAAGAGCTTAGGTCTGACTGGCAACACAGTAGCAGGACTAGCATTGTTGAAGTCAGGTACCTGCCATAGGTCTCAAAGGACAGGGTGTGACTCTGAAGGACGGGAGAGGGGAGGGAAGGTGGGGATAGCAGGTCCTCCAGCAGGAGCCACTTGTTGCCACTTGGGAGGGAAGGAGACTCCCATGGGGCCCTCTTGTAGGAAATGTAAAATTCTGATAAGATTTGCAAGTTCAGATTTTAGGAGTGGAAGACAACCATGACAGATACTAAAAAACATGACTAAGGAAAGTTCCGGTTTTAGAATCAAAGCTTGGGAAAAATCAGAGAAAGAAAACAGAGGAAGAAGTGTTTGGTTGTTGGAATGGACTCTACGGGGGGCACCTGTACTGCAAGGAGGTTTGATCAGGTGTGGGCTCAGCCTTAGGTGTGACCAGCCATCAGCAGCTGAGGATGAAGTGGGAACAGGAGGAGCAAGGTATGGTGGGCTGAGAGAAATGGTAAACTGAGCCCAGCTATCCAAAGCCAAGTACAAAGGCTCCCACTGAGCTCTCCTGCATGTTCCGGACAGATGCCAGTGTCCAGAGCAGAAGGGTCTACTCTTTCCATTGAACAAAACAACTCCTAAGAAACAGGAATATGTTGAATGTGAACAGTAAAGAACAGTGAACAAAAAGATGGTCCGTATTGATTAATGAGAGGCAAAGTTTAAACATATTTTATAATTTTACAATTATTATGGCAAGAACAGCTCCCTGGGCATCCAAATGGCTGGTGGAGATCTGCAGCAGAAATGTCCAGGTGGTGATGGGTCGGGAATCCAACAGACAGCAGCAATGTGGCTGCAGGTGATGGCTCAGCACAGGGAGAGCCTGGGGGCAGGAAGGTCAGAGCCTATAGGGCAGGGGGCAGGCCCTAAGCTGGCCTCGTGTGGCTGGCAGGGCCAGCGTGGGCTCCAAGGCTCCCCAGTGTGGCAATGAGGCTCAGGTGGGCTCAGGAACCAGGGGATTGGTGGATAGGCTGACCTCTTGATTCAGACCAGGGAGGACTGGGGCTGTACTAGGAAGACAGTGTTAAAACCAAGGGGGACTCTTGCCATCCTTAAAGCTCTGTCAGCAATAAGAGAACCAAGGCTTCTAGGCTAGAATAAGGGGAACCCAGGACAAGGGTGTTGGACAAATAAATAGGTACAACTAGATGGCCCCCTGCCAGGCAGGTGCTGGATGCTGCTCTTTATATGCACGATCTCATTCATTCCCCAACACAGCTGTGTGAGGCACCTACTCCAGCCCAAGAAACAGGCTTAGGAGATGAAGTGCCTTTGTTACAGCTGCACGGCCAGTATGTGGCAAAGCTGGAATTCCAGTTCAGGTCAGCCCAGCAACACTATTCTGACTGCAGAATGAATTGAACTGTCCGAGACCAGGGCCCGTTTGAGCGCATCACCAGAATGTTTGTTTCTAGCGTGGTTCTGGGACCTGAAGGAGGGAGTGTGTGGTGGGTGGGGGTACACACTGAATGGCAGAAGTGCGAAGGGAAAGGGGAGGGATGTTAAGGCAAAGCAGCTGCAGGAAACCTGGGCTCCCTCCTTCGGGCACTGGCAGCCAGTTCCCTCCATCAGCAATGAAGATGGCTTAAGGTGGGACTTAACCACAGAAGACGATGAGCCTGAGAGGCATTCATTGTAAAGCTCTTGCTACAGGAATAAAAGTGGTCCTAAATTTTTGATCCATGATTGCTCCTGTTGCCGTTGGTGATAATCTGTAATAAGGGTTATGAAGTCAGTTACTCAACATTTAGAGAACTAGTTGTCCCTTCAGTGGTTTTCTAAGTTTTTATTATAAAGCTTTATGTGATTTTTCAATATGATGCTTCCATAACACTTAAGTCTATAATTTTACATTGAGTAGCTTTTCATTTTTACAGTAGTGAGATGTAAACGGTAAAATATGCCACCATGCTTTACAAACTGAATCTGCCCCATGTGTCACAGAAGTGGTAACAGTGACACAGAATATACTTGGCTTCAGCATTAATAATCCTTAACATCACTTATTTGATAGTTGCATTTGTTCTCCCCTGAGGCTACTTATGTTAAAATCATGCAATTTTCATGAATAATTTTTTGTTTCAGCTGCAGAAAAGGAAAAGCAAAGTTGAGATGGGTGGGTGCAAGGGACATGATGTGCTCATTATCCCGAACTGCTAAGAATATCCCAAGAAAATTACCATTTAAAGGAAACAATAGAAATCAACTAATGAATTACAAGCAAACACACTGAGAATTGTTCTATGATGGGGAAAACTCAGCAATACTTTAACCTAAAATCAAAAATATAACTGGCCTGTTAAAATCGCATTTTCTAAGGACAACTCTCACATGAAAAACTCTTTATGCCTAGAATTACAGGGTTAGAAGTGTTCACTGGTCCACTGGAATTTCAATTTGGTGACAGTAAAAGAAGACAAAAGCTATAATAAAATATACCTTTTTAGAAGTAGTGTTGAAAGTGATGACTTAAATAATAAATGTTAAAGAGTGTTTTGTTAATAAATTACAGTGATGCCACACAATGACACATCTCTTCTTCTCAACTGGAGTAGGGTTTCCTGTGACAAGAGTCTTTTCCCCTCACCTGGCCCTCTCTGGTTGGCGGGTACTTGCTGTTTGCCCAATTTCTTCTAAATTGCCTTGCAGGTGTGTACTCTTCTTATACCTAAAATCAGGCATACACTTCCTGCTGTATCTACGATTAGCCTTTTCTCCAGAGCACACAACCCACATATTGATGCTTACATTTCACTCATTCCATTCCCCTAAATTCTCATTTCAGACTGAAGTAAGAAAGTGTGACAATATAAACCATGTGACTATTTGTGGCTTTCTCTACATAATTAGTTTCATGGAATGTTTGTTTCTGGGTGTATTTCTAAAACATATGAAATCCTGATTGGACACCAAAAGGTTACGTCAAATTTCATTAAGAGAAAATTGGCATAAACCAAACATTAACGGACAGGTTTTAAATAAACACTAAAATAGCCTGGGAAACCTCTGTCTATAATATGCTATACAACCCTTCAACCATCATCTCTTTTCTCTTTTCTGGTTAATAATCTTTTCTTTTAATCATTTATTCAATTAAAATGATTATGAAATGTTTAAAAACAAAAAGGACAAATAATTACATAGTAGATATTATTTAGTATGTCTTTATAATAAAGATAAATTTAATCAATAGCCATTTCCTTCCTAAGAAATATAAGGAACTTACCATGTTAAAGCTCCTCTCTAAAACACCCCTGTGTAATTCTTATCCCAGGAACTGCTTTCAATGAAGCCTGTTAGTAAGGAACTTGTCTGGTCTTTGGAATTAAGCTGTTTTCACTCACATGTCATCTGACTTTAAGTGTGCACCAAGGAAGCCTTCAGAACACCAAGACTGGAGCTGACACTGCTATCAAGGCTGCTCAATTTCAGCAAGACTTCAAAAACAGAAGGAAAATATGCTTTTCCAGCTTAGGATGCAGCTGTTGTCTTTCCAACCTATGTTTGTCTACAGTTTAACAGTGAACAATGATGGCACTCTTTGTACTCTGGAGGGAGTACAGGATGTTGGTGCACACTTAAGTGGCTCTCTTTGATACATCCTTCTGGAAGGAAGCATTAACAGGTGTAGGATGTATCAGCTTTCATGAAAACTATATGAGTATACATTATACTAGGGTTAAAACCTGAACTGCTTCTCTGCTATTGAGAGATATGTCTTTTGGAACATACAAAATGATAATAACAATAAGTAGCTAATATCTATTGAGAGGTTACTTGCAGAGCTGCTATCTGAGCCTAGGCTGTGCAACTCTAGAGTGCAGGCTTTCATTAACCATTCTGCCTATCTTCTTTTAGTGGGGAGCGGACAGTCCTGGCCTACTTACTGACATAAAACATGGTTGTATATGGAAGAAATTTTAAGACCAAGTTGAAGAGATCTGATTGTGACTATGTTGCATAAAGCAAAGAGATATCTATGGGTAAAACCAACAATGGGGTGGTTTGTAGCCTAGCATGACTTGCTCTTAGAATTGAAATGTTCCAAAGCATTTCTGGAAACTCCATCTACTGAAAGAAACCATCATTTGCATTTCATTCTTTTTGGGCGATATTCAGTCCTCTTCTAGAATCGGACCTCCCTAGCAGTTACGTAAACTATTTCAGGTTGCAGTGGTACCACTGTGAAAAGGAATGCAAAGGTTTCTATTATTCTTGACACAGAAAGCAGGTCGAGAAAGGCAGACCCATCAGATTTGAGTGATGGGATATGGATTAGGGCACCAAAGAGGATCTCTAATATAGAAAAGAATAAAATGGGGGTAGGTAGTGTGTGGCAACAATATGCTATACAATGCAGAGATAGAGACACTGCTTCCAGAGGGACCTTCAGTCCCTGATCCCTGGGACAGACCGAATGGCGGCATGCATGGGGAGCTGAAAAGAGGCGCAGGAGAAAGTGCTGTGGCCTCGGAAGGAAGGAACATGACAGATGTCCACAGCACAGAAGCATCCTGCTGGCGGAGGTACAGAGCATTCATCAGTGTCGGTCTCCAAAGAGAACGCTCAGAAACTGAGCTTGGGTACTTGTGCATGCTGTAAAGAGGGGAACAGAGAGACGGCAATCAAGGACAAAAAAAAAAAAAACAACGAATGGCAGCCTTCAGAATGGAGGGGTTTGGTGACCCAAAGGATCTGGCTGCCTTCTGTCAAGGAAGTAAAGTGAAGGGAACAGCCTATATTCATATGCTTCAGGGGCAACTGCCAGAGAAATAAAAGCTTTCATTAGTCTCTATCTTCCTTAATTAAGCTCTTCTCAGTACACAAGTGGAATCCTCTTTTATTTAAGAAAAAAGAGAATAAATCTAATAAATGAATGAAATACAGATAAATTGGCTCCCTAGACATAGCTCAGTGCAGACAGTCTCAAATTTTCCATGGCAGTGAAGGGTGTTGCATGAGGAAATTTCCAGCAGCTTCCTTTTGAGTGAGAAGGCAAGAAAAAAAGTCACTGGTTATAGCTAGAAACTTCCTAAACTGTTTGCTGCCTTGAAAAACTGGTCCTAAACTGCCCATGGGTGAAAAAGAAACCTGGGGCCCAGATTTCTGGAAAAGTGGTTCTAGGGCTGCACTCGGTCTTATTTTTTCTTCTGTAAAATGGGGTAGGGGTGGAGAAGAGAAATGGCTTAAAGAAGTTCCTAGGTTGGGTGCAGTGCCTCATGCCTGTAATCCCAGCAATTTGGGAGGCTGAGGTAGGAGGATTGCTTGAGGCCAGGAGTTTGAGACCAGCCTGAGCAACATAGCAAAACCCTGTCTCTATAAAAAATAAAATAAAAAATTAGCCAGGTGTGGTTGCTTATCCCTGTAGTTCTAGCTACTCAGGAGGCTGAGGCAGGAGGATCCCTTGAGCCGAGGAGTTGGAGGCTACAGCGAGCTATGATCATGCTACTACACTCCTGCCTGGGTGACAGAGTGAGACCATGTCTCTTGAAAAA
Organism: Gorilla gorilla gorilla; assembly: GCF_029281585.2. NCBI lineage: Eukaryota > Metazoa > Chordata > Mammalia > Primates > Hominidae > Gorilla > Gorilla gorilla. The sequence goes on from NC_073241.2 coordinate 41,932,894, forward strand.
AATCTAAATAATTAAAAATCAAAATGAAGTCCCCAAATCTGTGGGTGCATTAAAATCACAAATTAGTAAGAGTTGGGTATCATTTATTTATACTTCCACACTGGGTAATTCTGAAGTCACTGGTATATTCCGGATCGTGTGCTGATCCTGGCAAGTGACAGGTGCACAGAAACCTTTGTTCAATTTTGAATGAACCAGGCTGTAAAGGAGTAGCTTTGCTTTGCAAGGACTCATGTTGCCAGAGGCACGGGGAAGCCAGCACTTTGGAAAGTACATGGGTATTAGTTTCAGCTCTCTCCTTTTAAAGGGCTGAACCTGAGAGAAAGAAGTAACCTCACAGTTTTTCTTCCTGTTGAATAAAATGCCCTATGGGGGAACAGGTCTGTCTTAACATATGAGGTTTCTCCTAGGTTGAACTTTGCACACACTCTAATAAAATATGAACGTTAGTCCATGCAGTTTGCAAATACTTTTGCATATATGACTCACTTGAACTTATGTGGATGAAGGTCACTTAAATATAGTTCTGCTTTAAGTGCCAACTGTTATAATAACAAAACAAGGAAACTGGACTGTGAGCTTCTTAAAGTTTCTATCACCTCTAAAAGATTCTACAAATTTTCTACTTCAAATGAGGAACCCCTCTAAATACTCTTGAAGGTTTAAAAAGCATTTGTTTTAAGACACCTTAAATCTGAGTGCTTGCTTAACAACAGGACATCATTTATTTTCAAATTATTCTGTATTAATTTTGGTTCTCTTATTAGAGGGCCACATTTTCCTTATGGCATCTATAACAACATAGGTGGATGTTACCTAACATGCTCTATTTTTTACTTCATCTTTTAATTTTAACTCTTTCTTTAAATGTTCTCATTGCTAATGAGCAAGTTTATTTAGAGCACAGGGATGAGAAATGTCTATGAAAGTGACCACTGGGCTAATTGGCAACTATCTTTTGAAATTAATCTAGTGAAGAGAAATTACTGTTTAAAAGGAAGTTTCTGGATAAGCTGCTAATTGCAATTGTTCATTCTCTCTTGTAAAACCACAGATGGTTGGTAAAATGCAGGCAGGGTCTGTATAAACTTGGCCCTGGGTAGCTGGAATACTTATGACAGTGACTTTTATGGAGTCACTGTTTCCCTGTATATAAATCACATTTTCTCAAAGCGTCCCTATTTAAATTTGGAAACCAGAGAATACTCCACTTCACTAGGTAATACTTTTAAATTAGTCTCAAATAGGACATAACAAATGAATCCAAAACATAACCTACAACTCACTGACAATGCAGGAACAACTTTGCCAGGAAGCAGAGTGCTAGCTAACACAGAATTTGCACTTGAAGTGCAAGCTGCACTGGTTCTTGGAAGAATAAAAACAAAAGTTGTTTACTGAAGGCTGAGCTTTTGATTTAAAAAAAAGTTCTTTCAATTCTACTGAGAAATAATTTCAAGTGTTCATCTCCATCTGGAGGCCAGAATGCAAGAGAAAAAAGCTGCTTTACAGAGTGTGCAGAAGTTACACTGACGCTCTGAGAACCCTCCACTACCGGAATGGCTTGCCCAGGAAAGTGAGTGCAGCATTCAAAGCACTATTATTTATTGCTTCAGAGGCCTGAAGGGGAATTTTGAGCTGGGAAAATATAAACCATATTTATCTTTTTGAAAAATCCTTATTAAACCTATACCAGAAGTATGTGGAATAAAGATAGAAGAAAAACAAATTGACAGCAAAAAGAATGAAGTCACTACAACAAAGTTTCAACTGTTGTGCAGTGTTTGAGGCTCTGTAAATATTTCCACTATAAACCTTCACTCCCCACATTTTTATTATTTTCACATAAAAGTTTGTTCCTAGCTGAAAGTGTCTGGAGGGAACTTTTTAGGCTTCTCTTTTTCAAATTATGGACAAATTATAACTACAGACAAAACTGATTATATGTATGGGGACAGGGGTTACACAAACAGGCTCAGGGTAGAGCCAGGCAAAGTTAGTTTAACAAGATGGACTGTCTCTAAATACAGGATTTGATTTACTGACATACGTAAAGAAAGTGTTTCTAAGAATAGAAGCTGACCAGCCCTTAACTTGAAACAGAAATAGTCAGAGATGTTGGAGATAATGCCACCAAAATCTGCCCCAGGATTTTGGCTTTGCCGGGCCAACATGAGCCATCCTCTCTACCTGGCTGAGATATTCTACTGTCTGAGTGGTGCGTGGCACACGGTAAGTCCCAATCCATTCATTTACTCATTCACTCATTCATTCTTGTGTTCTTACTGAGCTTATGTCTTATGCCAACTCACTACAAGACAGGTGGTGCATACTTATTGAATCATGAATAAACTCTGCGACCCCTTCTTCAGATGCCCTGGTCATGATGAAGTGATCTTCTGCCAAGGCATCTTCCTCTTCACACAGAATGCCCCTACCTGACCTTGGCAGTTCTGTCTGATGGGTGGTTACAGTTTTCATTGTAAATGACTATCTGGCATCTGGTTCTCCATATCAGTTTCTGTGGTCTTTGCCAATGTGACCTGGCATCCTCAAAGATGACACTGGGCATCTGGATCCTCTGAGCATAAAAGGAAGACAGTGATGGCGGTGATAAGGTCAATGGCATGTGGTGGGGCCTATCTGGATGGCCAGTTCTCCACAGATCACAATCTCTATGAATTGTTCCAAGGCTTCTTAACTATGCACAGTTTAAGTTTGTTCACATGTGAGAAATGAAAAGTTCATGTCACTAGCTATTTAGGGGTTTACATAAGACTACTTACATTTTGAAATGTGAACATATGCAATTAGTAAGACCTACTCTGCTTTGTCTGAGTATATTTTCAAGGTCAGCAAAAAAGGACATTATTTTGTAAATGGGCAACTTACTAGGTATTAAAAAGAAAAGGCCCCTTTTCTGGGGCCTATGTCCAAAATGCTATTTCTTAGGTTATATTCCAGGATTTTTATAGTTTGAGGTTTCACATTTAATTCTTTAATTCATCTTGAGTTGATTTTTGTATATGGTATAAGGAACGGGTCCAGTTTCAATCTTCTGCATATGGCTAGCCAGTTATCCCAGCACCATTTATTATTCAATAATTTTTTTTTTTTTTTTTTTTTTTTTTTTTTTTGAGACGGAGTCTCGCTCTGTCGCCCAGGCTGGAGTGCAGTGGCGCGATCTCGGCTCACTGCAAGCTCCGCCTCCTGGGTTCACGCCATTCTCCTGCCTCAGCCTCCCGAGTAGCTGGGACTACAGGCGCCCGCCACCACGCCCGGCTAATTTTTAGTATTTTTAGTAGAGACGGGGTTTCACCGTGTTAGCCAGGATGGTCTCGATCTCCTGACCTCGTGATCCACCCGCCTCGGCCTCCCAAAGTGCTGGGATTACAGGCGTGAGCCACCGCGCCCGGCCCATTCAATAATATTAATAATGGGGAGTCCTTTCCCCATTGCTTGTTTTTGTCAATTTTGTCAAAGGTCAGATGGTTGTAGGTGTGTGGCACTATTTCTGGGCTCTCTATTCTGTTCTGTTGGTCTACGTGTGTGCTTTTGTACCAGTACAATGCTGTTTTGGTTACTGTAGCCATGTAGTATAGTTTCAAGTCACATAAAGTGATGCCTCCAGCTTTGTTCTTTTTGCTTAGGATTGCCTTGGCTATTTGGGCTCTTCTATGGTACTGTATGAATTTTAAAATAGTTTTTTCTAATTCTGTGAAGAATGTCATTGGTAGTTTGATAGGAATAGCATTGAATCTGTAAATTGCTTTGAGCAGTAGGGCCATTTAAACAATATTGCTTCTTCCTATCCATGAGCATGGAATATTTTTTCACTGTTTGTATCATCCCTGATTTCTTTAGGCAGTGTTTTGTAGTTCTTGTTGTAGAAATCTTACACCTCCTCAGATGTCAAAAGCAATTGCAACAAATACAAAAATTGACAAATCAGACCTAATTAAAGAGCTTCTGCACAACAAGAAAAACTATCCAGAGAATAAACAGACAAACCTACAAAATGGGGGAAAATATTTTCAAACTATGCATCCAACAAAGGTCTAATATCCAGAGTCTATAAGGAACTTAAACAAATTAACAAGCAAAAGCCAAATAACCCCATTAAAAATTTGGCAAAAAACAGGAACAGATACACTTGAAAAGGTACCATGCGGCCAGCAAGTATATGAAAAAATGCTCAACATCACCAATTGTTAGATAAATGCATATTAAAACCACAATGAGATACCATCTCACACCAATTAGAATGGCTATTATTAAAAAGAAAAAATAACAGATGCTGGAGAGGTTGTGGAGAAGATGGAATGCTTATAGAGTGCTGGTGAGAATGTAAATTAGTTCAGCCATTGTGGAAAGCAGTGTGGGAAATTTCTCAAAGAACTTACAACAGAAGTACCACTTGACTCAGCAATCCCATTATTGGCTGTATACCCAAAGAAAAATAAATCATTCTATATGATTCATGCGTGATTCAGATACATACATACATGTGTTCATCACAGCAGTATTCACACTGGCAAAGACATGGAATCAACCAAAATGCCCATGAACAGTAGACTGGATAAAGAAAATGTAGTACAAATATACCATGGAATACTATGCAGCCATAAAAAAGAATGAGATTATGTCCTTTGCAGCAACATGGATAAAGCTGGAGGCCATTATCCTAAGTGACCAATCGCAGGAACAGAAAAATCAAACACTGTATGTTCTCACTTATTAGTGAGAGTTAAACACTGAGAACACATGGGCACAAAGGAGGCAGCAACAGACACTGAGGCCTACCTGAGGGTAGAGGGTGGGAGGAAGGAGAGGATTAAAAAACTACCTATCGGGTATTATGCTTATTATCTGGGTGACAAAATAATCTGTACACCAAACCCTCATGACATGCAGTTTACCTATATAACAAACCTGCACATGTACCCCTGAACCTAAAAGTTAAAAAATAAATAAATAGCTCCCTACAAGGTAGACTATTTTCATCTTCATTTATGATGAGCACAGAGATGTTAAGTAACTTGTCCAAGGTCACACAAGTTACCAATGGAGGAACCAGGGTTGGGGGTTGAGTTCAGACAATGTAGTTCCAGAGTCTGTGTTCCTAATGATTAAGCTATTCTGTGCTGTTTCTCAAAAACAGTAACAGGTCACACATACATGGCATTTGCTCCATTCCAGGAATTGCTCTAAGCATTGATACATACATGAGTTAAAGTAATCCCCAAGGTCACCTATAGGAGGCAGTATAGTGAGGTGGGGAGGAGCCTTGATGCTGGAGTTCAGTTGCTACACTTGAATCTGGCCTTTGCACTTTTAGGTCTGTGACTTGGAGCATGTTATTTCAAGTATCTTTGTCTCCCTTCCTCTCATTTATAAATTGGTGACAATCCCATATATTTCCCATATTTGTGCTAAAGATGAAATGAGCTCTGTATGTGTGAGTGCTGGGAATGCTGCCTGGCACATGGTAAGGTCCTGACTATTATTACTATTTACCAAACACCAGGACTCTACCTGAAATAAGTTGAGGAAGTTCAAATACCTTTGCTGTGACAGCACAAGAATTTGGATCCCAGCCTTCTGGCTGTGGTACATGTGTTATTTCTACTACATCCTGCTTTTACAAAATAAACATCCGCTATGGGACCTGCTACTCTAGTCTCTGTCATTCAGAGAGAGCATTTTCTAATATATTATAATTGCTAAAATTGTTGAAAGGTGAGCAAAGGCATAAACTTTTCAGCACGAATGCAAAATAACATATAGGCAGAAAACCCAGCCTGAGATGAACCGTAAAACCCAAACTGACCATGGTTCAAAATACTAATGATTATAACAATACTCTAGGGTATTTTACTACAGGGTTAGGCTAGTAAACATTTTAGTAATAGTTTGTTAAAGTTAGTAAAAATTTTGATGCTTTCAGGAATGTGTTTCACAGTTATAAACAATCTATGACATTTTGTTAACCCCTAAGTATGGTTTTTTAAAAAGTAGAACTGCATGTTCTGCACATGTACCTCAGAACTTAAAGTATAATTTTAAAAAGTAGATTAATTAAGTCTATGGTTTCTGTCTTATCCCCAAATAGCTTTTAATGTTTCTGACCAAAGTAAAGTTCATAACCTGAGGTCCACAGAATTACATAATTCATGAATAAAATTGGGGGGTGGGGGTAGTCCATGAACCACCCTAAATGAAATTTTCTTTCTGGGGAAATGATCTTGATATTTCATTAGTTTTGAAGGAAGTTCTGTGTCTTCCAAAGGTGAGGGACATTTGGGCCAGAGTGCACAAGGCTGTGCTGTGCGGTCCTATGGAAAACACGGTTGGGGGCACAAGGGTCTCCCTGTTCTCACGTGGGCATGGGGGCTTCTGTTTGGAGATCCTCTCTCTAGTCCTGGACTCTACAGGGTGCTGTACAGAGCTAACGCTGATGGAGACAAAAAGAAACTATATATGGCAAGATGAAGGCTAAGTTCGGAACCCCAATCAGGTAGTCAACCCTGTCAAATTAGCACAGTTCAGAAAGAAAGAAATGATGAAGTGGGCATTGAGGCACCTAAACTCAAAAAAGTAACGTGTGCATCTCAACAATCTATAACTCAGGTTACAACACTGAAGACAATAATAATTAACATGTATTTTCAGACATGACTGTATCATCGAACATTTGCTTTTTATTGTGTTGTCATGAGAAGCATCATAACTTAGAAAGCAGGGGCTGGATCTGGATTAACCATATGGTTTTGGGGGGTGAGCATGCAGTACACAGGAAAGACCACACCAGGCCTGAGCCTCTTTCTTGGGGGATCCCAGTGCACAAATGACTCTGGAAAATGCTCACTTAGAAGTGAGGAAGGATGCTCAGGACTGTGCAAGCCATGTCTAGAACAGACTCACAGCACTTTCTTCAGTAACAGCCTTGCATGGTCTTTCCCTGAGTTATCTGACTCTTGAGGTAAGTTTTAAAATTAAAACTAAACAAAGCCGAGTGCAATGACTCATGCCTGTAATCCCAGTGCTTTGGGAGGCCACGGTGGGAGGCTCCTATGAGCCCAGGAGTCTGAGACCAGCCTGGACAACACAGATTTAGGGAGATCCTAAATCTACAAAAAATAAAATAAAATATATTAGTCAGGCATGGTGTGCAACTGTGGTCCTAGATGCTTTGGAGGCTGAGGTGGGAGAATTACGTGAGCCCAGGAGTTCGATGCTTCAGTAAGCTATGATCCCACTACTGCACTCCAGTCTAGGTGACAGAGTGAAATCATGTCTCTAAACAAACAAAAATCAAAAGAACACTTATCCACGGCCCCCACGGCTGCCACCATGAGGCCAGCAGGTGTTCTATCCAGTCGGTTCTTATGTGTGTGGCTTCATCCAGCTTGCAGGCCACATAGTCTCCAAGGTTGCATTTTGATTGTGAAATACGATCACTTCTGGGCAATCCTACCCACTTGCATGCTCTTCTGCCCATCACTTGAGCCTGCTTTTGAAATCTCCACTCTGCCCTGCCTCTACATACAGACATGCAGTAGCGGACATGACTTCCTCTCCTTTGAGCCCCTGGTTTGCTAAATCATAAATCTTGAATGTTACTGTTGCACTAATGTCTGGTCAGTCAGACATGATGAAGTTAATATTGGGTCATCATATATTAGTGGCCAGACAGAAGACAATTAAACCAAGGGGAGATAGGAAGAACATATTAATACTAAAAAAGCAACAGATCTGGCTTGAATGGGATGCTTTCAATTTGCAGAAACGTCACCCATTATTGTCAAAGGTCAAAGTCAGTTACAGCTAGAAAAATCAATAAAATTGAGGGTGGATGGGAGGAGGAGGCCCAATACATAAATTTATAATATGTCCTCTGTATTGAAGGAACTTGATGAACATCTGTGCATTACTAACTCTTGGAAGTAAAACTGGTTGTCAGCAAATTGCACCATTTGTATAGTTTCATAGGTTCCTGCTGTGAATATATTTTAAAGAATTATGTTAGTGCAAAACACAGGACAAATAGAGCAAGAAGACATTTAAAGACTGCATCTGCCTGTTGGTCTTCATTGCCCATTTTGTTGGCCTCTTGGAGGTATTAATGTTTTGTTTGTTTGTTTTTCAACAAAGGTGATCTACGAACATATTCTACCTGTCCATGCCAATTAGTGCAGATTATCATCAGTGATCTTGATTACTGGTGATCTAAGGCTATTAGTCCATTATCTTCTGGTATATAATAGAAGATTCTAGCTTTCTCATCTGAACATCATGGTCTGAATGTATTATTCTTAATATGATATGTATATTCTTGACTGCATGTTAGATTAAAAATATTCATTCATTTTCCCTCCTCTCCCTGCACCGCCACCAGCAGTGATGTTAGTACTGCCAGTTTGAGAAGTCCAATCTGCAGCCCACCTTGTACCAGGGAAAGGCTGCCACGACCTGGTAAACAGGGCATTAATCAATGCCCTTCTCCATTAAGGGCAGACTGGTTGTCTACTGCAAACTGATGACATTTGCTATTTCTTATCTGCTTACAAATACATTTGCTCATTAACACTAGAATGCTGCCAGAGAGGGTTACTGAGCTATTAAGTATCACTCACATGAATTCTGCAGAAAGTGACTTCTCTATTGGCATTTCTCTTTAAAGAATAATCTCTTACAGGGGGAGAGGGGCAGAGAGAATGGACAAAGGGAAGGAAGCCTGGTAAAGGGCCATGTCTAGACTTGACAGTTTCAGTCTCTACTTTAGCTGTTTGTTTAGTCACCTTAATCTAGAGGGCCTCAATATTGAAAATACAAATAAGAGCAACTTAATGTTCTTGTTATCTATGAAAACATAGCTTGCTAATCAAGTTATTGGAGAGAAATGAAGCTCGGGAGTATTTTGGGTATTTTACAATCAAATTTTCACACGAATTTACAAAAACTGTTAATTTCAAATTATCATAAAATGTATTAAATCTGATGTCGTGATGCTTAATTTAGAACATTCTGAAAGCCATCAGAATGAATTTCAAACCCCTAACAACAGGTTCCTCTAACGGCATTGATGAATTCCGTTTGGAAGCAGCAGGGTTAGGAGATGTCTAGGACCAGACTCTGACATGCATCCTTGTTCTATCCCATATGTAAGAGCTCAAGCTGAGCCTTGCTTCCTGAAGACCTCAGCAACCTCTATGTAGTAGGGCCTGCTTTGTGCCAGGTTCATACTGGAAACTCTACAGACAACTTTGCATCTAGCTAGCAAAGTGACCTTGGAAGGAGCCATTACCAACTTCAAGTCATAGATGATGAAAGGCAGTGGGAGCTCCAGCAGGTCATCTAGACCTGAGTGCAGAGTACCCTAGTGGTGATGTGAGACTGTGGACTCTGTGTGGTGTCACCCAGATTCTTGGGGTGGCTGTGGGCATGGGGCAGGATTAGTTTCCACAGTGGCTCCACTTCAGCCATAGCTGGAGCTTTTCCACCCCAAAGCTTTGCTGTCCAATGCTACCACAGGGAATAACCAAATGTAGCTATTTCTATCAATATTAAAATTTAAAATTCAGTTCCTCATTTGTAGTAGCTGTATTTCAAGTATGCAGGAGCCACATGTGATTTGTAGCTATGATATCGGACAGTGAAGATAGAGAGCATTCCCACCACTGCAGAAAGTTCTACTGCACAGGCAGATCCAAGCGTTGGAATTCTGTTCTCTGGCTACAACTGCCTCTTTTCCTAAGCTATGACTCATCAATGGGACCCAGCCTCAATCCGTTAACTCCTTCCCTCTCCTCACGGTCCAGTGGACACCTCTGATTGCCCTTCTTCCAAGCCTGGACTTTCCAACCCCAATTATCTTGGCATCGATGATTCCCTTGTCACTGACTGTCTGTGTACACCCTGCCCCCATGCCTAACCTTTGGCAGATCACATCCTTTTCACTTCCCCGCTACTGTTCCTGGGATGTAGCCTATTGCCGAAAACAATGATAAAATAATAAAATAGGGAGAACATGTGCTGTTCAGCCTTAGCTGGGTCTTCTCTGCTTCTTACTCCTTCTTCAGTTCATCCCATATTGACTCACTGACTCATCCTTTAGGATGCCTCATTCTCTAAAACCTCGCTCCCTCATGACCCCCACCCTCTGCAGATGACCCACTTCATACGCTGGGAAAATCACCCAAAAACCATTGCCATGAGCTTCCTCAACATGTCCTTTAGCTCTTCTGTTTCCTTTAGCCAAGGTGACCCACCAGCTGCTTTCCACCTGGGAGAACTAACTTTCTGCTTCCACATCTTTGCTCATGATGTTTCTCCATTCACAAGGGCTCTTCCCAATCTCACCTCTGCCACAAAACAGTTTTTGAGTCATCCCACCGGAAAGCAACCCCTTCCTGCTCCAAATATCCCCAATGTTTTATCTGTATCTGTTCCTCTCACAGATGTCACCTGCCACCGTACCTACTAAAGTACATACAGGTGACTGCATATCTTCCCCACTAAACACAACCACTGTGAGAAGGGGGTGCTTGCTGGATTCAGCCTGGCTCTCCAGCAGCAACCAGCACAGTTCCCTGTGTAGAGAGCAGCTGGTGTATATTGATGGAATGGCTATCTATATATCTACTTTTGCAAATGTCCAACTTACTCCTAAGGTAGACATATTGAATTCAATAAAGAATTGACGGACACATTTCTCCTAATGATCTCAACATGAAGTTCTAACTAAATGATTTACATGACCAGAATGTCTGATGGGAAGGCAAGAGTGTACCTGCCGATGGCTAGAACCGCAATAAATGTGCAATATCTTCCTGAAGGAGGGTGAAGTGGGTACAAAATGATAGAAAGTGGGCAAAAGAAACAAAGAAAGACAACAAAGTAGAAATAAACTTACCTTGGGTAGCAATGTAATGATTGGGTCGATGATAACCCTATAAATAAATAAAAGAGAATATTTGATAAACATAAAATCGATAAACAGCAGATAAGTCGCATGCTAACTTTGCTGAAAGGAATGTGCACACAAACGCCAATAGCTGCATCACCTGAAAGTTAAATGGCCAACCCAGCACCACTGAGTTTCTCTTAATTAGTGAAGGTGCATCAAATACAACAGTTCTGATGCTTGCACCAAAGGTGTGGGTAACTTAATCATAACTGGCTATGAGATGATGGATGAGCAAGAAACACTAACAACTTATGGATTCTCTGAAATAACATAAGCATTACTCTTACAAAGTGCAAACAAGCTGAGAATTTGCAACAGAATTTCATTTGTGTTTGGGATGTCATTGGCAATATGCCAAGGGTTTAACACACATTCTGTTATATTGTTATAGACAGTTATATCAATAGTGATCCTCAAAACCATTCTTAAACACTGCTAATACCATGACATGCTACTGTAGCAAGGGCCAGGAATTTAAAGAGGCAGAAGTTCTGAAAGATTCCTTCCTTTTATCATGACCGTATAAGAAACAAGACAGATAAAAATTGAGGCCAAAGAAAAAGGGCCAGGTGCGGTGGTTGATGCCTGTGATCCCAGCACTTTGGGGAGGCTGAGGCAGGCAGACTGCTTGAGCTTAGGAGTTTGAGACCAGCCTGCACAACATGGCAAAAAGCCATCTCTACAAAAAATACAAAAATTAGCCAGGTGTGGTGGCATGCACCTGTAGTCCCACCTACTTTGGGGACTGAGGCAGGAGGATTGCATAAGCCCAGGAGTTCCAGGCTGCAGTGAGCCAAGATTGCACCACTGTACTTCAGCCTGGGTGACAAAGTGAGACCCTGTCTCAAAAAAAAAAAAAAAAAAAAGAAGGAAACAAAAAAATTGTAGGATAAGTATCTGGGAAAGAAAAAATCAACTCAGAGAAAATTACAGCCAGCTAACATATCACCATGGATCTTAATATTTTCTATTTCTGTCCCCCAAGATTGCCCAAAATACCATGCCCAAAACTGGTTGGAAAACAGAAAAAAGAAACTTGAAGAGAAAACTCAGATTTCTCAGATAACTTAAATGCACATGTTAGATCATTTTGCCCTTAAAAACAAGTGGAAAACAATGAACAACAAAAGCAAACACATTCTTTTATACAATTGACTTGCTGTAGGTCTCAAATTATAGAACCATGACCAATATTAAATAGAACTCTTTAGACCATCACTCATTTCTCACTGGCTGGTAAGTCCCACAAGGGCAAGAACCTTGCCTGACTTATCCATACTATACGTCCGAGGGCCTAACAAGGTGCCCAGTAGTTAGGAGGGACTCGTCTGATGGTGAAGTCACCCAGAGAGTCCACAGTGGCCTGTATTGCTGAACATCACCATCATTTCTCAGTCCTTATCTACTTGGCCATCGGCAGCATGAGTATAATCAATCCCCTTAAAATGCTTTCTTCCCTGGTTCCATGATGTGACTCTCCTGATTTTCTTCCTACCTACCTCCCTGGCCGCTTGTTCTCAATTTCATTGGCTGGTTCTCCCTTTTCAACTTGATGTGGAAGGCCTGGTTCTTGGACATTTTCCTCCATCTGCTCTCACTCTCTGAGTGAGCTCCTCCAGCCCCATGGCCTTCAAGCTCGTCTGTACACTGATGAATCCTATATTCTTGTTTCCAGCCTAGACCTTTTCCTGGAAATTTTGATGCATACCCACTGCCTGCTCAACACTTCCACTGGGAGGTCTAATATATATTTAAAGCTTCACACACCTAAGACTGAACTCCTCATTTCCTCCCTAACCCCTACCTGAATCTGTTCCACACATCATCTTCTCCTCAGCATCCTTGACCCCTCTCTCCCTCCTGAACCCCGCAGCCAATCTGCCAGCAAATCCTACTGGCTCTACCTTCAATGCAGCTCAAGGGTCTCGCCATTTCTCACCTCCACTGCCACCTCTCTGATGATTGCCACAGCCACATAGCAGGCTTCTCAGCTTCCTCTCCTGGCCACGTGCAGTTCACTTCCCTCCCAGCAGCCAGATCATGGCTTTACTCAGATACCTCTAACGACTGCCCATCTCACTCACAGTAAAAGCCAAAGTCCTTACAACTGTGGACCTGACCTGGCCCATGACCTCTCCCCATATCATGGAACTCTGCAGGCCCCTATACACCATGCCAATGATTGCCTGCTTGCTTTTCTTCAAAATCGCCAGGCACAGATTCCACAACAAGGCCTTTGCTTGGGCTGTTTCTCAGCCCAGAATGCTCTTCTTCCAGGTATCTATATAGCTCAACCCCTTGTCTTCCTTGCTCACTTGCTGCCTTCTCAGTGGGACTGACTAGAGCCACTCGATTCAAAATTGCCATCAGGGCCTCCAGGTCTGGCGCTCCGAGTCCCCCTTTACGGCTTTAGTTTTCTCTGCAGTACATACAACTTTCTAATTGACCATATAGAATTAACTTTTTAATTTATTGCCCATTTCTCCTAATTAGAACAGCAGCTCCACTGGGTCAGAGGTTTTTTTGGTTTTGGTTTGAACTGTTCACGGTTTTTCTGCTAGCACCTAGAAAGGTAAATAACGCATAATTACTCAATAAGATCTATTGACTAAGAGAATAAAGAGGCCCTCAGTATTGGCTCTTCTCTCTTAAAATACAATTCAAACTCAGTAATCCAGTCTTTTCATTACTTTATAGCCTTGCTCATGTATGTGACTTCCTTGAGCTGGAATATCTTCTCTCCTGCATTTACACTTACTCACTGGTTAAAGCTTATTCAAATTACATCCTCTATGACGCCTAATCTGATCACAATGACTCCTTCAGTGGGTGTTTCATGAAACACTTACTAAGGGCTCTCTATATTCAGGCATGTGCCAGGTGCAGGGGAAGTAAGATGCCTAGGACACTGTCCCTGTACTCAAGGACCCAGTAGAGACTGCAGGAGCTGGGACTGGAGTGTGAGCGGTGTCCCCTGGAGCCTCTCAAGGGAAGGTGTGCTACAGTTGGCCTGGAGGTAAGTGGACTGGATAAGACAGTCATATTTCAGCTTCTCAGCTTCTGAGTTGGGAGACTGTGAGGAGGAGATAACTGGTCTGGAACATCTGAGTACTCCCATGAGGTACTCACTAAACATGTGCTGATTAAAAGAGTAAGTGCAATGCACCTTATGAAGAAAGCTTGCTTTAATAAAAAATAAATGGAACCTGGAGTGGGTATGGTTTTGGTTGTTATCCAAATAGTGCAGGGGTCTTCGTTTGATGAATGAGAGATGAACTATTCTTGAAATAATCATACCCCAGTCCCTACCCAAAAATCTATAACTGAAAATGTCAAATCTGTCTAATTAGCACTAAACATAACATTCTCATAGTTATTTTTAGATAACTTTCTTAGAGATTGTGATGCTATTTACTTTTAGTAGCATCTCAGTAATATTCAATCAAGAAGCAAAACAATCCATATATATGAATCAATCCTGTCTATGGAAGTACTGATAGACTAAGCAATAGTGTGAAGGCCAAGCACAGAGTATGCCTTTGGAACCACAAGGGAGCAGAAATCTGTTTAATATAAACTCGGGCCTTGGAGGTAACAGCAACTTTCCCTTGATTTTTCAGTCTACTTTTGATTTCATTCATTCTTTCAACTGAAAACATGCTGTCTCCTAAAGAATTTATTCTAATGTAAAACATTAAGTTAACATGATGCAGAATGAACAAAGAGGCAGTCTTCAATAATTAAACAGCCTACATATTTAATGACATGTCTTGCTTGCATTAGAAGTTCTGGTGAACAGATGCAGACTACTTTGAAGACAACTTAAAAGTGCAGTGATGACAAGGGATTGCAAATCACCGTATTAGGAATTAGAGAGTTTTGTCCCATTAATATGCAAACAAATTTTTTAAGTGTCGAATAATACGAGTTGTTAACAAAAAAATGGAAATAACATTTTCTTAGTCCACATAAGCATGAGATGGCAAAGAAGGCATAGAATGTTACAGAGAAATTCATAAACGAATGGGCTACCTTGAGAAAAGGAGCGACCGTGTCTTCACTGTTAAGTTCTGTGGTGTGCAGGGTAATATTCATGTGTTTGCTTTTAGATTGAGCCCAATGTATGTCCAACAATCGTACAGCAGACACACAATCTGGTACATGTCAGAATGGTTGGGTTTACTGAGTTTTATACTCTGATTTAATCATTATGCATTGTATACATGTATCAAAATATCATACATAGCACCCAAATATGTACAACAATTATATATCAATTAAAAAATAATAAAATACATACATCAATATAATTGCCATTGATATAGTCTGAGTTTGTGTCTCCTTCTATTGTCTGCAGCCTCACTCGGGAATGATCGTCTGCAAAGGAAAAGCGACAGAAAATAACGATGAACAAAAGCAATCTGGTAGGTGGCTCTGAGCCCCAGAATGTAAGCATATTACATAGAGATTACCCACAGACACTCTGCTTTAAAGATAAAGAATTAAAGAGTACACACCCTCTACTTCCCATTTTGCTATTAAAATTGGGAAGGATTTGTAATTTTTAACATTTTACAGTAAATCTCATTAACTTATTCTTTGATCATTGACGGGCCTAAAGCATTGACAAAGGTTTGACACTTTTACATACAATCCTGTGAACCACAAACATAAATAGATCTTGGATTGGAAGTTTGAGCAACTTCACTAAATCACATACAGACCCTGAGATGTTGAAGGCTGTGACACCCACCTTGACAAATGATGATTACAAACTCACAGTGCAGGCTTCTGGGATGTGCAGATGTGATCCTAGCCTTAGTCACTGGTGAGTTCCCTAAGTCCTATCTGTATCTGCGGGCATCAGCCAGCAAGAGCAAAGCTGTCACCATCCATCATGTGACCACAGGCCAGGAAATAAGGGCACCAAGCCTCAGCCTCCTCATCTGGAGAAGGGGATGACACTACCTGCCTCAAAGTGGGCTGTGTCCAGGATTCAATGAAAACAAATTGACACATAAGTACTATAGAGGGCTCATATTTATGGTATTAATTAGCTATATTTAAGTATTTCCAGAGTAAAAAAAATTATCTGCAAATACTATTGATGTATCTCAATTATTTCCTTGAAAACGTATATTGTATTTTATTTGTTACCTTAATTTTTTTCAGAAATGGGGTCTGGCTATGTTGCCCACGCTGGTTTCAAATTCCTGGCTTCAAGCAGTTCTCCTGCCTCAACCTCCCAAATGCTAGAATTATAGGTGTCAGCCACAGCACCTGGCCCCAAATCCATATTTTAAAAAGGGATGTGCTTCGTATGTTGTCACTCATAAATGGGAGCTAAGCTAAGAGGGCACAAAGGCATAAGAATGATACAATGGACTTTGAGGACTCAGGGGAAAGGGGGAGAAGGGGGTAAGGGAGGAAAGACTACACATTGGGTACTGTGTACACTGCCTGGGTGATGGGTGCGCCAAAATCTCAGAAATCACCACTAAAGAACCCATTCATGTAGCCAAACATACCACTTGTTCCCCCAAAACCTATTGAAATAAAAAACTAAAAATTAAAAAAAAAAAAGAAAGGATGTGCTAATAGCACCCTAAGGGCAGAATTTTCCTGCACTGATCACTGCTGTGTCCCTGGCCTTTAGATTAGAGCCTGGAACATAGCAGATTTACCCCCAAAATAACTTTTGAAGAAATAAAAAGTGCATTTTTGTTTTTTGAAAATATATGTCCTTTAAAAAGTATTTACCTAAATAACTGTTCCTTTTAGCAGAGGGACCCTTCCTTCCAATTAAAGTGTATGCTAAAACTCAGTATTCAGAACAGATAAAAGCCAGCTGCCCTGAAAGGAAAGCACAGGGGGGCCTGATAAGAACATTTTGCAAAACTTCACTTCCAATGTTGCTAGAGCAGTGGGAAACCCTGCTTCTAAACTGCTACTGCCTTTTTCTGATGCTAACTTTACTCAACATTTCTTTTGGGTTAGTGGGTGAGAAATGAAGCCCACAGCTTTTGAGATAAAAGCCAGGGGAGCTGCAGATGATGGACCCTTTTATCCTCAGTCACTGGAGCAAGTATTGACCTGGACCCATTCCTTGAAATGCTAATGGGTGAAAGTCAAAATTTCATATTGGTTTCTGGAGTTTAACCTCCTGTCGAGTAAATGTTTTGTTTGTTGTCAACAGCACAGGCAGAAGGAAATCGGTGTCAATTTTCTAACTTTCCTTCCTTGACGGGGCTTTCCACTTCATGACAGGTAGTCACATTATTTCATGTCAGTGCCTTACCATTAGTTGGGGTGCAATAAGTTTATCTGGAATGTGGTGACAAGCTGGGCCAGAGAAGGAGAAAAGCTGAGAGGAGGTCGTGTCTTCCTGCTCTGCTCACAGGAGACTATGGGATGAGCAAGTTCTGGGGTCGAGTATGTGGGTGAGAATCGCTGTTGGTGGGTTAGAATCCTTCACGTGTGGTTTTGGGCCAGTTACTTAATCTTTCTGTGCTTCCTTCGCTGTAAAATGGAGATGAAGACTGCCTACCTTGTGGGATTACTGTGAGCATCAAAATAATACACATAAAGAGATCATAAAAAAGCCTGGTATATAGGAAGCGATGGATAGATGTCAGTTATTATTGTCATGGGCTATGTAATGGACACACACATTTTTCTTCTTGCTGTTTTTACAGATGATGTCCAAGCAGATAACAGTAACCCCAGGAACAGACTCACTGGCAGTCAGAATGTTTCCTCATGGTGATTTGCTTTAAGAACCAATTTCCTAGGACACATTTTGCTGCTTAACACCAGTGGCTCCCTGTATATGTTTTCCACTGTTGGGGGTTTGGGAGAGGTGAGCTGGTGCACTGGACATGTGTAGATTGTTATGGCTTTTGTGTATCTTAGGAGAGCCAGTGCCTACATGCCACTACTGCACAGAAGTGTGCCACAAGCACTGGCAATGCCATTTGAACTTCAAGAATGAAAGATGCACCCTAGAACTGAATCACGGCTACTCCACACACACTGGGCTTTCGTCAGCTCCTCTGAAGGGAGGTCAGGTTCACCTTCCTGGACACTCAGGCTTTCCCTGGGCAGGTTTTCAAAGGGCAGGCAACCGACCGCATTAGAACCTTGCAATCTAAGCAGGCCTGTCTCGAAGATCTGTTGTACCCCTTCGTCAGATTCCTGTCTATTTTGTGCTTGAATTCTCTGAGCTCCTCAGGATGAGTGCTGCTCATTCCCTGTGATTTACCACCCATGGGCTGCTCAGGCTATTCTGGAAGGTTCTCTTTAGGGACGTCAATCTCCACCAGGACTGAATTCCTATTTCCTATCAACAGAGCCTCTGAAGTAGAGTTTTACCATCATCTCCTACAGTTCAGTTTATCCACACCCCAAAACTTAACTTGGCTGCTACTTCTCCAGATTCAATTGCCCTTACTCCCCTCAGGATGGAGAAACCTGTAAGACACATGTACAGTTGACTTCCTAACAGAATGAGATGGGTTTTGCCTTTAAATACATGGTAGTATCTTTTTTCTTTTATTGATTCTACTAGATTACAATGTCTTGTGGTCAGAGACAGTGTCACATATAATCTGAACATCCCTAAGAGTACCTTTCCCCAAGGCCACATGCCTAACTCCAAAAGACCCCATTCACAGCACAGAGGCACAGGCTGCAGTCCCATGTGTGGGGCCCTGCCTAATACACAGCAAGTGAGCAACAAGGATTGAATTCTTCCCCATGCTAATGAATGGGTGGTGGTCCAGGATCATCCAAGATACCTTGAATGGGTCCACAGTGCCTTTTTAAATTTCAGGTTTTTTTTTTTTTTTTTTTTTTTTTTTTTTTTTTGAGACGGAGTTTTGTTCTTTTTGCTCAGGCTAAAGTGCAATGGCGCGATCTTGGCTCATTGCAACCTCTGCTTCCTGGGTTCAAGTGATTCTCCTGCCTCAGCCCCCTGAGTAGCTGGGATTACAGGCACACACCTCCACGCCTGGCTAATTTTTATATTTTAAGTAGAGATGGGATTTCACCATGTTGACCAGGCTGGTCTCGAACCACTGACCTCAGGTGATCCACCTGCCTCAGCTTCCCAAAGTGCTGGGATTACAGGCGTGAGCCACCACGCCCAGCCTAAATTTCAGTTTTAATACACGCTTGTCTAATATTGTCAGAATACTGAGCTATTTCATCTTCTAGAAATCTCTTACCTAATCATTCCTAACCATCTCTAACTGTCCAAATTCTGCCAATTTTTCAGTATTCAACTCAGATGTCCCCTCCTCAGTAAGGTCTTCTCATTTATTCAGTGACTTTTTGAGTATCTGCTATATGCCAAACACCATGCTAAGTGTTGGGGATATGTAGTGTTAAACAAATTAGATTTATGGTGCTTGAGTTCATGGGACTTAAGGCAATGGAAAACACACTAAACAGTCATTGCTTAAATAATGACCTAAATACAATTTTGATAAGTGCTAAGTTGGAAAGGACAGAGAGCTATGAGAGTGAATGGCATGGGTCCTGACCTACTCTGAAGAGCTAGCAAACAATTCCCTAATAAAGGGACGTTGAAGCTCAAACCATGAAGATGGAAAGTGGAGAGGGCAGAACTCCTAAATTCCAAGTCCAGGAGATAGTGTGTATTCAGGCCAGGAGGTAGGAAGGATCTAGTATGTTCAGGAAACCAAAGAAGGTTGGTGTGGTGAATGTGCTGTCAGAAGCCAGGGAGGAGAGTGGTGGGAAATGAGAACAGAGAGGAGGGAAGGCCAGGTCATTAGGACCTTCATCCTGAGCACCGTGGGAAGCCACAGGCAGGGGCGTGCTTCATTTCATCAGATGCCCGCAATTGTTGAGGATGAACTGGAAGGGCTGTGGGAGTGGGGAGACAATGGGGAGGCTACTGCAACAGTCCTAGGGGATCAATGGCAGTTTAGCATAGAGAGGGCTAGTGGACAGGGCTGAATCTGAGGGGTATTTAGGTGGTAGGACTGACCACAATGATCAGTTCACTTATTGTGGATGAGAAGAGGTATCATGTTGACTTCTAGGATTCTGATCTGAGAAAAAGGGCAGAAGATGGTGCCATTGACTAAGATGTGAACCATGGAGAAAAGCCAGCTTGGGGTGGGTGATGGAAATGAGGCGCGCAGTGTTGGATATATTTAATCTGAGGTGTTTACCATCTGAATAGAGATATGGAGTAGGTGGTTGGGTATAAATTCTCCTTCCTTAAATGTCAATAGTCCTTTGATTTCACTTTTTGGTGCTCTTATATATGGTTATCTATAGACATGATTTATTTCTCCTACAGATCAAAAATACCTTAGCTGGATGTGATGGCATATGCCTGCAGACCAAGCTACTTGGGAGGCCGAGGCAGGAGGATAGCTTGAGCTCAGGAGTTCAAGACCAGCCTGGGCAACATGACATTTTTATTATTATTTTTAGAGACCTTCTCTCTATAAAAAATAAAAATTGAAAAAAGAATTAGCCTAGCATGGTGGAGCACACCTGTAGTCCTAGGGAGGCTGAGGCAGGAGGATCCCTTGAGCATAGTGGTTTGGGGCTGCAGTGAACTATGATTACACCACTGCACTTGCCTGGGCAACAGAGCAAGACCCTGTCTCTATAAAAACAAAAACTATTTAAGAGGAGCTGTGTCTTATATTCATCTTCACCTCCTGTGTGCACACTTCTATGAAAATAATAGTATAAATAAATATATATTGATAAATATATAATCAATAAACATTTATTTTTATCAGTAAGTGAAAAAAAGCCCAGCTTACAATGAGATACCATCACATACCCACTAGAAAGGCAAAACATTTAAGTCTGAACACCAAGTTCAGGTGAGGATGTGGAATAATATAAACTCACAGATTCTGCTGGTGGAAATGAAAATTAGTACAATCACTTTGGGAAACAATTTGCTAGTTAGTAATGCTGAAGACATCCACGACCTATGACCCAGCCATGAGGAAATGGATACTGTGTGCATCTTGAAACGTACTGAAGCAATACTGTTTACAACTGACAAAACTACAAACAATCCAAATGTCCATCAACAGAAGGGAGACATAAATTGTATTATATTAATAAAGTGGAATGCTATTTAGTAATGAAAATGAACAAGCTACATTTACATACAACTTGAACAAATCATACAAACATAGTTGAACAACAAAAAAAGCAATACACAGAAGAGTATATACCAATGCTGTCCCGTAGAACTTTCTGTGCTGATGGAAACATTCTATATCTGTGCTCACCAGTACAAAGGCCACACTAGTTACTGAGCACATGAAATGTGGCTGGAGCAACAAAGGAACTGAAATTTTAATTTAATTTTAATGAACTTATACAATTACGTGTAGTTAGTAGCTACAATACTGGATAACAGAGATATATGTTACATACTTTTACTTATGTAAAGTTAAAAGCCAGGCAAAATGTAACTATATTGTCTAGATCTGTACTGTCTAATAGGGTATCTGTTAGCCACATGAGGCTAATCCTAATTGTGCTGTAAGTGTAAAATACACATCAAATTTGGAATATTTAGCACGATAAAAAGAATGTAAAATACCTCATTTATATTTTTTATACTGACTGCACGTTGAAAAGTTGACATTTAGGACATATTAGATTTAATAAAATATATTACTAAACTTAAGTAATTTATTTCTTTTTCTGTTACTTAGTGTGGCTATTAGATTTAAGGACAATTTAATATTATACATGTGGCTTGCATTTATATTTCATAGTTTCTTTCAATTGGACCATGTGCTAGGGAATACATAAAACAGGAAGGGTTTCAACCAATCAGGCAGCCAACTCCAAACTCATCACACCATGCTCAAATAAGGCAGATGCCTAGCTGTAGCCAATTAGGTGATTTCTCTACTTTGCTTCTCTGTTTGGCCTACAAAAGCCTGCCACTCACACTTGTAGGTGTAGCTCTCTGAACCTCTTCTGTTTCTGAGGGTTGCCTGACTCATGAATTGGTCTTTGCTCAGATAAACCTGGCTAAATTTAATTTGTCTAAAGTTTTTCTTTTAACAGTACTTAATGGCACTGACCTTAAAAATGGCTAAGATGGTAAATTTTATGTGTATTTTTCCAAAAATAAAAAAAGTCTAATTTTTCCATCCCTCCCTTGTAATAATAGCTCATGTTCCACTCTGGTCCCTGATATCCTAGGAAAGGGCATTCATGGACTCACAGCCTAGAGCCCTGTGAATTCTTTTGCTAGGCACATTTTCCTGAGATGGTGAGTTCCCTTTCCCTGATGAAATCAAGGCAGGAGTGACGGTGACTCTATAGCTTTCTTTTTTTTATTTTTATTTTTATTTTTGAGACAGAGTTTCACTCTTGTTGCCCAGGATGGAGTGCAATGGCGCGATCTTGGCTCCCTGAAAGCTCTGCCTCCTGGGTTCAAGCAATTCTCCTCTCTCAGCCTTTTGAGTAGCTGGGATTACAGGCACCTGCCACCATGCCCAGCTAATTTCTGTATTTTCAGTAGAGATGGGGTTTCACCATGTTGGCCAGGCTGGTCTGAAACTCCTTTCCTCAGGTGATCTGCCTGCCTTGGACTCCCAAAGTGCTGAGATTACAGGTGTGAGCCACCGCGCCTGGCCTCTATAGCTTTCTAATAGAGGATAACAGTCATACATTATGTAGTTTATGAAGTATTTTTGTTTTAGTGATAAAATAAAGTGAACACTGATAAGTGAATCCACCTCAAGCCCAGGAGATACCTGTGTTAGCAGTGAGCATGGGGTAAGTCTCAAGAAAGAGTCCAGTTGGGGTGGAGAACGCAGGACATGTATTCTGCCATGGAGAACAGCAGGCTGATCATCACGTGATTGCACTTCCTGGCTGAAACAGGTCAGCACTTCTCAAGTTAATCCCTATGTCTTCCAGAATACAAGAAATAGTTAAGTATCACCATCACTCACATTAAGTCAGTGAATGTAAAAGCTAAAGAAGTGAAATGATTGGCTCTTCCAGCTCCCCCATGCTCTGCTGCTTGGACGTCTAAGAATGACTTGGCACAGAAACTGCAGATTCTTATGCGTCCTCTCTCAAACAAAGCTCTCAGATGACTATGAAAACAACAGATATAGACGGTTGGGGCAAATAAATCAGTATATGGATGCCCCTCACCATATGTTCTTGAAATATCATTCACCTTGAATCAGATGCCAATTACAAAGACAAATATGTATCAACCATTCTTTCAGGAAAACTCAGTTATTCCTTGGGGTACTCTTGAGGCTAAATCATATCAAATTTTTATGAGGAAATGCCTCACAGACATTTCTGGCATCGGGCAAATGTGGGAGTCACTCAGACAAAGAATCCAAAGAAATGCCAATTGTCCACTGATAAGCCCTGTTCTGCAGGTTTGTTTTGAAGGCTTACCAGCTGGGAGGGGCCCTCTCTCAGGGCCAGGGTCTAGCCATTGGGGTTGAAGGGAGGAAAAAGTTTGGAAAACTCAACTGCCTAGGCATAGGATCTGTAGAATTCAACCAGTTTTGTGGTTAACAACAGGTCAATTACTAACCATGAAAACCACGGGGTCAAGACTATGAGGACTTGGTATTTCTGGGGGACACAGCCTGCTAAGTTTGAGAAGACCTGAGCTGTAGTTTTTAATTACCATCTGTATTTCTCTGCCAGCATGGGTGCTTTTCCTTGATTATTCCAAAGCCATTTCACATTCACATTTTGCAGGAAATCAAACTAACAGGGGCTTTGGTGTCCGAGACCATGATTTGATGCTGGCTCTACAACTCACATGCATCTGCACAAATCTGGAGTCCTGCTGAGCTTCATCTGTAAAAACGGGTGACAAGGGGCTACTTTTCTAGGAGTTCTGGGAGGACCAAATAAGATAATGCATAGTATTATCAGGTGCCTGGAACACAGTACAGTTAGTTCCCCTTAAAAAAAATTACGTTGCCAGGCGCAGTGGCTCACGCCTGTAATCCCAGCACTTTGGGAGGCCGAGGCGGGCGGATCACCTCAGGTCGGGAGTTCGAGACCAGCCTGACCAACATGAAGAAACTCCGTCTCTACCAAAAATACAAAATTAGCCAGGCGTGGTGATGCGCGCCTGTAATCCCATCTACTCGGGAGGCTGAGGCAGGAGAATCACTTGAACCCAGGAGGCAGAGGCTGCAGTGAGCCGAGATCGCACCATTGCACTCCAGCCTGGGCAACAAGGGTGAAACTCCGTCCAAAAAAAAAAAAAAAAAAATTACCCCTTTTCTGTGAATAAAAGCAACATCCTTGTTGAAGTTTACCAATAAAATCTTCAAAGCACAAAGAGCCAGTATGCTTATTGGGGAACAGCAGAGCAGGGCAGAACTGAAAACTGGAAGCAGCCAATCTTTCAGGGAAGAGGAGCTGGAGATACTTTTAAAAAGGAAACAGGAGAAACGTCTGAAGACATGCTGAATGCTCTTCAATAACTTCCACATTTTAATCTCCTGGTATCTGCTCAACAACCTATCCCTATTTCTGTGTAGTGGAGCACGGAGGTTAGGATCCCGGGCTCCCGAGCCAGAATCCCTGTATGAATCTCAGTTATGCTGCTTTCTAGTTGTGTGGCCTTGGAGAAGTTATTTGACCTCTCTGTGCCTCAGTTTCCCCAACTGTAAAATTGGAATAACAATACTGCCTATATTATAGAGTTTTGTGAGGATTAAGTGAATTAATATAAGTAATCATTAGTAAGTAGCTGGTATACAATAAGAAGTAAGTGAAAGTTAGCTATCACTTGTCTTATTAGTGCCAATGACTTAATTCAAGACCTGATCATTTTCATCTGCACTATTTCATTTTTGCCTCTAGTTGCTTCCCTCACTAGTGAATCCATGCCAAGGACTGCTTTTCTAAAACAGACGTCTTTTTCCTAACACCACCTTGGTAACCATTCAATGATATAAACAGGAGACTGAAGAATGGTGGGCAAACAAGCAAAAAATCTGATAAAATCATTCAAAAGGATTACCAGGCCTTTAATTTATTTACCTGGAAAGATCTCTGGGACATATTACAGAGTGAAGAAGAGCAGGCTACAAGGCAGCATGTCTAATAAGAGTCTATTTACATGAAATAATCAAATGCTTTGGTGTACGTGTAGGTATGCACAGTGGGACAACTGGAAGAATGAGGTTTCTGCAGGGGATAAAATCTGGAGTGATTTTTATTATCATCTTTATGATTTTATGTACTACTTTAACGGTCTACAAGGTTTATATTATCTTTGTAATTAGAAAGAGAGTAACACATCTATTCTCATTGAAAAACAAAGAGCAAAAAAAAAAAAAAATAAAGTCAACAGCTTCAAGAGACAGAAAAATAAGAAGACTGGAATGAAACATAAAAAAAAATGTTAGCAGGGTTTGAATCTGGATGGTGAGATTCTGGGATATGTTCCCCAAGTTTTCCACAGTGTACAAAGTTTCTTTAATGTGTATGAATTGGAGAAAAAGAAATCTATTTGCCATGCATGACTTGAATATGATCAAAATTAAACTTATGTTTATATCATAATCACAACTCAATGTTACCCCATCAAGAAATGTAACAAACTCTGCCACTTTGAGAAACTCCATCTGCATAAAAACGACTTGCTATTTGTCTCATATCTCTCAAAAAAAGCCTTTACTAGATGAAACAGAGAAAAGCAGATATTTTTGGGTAAGAAACAAGCACATGAAGACCTTGTCACAACAAACCACTGCTTAGCGTTGAAGAATTATAATCCGCTGAGGTTTTCCCCCCGTGTACATAGGCATGCATTGGACTGGGGTGACGCGAGATTTAGGGCAGGTCTATGCCCCACCCTAAGTCTGTAAAACATGGTATTTCTGCCCTTTCCATCAGGTAACATTACGTTTAAAAATATCTCTAAGTAACTTCAAATATTTTAACACTTCCATATTAAACATGACGGATATTGACAATAGTCATGCAATTTTAACTTGTGTGTGATTAGATATTCCCACAGCGGCAGAAATCGAGTGTATCACTGATAATCTTTCACCTCTAACCAATTCTTTCTCTCTGCTACATACTGGTGACATATGTAAATTGGAATCACAATTATCAAGGTAACATTTAGCCTCTGAGAGAAGGCTGGAAATTAATTTTAATTACAACTGATTTCTGCAAATAATGGATTTGCTCCTCCCGTGGCCGCATTTGGGCTGAGGATTGCTCTTGTGCTTGTTTCAAGGTAGGATCTGCAGGAGACCCAGTGTGCCTGCAACTCAGGAAGTGCTTGGCGCCTTACCCAGTGGAGATGCCACCTCCAGTGCAGTCTCCCTGCTTGTTTCCACCTGGTTCCCAGCTCTGCCATGCAGGTTCTGAGCAGGAAGTTTGAGTTCGATGACGGTGGCTTCATACGAACTCTCCTCTTCCTGTTGGTTTCATGTGGGTCTTGCCTTGTTTTCTAACTCTTTTTCTGACTGACTAATTCCTGTGTCAGAGCTGTCTCTTTATTCTTCAGAATCCTGGCAGGGATTTATTTATTTTGCCCTATGCCTTCCTAAACATATTGTGTCCATCTGCTTCTCTCTTGCTCGTGCCCACCTGAATTTAATGCCAAAAGCTCGCTCTGCCAGTCCACTCTTACCTAACTAAACTCTGGTTCCCTCCGTTCAAAGACGCTGTTGGAGTCACTCAATTAGCAGAGAGAAGCACACTGCTATAAAACAAAATGTTAGAAAAGTGAAGCCTTCAATGTGAGCAACCAAGATTGGCTCACTGGTTAGAAGAATCTGGGGTAGGTCCAAAGCTCCAGTCACTGACTAGTCACACTTCGTTGTTAGGAAATGGAGTAGGAGGGCATGGTAACCCACCTCAGAAGGGACCTCGTGTCCTCAGCACTACATCAGAGTCTCTGTTGTACTAGATCTACTAGATCTACCAACAGGACACTAGCAGCACCCCTTCTCTCCGTGAGACAGTGCTCCCTGCACCGCTGAGCAGTTCTGTCTCAGGACCGCCCATTATTAAAGCCCCTTTAGCTGGGTCTTGGACTCTCTATGCCCTCCTTGCTCCCTCCACAGATCACCTCCTCCTGCCAATGGCTTCTACCACCACCCATATGACCCATGAAATGGGTCACTGATTTATAATCCAGCCCAGACCCCTCTCTTTCAGATTTCACAGCAGTCTACAGAACTGTCTGCTTGGCATCTCATTTGCATGTTTCAAAAGCATCTCAATATGTCCCCAAATCAAACTCATAAGCTGCTGTTGATCTCATGCCAACCTGAGCTCCTCTCCACAGCTGGTTCCCTTCCAGTATTATCCCTGGATAATACTGGAAGGGAATGGCCCATCCATCTTTCCATGTGTCTACCTGTTCAACTGCCCATCATCCATCTAACCATTCATCCTCCAGTAAGTCGGAAACGCAGGAGTCATCTCTGGCTCTTCTGTCTTCCTCACCCTGTCTCCCATCCATCTTTCAGTTGGGTCCAT
Source organism: Gorilla gorilla gorilla (assembly GCF_029281585.2). NCBI lineage: Eukaryota > Metazoa > Chordata > Mammalia > Primates > Hominidae > Gorilla > Gorilla gorilla. Next base: position 41,960,384 of record NC_073241.2, read on the forward strand.
TACTTCTTCTGAATTCATCTACTTAGTTTCTTTCTAGCCAACATCATCATCATGTCACACTCGGGCTACTGGAAATTCCTCAGCAGCTGTCCCTTTCGAACCTACTTTGTCTGCAGTCAGATCTAAATTTTCCAATGAAATTTTATTAACACCCCCCCCAACCCCTTTAATGAAGTTTCCTTTATTCTTATAATAAAGACAAAAGTCCTCAACCTGCCCCAGAAGACTCTGTAGGTCTGGCTTCCACCTCCCTCCTTCTCTTGCCCAACCCCTGTCCTTCCAGCTCCAGCCACCCAGCCTTCCTTTAGTTCTTCAGACCCAAGGGGCTCCCCGGCATGACAGGGCCTGTTCACATGAACCCCTCCCAATTCTGCAGCATCCTCCCTGCTCCGTCCCCTCTTGTTCAGTTGTTTTCCATGTCCCATCCTCAGGGAGGCCTACCCACACCTCCTCACTCAGTCCCCACGTTGTGAGTTCTCACGGTACCATGTTAACTCCTTCTGTGCCCTTAACTTGAATTTTATTTTGTAATCATTTACATCACCCCCTTCTCCCCCACGAAATCTTCCAGGACCGTCAGCTTCAGGAGGGCAGATGCCCTGTCAGCTCTTGCTCCTGTGGTCACCCCAGAGTCCCTGCATCTCCCACCTCTGCCCCTATCCCACTCCCGCTGCTCCGGCAGCACAGCCTTCCCTGCTGTACCGGCCACCTGGGTGGCCACACTCCTCCGTCTTCTCACCTGTTTCAAGTCCTGGTTGGCATCTCATCCCCTCAGGGAGGCTTTTCTTGACCACAATCTAAAAACATCACCCACCCTGACCAATCTCCATTCCCTGCTTCATTTTCCTTTCTGGGTGCTCACCTCCTAACATGGGTGTTACACCCTGCACTCAGCAATTGCTCCTGTCTTCCCCACAAGAAGGTGCAGCACGACACCAGCATAGCATCCTGTCTGCTTTGTTCCCTGCTCTGTCGCTGACACCTAGAATAGTGCCTGGTGTATAACAGGCACTCAGCAAATATCTGTTGAAAGAATGACTGTGGTTTGGCACAGTGCCTGGCACATGGCAGATCAATATACACTTGTTGAATAAAGATCAGAGGAGAGGAGGAAGGGAGCCTGGGAAGCTTCTGCAGATTCTGGCTCATTATCTCCAATTGCCAGTCCCTAGAAAGAGGAGCCGGCTGCAAGGGGGCTGCCTCGTTAGCAGGGAGATTTGGTGTGTGCCTTAAGCTTAGAGTTAATTATAATTAGGAACTGTTGAGAGTATTAGGAGGGCTATGCTTGTGTGTGGAGGGGCGGTAATGGTGGGTAGGGTGTTGGTTTATATTTGGAAGGGGCTAGCTCAGCAAATTTATAGTGTAAATAAGGGAAAAGTTAACTTACTTAAGAGCAAAAGCCAATAAACAGTTTTAAGGACCATTAAAACTATTTTATATGCAAACACTGCTGCAAAAACAATGAATGTGATCATTACACCACTTCTGTGTTCTTCGAAAAGCACTAACAAGAATCTCTAAGATATGCTGACTGAATTCCCAATTCCTTATCCTAGTTAGTGGTGTTATCCCAAGTCCGAGGCTCTAGGAAGCAGACTTTACAGGCAGTGGAACTGACTTTTCTACAGTTACATAATTTTTAGGCAGGGGATAGTAATACTATTCACTATGCCCATAAAGAAACAGCCACTATGTACGTGTGAGTCATGATGTTATGTGTGGGTCATTATGTGTGTGTGGGTACAGGAAGCAACAGCAAACTAGAGGAAGGGGTAACACGGATACCCAGGGAAGGGCTTCAGGACGCCATGGAAGGTGAGAGGAAGATTAGGAGGCTGGACAGAGAAGTCTCTTTTTGACACTGTCCCTAGAAAGATACAAAAATAACACAACCCAGTAAAGAAACACTAAAAGAGCACTGGAAGGGATGGGATGGAGGGCGGTGGGGGCTAGAAAACGTAGCCCCAGAGGTCATGGGTAAATGACAGCCCACCGCAATGCCCGGAAACAGAAGCCAGAGTCCTGCCTGGGCAGAAGTGGGCCACTGCACACAGAACTGCTCACCAGTAAGGAGCAGGATGGTCCCTGAATTACCTACCAGCTCATGACTTGGATCTGAGACTTCAACATGCTGATTTTTTTTTTTTTTTATGAAGTAATGAATCTGCTAAACTCAAGAGGAGTAACACAGAAGTAATGAAGAAGTGAGATTTTTTTTCAGGTAACAACGATCAATGTTCTTTTAATGTGGCATTGCTGTTCATTTCCACAACACGTGATCTTGTCAGGAAATTCTGACATTGAGAAGGCTCACGACTCACCCAAGGTCACTGAGCCAGTATGTGGTAGGACAAGGACTCCAAACTGCTCCTCCTATCTCCAAACCCTATGACCTTCTCTTTTGCCTGAGAGGTCTTTTCCTGATTAGTCTGCCGCTCATCCACTCACCCTTCTCCTGCAAGTCCCCAGTGGTGTCCTCACAACACATTCTCCATTTATTTATGGACCTGAGATCTATTATTTCATGCATGTCTTATCCTGATCTGGCCACAGACTGAAAATTCATGGTGGTAGGAGGTAGATTTAAACCCATCCCACCTCTGACAACATTGTGCCAGACACACAAATCACATTTGATACCTCTATTTGGGGTGCTGAAAAAATTGATCCCAAGTTCAGGGTCCTGAGAGTTGAAAACTATCTTGGTGGTAGAAATGTGCCCTGGGGGGTAAGAAAAAGTTCCCCTTGTGGAATCTGTTCTTCACTAAACCAGGAGTCAGCAAACTACTGTTTGTGGGCCAAAAGTAGCCCACTGCCTGGCTTTGAAAAAAAGTTTCCCTGGAACATAGTCAGACCCATCTGTTTCTGTATTGTCTGTGGCTGCTTTTGCATGAAAACAGCAGAGCCAAGAAGCTGAACTGAGACTGAGATTAGCCTTTAAAGGCTAACACATTTACTACTGGACTTTTACAGAAAAAAGTTTGCCAACCCCCTGCACTAGACTGTAACTACTAGGAGGGCAGTATCTTGTGTTTTATTATCTTCCTTTTTTTTTTTTTTTTTTGAGACCTCTGGAGTCTTGCTCTGTTGCCTAGGCTGGAGTGCAGTGGCATGATCAGCTCACTGCAACCTCCACCTCCCAGGTTCAAGCAATTCTCTTGCCTCAGCCTCCCGAGTAGCTGGGATTACAGGCACATGCCACCACGCCCAGCTAATTTTTGTCTTTTTAGTAGAGGCAGGGTTTCACCGTGTTTGCCAGGTTGGTCTCAAGCTCCTGACCTCATGTAATCCACCCGCCTCAGCCTTCATTATCCTTTTATAGCAGTGCCTCCCACAGAGTCTGGCAAAAAGAAAGTGATGAATAAATATTTACTGAATGAAGAGATGGATTATTGGACCCTTTTAAGTACATACTCTCTGTCCAGCTGTGACAAGCAAGGGGTACAGGAACAGAATTCAGTGTTCCTGTGACAAACAGCTGTACACCAAATACCCACACGGGCCAAGTGGAGACAAATGGGCAGGATCTCTGGAGGTTTAAAGGAGAAAATCTGCTTGGAATGTGGTGGGGAGCCTGCAGACGTTTTATAGAAAGGAAACAATCAATACACGGCCATCCTCATGTTTGCCTGCCTCCGCCTCCTGAGTAGCTGGGACTGCAGGCACGCACCATCACGCCCAACTAATTTTTAAAATTTTTTTGTAGAGACAGAATCTTGCTTTGTTGCCAAGGCTGGTCTCCAACTCCTGGCCTCAAGCAATCCTCCCACCTCGGCCTCCCAAAGTGCTAAGATTACAAGTATGAGCCACCACACCTGGTGAAAACCAAGCCAGTGGGACCAGTCATCCCAGCACCCATCCAGCAGTGGTTATAAAAGCTGCTCCTGGGTTGGAATCCTGCCTCCATACCTTATTAACTGTGAAACTCTTTAACCCTCTTTATCCCTCAATTTCCTCGCCTATAAAATAGATACAAAAATATTACCTATTTCGTGGTGTTGTAGTGAGCAAGTTTCTATGTGCAAAGTGCTTAGAGTAGTGTCTGGCATATGTAAGTGCTCAGCAAATGCTAGCTTTTTTCACTCATGATTCAAAAATATATCTCAGTGTCTCCATGAGGAGGTACTAAACTATACATTGGGAAGAAGCAGACTCAATGTTGTATTGGAGAAAGGCTAGCTGGATCTCTCAGCATACCCAAGGCTACATCCCTTGACATTCATTGCATTCTGTATGCTCAGCATGAGGCCACATCAGTGATGCTACAGTGATGAGGTTATAGGCTCAGCAATGTCCCTTCCACTTGGTATGGGAAGGGGATTCCCCACTTCACTTCCAAGACTCTCTGTGAGTTTGTTGCAGAGCTGAAGGGACTCCTGGAAAGGATCTCGCAGCCATCAGGAGAAATCTGAATTCTTCTAACAGCGCAAAGCTTCAGTGGGCTCCCAGAGAAAATGAAGGAACTTGGAAGGGTCTAGATAGACCAAGAAACCATGTTTTCCTTCTCTGAGCCTCTAGAACACTGTGTACCAGGCTGCAACAAAACCCTGTGTCACGGCGCTGGACTACTGCCACAGCGATCTGACTGCCCGGTTGGGTTTGTCCTGGGGACAGGGGCACCATCTCATCTCCATGGCCTTTGCATCCTCAGTGTCCAGTATCAAGAATGCATCCCACAAGTGTTGATGGGATCCACTGAGGAGTAATCAACCCTAGACCTCAGGACAGCATCTCCTACCTACAAAGGACTGTGACATGACCACTACAATGCTACTAAATACAGCACGCTCTAAAACCAACCTACAAAACACATGAAGCTAGCATTTATACCTGGCAACACTGGCGATCTGGCTTTCTTGATGGCTGGAGGGAAAGCAGCATGTGCTCAGCTGGGACGTTTTGTGTCATATGTAAGCTCCACTCTACCCCCCAGTTTCTTTTTCTACAACACACTGAAATCTGTGCTGTCCTATGTAGTAGCCACTAGCCTCATGGGCTGTTTAAATTAAAAACAGTTAAAATTAAATACAATTTAAAATTCATGTTGTCAAACTCTTGAACAGCAAAAACAAGAAATAAAGTAAAATTCAGTTTCTCAGTCGTACGGCCATATTCCAAGTACACAGTGCAGCTACTCCTATGTGGCTCATGGCTACCGTCTGGGACAGCATAGACATGAAACATTTCTGCAGTCACAGGAAATTCTGTGGGCAGCACTGGTAGACAATCTGTACTGTCACACTAAGAAATGTGAACTCAGGCAAAGACAGTTTAACAGCACTTTCACAATCAATAAAGCTAATAGATTGCTCCTCTGGAATAACCAAACCTCCCAAGTTTGTTCTCTCGTAAGAAATGAGACACGAGGAGCGAGATGTTCTCTTGGCCTAATCTGCATTGTTGTGTTGTTTTTTAAAATTTATGTATCTTTATAAATAGTATTAATTACGTTAGGCGACTACAGCGGGCCTGTCAGTGCCTTGATGCAGTCATGGATGTCGGAGAGCAGTTTAGTGTGGGGGATGGATAGTGCGGGCCCTGGGAGAAGGGGTTTCATCAATCTAGCGCGTGTCTCAGCATTGCTACGGAACATTAATGAGGCTGGGCTCAACTTAAAAACCATCCAAGGCATTACGGGTTGGTAACATTCAGTTTCACAGGCACTGGGAATGTCTAAGCTATAATCCTAGCTATTTTGCTAATGAGTGTTGTGATATGGGGAGTATCATTTAACTTCTGAGTTTCAGTTTCCTGTCCTTAAAATGGGGCTATTACTGACCTACCTAACCCAGTGTCCACAGGATTAATGAGTTAATGTTTGCCAAGAACTCTGAGCTCTTTGCATTAAGGCAAGCTGTGCATCATTATTTCCATTCATTCTCACGTAGCAGCTGGGAAACATTAGGACTATAATGTTTACTCCATCCAAAATGCATTTTCCTTCTCAGCATCTTAACGTTACCTGTGTTACCCAAACCTTAAATCTAAAAGGAAAACAGGGCCCACGACAACAGTACAATGATGAAGTGGGGGTAGATAGTTATTCCTTTCTTTAGTACGAGCGTTAACACCAGCTGTTCTAGAAGGATGAAGGAGGTAATTGCACTGTAAATTTCCTCTGTAGGAGCCTGGTGGTCAATCTTACTAGATGCGAAAAGGAAGTTCTACAACAGCACAATGACACTGTTGACACTTACATGCAATGATATTCCCGTATCTGTTCTTCATTCTGTTCTCATCTTTCTTAGCCGAGTCCCATGGTGCAGACTGCCCTTCAAAGAAGCTCTAGAAGGAAAGTGAGACTGAGAATTACAATTTGGCGCAGTAAACAGAGGGATCTTAACGATGGAGGATGCTCTTAAAAAACGTAGAACAAGGGTCAAGAAGGAAAGAATGCCGACAGAAATGAGACAAAGGATTATTACACTACATTTATATTTTAAATATTTCATTTAGCTTTTTCTAAACTTTGTTTTCCTTTAGTTAGTACCTTACAAACACAGGGATGGAGGCTGAAGAGTGAACCCACAATTTCTCTGTATAACCGAGTAAAAATGGTCAACTGTTCATCCCCATCTCACCTGAATATTTAATACAGAAAAATTAATGTTTCACTCAATTTCTTAATTATATTGTCATTTTTCAATATTCTTGTAAGAGATACAGTGATGTCTTTTTCTCCCTAATTGCTAATTGAAGAAAGGTTATTTTTGGCTAAAACATGAGAGTAGGTAAGCTGAGACTTCATGACTTCCAGGCTAAAATCCTGTAATAAACTCTGCCAAAGTTTTCTCTTCATTTTTAATGGAGTTTAGATGTCCATTTATTTAGGGATTTGGCACTATGATGCCTGGAGTCTTTAATCTTCAGGTTATTCAATTTTTTTTTGTTCAAGTTGTAATGAAAATGTCCCCTACTCTCAGTGGACAAGTAAAAAAAAAATGTGTGTCTTTATTTCCACTTTAGTTCACACTACATTTTACCTTTATGTGGTCAACTATGTGAGGAGGTTATGGGAAAAGGATGGAAGTGAACAGGATTCAGTAAAGCTATTTCTTGTTTTTGCCACGGTACTCATATACTTCCTGGCACCCACTCGGAAGGAAGAGAGAGGGAAAGAGGAAGAGATGAAGGGTGAGCAGATGAATGAGAGCACCATTTGGGAACGCTTTGGGGCCAGAGAACATGGCATTAGGGACTCGTGTCCTCAGATGTGCTCCAGGGTGGCTGTCAAGTTCTCTCCCAAACAGAAGCTCTTCCTTCCTCCCCGGTCTCCATCTCACCTGTGGTGTTCCGCCGTCTTGGCCATTTCCACCATTTACAATATTTTCAGATTAGTCTGTCGCTAGGTAGAATATATTTATTCCTTTTTATGGGTCCAACTCTCCCCCATGAGGTAAACTGTTGCTTAGCACTGCTGCAGTAGGACACACTGCTCGCAGACGCCACGGGGTGTCTGTGCCCCACTCTGCCTGCCTGTGTGCTGCATAGTATTCTGACCACTAAGTGGACAGTGCCTGGCATCCTCTGTTGTTTCTGTGTCTGTCTCTGCCACCAGGCTGTGGACTCCCTGAGAGTGGGAGCTATGTGTTCATCATTTATGTTTGGAATCCAGTAATTAGTGACATAGTTTGTCAAGTCCATGCCTTTTCTGTGGCCTGGTGGATATGGACACTGCTGTTACCATACAACCGAGCTTGCATCAGAGACTGGCTGGAGAAGACCCTAGCCCCAGGTCTGTCCTGTCCTCAGGCTTCAGATCTTGTCCTCTGTACATCCACCCAATAAAACAGTTGAGCAACACCATTTTAAAACACAACACAGAAGATTGAAAAAAATAACACTACAAACCTAAGAGTTAAGAGGTTTAATCTGCTCACCTTAAGGTCCCTTAGTCGTGATCATAGGCAACACTTTATTAGCATAATAGTTTTTACCTTATATTTATCATTTCAAAAACATGGTAGGATCAGATGTGCTATATATGAACAGGTGTATTAACAGACTCACACTATGCATCGCTAGTTGAAGAGTGATATGGTTTGGCTGTGTCCCCACCCAAATCTCATCTTCAATTGTAGTTCCCATAATCCCCATGTGTTGTGGGAGGGACCTGGTGGGAGGTAATTGAATCATGGGGGTGGTTACCTCCATGCCGTTCTCCTGATAGTGAGTTCTCATGAGATGTGATCGTTTTATAAGCAGCTTTTCCCACCCTTCACTCGGCACTCTTCCTTGCTGTCACGAGGTGAAGAAGGACGTGTTTGCTTCCCCTTCTGCCGTGATTGTAAGTTTCCCGAGGCTTCCCCAGCCCTGTGGAACTGTGCATCAATTAAACCTCTTTCCTTTATAAACTACCTGGTTTTGGGTATTTCTTTTTTCTTTTTCCTTTTTTAATTTGAGACAGAGTCTCACCCTGTCACCCAGGCTAGAGTGCAGTGGCACGATCTCAGCTCACTGCAACCTTTGCTTCCTGGGTTCAAATGATTCTTGTGCCTCAGCCTCCCGAGTAGCTGGAATTACAGGCATGCACCACCACGCCCAGCTGATTTTTGTATTTTTAGTACAGATGGGGTTTCCCCATGTTGGCCAGGCTGGTCTCAAACTCCTTACCTCAAGCGATTCACCCGCCTTGGGATTCACCTGCTGGGATTACAGGAGTGAGCCACTGTGCCTAGCCTTGGGTATTTCTTCACAGCAGCATGAGAATGGACTAATACAAAAAGTAAAACCCTGTATGATACAGGGCAAATACAAATAAAAACATTTTCAGGTTATTAATAAATTAACTCAATACAAATACTATCATTAAAAATCGCTAGTTGATTCCATCTAGAACAAGACCTTTATATAATCAGGGGATTTATTCAAACATGTAGCTTCTATTCTGCTACATAACATGCATTTAAAAATAGCTTCAGGGATTTTAAAGTCAGATACTCTTTTTCTGAATACTGTCTTTGTTACTCTATGAATGACAATAATTTTATAGTTGAGTAATAACTACTATTTGACTTCCAAAAATTTAATTCCACTTTGAGTTTGTCATAATTAATTACCAATTTCACTTCCCTCTGCCTTTTCCACCCATCTAAAAAGTTCTCAGATTTTGTTTTTTGTAGGAAGATGGAAGAAGAAAACTGACTTTGAGACCCTGAAGTCTTCCAGTAAATCCACAGCCTCAACTCACACAGAAAATGCCCCTAGATTCCCTGAGCCTTCACGTGGGGACCCGAGCCACATGAGGGTCCCTGCCCTCTCTGGACACACAGAGGCTCCCTTGTGGGGAATGATGCTCACATCACAGCTGTGTTTCTTCAGCATTTGTGGTTATCACAGGACTGCCAATAGCCCTTGTATTTAAAAATAGTTATTTTAGTTGTATTATTTTCATTTAATTGGTGACCAAGAAACAGACACAAATCAACAAATGAAATAATAACCAATTGTACTGCATTTGAGCACTACAGTTCCCAGAATGTTTTCCTGCAGATGGGGCCCAAGTTTTATCCATCTCTGAGCACTTACTATGAGAGCATCAAAAGTATGTGCAGATGAATGAGTCCATCCTCTCACCGGATCCTCACTGGAGGAGAGGACATGAGCTGTCCCTTACAGCTGAGGGACATGAGATGAAGACAGACACCTCAACATCTTCTAACACAACCTAGATCCGAAGTCAGTGTTTTCTGACTCTTTATCCACTGCTTTTTCTCTACCACTCTTACCCCAATGACCTTGAGAAGAAAACACTATTAAGTCAACTTAAATACACATGGCCAACAATTGTTTTCCATGCCAAGATTATCTCTGCTTGTCTCTGAAAGAAAGTTTACAACAAAAGAATATAAAAAAGTCATCTAAATTTTAACTATTGATTACTTTTATAAAACAGGAATTTTTCTTCTCATACATGATATGTGTTCATTGCATGGAAACCACTGCAGGAAAAGTTCAACTTCTTGCAATGAGCCTCCCAACTTCTTATCCAGGAATTATATGAATCACTATAAACGGCAAAATGTGTTTTTTAAAAAACAAAACAAAATTAGAAATGCTCTGAGGAAAAGGTCAGATAACTAGTGCCTCCATAGATAAATGTCACTGTCTCCTGACTCCATACAGATAGGGTGACGGTGTCTTGCATTTTCCGTAAGTGTTCCTTCCAATTATATAGCCAATTTCCTCATGGATGCATTTGGATTATTAAGACCATGTGTCCTTACCCCTGGCTTAGAAAATAAGTAATAAACCTATGGGAGCCCAGAGAGAAAAGGGAAAGGCTTTCTAGATTGGTTGCCTTGGCTTTTATTTCCTTTTGTTATGGAGATTAAAAATGTTTTTTCCTAAGATGGATCCAGTTTCGAATGTTATGGCTTTTTTCTAGCATATACGTTCAAGATATCTGAAAAATATTTATTTTAGACTCCCTCTTATGCCTAAAGTGAGACAAAAACCAATTGTTTAAATTTTTAGTTAGAAAATAAAACTTCATCTGTAGCTCTGGAGCCACTGAATATTCAGAGAAGCCATGATACGGTACATGGATCTCTCAGACTGTGTGCCCCTGGTTGCTTTCCTGGCTATCAATTCTCAGGGCAAGTACAGTAACTGGGATAGGAACACTGCCGTCAGTGCCTTAGAATACTGCTTCATGTCTAGTTTGCAGCCAGGACTGCCACAGATGTGCAGCTGCAGAGGTGGCAGATATACTTCCTTTATTCTTCCTTCCCTAGAGAGACTGAGGATTCTCTAACGACCCTGTGAGTCCACCCTCCTTCCTTTTTTTTTTTTCTTGGCAGACCATGAGATGGACATAATCACTAATAAACACAACAGTAAAATGTGCCTGAGGAAAATCAAATAACATTGGGTTATGTGTAACTTTACTATGCAATTATTCTATTATGTTCCTTTTCACATACTTTTTCACTTTTAAATATCTTTTAATAAATTAAGCAAAGTCAATGCACATTTTATAAGATGTTCGCCTGTGCATTTTTCTTTGGGCAAGAATAAAAGGTTCTTTAGCTATCTTTTTTATCTTTAAGAGGTCAAAAGTTACACATGTTCTTTTAAAATTACAGAAATTGAATACTGAATGCTTTAAGAAGAATTCTACTCTGAACCAATATTCTTGGGAAGTAATCACCAAATAATTTATATTGTAGAAAAGAAGGGTTCCTCTCAAACTTGTTGAAAGTAAAGACAATCAGGTTTTGAATCCTCCCAGTGTGATAGAAAGAAAAGAGCTTTGTTCTTTGGAGTAAGGATTTTCGAAGCATATGCCAACGACTGGCTTCTGGTCTCTGGGAGGAAATTTTGCTTATCTTCACCTTGCATCTTTCTATGCCTGAGACAAATCCTTACATTCAAGTTTAAGCACAACCTCCAACTCCTCCTCTAACTCTCACCTCAGAGTCTTCCCTTGACAGAATTATGTTCAGGCTTGCTAAAATCAAATTCGACCAAAGCGCAGGCATAATTTTGAACAAGAGGCTAAAAGCATCATTTAGCCCCTGAGGACATCCCATCTGCAGAGCAGCAACTTAAGGACAGGTGTGCGAGGCAGGCAATGATGGCCCCTGCTCCCAGCACAAGTTTTATAGGTGGGATTTTGAATATAATATGCACACTTAGGCAATATTTAGTGTTTAGGGCAGATTTTAAATATGCAGGTATAATTTAACACACCAACTATGAACTTCCTATTGTGAAAAAAACACTAGATGTATTTTTGGGATTTAAGTTAATGGTCTCACTGCACCTTCTGTTAGAATTTTCATAAATATACTTATGCTTTTATTCTACTTAAAATGTAATTAAAGTGTTTCCTCTGACTACCTTAGCTCATATATACTGCGAAGAGGCAGCAGACCTGGGAACCACTCTGAAAGAGTAATAAGTCTCCAAAACAATAAAAATGAAACCAGGGAAGCTCCAGTGAATACCAATGACTCCCCCACTTGAAGACGCTGTACTCTCCATGGGCACAGAGCAGAAGGAAATTGAACATCCTGCATACTGTCATTTTTTTCTGAATAGGAAACATGTTTTTGTGATTTAATAACCTCCTTCCCCACCCCTCATACCGCCAACATTTTCCACAGGATATAATTATACATCTCAGTTGCCCACCTCTAGAGAACATTACTCCAAAACGATGCAGTCTGTTAAAAATGCCACAACTCCTAGATATTAAAAAAGGGGAAAAAAATCCTATTCAACAGAAAAGCTGCCAGAAAGAAAGGGATGCAGGTCAAGGCCGTACATAATGTGCAGTATGTTTCCAGGCAGTGCAGGGTCAAGTTTTTTAGATGCTTCTGAAATAAATTTTTTCCTCCCTTTCTCATATGAATAAAATTGTGCATGTAAAATGACTAAAATCATCACCCTGAAAGAAGGAAGATGAACTCACTGCGGCATGCAAAGTCTGTGAAATTTCTTTGTTTTCTGCTCAGACTTCTCTTCTGGTGCTTCGAAGCATCACATTTTATTAGATCCCATATAAACTATTTATTGCTATAGCACTAAAGCAACTGAAGACACCTAACTTTGCCTGATGGGCCACAAAGCAGAGTGCCCCAGAAGTTCAGGCACAGTGATGGCAATGGTCACTGGTCACTGTCATTCTCCAGTGTCCTGAACAAAGGCAGGCAAAAGGAGCATGTGATGCTTCACAGGTAAGAGAGGTGAGGATTGGGTGAAAACAAGAATCTAGACACACGAACTAGGTTTCTAAACAAACTGAAATCTAAATGTGAACATTCATTGATCTTTTAAAGAAGCTGCTAATCTCTGGCCACTTTTTATTGCAACTTAATCCAGTGTGAAATTGTGCAGAATTTTTCTGTTTTGCAGGATTCAGAGCAGCCATCATGATCTCGGCAATTGTTATCGTACAATTATCTTCCTTTACCTAATAGCTCTTTCTCTTTTGATAATGGGATTGAGGTTTGCCGCATACACACACACACACACACACACACACACACACACACACACACACACACACACACACACGTTTTCATGCCTATAAACAGTCCCCATGATGTCTGACTGAGCTTTAGAATATGTTTCTTATTCTATTGAATATTACTCTGTATGAGGGATTTTACAAGTGCCTTTTCCACAGCAATGTCATATATTTCCTGTTGATCCATACATGCTTATGAGGTTTGTGAAGCTCTATTGGGGGTGAGCATTTTAATCCTGTTGTATAGATAAGGAAATTTAGTATGAAAGACATTGAGTGGCTCCCCTGAAATCACACAGCTGGTAAACAGAAGAGCTGGGTCCCAAGCCAAGGCCATTCCACTCTGAACTTAGTGCGCCTCCATTTGGCCTCAAAACTGGCTCAGAACCTGTGGCTTTGTGCCTGCTGCACTGCACTGTGCATGTGGCACTCTGAAGTCACCCTGGCCATGGGTCTTAAGCCACCAAGGATTTCTGGTTACCACGTTTTATGGAATGAGCCAGTTCAGTGGCACAGTCCTATCACCACCTGCACAGCGATGCTTCCTGGTGATGTGAGTATGAACACCCTGGAGGGACCCTCAATCAAGTTGCCTTCTTTCTCTTCAAATTTGCTCAATTTCAAAAGTCCCCTTTCTTCCCACCTTCAGAAGCACTGTGGTAGTCAGCTTCCGCTAATGAAGTGACACAGCCCTCAAGAGCACTGGAGCAGAAATAAGTTGAGAACCATTGATCAAGTGGCAAGAGCAAAAAAACATATCCTTCAAGTGAGTGACAAGGGGAAATAGTCATGAAAACAGTAACTGCGGAGTGTTCACGGCTGCTGAACATTCCTTGGACAAGGCCAATGTTCTGTGGGATTATAGAGACTGACGCAGAATAAGGTGGCTCCAAAAAGGAGATGATTTTGATATAATTGGGGTGAGTGTCAGTAGAGCATTAATTGTAAGAAGCAGACGGTGGGTGTTAGGGGATATTCAACCCTTTCTTGGCCTGCACTGCTCTTTTCTTTTGTTCCCTAGAAAACAGTTTAATAACAGAGACCTACATCCTCAGCCATGCCGGGGGCTCCCCCTTATCTGGAATGTCTTCTCAAGGCTGGGTGCCTCTGACATGTTGCCAATAATGAAGCTCTCAGCTGCATTTCAGGGAGTCCTTGTTTCTTTGGCACCCCCCTTCAGGGGCTCTCAAGGGCTCATCACAAGAATATTTCATCAGTTTGGAAGTCAAAGCCTGCATTTCCAGATTACTTCTTCCTGCAAGAGTCTCCGCTGCTTCTTATGGAATGAGGATGGTGTCCTGGAGAAGCTGGACCAAAGGGTTTCTATGTGTTTAGATTTATTACATAAAACTTGGTCAAAGCTGACTTTTTTGAGTTGCCTATCTCTTGATTCTCATGTATATCAATGAGATCAATCTTTGAAGATTCTGGAACTTGGATCTGCCCCTGTTCTCACTGCAGCGCCCTTGCAAACCCAAAGAGGCCATGGTAATTTGATGGGGTGTCAAAATAGTGATGTCAGTGAGCAATCTGTCACAGGTCCCCCAAAGAGGACTGCTCTGTTTTAGAGGCAGCTGAAAGTATCTGTGTTTCTATAAGTCATGCTAGGCTTAGGTCCTGTCTCCAGGATTGTCACCCCAAATTTCAGAGAGACAGCAATTTTCATTTTGCCCCTGATGCAGATATTGCCAGAGTTTGGGATGTTCACACTACTCAAGAGCTGTAATTTCCTCCACCTCTGCACCTGACTTTGACAGTGAGCCTGTGCAAATGCGCCCAGATCCTTAGAGAGGAGTAAGAATACCTCCTTGGAAAAGGCATCTTGAAAACATCTAGAGAGCAGACGGATGTTTTTGTGGAAATTCAGCTGCTCCCTTCCTTTGGAGAGCAGCCTCCAACCCATCTCTTGCCTGCATTATTGCAGTAGCTTCCTGACTGGTCTCTTTGCCACCCTCCAGTTTATAAACTTGTCCCACAGTAAGCTGTTATAAACATACCAGGGCACCTGCCACTTTCCTATTTGAAAACTGAGCAAGTCTTCCTCCTGACACCATGGCCACATGAAGGGCGGTGAGACTCAACATGTGTGACACACCCAGCATGCAGCCAGTGCTCCATCAGGACACCTGTTACTATTCTCATTCTAATATGAAAACCTGAGACCTTGATGACAGTACATCCTTACTGACCTGACTGCCAGTTTTTACTGTTGTCTCCAAGAAAATTTTTTCCAATTTTTCCTCCCATGTCTGTATTTTTCCTTCACTGACTCTATATAGTATTTGGAAGTTGAGTGGGGGTTTTATTCTTGTCCCTCTTTTCTCTTTTTTTTTTAAAGCAAACATCCCTTCCTGGTATTTCTTGGAGAGCTGTGAAGTTTTAAATGTCCTCACCTCAGAAATCAGAGCACATAAACTCCATCAAATGTGACTGAAAATCTAAGGATACTTTTTTTTTTTTTTAAGAGATGACAGGCTTGGAAATGAATAAGTATAGCAGAAAAAGGAATTTTAATGTGATATTTGTGACTCTTTTTTTGACACCTATTAATTTATAAAACCCATCAGCACAATTCCCAGGCTCTTCCTGCAATACTTAAGTCATGGTAACTAAAGATCAAAATTTAGAACGGATAATTATTTTAGAAATTTAGAAAATAAGGTTAGAAATATCTTTTAAAACAGTTTAGCGAAAAATGATTACATCTCAATTTACTCTGCCAGAAAGTTCAATGCCTACTCTTAAAAGCAAACACTTGTATGGAACTTTATAACCCAAAGTTATCTGTAGAGTCATAGAGGCTCTCCTTTTATTTAAAGACTGACTTTTAGCCAAATGTCATATCTTACTGAAGAATGTGAATACTCTCACTTTAGATCACATGGATTACTTCTTGTAAGGGAAGTCTTGGCAGTCAGCCTTAGTCTACAAGAGTAAATATGAGATTCTAAATAAGTGAAAACAATGAGTCTGCACTGGTATGGAGCAAAAATCCCAGCATGGCGGAAGTTTCCACGTGGTGCTGATCACTCATCTGTAGAGTCAGAGGTGGTTACAGCCACCCTTGGGAATCCTGGAAGAACGAATTCACCTCTCAAAACAGAGAGATCATCATCTCACAGTAGGTCTTGGGTGAATGCCATAGTCATCTGAATGTACTCCCTTGAAACATTACTCACTTCACTAATGTGCTTTGAAATTGGGAAGTTGCAACTAGCAGATGGGAAGGAGCAAATGAGAATCCCTAGAGGCAAGTGACAAAGGCAGTCAGGAGGACTCAGCAGCAACTCACGAGGTCTTTCCAAATTTTAGTCACTCATGTACACCTTCACCACTTCCCTCATCCCCTCACCACTTCCCTCTGTTATTGAATGATGTAAATTTAACTCGTGTATATGCAAATACATTTACAGTACTTGCAAATGAAATTTCGCATCATTTTTGAGACAAAGTCTCACTCCGTTGCCCAGGCTGGAGTGCAGTGGTGCGATCTCAGCTCACTGCAGCCCTTGACCCCCTGAGCTCAAGTGATCCTCCTGCCTCAGCCTCCTGAGTAGCTAGGACTACAGGTACACACCACCATGCCCAGCTAATTTTTGTATTTTTTATAGACACGGGTTTCATCACGTTGCCCAGGCTGGTCTCGAACCCCTGGGCTCAAGGGATCGGCCCACCTCAGCCTCCCAAAGTGTTGGGATTACAGTCGTGAGCCACCATGCCCAGCCAAGCCAAGAACTCTTTCCTCAGGTAAAGATAATGGAAAAAGTCGACACAACAAAAACAAAGCAATAGCATCCAATCCAGCCAGGCAGTGCTGCTTGACTACTTCGGAGCCTGAAGCCAGGCCCTTCTCCTTTGGCTGAGAGAGAACGCTTGCCTCAAACCAAGGTTCCCTGGCGAATCAAAAGTATTGAAAGACAACTAACGGGAAAGCCAATCACTTTCTCACCTGCAATTCAGCACAGCTTATTCCCCATGAGTGGGCCTCCTAAAAATCACCTTGTACATCATCAGTTGTTTGCATCTCACACTTGGGGAAAACTGAATTCACTGTCTCATCTTGGCTTAAGTGGTGCTGAGGCAAAAGAATGAGATGTAGGACCAGAAGATTTGGGCTTAAATCTCAGCTCTGACTGATTCCTAACTGTGTGACCACAGGTAGGTTACTGAATTTGCTTTTTAATGTTTACAGTAGAATTTTTATAATTAAATTGTTTAACAGGATTGCTTTCTGTATTAAAACCTGTGAATGTCAGTGGAAAAAACCATGTTGGCTTGCACATATAAAGTGCCACTGAATTGGCATGTTATTAGTAGAATGTGTAGAACTTGTAGAATGTTGATGGAAATGCACATATCATTAGAGTCACAAACATCTCTGTCCTCCCCAGACTATAAACTCCACAAGGGAAGGGGCTGAGTCTTCCACATTCTCAGCACCCAGCATCTACCTGGAACATAGGAGGAGCTCTGTATGAGGAAAAATACATGATAATTATAAATCAGAAGATTCATGCATCCTGAGTGCATTCAAATTTAATATTTTTGAGGCTTGGTTCTTGAATATGTTTTCTAAGTGCATACTTATATCTAGTTTTAAATAAACTACCATCATGTTTGGAACACAGAGAGCTGCATTTGTTATCCTGTGTTATTGTTAGTATTATGTTATTTATTTATGTTTTTTGAGTCAGAGTCTTGCTCTGTTGCCCAGGCTGGAGGGCAGTGGTGCAATCGTAACTCACTGTAGCCTCAACCTGAAGAGATCCTCTTGCCTCAGCCTCCTGAGCCTGAGTAGCTGGGACTATGGGCATGTGCCACTACACCTAGCTATTTTTTTTTAATTTTTAGTAGAGGCAGGGAGAGAGCAATACTGAAAATAGACATTTTACATGGAGGGCATTATACCCCAAATCTTAAAAACTCCTCTAATGTTTTATAGTATAGTGTTTCTTCCCCCTTCAGAATCACAGTCTGCTGAAAGGATAACAATTAGTTTAAGTGAACCAAGGTCAGATGCTAAAAGGAGGTTGCCAAAAGTTGTATTTAGAATCTGCTGATGCTTTAAAAAATGAAGAGCTGGCCCCAGTTCAAGAAACCAGATATTAGATTAAAACCTTAGGGGCACGTGGTTCTATCTTTTTATTTAGAACTACAAGGTTTGGGATTAAACTAAAAGTAAGATGCTTCATGCTTATTAGATGTACTGCCTTAAAACATTTTCAAGAAGGCAACAGAGTTGAAAGTAAATGAAAGTAAACTTGAGGGTCAATTTTGAAACGCAAACAGCCGAGAGCTAATGCCCTTGGAGGACCCACATTACCAGAATGGACTTTCACACAATAGCTAGAGGCTGTTGTTTCAGCAAAGAAAATTCCTGAAAGGGAATCTGAGTTTTTGCCAAGAAATGTCATAAGAAAAAAATGCAGGCTCAAACGATTTTGATGACAAAAAAATTCTTTTAGTAAAATCACAATAAATAACCAATTCAGTAGTATTAATAAGAACAATGGTGGCCAGGTGTGGTAGCTCACACCTGTAATCCCAGCACTTTGGGAAGACAAGGCAGAAAGCTTGCTTGAGGCCAGGAGAAAGAACAGCCTGGGCAACATAGTGAGACCCCACCTCTACTAAAAATAAAAAAAAAATTAGCTAGGTATAGTGGCACATGCCCATAGTCCCAGCTACTCAGGCTCAGGAGGCTGAGGCAAGAGGATCTCTTTAGGTTGAGGCTACAGTGAGTTACGATTGCACCACTGCCCTCCAGCCTGGGCAACAGAGCAAGACTCTGTCTCAAAAAACATAAATAAATAACATAATACTAACAATAACACAAGATAACAAATGCAGCTCTCTGTGTTCCAAGTACCATGCTAAAATTTTTACCCAAAATATCTCATAGATGTAAGCCTGTTAATTGACATAAATCCTTGCCTCATTTTGTCATTACAGTTGTAAATTATGCTCATGAAAAGAGACCCCAGCATCTTTCAAACTGAAGGTTAACCTTATTATTAGGATAATCACCAGTGAGTTAATTAAAGAATCATTATGTTGGTAATCAATAACTTTGACATAAATTTTAAATTATACTAATAAATAATTTTAAAAAGCTTTTTATTTTGAAATAATTCTAGATTCACAGGAAGTTGCAAGGATGGTATGGAGAGCTTCCATTTATTCCTCAGTTTTCCCCAATGATTACACCTCACATAACTGTACCTCAGGAAACTGAAGCTGGTACAGTGTGTGTGTATAGTTCCATGCCATATCGTTTTAAGTGTAGATCTCCAATCAAATAAAG
Source organism: Gorilla gorilla gorilla (assembly GCF_029281585.2). Taxonomy (NCBI): domain Eukaryota; kingdom Metazoa; phylum Chordata; class Mammalia; order Primates; family Hominidae; genus Gorilla; species Gorilla gorilla. The sequence continues at coordinate 41,979,664 of NC_073241.2, forward strand.
AAATATCCTGTCACCACAAAAAAACTTCCTTGTGGAATCTCTGAATAGGCACTGAATATCCCCTAATTCCTGGAATCCACTAGTCTACTGTTCATCTCTATAATTTCGGTAACGTTTCAAGAAGATTCTACAAATGGAATCATCAAGTACTGGCTTCTTTTTCCTGAGCACAATGCTCTTGAGATCCATCCAAGTTGTTGTCTATATCATTAGTTCATTCCTTTTTGCAGCTCAGTAATATTCCATGGTATATGGATGTACTAGAGTTTGTCTAGTTATTCCCTTAGGGAAGAGCAATTTGACTGTTTCCAGTTTTTGGTGATCACAAATAAAGCTGTTATGGATATTTATTTACAGGGTTTTGTGGGGATATAAATTTTTGCTTCTCTGTGATAAATGCCCAGCAGTGCTATTGCTGGGTCATGTAGTAAATCTGTTGTTGTTGTTGTTGTTGCTTTTTGCGACAGGGTTTAGCTCTTGTCACCCAGGCTGGAGTGCAATGGTGCGATCTTGGCTCACTGCAACCTCCACCTCTAGGGTTCAAGCGTTTCTCCCGCCTCAGCCTCCCTAGTAGCTGGGATTACAGGCGGCCACCACCACACCCAGCTAATTTTTGTGTTTTTAGTAGAGACAGGGTTTCACCATGTTGGCCAGGCTGGTCTCGAACTCCTGGCCTCAGGTGATCCACCCACCTCAGCCTTCCAAAGTGCTGGAATTACAGGTGTAAGCCACTACGCCTGGCATCTGTTTTAGTTTTTTAAGAACTGCTTAAAGGTTTTCCAGAGTGGCTGTACCAGTTCACACTCCAGCAGCAGTTTACAAGAAATACAGTTTCTCTCCATTCTCACCAGCATTTGGTATTGTCTCTGCTTTTTATTTTGGCTGCTCTAATATGATGTACCTCATCATGGTCATAATTTTCATGTTCCTATAATCTGGTCGTGTTGACTTCTTTTCATGTGTTTATTTGTCATCTTTACATTCTCTTTGGTGAAGTGTCTTTCATGTCTTTGCCCATTTTCTAATTGGATTTTTTAAACTAAATTTTTAGAATTCTTTATATTTTTTAGATATGAATCCTTTGATATGTAGTTTGTAAATATTTTCCCCCAGTCTTCAGCTTGTCTTTTCATCCTCTTACACAGCAAGAGTTTTAAATTTTAATGAAGTCTAATTTCTTGATTTTCTTCTTTAATGGAGAATGCTTTTGGTGTAATGGCTAAGAATTCTCCACCAAGCCTTGGGTCCTGAAAAAATAACTTAAACTTGATATGAAATATTGCAAATACCTGTAATGTCTGATAATTAAATTACTAAACTAAATAATAGCTAATATGGAATAATCAACATTGAATCTGTGATCTCAGAGTTGTTATCAATACTGGATATGTTAGGAGATGCCTTCTTCCAATGCGTCTGTGGACCTCAATCCACTTCTACCTCTAACTGAACGAACAGGGAGGTGACACTCATTTCTTAGGGTTATTGAAACTTTCCTGCATCCACTAGAGAAAGGTCAGGGTTGCTGAAAGAGTTGAGGCAAAAGAAGCTGTGGGTTCTTAGTTTATGGTGCAGTCAAGCACTCCTGCTGTATTCCTCCATCATCACAGCCACTTAGAGAGAGCTCAGAACCACAAGCAGCAGTGGCCATCCTACTGCATGGCACAGATTTTTGTTGCTGTAGAAGGGCCATGCTCAAGTGATTTTGGAGTCCCTAAGATAATCCCTGCAACAAGCATCCTGCTGTAGGTGGAGGAGGAGAGACCAGGAACAAAACACTTCCAGAGGAAGAGAGTACAGTGAAGGAGATCCCAGTGGATCTGCCAGGATGTCCAAGAACCCAAGGATGTAGCGATAAATGCACAGCAAAGGCTGAGAAGAAGCAAGAGACACTAAAACGTGAAAAGGAGAGAATGCAGCACGGTGTCATTGTGTGTCTCAGATAAAGAGCATGACGACATCTGGCTTCTACGCCCGCTGCGTTCCAGTTGCTGTGAGATATGATGTTCATTGAGCAGGGGGCCCTTCCTTCACTTCCTTTGCAAAGCTGGTGTAACCATTATAACTCAGCTCAAATCTATCTTTTCCATGTATTTTCTACTTTAGTTTTGATTGGTCTTTTATCCTTCAAAAGTCTATCATGGGTATTAATATGTGCCATTTAAGTTTTCTTCACATCTCTAATATGTGAGATTTAATGTTATTTTTACTGGCACAATTAGACCGTGTTGCCTGAAGAGGGGGCCTGCATCCCCATTTTTAACTTCCACAGGCACAGAGCTGGGCACAAAGCAGGCAGGTGCAGGGTGCTGGTTGCAGGATTCTTTTAATCACTGCACAGCCATTGTGCGTGGTCCCTCCAGAACAAGAACGTAAGGGCAGTTCTACATTGGCAGAAACATTCTAGTCTGCACTGCCTGATATGATGGCTGTTAGGGCTACTTGTGGCTATTGAGCACTTGCAACGAGGCTGGGATGACCAAGGAACTGAATTTTAACATTTAATGTAAATTATTTATATTTAAATAGCCACATGTGCCTTGGAGCAACCATTTTGGGCAGCTCAGGTGGTGATTCACAGGGGACCCACCAATGAGGCTGATGCCTTGCCCAGCCCAACCTTGGTCGGGTCTCAAATTGCAAGAACTCTCAGCATTCCTGAACAAAGAATATGATTTCTTAGTGTTACAGGCTGAATTGTGAGCCCCCCACCGACAACAAATTCATATCAATATGTTGAAGTCCTAAGCTCCTGTACCTCAGAATGTGACTATATTTGGAGATGGGGCCTTCAAAGAAGTAATTAAGTTAAACTAAGGTGATATGGGTGGATCCTAATCCAATATGACTGGTGTCCTTTTTAGAAAAGGTGAGTAGGGCACACAGAGACCCTGGGGCATGCGTGCAGAGCTGACCACCTGCAAGCCAACATGTGAGGAGAGGACGCCAACCATGCCGGCACCTTGATCTTGAATTTCCGGCCTCCAGACTGTGAGACAGTAACCTTCTGTTGTGTGAGCCACCCAGTCTAGCAGCCCTAGCAGATGCGTACACTTCCCACTCTTAGAGATGCATCACTTCCAGTCATGGCTGCACACACATTAAATGGAAGCGACTCTGATGTGTAACCCTGAATGCCAACATATGAATTTAAAATGGGGAGATTTTCTTTCCAAGTGTCTGTTGTGCCTGCTGTGCCCTAGCCAGTGGCACTATCTAGAAAGCCAGACCCCTCAGCTGAGGCTGTGTGGTGAGCACTGGGTTGGAGTAAACGAAGCAGAAAGCTTTCTGGGGATGTCATCTTAGGGCCAGGAGACTGCAAACTCTGCAGGCATGGCTCTCCCTCGGCAGGCTGAGAGTCAGTGCTGGATACACACAGACAATCTCTGCTTCTCTGAGCATCCTCTCCATAGTGAACATTCAATGTTTTATTTCTTTTTAGAGGTGTCGTTATCACTGAGTTCTTAGTCAAGCCACGTTTCATGTGAGCAGGGAGACGTTCTGTCTCACGACTACGGACCTGTGATATGCTGATTAAAACAGGCTTGCTCCTAGAGGCAGCTCCACCCCACTGCTGGAGCCTTCAAGACACAGTGTCAAGTGAAAGAAAATGCAGTCCAGGGAGCTTACTCCGGCTGTTAACCCACTCTTCAGTAGGGCTTACTTTGTAATGACACAGGTGGAATTAATTAAGAACTATATGGGGCGCCAGCAGCAATCTGCAAAGAGCCAGCAAAAGTCCCTTTAATTAAGGGTCTGAAAAGGCCTTTCCTTCTTTCTCCAGCCCTGCTACATCAGGCTTGAGAGCTATGAAGTCTTGCACAGATGCCGTTTCATGCCTTTTCCATTTCACGTTCCTCACCATTGAAGACGACCTTGATAGAGGTCATTATTACATCATTATTCTTTCACAATGCTCATATTTAGACCATCCTTGATGGATGAGAACATTTTTGAGGATATATGATCTTCAAATAAGGGGATCTCACAACCTTCCTGAAGAGTTTTTTTTGTTTTTATATATATATATATATATATATTTGTATTATACTTTAAGTTCTAGGGTACATGTGTGCAACGTGCAGCTTTGTTACATATGTATACATGTGCCATGTTGGTGTGCTGCACCCATTAACCCGTCATTTACATTAGGTATATCTCCTAATGCTATCCCTCCCCCTCTTGAGACATGCTTTCAAAGAGGCAGTTACAAAACTCCTTTGGAAAAAGAAGTAAACAGTGTGTGTTATGTGCATAAATACATCTCTGGGTGGAAAAACAAGTCAAGACAACAAGTAAACATTTCAATGAACAGGAGAGTTTGGGGCTGATTGGGATATGCAGACTTGTAGCACAGCATCCAAGGCGACCCTCCCTCTTGCCCTCTGTACCCCACACATGTGAGAGATAGATTCTGGGTTCACAAGGATGCTCTGTGCCATGACCCCTTTCTTATTTTCAGCAGCTACATGCAATTTTGCACATACCCAAGAACTTCAAACGAACTTCTAAGCAATTACATTTCCACTGAAATGTATAATGTGATCAGGTCTTTCATTTATTTATTTTTTCATTTTGCCTCTGCTTTCACTGACGACTGCAGCAATCCCTCAATCAGAAGTGAAGGGTGAGGTTTAATGACTTCATGTATAATTTAGTTTTCTGCAAAATGCCTCTTCACTTTCTATTTTGCATAAGCTTAGGAAAGTATGGCAGTGTATCAGATCTACAAGGACACTAAAGATTTATGTACATTTCAGCTCTACCTTTTTATCCTACAACTTCCTTCTTTGGAATTGTGCACTCAGGTTAAATTAGCTGTTGTAAAAATATTAGAAAAGTTCAGCTGCAGAGACAACAGATGCTTTAATACTTCGCATTGCTCGCCAAATAAACACTTTAAAGCAACTTTGCCCGCCGTATAGATACTATTTTTACAAAGATGCCAGGCATGTCTTTCTCATTAGATCCATTTGAGATCAATTTAGGTAGTTTCTTAGGTGATATATGAGTAGGTATGGAGAAATAGCTATGTGTGGTTGGCCACAAAAGAGCTAAAGAAACAGTGTGTGCCACCTGTTCACAATCTGGAAATGAAATAATATTATAGATTGAGAAACCAAAATCCTACTTTGTGGATATGCTTATGTTTTTCCATAGTTAATTTTTTTTCTTCTAGCCCACTTCTCTCCCTACTCATGCGTACTTACAGATACACACAACATATTGGCTTTTCCATTTAAATCATGGCTATCTCAAGTCTTCAAAGGCACCTCACTGTGTTAGTTAACAGAAAATATTTTTAAAGTATAGCTCTCCTAGTAGCATAGCTATGATAACCAATGGAATACCTTCCAGTTGACCATGCCATGAGAATGTGAAACACACAGAAACACACAGGCACAGAAAACAAGCTTTAGAAAAATCTTGCTCATTTTCAAGCTTCATTTCTACTCTGTAAGATTTCTAATCAGTTAGATTATAGAAGTTTATATAACTGTAATATTAACTTTTGGAAGTATGTCTATTTCTATATATCAACCATTGACAAAGAATTTCAGTATCTCTTCTCCACTGCTCCTTTATGTGATCACACATATTTCACTTATTGCAAAACAGTATTACAACATTTACACACAAAAGAAAAATACACTTTGCTGTCCTTTGGCTGCCTCCTGCAGTGCCTCTCCAGTGCTAACTCAAGCAAATTTGTGCTCAAGTCTCACTTTCAACACTAGGTAAGTCTGACTTCAACTAGTCAAAGTTATACAAACAACACAAATAAAACTAAGCCACTTTACATGATGAAAATCCTAACATCAACATCATATAGTTGCACCATCAATAACCTCAATTTCCAACATTTCTACTGTTTCTATATTGGGAAAAAATAAAAATAAAAAAGATTACAGTTTAGGAGCACTTTGGGAGGCCAAGATGGGTGGCTCACTTGAGGCCAGGAGTTCGAGACCAGCCTTGCCAACATGGTAAAACCCCATCTCTACTAAAAATAGAAAAATTAGCCAGGCATGGTGGTAGGTGCCTGTAGTCCCAGCTACTCAGGGGGCTGAGGCAGGAGAATCAATTGAACCCAGGCAGGGGAGGTTGCAGTGAAACTCTGCGTCACTGAACTCCAGCCTGGGCAACAGAGTGAGACTGTCTCAAAAAAAAAAAAAAAATTACAGTTTTGGCAAATCTCTACAAATCATCCTTTTTTTCTGTCATTCACAATTAGGAGAAAGTTGTCAGGTTGCATTCTGGTATCTGATGTACATAGAAGACCTGCTCCAACCTGTCCTCCAACCCTTCAGGTCTCACAGACCCAAAGTCTCACAGGTCTCACAGACCCAAAGCATAGGGAAGATGAGGATGGAGATTGTATTTTTTTGTTGTAAAACGGCATGAGCCCCAGAGTCAGCTGTCCTGTGGTTCAGATTGCAGTACCTCTCATGAGCGTGGTGACACGGATATGAGATGGAGCTCTCTAATCATTAGTTTCCTCATGTCTGCTGGGAGGAGGGCTGTGCTGATGCTTAAATGAGATCACACATGGAACTGGTTAGCTCAGTGCCCAGCCCACAGTTGATGGTCAATAACATCAACTGCTGTTAGGATAAAAATATTGATTTCTCTTCCCACCAGCACGAGGAAGTCCACTACCTGGTACCAAACATTTTCAAAACCAAGAAATTATGATCAGTTGTTAAACTTAAGCATTACTGGTCTGCGTTGACCTATCATATGACAATCCTGTAAAGAGCAGCTTGTCCAAAATGGGCAGTGTGGAGACCACATCAAAGAACTGAAGGCCTCCTACTTAGAGAAGATGAGTCCAGTTGTAACACTCATGAAATAGGCAGTAAACAGGATAGAGAGGTAGTAAATAGAGTCTAAATTAAACTGCAGGGACTCCAACATGCTGTGAAAGTTTAGAGAAGGAGGAGGCAGGAGTTGAGCTGGTCCTAGTGGAACCAACCTAAAGGACTTGGAAAGGTAGAGAACAAAAGTGGGCTCCAAGCAGAGGCAAGTGATGCCCGCAACAAAGACAGTGGCGTGGAATTGAGGGAAAATGTGGACATGACCCAAGCGAGAGGTCTTTACCACAGAACAAGGAGATACAAGAGAGGTAGGATGGAGCTCACTAATGAGGGGTCATAAACACTCAGGGCTTTAAGTACTGTGAGTTTCTAAGCACACGGAAGTGAATAATGTTTCAATGTGACTCAGGAAAGCAAAGTCCGGTGGTATAATGACTGAATCGATCAGAGACACTGGCAGTGATCCAAGAATGAAGGGACCCAGTTCTAGAACACAGTGAAAATATCTGTTGATATCTTGATGCATACACAAAATGTCATTCTCACAACAGTCCTATGAAACAGACACGAATCCCTTTTCTCGAGGAGTTAGAGGTTTTGAGAGGTTCAGCAGAAGGGAAAAGCAAACCGCAGTTTCCTATAGCAGAGTGTGCCCTATGTCAGGCAGCACAAGAAAATTGCCAGGAAAAGGCTTGAGATTTTAAGACTTTCTGACCGCATTCATGCCTCAAACAGCAGAAAAATCTCTTTACCTACCTATAAAGCTCTAAACACAACAGAGTTTCCTGGAACTATTGAAGTCTTTTCTTTTCTTTTCTTTTTTTTACAGAATCTTACTCTATTGCCCAGGCTGGAGGGTAGTGGTACAATCATAGCTTACTGCAGCCTCAACCTACTGGGCTCCAGTGATCCTCCCACCTCAGCCTCCGAGTAGCTGGAACCACAGGTGCACACTACCATGCCCAGCTAATTTTTAAATTTTTTTTTTTTTTTGGAGACGGGGTCTCACTATGTTGCCCAGGTTAGTCTCAAACTCTTGGGCCCAAGTGATTCCCCGGCCTTGGCCTCCCAAAGTGCTAAGATTACAGGTATGAGCTACCACACCTGGTCCCATTGAAACCTACATTTCCATTTTTAGCCTCCTTATAAATCAAATGGACAGAACTGAGACAGGGATGCTTTGATTTTTATGATCCTTTTAATAACGATTTCAAAATCTAGCACTAATTTTTTATGCATTTTCTTACGGCATCTACCAGTTGCAGGTTGCAGAAGAAACATGTTTCCTACAGTGACTGCAGGCTGAAGGATAATCACATATGTCTCGTAAATTAAGGGGAAACCCTGCTAGTAATCCTTCAACATGCAATGCTGGAATGGTGTCTGATGTCACTCAAAATCCCAGTGAGTTCTTCCTTGATTAACTATGTATGCAAGCTCTTGACAAGGACATTGGAGGGATGTTTCCTGAGGACAGAGAGCTGTGACTCTTATCCACTCTGGCTCAAAGTTTTGAACTTTGCTTAACAGAGTTCTGGTACTTACGGTGGTGCAAAGGGCTGTGTCCCTAAGGCTCTGCATATCTAACAGTATTTCTGAGAGTTCTCATGGGAAGAGTTTATAGGTCTAATAATTTAACAAATGCTTAGGTGGATGTCATTCTGAAAAATGGCCTTCCAAGAGCAATGCCAGCACAGCTCAGGCACTGATTAAATGGTTCTGACATAATTGCCAGTTCAGAAGAATCATGACAGCCACTACTCACACAATTTTGGAGTGAAAACTATTGAAAAGAGTCACATGGGAAAAGCATTGGAAAAGCAATTATGAAGAATCATTTATTTATTTTATGGGAACACTGATGTCAAATATTGGCAGATTTTTTAAAAAGCATTAAAATTATCTGACCAATGCAGTAGTCATAGCTAGTACTCAAACACATAAATTTAAAAATTTTATTTAGTGAAAAATAGATCAAATTCCACGTTCTGCAGCGTATTTGAGGTTCTTTAAAATGGTTAAGGGGTCAACATTAATGAGCTCTGTGCCAAACTATAAACAAGAAGTCCAACATGGAAATTGGATATCAAGACCCTAAAGAAAGCATAAACCGCTGAAAACTCCATACAAGATTTAGTCCCCACCAACAAAGCATGAAACAGCATGACAGTGAGCAACACTGGTGAGCTTAATGCTCCATCTATTGGGAGAAGTACTAGTGCTACCTGGTGCTCCTGAGTACAGTGACAATGGTTTCAAACACACTGGAGTAGGACAGTTGCCTCCCCATTGCAAAGGAGCTGGGGGATTGAAAAAAAAATGTTACTGGACCTCATGCTGACAGTCAGAACTAATGTTTAGAGGAATTTCCAAAGGGCAGAGGAAAATGGGCAAACCATATGGGGCTTTTGAGCAAACTGCTTTTCCGTCAGTTCTGAATTGTTTGGCGAGCTCCATTTTCTCCTCCTTTCTGCTCATCAGACTTACAGGACAAGTCGTATTGTTTCTAAATGCTGTCAGTCTTGAATTGCAAATATAACTTATAAAAGACCCATATATACCAATGATTCCTACCATACTGCCGAATCCCCACAACCTCTGATGCCTGAGAATATGCTTTTACTGGGAGGATCTTGTTTAAAAATTAGAGCTTTTAGACAAAGCTCTGAAGGTTCAGCAATGCAATGAAAACAAGAAGGAACAGGAGCTGTGGAGGAAGATGCATGGACCTGGCTGAAGTCTAGGCTTTGGGTCAGTGACAAAAGAGAAGATGAATGATGAGCCCAGGGCAGTAGCAAAGGAGAGGTAACTGAGCAGAGGGTATGGAACATATAATCCCATCTTTCAGAACCACTGCAATTCATAGAGGGAAAATGAGCCGGCAGTCAGGGGCTCACATAAAGATCAAGACTAGAGAGATCTATAGAATCAAAGTAAATTACAGATATTCACTCCATTTTACATGAACTTCCTATATAGGGAAGAAAAGGTAGGGTGGGGGAGGAGCCTAAGAACAAATGGAAGAAACATCTCTCACAAAATAAGGTGATAGAAATGCATTCAAATCTATCATGAACCACAATAAACTAAAAATGTACCAAGTGGTAACATGGTAGAATTTAAAGGTAAAAGCTGTGAGACTTGATTGAAATACTAAAATCTAGCTATATGTTATTTATCAGACACCACTAAAATAGAGGGGTTGAAAATATATTCTATAAAAAATACTAATTAGAAGGAAACTGGCAAAGTTATATTGAAATTAGACAAAATAAACTGTAAAGAAAAACATTACTAAAGATAATTCTATCAGTGCTTAATGATAAAATGTTAAATTCACTTTAAAAGATAGCAATTCTAAACTTGTATTTTCCTTATAACTTAGCTCCAAAATATATTACCTCTTTCAACACACTTCTTTCAGTAACTGATAGATTAAATAGACAAAAATTAAGTATACAGAAAATGTGAACAAAAGCTTGATCTAAAAAATATATAAAACACTGTGCTCAACATTGTTTTTAAGAATACATAAAATATTTAAGAAAACATTATGTATAAGGCTCTAACTAATGTTCACAAATTGCAATGAATGTTCTATGATTGTATATAATGCAATCAACTTGGAAACCATTAATAAAAAGATAAAAATCTTCCATGCACTGAGAACTAAAATATACACTCATAAACTCACATGCTTCTAAATAATTCATGGGTCAAATAATTCATATTAAAAACTAAAAATATTTAATAGTCAATGATAATAGAAATACTGTCAAACTTACTGGATGCAGGGCAAGTGTTACTTAGAGGAAAATCAATACTTAGAGGAAAAATCAATACTCTCAAATCAATGTTTATATTTGAAAAAAAGAGGGCAAGTTAATGTGTTTAGCACCTCATTTAAAAATAAGAAAAGAATAAACTCAAAGTAGAAGGAAATTAATAAAGAACAGTAATAAAAGAAATTTTAAAAAATGTAATATTAAAGATCAACAAAGACAAAAGTTATTTCTTTTTCTTTCTTTTTTTTTTTTTTTTTATTGAGGCAGAGTCTTGCTGTGTCACCCAGGCTTGGAGTGCAGTGGCACAATCTTGGCTCACTGCAACCTCCACCTCCCAGGTTCAAGCGATTCTCCTCTCCCGAGTAGCTGGGATTACAGGCGCCCCACCACCACGCCCAGCTAATTTTTTGTATTTTTAGTAGAGATGGGGTTTCACCATGTTAACCAGGATGGTCTCAATCTCCTGACCTCAGGTGATCCGCCTGCCTCGGCCTCCCAGAGCGCTGGGATTACAGGCGTGAGCCACTGCGCTCAGCCGACAAAAGTTATTTCTTTGAAAAGATTAATAAAACTGAAAAACGTCTGGCAGGAATGCTAGAGGAAAAAAGAAGGCATAAATAAACTATATAATTATGAAAAAGGGATAAAGAAACATGAGTAGAAACAAATTAAAAAGATAAGAATATATTAAGAAATGTATGCCTCTAAATAAAAAAGATAAAATGTAGAAATTCATATGAAAATATTAACTATCAAAATTAACTCAAGAAAAATGAGAAATCTGTAACAGTCCTATTAACTACTGAAAAAAATTAGTAATCTAAAATTTTAGCATGAGGAAATTGCCAGATCTAGCCAGTTTTACAGGTGACTTTTAAACACTTAAGGGAAAAATAATTTTAAGAGAATAAAAAAATACAGAATGTGATTCCATTCATTTTAAAAAGCAGATATTATTTTAATTCTAAAATCACAATATGAAAATATAATAAGGATAATTAACAGATTAGACTCGCTTATGAACATGAATGAAAAATGATCAGTTAACAGCACTCAGCAATGTTTAATATATATCATGACCAAGTTAGGTTTATCCCAAGGATGAAGGGTTGGCTTTTTGGTATACAATAATAATATTAATTATATAAATTACATATATGTTATATTAACTTTCTATGTTAACATACCAAAGAAGAGAAATCAAATAATTATTTTGTATCTCAAAAAATGCTAAAAAGTATCCTATCAAATCCAGTATCTATCCATGGTAAATAATATAAATAAACCAGGAATTAAAGGGAATTTCCTTAACCTAATCGTAACTGACAATCTATTAAGGGTACTTGTCAACCTAAGTTTTTAAAACATTTCATGTAACATATATATTGTGAAATGATTACCACAGTCAAGTTAGTTAACACATCTTATAACCTAATTTAGTTACTTTTGTGTGTGTGGTGAGAACATTTAAGATCTACTTAAGTCTCAGCAAATTTCAAGTATGTAATACAGTATAATTAACTATAGTCACCATGCTGTACCATGCTGTACATTAGTTTCCCGGAACTTCTTCATCTAATAACTAAAGTTTGTACCTTTTGACCAACATCTCCATTTCCTCTAACCCCCACCCCTTGGCAATCATCGTTCTACTCTGTTTCTATGACTTTTTTAGATTCCACATGTAAGTAAAACCATACAGTGTTTATCTTTCTCTGACTTATTTCATTTTGCATAACGTCCTCAAGGTTCATTTATGTTGTTGCAAATGGCAGGGTAGACTTCTTTTTTTGTGGCTGAATAATATTCCATTGCATATATGCACCATAATTTCTTCATCCATTCATCTATTGATAAACATTTAGGTTGTTTCCATGTCTTGGTTATTGTGAATAATGCTGTAATGAGCATTGGAGTCCAGATGTCTCTTTAAGGTGCTTCTATTTTTAACCTTTTGTGGAATCTCCATACTGTTTTCCATAATGGTGGTAAAAAATTACATTCTCACCAACAATGCACAAGAGTTCCTTTTCCTCCACATCCTTGCCAACACTTAGGTTGATTTGTCATTCTGAAAGGTGTGAGGTGGTATCTCATTGTGGTTTTGATTTGCATTTCCTTGATGATTAGTGATGTTAATCACCTTTTATTATACCTATTGACGATTTGTATATCTTCCTTGGAAAAATGTATCAGGTTATTTGCTCATTTTTAAGGATTTTTTTTTTTGCTATTGAGTTGTATGAATTTCTTATATATCTTGGATATTAACCCTCTTATCAGATATACGGTCTTCAAATATATGCTCTCATTCTGTAGGTTGCTTTTTCTCTTTGTTGATTGTTTCCTTTCCTGTGCAGAAGTTTTGTACTTTGATATAAACCTACTTGCTACTTTTGGTTTTGTTGCTTGTGTCTTTGTTTCATATCGAAAATGTCATTGACTGCTTTGTAGTGGGTCCTAAGAAAACAAACAAACAAAGAAAAAAACATTGCCAAGACCAATGTCAGGGGGTATTTCCCTAGGTTTTCTTCTAAGAGTTTTACTGTTTCGGGTCTCATGTTTAAGTCTTTGAAGAATTTCAAGTTAAGTTTTGTGAGTATAAGAGAGCAATCCAATTTCATTCTTTTGCATGTGCATATCTAGTTTCCCCAACACCATTTATTGAAGAGATTATCCTTTCCCCATCGTGTATTCTTGGCACTCTTGTAAAATACTAGTTGATCATATATGCATGAGTTTATTTCTGGGCTCCTAATTCTGTTCCATTGGTCTCTGTGTCTGTTTTTATGCTAGGATCATACAATTTGATTACTGTAGCTTGCAATAAAGTTTGAAATCAGGGAGTCTAATGCCTATAGTTTTATTCTTTCTTAAGATTGCTTTGGCTATTTGGGGTCCTTTGTAGTTCCATACAAATTTTAGAATTTTTTTTCCTATTTGTTAAAAAATGCCATTGGAATTTCAATGGAGATTGCACTGAATTTATTGGTCAGTTTGGGTAATATGTGCATTTTAACAATATTAAGCCTTCCAATCCATGAACATGGGATATCTTTCCACTTATTTGTATCTTCAATTTCTTTTATAAATGTTTTCTAGTTTCCAGTGTATAGATCTTTCACCTCCATGGTTAAATTTATTCTGAGTATTTTTATTCTTTTTGATGCTATTATAAATATGATTTTTCCTCTTCATTTTCAAATAGTTTGTGTATAGAAGTAAAACTGATTTTTGTATGTTTATTTTGTTTTACTGATTAATTTATTAGTTATAACAGTTCCTGGTGGAGTCTCTGAGGTATTTCTATATATAAGATCATGTTACATATAAACAGAGACAATTTTGCTTCTTCCTTTCCAATTTGGATGCCTTTAATGTCTTGTTCTTGCCTAATTGCTCTGGCTTGGATTTCTAGTACTATGTTGAACAGAACTGGTGAGAGTGGGCACCTTTGTCTTGTTAGAAGAAAAGCTTTCAGCTTTTCTTTGTTGAGTATGTTAGCTGGAAACTTTATATATGGCCTTTCATATACGCTGAGGTATATTCCTTCTATACGCAATTTGTTGAGAGTTTTTATCATGAAAGGACTTTGAATTTTGAGAAATGCCTTTTCTACATATATCGAGGTGATCATATAATTTATATGCTTCATTCTCTTAATGTGGGGTATCATATTTATTGATTTGCATATGTTGAACCATCCTTGCACCCCAGGGATAAATCCCATTTGATTATGGTGTATGATCCTTTTAATGTGCTGTTGAATTTGGCTTGCTAGTGTTTTGTGGGTAATTTTTGGATCTACATTCACTGGGGATATTGGTTAATCCTTTTTTCTCATAGGGTCCTTATCTGGCTTTGGATCAGGGTAATATCAGCCTTGTAAAATGAGTTTGGAACTGTTTTCTCATCTTCAACTTTTTTGGAAGCATTTGAGAAATACTAGCCTTAATTCTTCTTTAAATGTTTGGTAGAATTCACCAGTAAAGCCATCTGGACATGAACTTTTCTTTGTGGGAGATTTTTGATTAGTGATTGAATCTCCTTGTTATTGCTATATTTGAATTTTCTATTTCTTCATGAATAAGTTGTACGTTTCTAGGAATTTACCCAGTTCTTCTAGGTTATCCAATTAGTTGGCATACTTTAATCTTATCAAACCAAAAGATGTATAGGATTTATAAAGAAGATTTTGAAGCTTTATTGAAAAGCATTAAAGAAGACCCAAACAAATGGAGGCATAAACCATATTAATGGATAGGAACAGCCAATACTGCCAAGAAGACAATTCTCCCAAGATTTATAAATGCATCCCATGCAATTTCAAACAAAACTATACAGAGTTTTTCCTAAAGCTGACTGAATTGTCCATGTTTCCCATGGCCTTGGTGATTCTAAAATTATGGAAACACAAATACTGAGAATTAACAACATGTTTCTACAGAAGAAAGGAAAGGTAGGCAATAAAAGAGCTTAGACACATTAGTAGGAGACAAATAATAATACTCTAGTGGATAAAGATGCAAAGGATACGAACAATTCACAAAAGAAAATTTTCACATGGTCATTAAACATATGAAGACATGTATAGCTTCAAATGGAACAATAAGGAAATAATCTTTTTTCACTCATCAAATTGGCAAAGATCTTTTAAAAGTTTAATAGCCATTTTAGTGAGGAATTGAAGTAACCATTCTTACAGAGTGCTGATGCGAATGTGAGCTGATGCAACCTTCATGAAAACAGGTTGTCAAAACAGGAGTATGTAATGAATCTTAAGCATTTTATATACTTTGAACTAGTAATTTCATCTCTTGAAATACATCTTTAGAAAGCAATGGAGGTAAATCTTAAGAGTTATTTATAGCAGTGTTCATAGCAAAGATAAAGGAAACATTTGGGATATAATATTAAGTGTAAAAATAAGATATGAAACTCTTTGTGTTAAGATTGTAATGCCTTAAAATATTAGGCAGAAAATTATTGAAAATTGATAGTGAGTTATAGGTGATTTTTTTAACGCTTTCTTTAAAATTTCCAAATTTCTTTTAAAAATTATATTTTTCTCTTAAAAGAAAACAACAAAATTGGGCCTGGAAAGCTTTAAAAACAAATTAAATACTCCATACTCTTACAACTATTTTTCATCATTAAAATGGAGAAAAAAAATAAAAGCAACCATTCTCTTTAGGCAGATAAATTATGTTAATTGGATTTATAGTATATTCTCTTCATGTTTCAAGAAGTAAGCTTAAAATACACTTAGTAATCAGCCAAGTAAAATATTTTGGCCATAAAATTGGCAAGGAACTCACATGCATAATTACCTAAAGCACATAAATACAATACATATAAAAACATATGCTGCGTATTTATAATTAACACTGAATACATTACAATTATTCAGTATCTCATATAGTTTCCCTGAAGTAAACAGATAAAAGGTTTTCCATGTCTCCCTAAAGGGCGATAATAGAAGATAAAGGGAGTGAAGAAGTTTTTAAACTCTATAGCATAATGAATAACATGTGTGAATTCTTTTTTTTTTTTTTTTTTTTTTTTTGAGACAGAGTTTCACTCTGTTGCCCAGGCTGGAGTGCAGTGGTATGATCTCGGCTCACTGTAACCTCCGCCTCCTGGGTTCAAGCAATTCTCCTGCCTCAGCCTCCCAAGTAGCTGGGACTACAGGTACCTGCCACCACACCTGGCTTATTTTGCTATTTTTAGTAGAGGTGGGGTTTCACCATATTGGCCAGGCTGGTCTCAAGCTCCTCACCTTGTGATCTGCCCACCTCAGCCTCCCAAAGTGCTGAGATTATAGGCATAAGCCATGGCGCCCAGCCAATTTGATTATATTTCAATCATGGACATAAAAGTACTTTATTTCAGAAGAGACAATAGAAATTGGAAAAGTCAGCATATTCCCTTTCTTTTCCGTGACATGACTGGTCAAAAACATGGGCTCTAATTCAATATTACTGTGTTCTGAATGATACATGTGACAATAATACGAATTTATACACTGTAAAATGTCAAACATTAAGTAATTCAAAACATTTAGTCCACATTATTTCCTTATCATTCATGATTCTTTTTTTTTTTTTTTTTTTTGAGCGGTAGCAAGGTTTATAGTGAAGAGCAAAAGAACAAAGCTTCCACAGCGTGGAAGGGGACCCAAGCGGGGTTGCCCATGATTCTTAAGAACTGGGTGAGTAGGGATTAGAGACATCATGGAATCATAACCACATTTCAGACACTGTGAGAACTTGATACAAAAGTGTGCTAATACTATGACCTTATCATCTCAATGCAGACTTCCCAGTGTTTTGGAGATGGGGTGTGGATTAGAAGTGAGATTCGGAAGAGGCTGAAATGAGGGGAGACAGAGGAAGAAAAGATAGGAAGGGCACATCGGGATAGAAACCACCTCATTCAGAAACTTGGAATAAAATCAGAACCAGCCACAGAGAACCAGAGAAGTGCCTGTGGATCATACGTGATGGCCATGTCCCCACACAGATCTCCAACAGCCAGTTAGTGTCGCCCACTGAAAAACATTCCATCCATGAGAATACGCCCATCAAACTGGAAATCCAGCATCTCTAAGGAGACCGTACTACTGCTAATATCAGAGACATTTTGTGAGTAGTTGCTGTCACAACTGATGGAAGTTGCTTCATGGAAGTTCCGTGGTTTCCTCAATGCTCCAGTGTTAGAGAGTTCACAGAGAGGAACCATGACCCACATTTGCCTTCTGATTCCTAATCCACTGTCCTTTCTATGACACAGCACTGTTCTTTGAAAAAAAATTGACTTTTCAACTGGTTATTTTTTGTATCATTTAATCAAAGCGTAAGGTGTTATCTTGGCTCTGCCATGAGGTTAACAAGATTGTCAGTTATTTTGTATCATTCTATTGAAAAAAGATTCATCAACTTCCAGAGAAGATTTTTTAGAAAACCTTGGGCTTTCAGGCCCAACTCAGGTTTACAAACTTGTCTTCTTCTTCTCTTCTCCCTTCTTCCTGCTGCAGGGTTGGTTGGCAGCCACGCAATAATCCAGCAGAGCAGCACATGGAATCTACGGCTCTCAAGAGCTGTAGCTTGGTTTTAGCCTAGAACTGGTCATGTCAGATGAGCCAGGATGGCAGATATCTTCAGAATGATTTTCCTGCATTCCTCAGACAATGAGAAACTAGAGCAGGGAGGAGCAATGTTGCAGTGACCTCATGTCACAGAGCTGAGACCCTGAGTGAGATTAATGGACAGCATCTGCTGCTGCTGAGCTGCTGAAACACACCAGAATTGGCGCTGTCAACGGGGCCCCAGGCTGGATGGGTCCTCTGCCAAAGAACAAATCGCTGTTCAAAGCAAACACAACAGCGGAGAGGAAAACTAACATTCCTGCCTTGAAATCACAAGTCACATCAATAAAACACAAGGTTATTTCCATAGGTCTGTGTCTTCATGGAGTTTCATACAGAAGTCATGTGCTTCAGTAGAAAGAACACAGGCTTTGTGTTGCTCCAGCCTGCCTGCAACTCTAGACAGGACAGCCTGGGGCGAGTTACTTAAATTCTGACTCATTTTCTCATCTGGAAAATGGGTTTGATAGTAATGTAATAACATTGTGGTTAGAAATAAACATCTCTGTGTGTGCTGTGTGTGTAGGTGTGTACTCTTTTTTTTTTTTTTTGAGATGGAGTCTTGCTCTGTCGCCACGCAGGAGTGCAGTGGTGCAATCTCGGATCTCTGCTCACTGCAACCTCCACCTCCTGGGTTCAAGTGATTCCCCTGCCTCAGCCTCCCGAGTAGCTGGGACTACAGGTGCGCACCACCATGCCCAGCTAATTTTTTGTATTTTAGTAGAGACAGCGTTTCGCCGTGTTGGCCAGGATGGTCTCGATCTCCTGACCTCATGATCTGCCCGCCTCGGCCTCCCAAAGTGCTGGGATTACAGGAGTGAGCCACCACGCCCGGCCTGGTGTGTTCTTTGTACAGTGCCGATATAGTAGGTGTTAGAGAAGGGCAGGTACCCTCAACATCATGAAAGTTCTAGCAGCCAAGCAAGACTTACGGAAAGTCCACCCCTCAAAGCCTCACTTGCCTCTGAAATGCCTTTATGAGCTGTGAAACTGTCTATGATGATATAGAGTTTCTTTGTTGGAATAGTCATGTTATGAAATGCACTAGAGTCTCATGTAAATAATCCTACATTGCTTCTATTAGCGGTTGGTAAGAGATAGGAAAAGCCAAAGTGCTTTTTCTCCTCTCACACATTCAGCCCAGCACAGAACACTGCTGTCATCAGATGTGCAGGATTTTTCCACACCAAACAACTCTCCAGTGGACATCAACTCCGTGTCCTCTCATTCGCTTCCACTCTGACACTTTCTACCTGGAGTCAGATCCCATAGGCTGAGGCCTCAGTCCCACAAGATGGCAACCCCCTGCTTCAGATGCCAGTCCCCAGTAGTAGGTTGTCATCTATACTATCAATCAAGGTTCCCATGACATCCTCCTTAGGTTTAATTTATTCGCTAAAGCAGCTCACAGAACTCAGGGAACACACATTTACTGGTTTACTATAAAGGATACAGGCAAGCAACCACACGAACAGGTGCGTAGGACTGGGTATGGGGCCAGGACGCCAAGCTTCCATGCCCTCTGTGGATGTGCCACCACCCAGCACCTCCATGTATATATTCAGCAGCCCAGAAGCTCATCACAGCTTGTTCGAGTTTTTAGAGAGTGTGATCTCTAGCTGCCTCTACCCCTCTTCGCTGGAGGTTGGTGTGTGGGGCTGAAAAAGTTCCAACTCTCTAATCATTAGGTTTTTCTGGAGACCCACCCCATCCTGAGGCTAGCTAAGGGCTCCACTCTAAGTCAACATTAGCATAAAGTTAGATTTTAGTAAAAGATGCTCTTATCACTCATGAAATCCCAAGGGTTTTAAGAGCTCAGTGTCAGGAACCAGGGACAAAGACCAAATATATTTCATTCCTGCCACAAGGTTAAATAAGAAATGTAAAGCAAACATGTATTAAAAATGTCCATCCTCAGCTGGGAGTGGTGGCTCACACCTGTTATCCTAGCACTTTGGGAGCCCTAGGCAGGTGGATCACTTGAGGTCAGGAGTTCGAGACCAGCCTGGCCAACATGGTGAAACCCTGTCTCTACTAAAAATACAAAAATTAGCCGGGTGTGGTGGTGCATGCCTGTAGTCCCAGCTACTCGGGAGGCTGAGGTGGGAGAATCTCTTGAACCCGGCAGATGGAGGTTGCAGTGAACCCAGACTGTACCACTGCATTCCAGCCTGGGCAGCAGAGTGAGACTCCACCTTGAAAAAAAAAAGTCTATCCTCAAATTTTTAAACAGGTTGGCTTTCAATAAGTAAAATGACCAAATGGAACATATCTATGCTTTCCATTTTTAGGTGATCAGTATTGATCAGGTTCAAGTTGGTCCATACAGTTTTTCTGACTGGATACCCCTAGCCCACCCGATCCTATATGATGATTTGTAACATCCTGAGCTTGTATTTTTTAATAGTTCTATATCCATCTCTGTCATTTCCCCAGGAACAGGTGTATGTGTTTAAATATGCAGAAATCAATTCATCAAATATGAATTACAAGGTGTAACTACATAGAAATCAATTCAGCACATATTCAGTATTGTTTGTCAAATACGTACTGAATAAATCAATTAATATATTGCCTACTATATTATCAGTTAATATATTGCCTACTGTATTATCAGTTAATATATTGCCTACCATATTATTCAAACACAGAGCTGTGAGACTATAGGGGGAATGGTTGTTTCTGGTTGGGATCAGGGACAGCTTGGGGGGCAGTCACATCTGAGCTGTGTCTAAAGGGATTTGGCAAGTGAAGGAGGAGCTGAAGTCACGGCCAGGCAGAGGCCACAACCTGCAGCCTGAGCCCTGGAGGCCTGGAGGATGGCAAGGTGGCTAGTACCTGAGCAGAAGCAGAGCACAGCCTGCATGGTGGGAAGCACCTGCATTACAACGAAAGTCTGAAACACAGAGTGAGGTCTTGACACAGAGGGCTGAATGTGCTATGCTGAGGTTCTTATTTTTGGAAAGAATCCGTGGCATAGTTTTCAGCATCAGTCAAACATGATAACATCCATGTCTTACAAAGAAAACTGGTTGCAGAGTCTGGAACAGATTTGAAGGGGAAAGACTAGGTAGGAAGACAAGTCAGGGGACTCTTCCGATGGCACAGACAAGTGATCAGGGCAGGCCCTAGGGGAGGGGAGAGAGGGCAGCCACTGAAAATGGGGAGGAGAGAGAGCAGTTGGGACTTGAGCCTGCTGGTGTGGAAATGAGGGAGCGGCAGGGGCAATGGCAACCGTGAAATATCTAGTTTGACCATGTTAGTGGGTGGTGACAGCATCAAACTAATCAAAAGCAGGACCAGTACCAGACACACATAAGGTCCGCAGATGCTGGCACACGGGCATGTTCACTATCCTTTCTGGGCCAGGTCCTCCAAGAAGGCACTTGTGGCTAATGGCATCTGACACTAAAAGCATGTTAACAAGTGGGAAAATTGCTTAACTTCTTTCAGGTTAGATAAAGAAAATTCTAATAACCAGCTTCAAAATGGAAACCAGACAGTTACCTAGAAGTGCTTCACACAAATAGGAAAATATCAACTGCCATGAATTATCATCAGCGGAAGCATGGAGAGTTGTAGGAAATAACAACTTTTAATCTAATTTTCTGAAGTCTTAGAGCTTGTATATGATGTCATCAGAGGCAAGGGCAAAAGAAAACTGTATAAAAAATTAGCTGATGTGAAAGAGGCCCCAAAAGCAGGCAGACTGAGTGAAGCAGGCAACACATAAAACACACTTTTCTATTGGTACTTTAGAAAAAAAATAAACCAAATATTCATGTCAAAACCAACTCTCTATTGCATTATTTAAAAATATGCAGAAACTTTCACCCACTAAGAAAGTACCCATAAACACATACACCTTACTTGCCCAAATAGCTTGAAGCCATCTCAAAATTTCAGAGAGAAGTGTTTATCATTTTCTTATGGACCTGGCTCACCAGCACCATAATAATTAAAGGAAAAAAGAACGTCAAAAATCACTTGGCTGCTTCAGCCATTGGAGACACAGCTGTGTGATTCTTAATGCATTTACAGTGCCTGCCAGTGCCTCCCCACCCCCAGCTCCCCATCCTTAGCCTTCAATGGTTTTGTTTTGTTTTGTATCCTATGGGACAGAAAACAACCTGCACTGATTGTGCCAATTGATTGACTCAGCTGGTCCCTCGAAATATGAAGCAGGAACTGAAAAGCACATCTGAAAAGTGTGTGGGCTGGAGGTGAGGGAAGGGGCGCCTCCCCCTCTGGACTGCACACAGAATCTATGAACCAGCTGTGCACAGGCAATGTTCTGTCAGCTGAGTAACACAAAGCGCCTTTGACTCCACCTGCCCCTGCTTCTTTGTGCAAAAGCCAGCGAAGGGGCTGCTGTGCACCATTCTGAAAAGTCGTCTAGAAGTGTGTGCAATTCTCCCTCTGCCGACCAACTCCCAACAACGCGGTGCCCAGGGCACCTTCCTCCCGCGCCCTGCTGCTGGGCTGGTCTCAAAATTCCAGGGCCTGTCCTCCCCAGCTCAAGGCCTTTCCCATGGAAGGGCATCTGAAGGGAGAGAGTCAGAACTGTGATCTCTGCAGAGAGCAGGTGGCTTTCTGGGAGTAGTTTTGTAGGATATGCTGGTGCTATGGTTTGAATATGGGTTGCTTGTCCCCATCAAAACTCATGTTGAAATCTGGTCCCTGGTGTGGCAGTGTTGGGAGATGGGGCCTAGTGGGAGGTGTTTGGATCAGGGGAGTAGATCCCTCATGAATGGGTTGGTGCCATCCTCATGGTAACGAGTGAGTCATGCTCTGGCAAAACTGGCTTAGTTACCACAAGAGTAGGTTGTTACAGAGCAATTCCAGGAGGTGGTTCATGCCTGTAGCTCCAGTACTTTGGGGGGCTGATGTGGGAGGATCACTTGAGTCCAGGAGTTCAAGACGAGCCTCAGCAACATAGTGAGACTCTGTCTCTACAAAAAATTTAAAAAGTTAGCTGGGCTTGGTGGTGCGTGCCTGTAGTCCCAGCTACTCAGGAGGCTGAGTGGGATGATTTCTTGAGCTGAGGAGGTCAAGGCTGTAGTAAGCTATGATTACACCACTACACTCCAGCCTGGGCAACAGAGTGCCTCTTAAAAAAAATGAAAAAAGCAATTCTCCTTCTGTTTGGTCCTCTCTCACTGCACGTGTCCACTTCCCCTTTGACTTAGCACATGGCCCTCACCAGAAGGCAGTGCCATGCTTCTCTCCTTCCCAGCTTGCAGAACCTTTTTTCTTTACAAATGACTGAGCCCCAGGTATTCTGTTGTAGCCACATTAAACAGACAAGAACAGCTGGCTTCACTGAGGTAGGAGGCAAGTAAATAAGAGTGAGATCTGGGGCCAGACAGGGTGGCTCACGCCTGTAATCCCAACACTTTGGGAGGCCAAGATGGGCAGATACCTGAGGTCAGGAGTTCGAGACAAGCCTGGCCAACATGGTGAAAAACTCTACTAAAAATACAACATTAGCCAGGAGTGGTGGCGTGTGCCTGTAGCTCCAGCTACTTGGGAGGCTGGGTTGGGAAAATCACTTGAACCCAGGAGGCGAAGGTTGCAGTGAACTGAGATGGCACCACTGCACTCCAGCCTGGGTGGGCCACAGAGTGAGACTAAGTCACAAAAAAAAAAAAAAAAAAAAAAGCAAGATTTTAGAGTGCAGGTGAGACATTTTAATAATAATTTTTTCTTAAGTTGCCACAGCTTTGTCAAATATAGACAAAGGCAGCAAATAAAACACTGAGCTTGCATTTAACAAAGTCAGCTGTTTTACTTAGAAAATGGGGGAAGGATAAGAGGTGGGGGGATATACAACTCATATGTTTAAAAAAGACCTAAAAGGAGCTACAAGGAGACAGACATGTTTAAAGAAAATCCAGGTTCCTCAGAAAACTTTATAGGCTGTACCTAATTTTGAAGATTCTGGCATAATGT
Organism: Gorilla gorilla gorilla; assembly: GCF_029281585.2. Taxonomy (NCBI): domain Eukaryota; kingdom Metazoa; phylum Chordata; class Mammalia; order Primates; family Hominidae; genus Gorilla; species Gorilla gorilla. Next base: position 42,003,366 of record NC_073241.2, read on the forward strand.
TTTCAATTCCCCAGTTTAAACTGAGCTAAAAAACAATCTTCACATTCAACTATAAAATTAATTACCAGTGTTTGTGGCCAGGAGAGAGGCATAATATAAGAAAAGTAGGTGGGGCCGAGCACAGCAGCTCATGCCTATAATCCTAGCATTTTGGGAGGCTGAGGCAGGCAGATTACTTGAGGTCAGGAGTTTGAGACCAGCCTGGCTAACATGGCAAAAATCCATCTCTACTAAAAATACAAAAATTAGCCAGGCATGGTCGTGCAAGCCTGTAGTTCCAGCTTTCAGGAGGCTGAGGCTTGAGTATCGCTTTAATCCAGAGGTAGAGGTTGCAGTGAGCTGAGATTGTGCAACTGCACTCCAGCCTGGGTGACAGAGCAAGACACTGTCTCAAAAACAAAACAAACAAAAACAAAAAAAGTAGGTGGAATAAAGATAATGCTTTTCTTAATATATTTAGATACATACATGTACACACACTTTTTTTTTTTGAAGAATAGGATGCAAAGAGTTACTTCAGCCTTTGATACGTTTCAGCTCTAGTAATTGGAAATCATTTTTTTGCACCCCAGAGTGACACTATTAGCTAATAAAATAGTACCATCTGTGTTTTTCAGGACATCCTCTCTGGAAGTAGCCTTCAATTGACATCCTTTCTTTATCTTAATTTTACAGTTATAGCAAAACATATTCTTTCAGAATAATTTGGCTGTTTTCCTACTTAAGGTTGTCTTTCTGCTTGGATCCCCAAAGGGACTTAGAATCAGTTCAAAAATTGAGGCATAAAAAAAATAATCGAGCCATCAACAAGGTCCTTTGGGGACTGCAAAAGGGGAGGAACTCACTCTCCACTCGCACAGGATCACCACAACGTTGGACCTGACATGGTATCAAGCCACTTACAAGGGGTGCAACACACCCTTGTCTAGGGCTGGGTGTGAGGGTTCAGGGCAGAGCTGCAGTCATGGCAAATGTCCCTGTTCAACTCTAGCTGAGAAAGGCCCAGAAGTCTGCGTGGGGCAGGGTGGCTGAGTCTGACCTGTCTGTCCCTCGTGAGTGAAGCGCTCTCTCTTCTACTTTTCTGGGAAGCCCAAAGGTTTCCCCCAGAGGCTTAGCACAGACTGCCCTTTGCTTGTCAGAGGAACCAGGCAGCTCTTCTCTCACAGCAACATAAACAAACTTGCCCTTTCTGCTCTTTCTCCTCTCCTGGAGAGGTCCCTGCACCACTCTCTGTTGACAACATGCCATTTTCTGTTCAATTCAGCATGTTTACTTCTTTATTGTGATTCATGTCTGAGTTTCTTTTGAATCAAATTATTGCATCTCCCTGGTGAGAGGTGCCATATGACTACCTTGTTAGAACAAAATCAAATAAAAAACCTGCACTGAGCTCTGCTCCATCTCATCCCCACCACATGGTATGCTCTTGTTTGGACACACTTCTGTTGGCTACTTGATCAGTAATGAATCCTTCTGGTGTTTAGGCCAATTTTGAGACAATGCTGTCTTGAAAACGATAAAGAAGAATTGGTTGAAACCTGTTCAGCAGAGAGAACATCACTACTTCAAAAAAATTTTACAACATAAATGACTGGCTTTTCCTGACATATACAGATTGAAGAAGACCAGAAAGGCCGATGGGATGATTACACAGAGTCACAGCAACAAACAGAGCCATTCTTTAGATTTCATCCCCAAAGATGCTTCAGTACTGAAGTAATTCACTGCTTCAACAAGCCTTGAAGCCAAGCATTCCACGGCATTTTTGAATAGAGATAGAACAACAGGAACTTTTAAAGTAAATACACGTTCCCTTTCTCCTTTACTTTTTTGGGGTATTACCTTTTAAGCACTGCCTGTGTGCCTCATACAAATAATATTTTAAAATTGAGCTGTTCAGATTAAATAGCTCTCCATCCAAGTACAGGAATGAGACTCAGGCTATTTGAGTCTTTCTTCTCTTTTACTACTTCTATAATGATGTCCAAACCTCTCAGTGTGACACAGGAGGTGCTTTTGGTGATTGGAGCCCTGACCACCCTCATCCCACAGACCAGCCCGTCCTGGGACTCAGGCATATAGAACTCCTGCCATTTCCCCAGAGAACCCCATTCTCCTGCTTTTGGGTCTACCTGGATGGCTACCCTCTTTCACCTTCTCTTGGTCAACTCCCACTCATCTTCCAAGAGAGAAGTCATCCTTGCTCTTGGCTGGCTCAGGTGACCCCACTGGCCTTCAGAGTATGCCTGCACATCTCTCTTAGAGGGTGTGGGGTTTGACTGGACAAACTACAGTCATTACCTGGCTGCCTTCTCCTGCCCTGTCAGCTTCCCCAGGGGACAGCGGAGAAGCAGTTCTCCTCTCTGTATCCCTGGCGCCATGTACAGTGTATGATTGGTAAAATTAAACTCTTCCCCAAATCCTACTTTGCCAAAGACACCAATGCAGCAACCAATAATTTTTTAGGAGGATTATGCAGTCTAGAGTTATAGTATTCCTTAGGACTCTCCAACTTAGATATGGAAATACTATTATAGCAATAAAACATGACAGCATATATTTCTTAAAATTTATTTTCTCAGTTCTTAAACTCTTAATCCATAGAATCAAGTCTACCTATTTATGTGTAAGTTACTTGTTAACGGGAATTTTTGACGATATATGGTACATGGTAAGAAAATTATCCAGCCCTGGAGATGAAGCAAAAGTATAACCCCTTTCCATAACATGTGGCTCACTCTATCCTCAGACTGCTATGCGCAAGAGATGAGAGTTTTACTGAAACCTCAGTATAACGAAGTTTCCCTATAAAGAACATAGTGTCAACTTCTGCTCTTGGTCTTATTATACATTAGTATTTTTTTCTTCTACTACCTAACACTTCAAATGAACACTTACTATATGCCAGATATAATTCTAGCACCTACATTAAAATGATTTACTCCTCACAACAACCTTTTGAGGTTGAGACTATAATTATTCTATTTATAGATTTGGAAACTGAGGCCCAGAGAGGTTAGATAACTTGCCGAAGGTCACACAGCTAAGAAGCAGAGCTGAGTTTGAATACAGGCAGTCTGGTGCCAGAGCCTGTGTTCCAAACCACAACCTCTCAGTATCTGTTGGGTGGGATGGCCTCACTGAATAGCACAGAGACTCCCACTACACCAGTTAGCACTCAACACTCTTGACTCTGGGTGTGTGTTAATGAAAAGGATGCAGACTTTACAGCATGATGGAAAGAGGTCTGTTTTATTAGAGGTCTAAAAATTACATAAACTTCAAAAAAATAACTGTTTAAGGAATTGCCAGATTCTCATGAGAATAACACCTCCCTGGGGTTAGAGAAAGTGGGACATATGAGTACCTGCAGTGTGGGACCTTTCACTCCACCACCAGTTCCCAGAAGCCTGGCTGTGCCTCCATCAAGACCAGAGCATGTCATTCCATGACACATGCTTCTTAGGGGGCGTCCCCTTCTCCCTGCAGCCATGGCACAGGCATGCCCGCCCACCATCACCACTCCTCACTTCCCTGTCATCTTCCCCACTAGATGACAACATCAGCATCCCTCCAGGAGGGCAGCACAAGGGGCACGGTACTCAGTGACGGGATTATTCCTAACAGAACTGCCCATTTCATACTTCTCCCAATATCTCCTTCCTATTTGTTCCTGATATCATCTCTAGTATATGTGTTTTGTTCATTATTTCCTTTCCTTCTTTTTATTTAAATGAACAATGGCTTTAGGGTTTAAAAGTATTCACTTTTTGGCAGTCCTCTCTGATCACGGAATAGCTAAAATGAGAAAAAGTTTTCTGCAATGTAGTTAATGAATACAACACTTTATTTTGAGAACTAAATTAGTTGTCAGTCATAATATGGTTCAAATTAGTATATAATATTTCAGTTTATACTTATAAATCATATTTATTCAAAAGATCTGAATGGGAAATATTTTCTACATCTTTCAAATATGCATTGTCTGTAGCATGTTATAGGAAGTAGGTATTTTTAAATAGTCCATGGAAAATTGGGCTCAGGTTATTTCATGAATTGTTATTTGAGCCTAAAACTAATCTCTTTGACATTAACATCTTTAGTAAACATTTCAGTAATATCTGCATTCAGAATATTGGATAGAACCTAGACATCATCTCTATTCATTAGGCTTATATTTTCTCAATAACCTAATTTTGTCTTTCATACGATATTAAGCTTTTGGAAGTCTTACTCTTAATCCTATTAATTCCTAAGCTAGACTTTAAAAGTGCATGAGGAAATATGCAAAGGCAGTCAATTTCACTGAATTTACATATTGAATTGCTAAAGATAAATCTAAGAATTTCAGGGTTGCTAAAATGCAGAACTTCAACTGAAAGTATTTTCTGGACTTCAATCAAACCCTGGAGCACGGTCTGGATGGGATTGTTTGGCTTCACAGTCTTCTGAACTGAGGTCATTGGCAATACACCAGGATGCACATGTTAGCAGAGCAAAGTGTGTCTATGTCTGCTTTGGACTAAAGCCTTATTCCTAAAAGAAGTGTAGCACAGGCTCCGCCAACAGTGGTACCATGTGTTGCTTTGACTGCTGTAATGAATCTTTGATGATCAAGCTTGGAAAAAGAGCTAAACCCAAGACAATGCAGTGCCTGGGGCATAAAATGAAGTGTTGTGAGTGTGCCCACAAGAAGAGAAGAAACACAGTTGGAAACTCACAGACTATCCAGGTGGTAGAAACAGATTTCAAAAACACTCTAATTCCAGACAAGATGTTTCCCAACTCTGAGCTAGTTAGGTGAATATGAGACCAGAACCACATTCTAAGGTTTAAAAAAACCACATGTCTACATAATCCTATTTTTACTCTGAGTAAGCATGCTACTTTAACTTCATCAATGACTGCGGACTGATTTTAATAACATAAAAAAGCAATCCAACTTTCCTGTCCTGCTCCCTGTGCCCCACACCACCCACTCAAGGGATGGCATGCTTCTTTGAATTAGATTTCTTCAATCAATTAATTCTCTTCAATTCTTGAATGACCTTCTGACAGAATTAACTAATGGCACAGGGTGTGAAAGGGGTAAGCCCTGTATTTTATGTATTCGGAGAATATCATTATTCCCAGAAATGTCCCTGACAGCTGCCCACACAAGAGCCCAAGACAGTGGCATGCTCTCTGGGCTGGCTGGACAGTAACAGCTGTCACTGCCATGACAATAGCCAGTCCCTGTGCTGCTGTCTGATCTCCACCACATGACATTGCTGGTTGGTCTATAATTGCTTTAAGTGGACAGTTTCTTCCTGAGATAATGACTACAAAATCATTAGGATTTAATATCATAATTACAGGAAAAGCCAAGAAAGGTGATCAAGAATGGGGAGGGAGACATGAACTAAAACTTAATTCTGCCAGAGGGAAGAAGAAAAAAAGGGAAAAAAAAAACAGGATGGGGAGGGGAAGAGACCCTGGTAAATTTGTTTTCATTGTGTATTTGTGCAGAATAAGGTAAAAGGCAAAGCGTTCTTCCTTTTTCCATGTAACGCATGTGAACTTCTTGGTAACAAGTTTTACTATCAGATGAAAGTGGATCCATGGATAAAATACAGTCGGCCTTGATATCCTAGCGTTCTGCATCCACAGATTCAATCGAATGCGGATTGAAAAGAATATATATAATATCTTTGGGATGCAAAACCCATGGATCTGGAGGACTGGATTTTTGGATTCTCAGGTTTCACAGGGCTCACACCGGGACTTGGACATATACTGGGGTCCTGGAACCAATCCCCCAGAATACTGAGGGACAACTGTACTTCATCTCTTTCTGGCATCTCTCGGGGCAGGAGATTTTCTCTGGCTTTCTGATTGAGTTGGGAGCACAGTACCTGGCATGGAATCCAAGAAGGAATGGGAAAGCCCTGGCACAGAGCTTGTGCTCACCTCGTATTCCTCCTTGAAGCCGTAGCCCTCCGCACACTTCATCTGTGTGATGTGCTGAAGGAGGTCTGCCACCCGGATGGCGGGGTGGAGCTGCCCAGTCTGATAGGGCACGTCGGCCGGCTCCCGCTTCTTGTAAGTATGGGACTGCACCAGGCTGCTGGTATCGCTGGCCATTGTGTGGGTTTCATCTAGGAAAAGAAGGCCAGGGAGAAAATGAGGGAGAGCCAGGGAGCTAGGTCGGCATCACTGAGAATGCTAAGAAGCTGGCTCCTGGCATCCCCTCACCTAGGGGTGCAAAATTCCCTACGATGGCTCAGCAAAAAAGAAAAGTTAAATGTTTAGAAATTTAAATGGGGTTGGCAATACTGATAAGAATGCGCAGAAATCTTTCTTTTACAAAGCAGTCCAAACGATATATTGCTTTCACAAAGCTAATTGAGAAGAGCCCTTTAGCCTTCCAGTGCTAAAGTTTGTGAAAGTTTCGACCTGAAACTTCATCAAGACCTGGTGCAAAACCAGTCTTGTATTCTTTGAAACGTTAGTTCAGTAGTTCGTATGATGACATAAATAAACTCTGCACAAATGTTCTGTGAGCAAAATAAAAGTGCACAAAATGGTGTGGCTTATAAAGCTAGCAATGGAAATGGGGACTTAATACATGAAATCAAAGAAGAATGGAAAAATAAAAGGGAACCTGGTTTGGGGATAACATTTTGATGAATCACTTTGCATGCTCTGGTATCAGAAAGCTTGACGAAATGTTGTGGACCAACACATCACACATGGAATGTTCTACAAAGGCAAACATGCAGGCCAGCACAGAGCAGCACCAGCTGGCTTTGTCAGAATCTACCAGTAAGACACACACTCCCACTCCCTCCACAACTCTTCCATGGGGCGAATCGGGGAACTTACCATTTATTGGCACTTTTAAGAAGATACATATCAGGAGAAAAAAGGAGGAGAAAAAGGAAACAGGGCATAAGCAATAGTACTGCGTGCATAATTACAGGTAGTTTTTATTTTATGCTTTAACTTTCCAGTTAAGTTTTCTATTCAGAGGTGGTCAGAGGGCGAAGCCTCAATTCTTCCATCACGTTAGGATGGAGGCATTGAATTTAAGTACTCGATAACAAAAAGGAGGTTAAAATTAGCATCATAATTGCTTTTCATCCCCCATGAACCAAGTAATGTCTAAATAAGTCTTATTTGTATTCAACACATTTTCTCATTTAAATTTCTTGAACAAGTCAACCAAATTGTACTATAAAATTAATGTCAAAATTTGGTCAAAGAAGCCTAAAGAGGCTCTATTTTAATGGAGGCCTACTAGAAAATTAGGTTAATGAACTGCAGAAATGGTACCTATTAAAAATGTCTTATGCAGGGAAATGCAAATAGATTAAGAATTCCACATTCTACAGGTTAACTCATTATAATGCTGAATCCCTTTAGCAGTTTTATGATTGAGGATGGGTGTTGTCAAAATATAATGCTAAAGTCACTTAAAATGAGAATGTTATATAAAACATATAAAAGATATATTCAAGTTTTAAAAATTACCAGATTGTATATCAATAGGGAATTCAGCTATAGTTATTCATATGTTATTTATTTTTTACGGAGAAGTTCAGCTCTGAAGAAAATTTAGTCCAAGGGTGCTTGATGAGCAGGGCCTGGTTTGGGAACCTCACTTCTATCTGCATCGCAAAGCACCTGGGGATGCATGGTATGAAAGGTGGTACACAAGTGTGTAGCTATGTTGCTGTTGCTGAAATGGCACCTGGATCACTACAACGTGGCTAAAGACACAAAGACAAAATAAAAAAGGGTGGTAAGTTGATTTTATGATTTTTGTTTCATTTGGATTTGCTTTGACATTTAGCAATTCACATGTTCCCATTTTAACAGTCACAAATAAACCTGGAAATTTTCACATCAGATTTGCTTGCTGGCAACTGCCAAGTTTTATAAACTGGGATACAGGAACCCTGCTGAAGTACCGAATCCCTTGAGCTTTGAGCCACTCCAGCAGGAAGTTCTGTTCTTTATACTAAAATAAATGGAACATTAATTAGTTTCCCCTCTGTGCCTCTCTCGTTCTCTCAGTTTTGTATCTTATGCGATGAACATAATTAACATGCCCTCCATGGTGGGCTGACCTTCTAAACTTCCCAGAAGTGATCTGGGTCCTTCATGTGGATACACCAGCAACCTAGCAATGCTCTGATCCCAGGGCTAGGTATTCTTGGAAGTTTTAAATCCATAGAGCTATATCAACTGTCACTGTTGTATGTAATCATCCTGTGCTGCATTATGCCATCTTGGCCTCATTACTAGTGTGGAACATGTCTTCAAGCATTTAACACCACCAAGTCCATGAAAGAAGAGCCCTATTATCTAGTACATGCATAGGGAAGAGGGAATAGAAGGCTTCTTGTGTGCTGCTATGAAATTGGGTCACTTATACTACTAGACATTCTTGATTCCACTAAAATTAGTGATTAATTTTCTCTAACTTAAAAAAGAATTATTATTGATAAAATATATTACTTGTCATTAATTTCCTTTATGTGTTTAAAAATTACCCATCAACAATTTTTTTTTCTATTTTTTTTTTTTTTTAGAGACAGGGTCTTTCTCCATCATCCAGGCTGGAGGGCAGTGGCTCTATCATAGCTCGCTGCAGCCCCAAACTCCTGGGCTCCAGCAATCCTCCTGCCTCAGCCTCTTGAGTAGCTGGGAATACAGGTGTGTTCCACCATGGCTGGCTAATTTTTTATTATTATTATTTTTTGAAGAGATGGGGGTCTCCCTATGTTGCGGAGGCTGGTCTTGAACTCCTGGCCTCAAGCGATCTTCCCGCCTTGGCCTCCCAAAGTGCTGGGATTATATGCTTGCACTATAGTGCCTGGCCTCAACATTTTTTTTTAATTAAAAATAATGCAGAAGAGCACATTAGAAATAAAGAAACAAAGCTTCTCACTAATAGTTTTGATGGTTTTCTAAGAACTGAAAATTAATTCTACCTATATTCTTTATGAATTATCTTGAATTTTTAACAAACTAGCTGAAAAACCTTAAGTTGAAATGGATGCAATATATTTGAGGTAGGGTAGGTTCTATCTATCTATCTATCGATCCATCCATCCATCCATCCATCCATCCATCCATCCATCCATCCAGCTATCCAGCCATCCATTTAATCATCTACATTTTTCCAAGCAAATGAAGTAAAGATATACTCTAGCTCTATACATTAGGGCTGGGCACCTTAGCATGAGAGAGGTGGAGCTGAAGGTGCCAGAGAATTTAATTGTGCTGAGCTCTGACTTACAGCAAGACATTTCTTGTTGTCTTTGTGTAAATTATAACTGCTACTATCCCCCAAAACTGCCAGAGTAGATATATATCTTAAATTCTTCCATGGTTTCAAGTGCTAACCTCACCAATCCTTATTACTCAATACATAGATTCACATTTGCACCAAGTAACGTGTAAGGAATGCAGTTCCCAAGTACTACCATTTGGTACCTATATAAGCCATACATGATAACAGTTATTGGTCTATCTGGGTGACTTATTTTTTACAATGTGCATCATTTTTGCTACTTGAATTGTCTGTCCAAGTGATTCCCTTTCAGTAAAGAAAACTAATCAACTTTAAAAGATGTCATTAATGTTCATAATAACAAAGCAGCGACTTTAAAGAATGATATTTGTTTAATAAGCTTGTCTTAACCCTGCTGTGAAATCTGAACATTTTCTTCCTTCTGACAAGGCACGTTTTAGCCCTCCCCACTCACGGCTCCCCCAGGGTCAGAAAATCTACTAGAGGGACCTCAGAATGAATGCCACAGCACAAGAAGAAATCGCAAATCTTTGCCTATCAAAAGATTCTGCAAATGTCATTTGCATGTAGATTACATTGTTCTGGTGCCTAAGATTAGCCTGTGCCCCTCACTTATGAAAAGAATAAAATGCAATTTTCTTTCCCTTTTAATTGGTATTAAAAGTGTGTGGGCAGGGAGGGTTTAGTGGGCTTCGTTAGCCCTCAGAATGATGCAAAATTTAAAAACTCTGTTTTATATCCATTCTTAAACTTCTATCTTAATTCATTTTTTCCTTAGGCAACAAACTTGCTTAAGCCCACAGAACACCATTAGGAAAATAAAAATTACCTTCTATACAAAAATCGTAACACTTAGAGAAAAGAGAAGCAGAGGGGGGAAAAATTATGTTGGAAAGATATAAACCCTTGTCAAGTGAATTAGGAAGGAGAAGTTGAACAACTGAGGGTGGAACTCTTGCTACTATGAATTGTTATATACCTTGAAGTCGTTTTTGTTGTGCTCCTTTTCGGAAAGGTTAGTAGTAGAAAGAGAACACAGCCGTGATACACTCAGGTTATTTATGCGTCTCAAATGCAACAGCAGCTCATGCTTGTTTGGTTATCACAGCCAGGTAATGCCATTTTTCTCCTCACCCTTCTTATATTGGACAAACGGGACTTTTTCTGTAACCCCCTGCTGGGAATATTTCATACTTTAAATGCATTCTGCCCCACCGGGCTAACACCTTAGTTCATTTCTAGTGACATCTGACACATAATAAACCATATGATTATAAGTGCCATCTTGTCATTTTGCTGTTCAGATCATCAGCTCCTTTGAAATTCCGCTGTGTGACAGACACTTTGGAATGTTGGTGGGGGGTGGGGGGTGCCCTGAGTGGCACCGAGGATGGGTAGAGGGCCAAAACTCCATTGTGATCATCTTTCTGCATGACATTTGGCATAATTAGAAAAACGCTACTTTTAAAATTGAAGTTTTTAGTGCTTAGCAATAAGTGAAAATAATGAGAAGCTATTTTCACTTTTATGACTATCACACTAGACAGAATTCAGCTCTTGGAAAGTACACAGCTGAGTGATGACACCTTGTTTTTTTCCCCTGGGATCAGACCTAACTTTAAATTCTGAACACAGAAAGGGAGAATATTGGGGCTGAGATTGTTCATTTGAACCTGTTGGTATCATCCCCAAGATACATGCAGCAAACCCCTCTTATTAATGGCGACTGTTTAGAGAAAAGTCTCTTCTTCCTTTAACCCCATGACCCAGGCCACCCACCTCCCACATGTCGTGCTTATAATCACTGCATTATACAGAATTAAAACTCCAATCTCCTACAGAGTGGTCACTGACTTTCTAAATTACTCCTGCAATAAACTGTGGTAAAGGGAAATGTTCTCACCTAAAATTGCAGTTGGCACAAATGGGTCTGTCATACACCGTAAGCAGGTCAATGCAGAGAAAGTAAAAAGAGAAAGAACAGTAAATGATTGATGAATGCCCACCCCTATTTTCTGCATAGAAAGCTGTAGAAAAGCATTGGGTTACAACATCTCAAACACAGTAAGCCCCTCAAGCACCAGGGATAGCAGAGAGAGGGCGGAGTGATTCTGACTGCTGAGGAGAGAGCAGAGAGGAGACAATGGAAAAATCTGTTACCTGGGTAATAGGAATTAGGCACCGATGTGCTCAGTGTATTTGTTTTCATTGTGAAGGACGATGGTGAAGACACAGCTGTAAATAAAAGAGAGGCTGGTCAGGGGCAGCAGAGAGGTAATACACTCTGAACACACAATGCTCTGAGACCACCCATGGTGATTCCATGCTACCCACGGTAACTCCGGGACTCACTGATGTCTACGTGGGAAATATCATCATTCCCAGTTGTTTCTGAGTACTTACTTGTCCTTTAGAAGATAAGCAACCTTTCGTCACTTAAAGACTTTTCTTACCCCACAAATAAAGAGAAAGCCCACAACCACAGCCACCATTTTGGATAGAGAAATTCATCAGACTTCTATTTTGACTTCTGCCCTTTGCTTATAGAAATCTGGTCTCAGGCCAAGCTGAATTTTACAAGTAAAAGTAGAAGAAGGTGTCTACACATGGCTTTTGGAGACGATTCCCAATGTCAATGTTCCCATAGTTTGCTAAATCCTCTCCTTGCTCATATTTGGATATGCAGAGAACACTCCACAATGCTTTATGAAAAACAAAGGTGGTGCTCCATGCGTGTTCCTTAGTATTTTAAATCCTTACAAAAATGCTTTTCTTTAAAATATTCCTCTGAAACACTCCAGAATGAATTATTGCACCTTCTCTTCCTCCCTTTTATCAAGCAGGATAGTCAATCCCATCCAATTTATCTGATTTCATTAAAAATGGGTATTTCCTAATTTTAAGAGACATTTTAAAACTCTCTTCATGGATGACAGAGCCTTGATAGAATAATTTTTTTAAGTAAAAAAACCTCTTCAAATGTATTAATTGATTAGTGTTTTTAAAACAGTTTAATTTCATTAAAGTATAAAGACTTGAAAGTTGCTCAAGGTGGTTAAACTTAAGTCTAAATTGTAACTCCTCTGATGTAGTTACATGATCTGTTTGATGCTAAGTTCCTGATCAGGACACTAAGACACAATTATACCATTATATTTATGGGAAGCATGACCAAAATCCCTGTGCATACTGGGTAATTATTCTGATGACATATTAATATATTTTAACTCTCCAGGAGCAGTCTGTTTAGGAGAGTGCATTTACCTGTGTTTATATTTTTAAAGTGTAGAATCGGTACGTGACAGAACAAAGACCAGAACTCAGGCTGCCTGTCATTTTACAGGTATTTTTACAAAATAGAAATGTATCACACTTATAATGCATGTTTATGGTAAGAAGCCTGGAAAAAGAGCACAATGGATGAAAATAAGATGAAAAAAATGAGTACCAATAAAATATGCCAGGGTCAGTGAGAATAAAGCCTTTTTATCATTTTTATGTGGTTGGTAAAGATGTGCACAGCAGATATAAAATAACTGTGTTTATCTTCACCTTCCTGTCAAAATATTTTAAAAATATTTTCATCTTCTAGCATAAAAACTAAACCCATTCCCACTACCTGTATCTATTCTCCCCTTTGTATAGCATATTAAAGCAGATAGTGCAACTCATACTTGCTTTGCTGGAGAGATTAATCCCCATTCTCATAACTGTGGTCATGCTTATTTTTAAATTCTCCTATTTTGTTTTTCCCCGTCTCATTTCTAAAAACTGCTCACTTCACAACTTCCAGCACTTTCTCCCAACCCTGAAAGATCTCATGCATACCCACACTTGTCATAGGTGTGGTGCTGGCAGCCTTGTGGTCTAAGGAACATCTTTCCTGAAGGTTTCCTCCCCAGAAACTGCTGTCTTATTTCAAAGACATCAAGACAGTATTATGATATCTACCTCTAGGGTCGCTCCTATCAGATGAGATCTGATGAGAACTCATTGCGCAGAGTGGGAGGAAAATGGAAAGTCTACTGTTGTGTTCCTTCTGTTGGCTTTATTGAAGGAAGGCAAAAAATAATGTCTAATAGCCGATCAGTTGTGGAAGCTCCGTTGGCCTCTGCAGCTGCCGTTTGTACACAAACATTTTTGGATTTCCACAGATACATTCACTTTCAAAAAAGTAACTGCCAAATTAAACTCCTGTCCAGAAGTGAATATTCTTGTTGTTCAAACTTCAAACACCTAGAACTACTAAAGAATATTCTTGCTTTTGGGATGAGTGATTCTAAGTAAATTGATTCTTGAGGAATTTCACCATGAAATAGAAGATTTGGAACGTTAATGGGTTATACTGCAAAATGAAGATGTATCTGTGTGGTCCCCTTCAAGGAATACCTGTTACTAGAAAAATTCTAATCCTGTGTGTGGTCAAAAGGGCTTCTCCAATTCCAGCCTACAACGAATGCATCATAGGTTGCTTTCTTATGGCAGTTAAATAAATTATACATACGTATTTTTAAATGAAAAACATTATATCTGCTACAAAAAAAGCAGAGAGAATTCTATGAAAAAATGGGAAGGAGCTTGGGTACACTGAGACCCCATAGCTTCTATTTCCTGCACTGAAAATGACAGGAAAGGGTAAAGAAAGAAGATCAAGGATGAAAGCAACAGTGCTGCCCTGCCCATTGGTGCCAAAGCAGCACCTGTGCATGCTCCACTGGGCCATGTGTGCATGTAGTACAAACTGATGGAGGAGGATGAAGTGGGACAACTGCAGCCACTACAAGCAGAAAAATGTAAGACTGAATTCGGAGCTTAGCCGCTTGTACGAGAAACGCAAAGCTCAGGGACAGGCACGTGCATTGACCACACTGTGATCTGGAAGAGGAGTGGAGGGGAGCTGCAGTACCACACTGACCACAGTGGGTATTAGGACATGAGCCCACACTGTCCAAACTGCTCCCAGTCGCCCCATGCCAGATGCCATTTCTGTGCTCCTCACAGCCACAAGGCCCACCGGCCTTTATAATACTACCATTATTTTTTTGTAACAGGAATAGCTGCACTTTAATTCCATCCCCATGCTGACCAGAATCCTGGTTATGCAGCTCAGGCCTGAGGCACAGATTTCACACAGTGAAGAAACCCCCGACCTTGAACTCACCAAAGTGTGCCCTAAACCACAGAGTGAGGTACCTCCCTCCGGTCTCCAAGATTACCAGGGACAAAGCAACTACTCCTTTTGTGCTTGATATAATCAATCTAATTGTTAGTTTCCTAAAATAATGCCTTCTACCTGGATCACAGGTAGTAGTATGGGAAGGCAGTAGCTGAGGTTGGTTTACACACCTGGTATGAAGCATAAGACTTGTGAAGCTGAAATAGAGTTTAATTTATTAATTGACACTGACAGCCCTATAATAAAGGCAGAACCTGTCAGCTAAACAAATAAACAATTAACTTGTTACTGCCATTTAGTGAACTGTTTTTATAACAGGCTTCCCGTGTGTAATTCCACACCTGGATAGTTTACAAATGGGATCTAAACAACAAGAAGGATGGTGAGAAGCAGGTGCCTTCTTCCTCAAAAGAAGGAAAGCCTCGTGTCACTGCTCTCTAAATCTTTACAGAAACTGCACTGTGGTTTTCTGGACTCTCTGATCTGGTCCTATCACCTTTAGAACATCTCTGCTAAGCAACCTGTGGCACAAAGGATCACTGAAAATGATTGAAGAAACCAACACGGCATAAAAATTTCTTCAGGAAGCTTTTTTTTTTTTTTTGAAATCCCCTAGCACCACCTGGAATCTTGCAAAACCAAGGAGATGTGTTAGAAGCCAAGAAACATATGCACTTACATCTCCCATTCAGATTGTGCGTGTCCATGAATGAGAAAGCCTCGTCGCAGTTTGTGCCCTGCTCAGCATAGCTCTTGTCCATTGAGTTCACCATCACAGTCATCTCCTGTCGGGTGCTGCTCATGGTCTCTTTCCGCTTCTTGGCCAGTTTCCTTAGGATAAAGAATTCAGTTATGTAGGCATGCATTTGAACGGGATACAGAGCTTTGGCATGTATATTGACAGATGTTCAGGAATAACATCTACTGAATTAATCCTATTCATTCAGAGATGGATGTATAGTGCCTTATTTGTGGCAAGCACTCTGCCAGGCTGCAGACACAGAGATGAAAAACAGGTACTGTCTATCCTTAAAAAACAAAACAAAATAAAAAACCCCAAACAACCAGAAAGATAAAACACTGCAGCCTAAAACACTGTTTCTCCTATTATAAGCTAGATTAAAATGACCAATGATTCTAGTACAACAATCATAATCTAATTGTTACACTCCTAGAGTTACTAAGTTTTTATGAAATTATTGTCAACATCACCATATACAGTGTCAAAGAGAAGACTCCCCTGAGTAAATATTTTCCAAGTAAAAATGAAATAACAGATGAATCTAAAAGGCACACTGTTAAAACTAAAGAACAGAACTAGGTGAGGAGTGAAGAACGTATAATTGGAGTATGTTCATACAGGGAGCAGAACCTGACACAGAACCTACAAAGCTCAGAGAGCTCAGGCTGTAGGAGGATCAAGGGGAAGGTACTGAATTCTCAAAAGGCTATGACCCTGTCCCAAATCCCAAATGAACGCAGTTAGTTCCCATCAAGTTTTGTCAACCCCCACAGAGCAGAAGGTTAAAAAATGTCATGTCGCTGGGTTCCCTGCAAAGTTCAGCAGGAGTAAGACTTCTTTGTTCCCTCTTTCAATGGAAGAGAATGAAAAAAAAGCAGAGAGATTTCTAATTCTTTTGGAGACATAGGTTAATCCTGGCCTCTGCATCCTGCTCACTGACCATCAAAAACTCAACATCTAAAATGACTGACACCTGTACAAAAGCCAGAAGACCTAAAGGGAAACTAACATAAATAAACAGGTAACACAAATTTTTATAGATCTTGCTACCAGAGATTGTTTTGTGTACCCAAGACAGACAAGATGAGAATTAGAGATGCATAAGGAGAAGGTATACAGTGAGAAGGTTTAAGAACACCCACAGCACGATAATACCAAATATACTATGCCCTAAAATATTCTAATTGTGCCCAAGCACTTAACAGCATCTATGAAAGAAAACCGCACCTCCTTCTAGTAAATCATCTTGACACTGATTGACCTAGGACACAGAATTTAAAATGAACCACATAATCAAAATCACACTCATATTAGGTGATTGCTAATGCAATGTAAGGCACTGACAACATAAGACCATATGGATAATCTTTATTACCATCTCTAAATGACACATAATCCAAATGCTTTCTTGCCTGTAGTTACAATAATATTTTAATTTCATACTTTGAAGGCAGAAGGGTTTCATTAATAAGTTGCCTTTTTATTGCTAAAAGTTGTTAGAAAAGAGACACATTTTTAAACAGAAAAATGAAAATCACTTATAACATCTCTGACAGTGTTAAAGCTACAAAGATTTTGAAAGATGAGCCAGCATGACTCCTCTGGGCACTGACACCACCCCTCTCTTGCCCCGTGGGGATCATGATCATCCCTTCTAGAGCCTCTCTCCTCCCAGCTAGCCATGCTAGTTGAGCCTGGGTGTTCTCAACACATGTTCTGGACAGAGGCAGCACTGGACTCCATCTCCATAGCTGCACTTACAATAATACATTTTCTCTTCACTTCTGAATCTGCCAGATCACTGGAAAAACATTCTCAGGCCAGGTCTCCTCAGGAACACTGAAGTGGAGGACTAAGATCATTAGCTCCATAATTCAGGCAAAATGCCTTCTTTTTGCTTGAATTTCTTTGATTTGCTTTGGACTGATTTATGCCAGTAATTGCCTCAATATTCTTTTTTGTTCTGCCTATAAAGAGAAGCATTGTGAACTTTACTAGGCTTTCCTCTTTGCCTTTTCTTGCTTGAATTCCTCTAATCCTAAAGGTTAGGAAATGACAGGTACTATGCTTCTTGTGTGGTTGGCTGGGAGGGATATATGTGCCAATAAAAGCTATGCTTGTACTGGAAAAATTCTTTCTCCCTTCTAATCCTCCACGTGCATAAACTAATTTCAGTGATGTCACACTCATCACTTAATTGCTGATCTTTAAGCACAAAAGAAGCCCTGTAAAGACTGTGAGAGCATGCTCAAATCAAACAGAGGTCCAGGCAGACACCACAACATTAAGCTCATATCCACAGGACATACTGTATGTCTGTGAACCACCTTCTAAACCCAGTTCTCAATGTCTTCTGCAAGCCTTCATGCATTAACCCTACACATTAGACACCTTTTTACTTTCAGCAGACGTCATAAACATGAATGTCTCCCTGGGACCAGGCAAGTAATATAAGTGGAGGAAGACAGTGTAAGACAATAAAGGGTTGTGGAGAGCTGGAGGGGAACAGTAACTCAGCTCCTGCACACTGATGCCCCATGGAGGTTCAAGTCATTTCAAGTTTCAGGAGAAACTAGACCCAACTTTATATCAACTCTTAATTTTTACATGTTGTCAAATCATTCAAATTTAAAAATAAATCACTACACAGCCCAAATAAAGCATGTTTGTGGGCACTTTTGTTTTTCATCAATAACAGCACTTTGGAAATGTCATCGTATTGGAACTGAAGGAAGTTATAATATAATTATCACAAATTGCTTTCATTTTCTTTAATTTTTAATTTTAATTTTTTATTTTTTGTTGAGACAGAGTCTCATTTTGTCATCCCAGGCTGGAGTGCAGTGGCACAATCTTGACTCACTGCAACCTCCGCCACCCAGGTTCAAGTGATTCTCGTGCCTCAGCCTAACAACTAGTTGAGACTACAAGTGTGAGCCACCACACCCAGCTAATTTTTTTGTATTTTTGTATTTTTAGTAGAGGTGGGGTTTCGCCATGTTGGCCAGGCTCGTCTCAAACTCCTGACCTCAGGTGATCCACTCGCCTCGGCCTCCCGAAGTACTGGGATTACAGGCATGAGCCACTGTGCCTGGCCACCAAATTGCTTTCAAATATACATCATCTATCACCCCCAAGTTCAATATGCTTTGAAAAAGTTTACTAGTGCCTAGCCAATGCTTTACACAAAGCTGTTGACACAGGGACAGAAAGTGAGCACATGCTGTAGGAAAAACGGTGCTGACAGACCTGCTCCATGAGGGTTGCCACAAACTTTCAATTTCTTTCTTTCTTTCTTTTCTTTCTTTCTCTCTCTCTCTCTCTCTCTCCCTCTCTGTCTCCCTCTCTCTCTCTCTCTCCCTCCCTCCCTCGCGGGTTGCCACAAACTTTCAATTTCTTTCTTTCTCTTCTTTCCTTCTTTCTCTCTTTCTTTTTCTTTCTTTCTTTCTCTCTCTCTCTCTCTCCCTCCCTCCCTCTCTCTCTCCCTCCCTCCCTCTCTCTCTCCATGCAGGTTGCCACAAACTTTTAATTTCTTTCTTTCCTTCCTTCCTTCCTTCCTTCCTCTCTCTCTCTCTCTCTCCTCCCCTCCCTCCCTCTCTCTCTCTCTCTCTCTCTCTCTCTCTTTCTTTATTTTTGAGACAGAGTCTTGCTCTGTCACCCAGGCTGGAGTGCAGTGGTGCGATCTCGGCTCACTATAAGCTCTGCCTCCTGAGTTCACGCCATTCTCCTACCTCAGCCTCGCCAGTAGCCTTTCAATTGATTAAAAATACAATATACCCAAAAGAGCCATAAAGTGAAGCACAGTAAATCAATGTATGCCTGTACAGGTCAAATGCTTTTGTCCATAACTACAGATGGCTGAAAAGGGTTACATCAAGAAAGAGACTCTGTTAGGATTGTCGATAAGTAATAGTTTGTTTCTCTCTTTTTCTTTCTCCCTCTTTTGAGCCTCCCGTTTCAGACCTTACTTTTTTCAAGTGAAAACTTGGAACACTATCAGAAAAGCTTTGTGAACTTAATGAAACAAAGTCTTTTGTGTAGGAAAACTAAAGTTGAAACAATTCTCTTTGCAATCTTATGTAAAGACACAAGTAAATTTATTTTCCATTTTGATTTACAACAAATGGTTTGCCGAAAATATTTTAATCTCCAATCTCCAAACTTGCACTGCATGAATCTCAAAGGCCCTTAGTAATTAAATTAAAGGTTCTTAGGAATATCTATAAATAGATCATTAAAATTTAAAGAAAGGACTTGGTGGTTTCTAGCCTGGCATGAAAGGAGTTTGGAAGTCATAACTTTTTCCTAACAGTAAGTCAAAGCTGAAAAAACTGAAAATTAATAACTTTTCTTAGATTTGTTGGAGAACTGAGGCTACAGGGCAAACCACTGCCCCCCAAATTGGAGAGACCAAAAGTAAATACAGAGAATCACAACTTACTGGAGCTGAACTTCATGAACAGAAACCTCTGTGAGAGCCAGAACCTAGCCAGGAAAACCTAAACTGTACCTGACAAACTGCTGGAGCTCAGTGTGGACATATCTTAGAGGTAAAAACTCCAGGAGGAATTAGTTTTAAGGGGGCTCACACAGTTTTGTGAGTTTTACCTCCAGGAACCCTACCAGGTTTTCACAGAGATTTGAGACAAATCCCCTCAGGGCTCCAGCAAGAAGCACTGGTAAGTAGCCACTCTGAAATACATCAGCAGTCAGCAGGTTTGTTCTGTTCTTAACAAAGCCTGCTCTTAAGAGAAGCTATGTGACATGGATGAAATTGGAAATCATCATTCTCAGTAAACTATCGCAAGAACAAAAAACCAAACACCGCATATTCTCACTCACAGGTGGGAAATGAACAATGAGAACACATGGACACAGGAAGGGGAACATCACACTCTGGGGACTGTTGTGGGGTGGGGGAAGGGGGGACGGATAGCATTAGGAGATATACCTAATGCTAAATGACGAGTTAATGGGTGCAGCACACCAGCATGGCACATGTATACATATGTAACTAACCTGCACATTGTGCACATGTACCCTAA
Source organism: Gorilla gorilla gorilla (assembly GCF_029281585.2). Classification (NCBI taxonomy): domain Eukaryota; kingdom Metazoa; phylum Chordata; class Mammalia; order Primates; family Hominidae; genus Gorilla; species Gorilla gorilla. The sequence goes on from NC_073241.2 coordinate 42,023,630, forward strand.
AACTTAAAGTATAATAATAATAAAATTAAATTAAAAAAAAAAAAAAAGAGAAGCTATGTTTACCAGCACCTAACCTGCCAGACTTTTGTCAGAGCCTAACTGACCTGGGGGAAGAAATACAACTCCATCCCACGTTAGCCATCCTATCCCAACTAACGGTGGGGGAGAGGAATAATGAGAAGTATTTGTGAAGTCCACAGTCCAGAGGCACAGGTTCACTATAGACTAAGACCTAATCATATGACTATAGAGTGCCTCCCCTCCCCCCACACCTTACACCATGTTACTAAAGGCCTATTTACCACAGTTCCTGTTACTCAATACACCATGTGTAGCTTCGCAAAAAAAAAAAACAAAAAAACAAAAAATACAAAACAGTGTGAAGAGACACAGCAAACAACAAAACCAGACTCTGATATGGCAGAGGTGTTGGAATTAACAGAGTGGGAATTTAAAACAACCACGATTAGTATGCTACGAGCTCTAATGTCTAACTGATAAAGTAGATAGCATGCAAGAACAGATAGGTAATGTAAGCAGAGAGATGGAAATTCTAAGAAAGCCAAAAAAGAAACGCTAGAGACAAAAAACATTGTAACAGAATGAAAACGCCTGTGATAGTTCATTAGCAGACTGGAAATGGTTGAGAAAAGAATCTCTGAGCTTGAAGATTATCTCAGTAAAAACCTCCAAAACTGAAAAGAGAAAAAAGACAAAAACAAAAACAAAAACACACAAAATGTCAGAATATCCCAAAACCATGGGGCAACTACAAAAGGTGTAAGTTACATGTAATGGGAATACAAGAAGGAGGAGAAAGGAACAGAAGAAATATTTGAAGCAATAATAACTATTTCCTAAAACTAATGTTTAAAGAATGTCATTTATCTTCCAAACATTTTGGATTTTTCCAGTTATTTTTCTATTACTGATTTCTAATTTTACGAAACCACAGATCCAGGAAGCTCAAAGAACACCAAGCAGGATAAATGCCAAAAAATCTACACCTAGTAATATCATATTCAAATTGCAGACAATCAAAGATAAAGTCTTAAAAAAAATCCAAGGGGGGAAAAACACTTTACTTACAGAGGAGCGAGGATAAGAATTACATTGCACTTCTCCTCAGAAACCATTCAAACAAGAACAAAGTGAAGTGAAATATTCAGTATGTTGAAGGAAAAAGCCACCAACCTAGAATTCTGTGTCCTGTGAATTTATCCCTCAAAAGTGAAGGAAAAACAAAGACTTTCTCAAATACAAATTGAGGGAATCTGGGCCGGGTGCGGTGGCTCGCACCTGTAATCCCAGCACTTTGGGAGGCCGAGGTGGGCAGATAGCTTGAAGTCAGGAGTGTGAGACCAGCCTAACCAACAGGGTGAAACCCCATCTCTACTAAAAATACAATTAGCCGGGCATGGTGGCGCATGCTTGTAATCTCAGCTGCTCAGAAGGCTGAGGCAGGAGAATCGCTTGAACCCGGGAGGTTGAGGTTGCGGTGAGCTGAGATCGTGCCATTGCACTGCAGCCTGGGCAACAAGAGCGAAACTCTGTCTCAGAAAAAAAAAAAAAAAAAAAAAAAAAAAATTTGAGGGAATCAGTTGCCAGTAGATCTGCCTTGTACAAAATATTAAAAAGTTCTTCAGAGAGAAGAAAAATGATAGATCAGAAACTTGGAGCTACAAAGAGAAAGGAAGAACATGAGAGAAGGAATTAGTAAAAGTAAAATAAAACATTTTTTAAAATTCTTAATGGATATAGCAGAAAGAAGTTTGTTCAAAATAATAACAGCAACAAAGTATTTGATGATTATAGCTATAGACAAGTGAAATGAGTAACAGCAATAAGATAAGGGACAGGAGAGGAAAATGGCATACTTTGCTATTATAAGAACTTTCACTACCTGTGAAGTGGTACAGTGTTACTTGAAAGTAGACTTGGACTAGCTGTAAACGTATGTGAACTCTAGGGCAACCACTGAAAAAAGTAACAAAACATTAAACTAATAAAGAAGACAAAATGGGATAATATAAAATACTCCATTAAAACCAAAAAAGGCAGTAAAAGAACAGGAACAAAGAAAGAATAAGAGCAACAAATAGAAAACAGTAATAAAAAAAGATATCCAATGTTATCAATAATCATTTAAATGTCAGTAGTCTAAATATACCCGTTAGGCTACGCACTAGGTGGCTCACACCTATAATCTCAGCACTTTGGGAAGCAGAGGCAGGTGGACTGCTTGAGCTCAGGGGTTCAAGACCACCCTGGGCAACATGGTGAAACCCTATCTCTACCAAAAATACAAAAATTAACCAGACATAGTGGCACACACCCATAGTCACAAATACTCGGGAGGCTGAGCTGGGAGGATTGCTTGAACTCAGGAGGCAGAGGTTGCAGCGAACCAAGATTGCACCAATTCACTCCAGCCTGGGCAACATAGCAAGACCCCATCTCAAAAAAATAAATAAAAAATAAACCAATTAAAAGGCAGATTATCAGATTAAAACACACAACTCAACTATATATGATCTACAGGAAACTTATTTAAATATAAAGACACATAGATTAAAAGTGAAGAGATGGAGAAAAATGTACCATGCTAACACTAATCAAAGGAAAACTGGAATAAGCTGTATTAAATTCAGACAGAGCAGACTTTAGAGCAAAAACAATTAACACGGATAAAGAAAAGCATTACATAAGGATAAAAGGGTCAATTCTCCAAGAAGACATAAAATTTTTTAACGTGTATGCACCTATACCATAGTGTCAAAATATATGAGGCAAAAGGTGATAGAATTGCAAGGAGAAATAGATGAATCCACTACTATAGTTGGAGATTTCAACCCCTCTGTCAGTAAGGACAGCTCAGCAGGCAGAAAATCAGTAAGGACATGGTTGAATTCAAGAGCACCATCAATCAACTGGATATTACTGACATCTTAAGAATCCTTCATCCACCAGCAACAGAATACACATTATATTCAAGCTCACAGGGTACATTCACCAGATAGACCGCATCATGAGCCATTAAACACAGCTTAACAAATTAAAAAGAATAGAAATCATACGGTGTCTGCTGTTAGACCACAATGGAATTAAATTAGAAATCAGTAACATGAAAATGGCTGGAAAAATCCCTAATACTTGGAAGATAAAAGATGCATGTTAAATAAAACATAGGTCAAAAAAGAAATCTCAAGAGAAAAAAAATATTTTGAACCAAATGAAAATTAAAATACAACTTATCAAAATTTGTGGTATGTAGCAAAAGAGGTGCTTAGAGTGAAATTTGTAGCACTGGATGCATATATTAGACAAAAAGAAACATCTAAAACCAATAATCTAAGCTCCCACCTACGGAATCTAAAATAAGAAGATAAAATTAAATCTAAAGAAGGTAGAAGAAAATAAAAAAAAATTAGTGCAGAAATCAATGAAACAGAAACAAGAAGTCAATAGAAAAAAATTAACAGAACTAAAAACTGGTTGAAAAGATTAGTAAAAGTGATACACCTCTAGCCAGGCTAAAAAAAAAAAAAAAGAAGACACAGATTACTCATATTAGAAATGAAAGAGGGGACATTATTACAGATCCCATGGACATTAAAAGGATAACAAAGAATATTACGAACAACTCTATACCTACAAATTTGATGACCTGGTTGAAATAGACCAGTTCCTTGAAAGGTGTAATCTGCCAAAACTCACACAAGAAGAAACACACAATCTCACTAGGCCTATAGCTATTAAAAAATTGAGTCAATAATTAATAACCTTTCAAAACATGAAGTACCAGGCTCAGATGGTTTCACTGTTAAATTCTACCAAATATTTAAGGCAATCATACCAATTCTCTACCATGTCTCCCAGAACATAAATAGAGAATACTTCCTAGCTCATTCTAAAAGGCCAGCATTTCCCTAATACCAAAACTAAAGACATTACAGAAACAGAAAACTGCAAACCATAATTCCTCACGAAAACAGATGTAAAAATCTTCAACAGAGTATAGCAAATTGAATCCAACAATTTATAAAAATAATTATACACTATGACCAAGTAGAATATATTTCAGGTATGGGAGGCTGGTTCAACATTTGAAACTCAAAAAATGCAATCCATCACATTGACAGGCTATGGAAGAAAAGTCAGATGGTCATATTAATAGATGCAGAAAAAGAGTTGACAAAATCCAATACCCAGTCTTGATAAATGTTTTCAGCAAAGTAGGAATAGAGGGGAACACCCTTCAACTTGATAAAAAAAAGATCTACTAAAACGCTATAGCTAATATTATACTTAATGTTGCAAAAATAAAAGCTTTCCCACAAATACCAGGATCAAGGCCAGAATGTCCTCTCTCACCAATACTTTTCAATATCCTCTTGGAAGTCTCAGTTAGCTAATGCCATAAGACAAGAAAATGAAACAAAATATCAACAGGTTAAGAAGGAATGAATGAAATGCTCTTTGTTCACAGATGACATGACTGTCTATGTAAAAAAATATGAAAGAACCAACAAAATTAGCTCCTAGTACGAATAAGCAAATGTAGCAAGGTTGCAGGATACAAGGTTAATATACAAAAGTCAATACTTTCCTATATACCAGCAATGAGCAACTGTAATTTGACATTAAAGACGTAATACCATTTACATTAGCATCTCCAAAAGTGAAATAATTAGGCATAAATCTAACAAATATGTACAAAAACTATATGAGGAAAACTGTAAAATTCTGATGAAAGAAATCAAAGAACTAAAAAAATGGAAGATTTAATACTGTCCACATGTCAATTCTTCCCAAATTGATCTATAGATTCAGTGCAATCCTAATCAAAATCCTAGAAACTTATTTAGGGTTAATAACAAACTGATTCTATATGGAGAGGCAAAAGACCCAGAATAGCCAACACAATACTGATTAGAAAAAAGTTGGAAGATTGATACTACCTGACTTCCAGACTTACTATAAAGCTACAGTAATCAAGACAGTGTGGTATTGGTGAAATAAGAGACAAACAGATCACTAGGACAGAAGAGAGAGAACAGAAAGAAACCTACATAAATACGATCAACTGGCAAAGAAGCAAGGGTACTACAATGGACAACAAATGGTGGTGGAACAACTAGACATCCACATGCAGAAAAATGAATCTAGACACAGGCCTTACACCCTTTACAAAAATTAACTCAAAATGGATTATAGACCTAAATGTAAAATGCAAAACTATGAAACTCCTAGAAAATAACATAGGAGAAAATCTAGATGACCTTGGATATGGCAATTACTTTTCAGTTAAAATATTAAAGGGATAATCCATGAAAAAAATGATAAGATAGACATCTTTCCAATAAAAATTCCTGCTCTGTGAAAGACACTGTCAAGAAAGAAGCCATAAACTTGGAGAAAATATTTGTAAAAGACATACCTGGTAATGGACTGGTATCCATAATGTTCAAATAACTCTTAAAACTGAACAATAAGAACACAAACAATGGGATTAAAAAATGGGCCAGAGACCTTGATGCCTCACCAAAGATGTACAGATAGCAAATGAGCATATAAAAAGATGCTCTGCACCATATGTTATAAGGAAAATGCAAATCCGAAAAACAAGATACCACCACAAATCTGTTATAAGGCCAAAATCTAAAAAACACTGACATCACCAACTGCTGGTAAGAATATGGAGCAACAGGACTCCTCATTCATTGTTGATAGGAATGCAAAAGGACATAGCCACTTTGAAAAACAGTTTGGGCCAGGCACAGTGGCTTACACCTGTAATCCCAGCACTCTGGGAGGCCAAGGTGTGTAGTGTGCCGCCAAAGGGATTGTGACTAGCTCAGCATTCCACTGGAGGCTATATGATCAAACAGCAAACTGTTTATCATGAATGCAGGATGTGGGCAAACTCAAACTGCTCCTGTCGCCAAAAGGTTTGCTGAGGACCATCACTTCCTGGTGCGGGACTCCTTGAAGTAATCTCCTGAGACATCTAGTACCCATTGTTCGAGGAATGCAGTTTCACAAGCCTGCTATGAACCAAATGGCCGACTGACAATTACCTGACAACCACCACCCCCCTCCTTGCTATCTCTTTTGCCTAATAAATATGGAGGGCTGTGTAAAGCTCAGGGCCCTTGTTCACTAGAAGCAAGGTGCCCCCTGACCCCTTCTTCCAAATATACTCTTTTGTCTTTGTCTTCTATTCCCACGTTCGTCCTCTTTTGTTCAGTCCAATATAGGGTCGTGGGGAGCTTCACAAAAGTGGGTGGATCATTTGAGGTCAGGAGTTTGAGACCAGCCTTGCCAACATGGTGAAACCCCATCTCTGGTACTTGCTACTTAGGAGGCTGAGGCAGGAGAATGGCTTGAGCCTGGGAGGCGGACATTGCAGTGAGCCAAGATCGCACCAGTGCACTGTCACTGGGTGACAGAGTGAGACTCCATCTCAAAAAAAAAAAAAAAGAAAAAGAAAAACAGTTTGTCAGTTTCCTACAACATTAACATACTCTTCCCATATGATCCAGCAGTTATGCTCCTTGCTATTTACCCAAAGGATATGAAAACTTATGCTCACACAAAACCTCCATAGAGATGTTCATATAGCTTTATCCATAACTGACAATTTGGAAGAAACCAAGGTGTCCTTCAATAGGTGAATGGCTAAACTGTGGTACATTTAGACAATGGAATATTATTCAGTGTTACAAAGGAATAAGCTATGAAGCCATGAACAGGCATGGAGGAAACTTAAACGTGTGTCACTAAGTGAAAGATGTCAATCTGAAAGGCTACATAATGGCAAAAAATGCAATTGCTTTTGCACTGACCTAATATTTTATTATTCCAACTACATAACACTCTGGAAGAGGCAAGACTATGGAGACAGTAAAAGGATTAGTGATTGTCAAAGGTTAACGGAAAGGGAGGGATAAACAGGCAGAGCACAGAGGAGGTTCTAGGCTGTGATCTTATTTATATGATACTATAATGAAGGATGCCTGTCATTATAGAGTTGTCAAACCCATAGTAGGTGCATTATGAAGAATGAACCCTGATGTGAACTACAGCCTTTGGTGATAATGATGTGGCAATAGAGCCTCACGGATTATGATAAATGAGGATACTGTGTGTGTGTGTTGGCAGGGGGGTGTTAGAACTATATGGGAACTCCATATTTTCTGCTCACTTATGTGGTGAAACAAAAACTGCTCTAAAAATAGTTTATTAAACATTGCAATACTGTTTAGAAAAATAATTGGAGGGAGAAAAATTGTCATAGCTCAAAAACTGTAAAGTAGAATAAAGGTAGGACAGGAGAGAAATGTGGGCTGAATTCAAATTAAAGGAATGGTTATTATACTCTACTATTTCCTGAGTATTTCTTTTCTACAGTAAAAATGTTTAAAAGTATGAAATGGAAATAAGGGAAATGGAAGAAAAACCTCTTGGCAAGTTATTATGTTTATGATGGGTATGAATCACAACCGATAAAGAAACCATGGTGAAGAATGAACTCTTCAGTAATGCGTCCTATGGGAGAGCTGCAGGACAAATTGCTGCCAACTAGGAGAACAAATTGCCACCTGGCTGGAAGGAAGAAGAAATCACTCCTCCTCCAGTCTCCCGCTCTGAAACTGGACTGAGTGGCAATTGGGAGAGGAGCAGGATGGACAGGCCCGTTTGCCATGTGTATCAGTGGATTCAATATGGATGCTCCTCCCAGTCCTGGTCTATTGCCATTCAAGGTCACAGGCCATGGTTCCCCAGAGCCTGATTACCCCCACCCTCTGTGATAGACCCTGCCATGCTAGGTTATATCAACAGATTGTCACTGGGGAAATGCTTATTAGCACCGAGCCAAAGATCACTGTTGGCCACAGAAAAGGTGTTTTTCAAATACTACAGAGATGGCAAAACTCATGGAAAGGTAAATCACATATAAACTAAGAATGAAAGGGTAAATGGCTCTTTGGTCCTGGCATCTACAATTACATGTGTGCTTAGACTTAATTAAGGGCTGCAGTAGGAGCTGGTAACAAGAATAAGTGTTTATTTTTTATTAAAGAAGGGATGAAATTATTATTGGTTTAGTCAAACAATGCATATATTATACCAAATTACAAGATCCACTTAAATAAACCAGAATGAATAAGAGGTTGTCACATTAAAGATGGATCTGTAAGAATTAGCAGATCATGTTGCATTTAAAGGTAAAATTTTAAGAAAGAAACATAGTGGTCTGATATTTAATTATTCCAATTCAAAAGACCCAGCACTGCAACAGTTGACAGAAATACAACATGAAAATAATAATTACAAAAATTTATGTAGGACTTCAGATTAGCCATGCCAGGCACTTTATGTTCATTAATTCGTTTAACTCTTACAACAGCCCAGTGAGGGAACTGCCATTATTATCCCTATCTTCCAGAGAAGGAAACTGAGGCACAGTGGTGCTAAGCTGTCCATGGCCACACGGCTAGAGAACTTTAGACATCTGACATTATTTTCCCATGTTGAGATAAAATGATCCTGGGAATCTGGAATCTATTGGCATCACTAGCTACACTTATGGTTGCTTATGTCTGGACACTGTCCATAAAGTTCCCAGCTTGGACTTTATAGCTGTTGACTGAGGTGAAAGTGTTCTTCCAACATCGCTAACTGTATCAACACTTAAGAAGCCCACTCTAGAGACAACAAACTATGGCACACACTACCTACCCAGCCACTCTCTGTTCTTCATTCACTAGTTAACAGACACACATTTATCACAAAAAAACAGTTTTTTTTTAAGACAAGTCAGGGTTTTTATCTTTGTTGGGCCTCTGTTGTAGAGTTCACCTCTTTACACTATGGGATTATATCAAATGACAGACTGAAGGACTCTTAGAAAGGCTGATAGGCTAACAAGAAACCAGATAGAAGGACTTGGATATGTATCTTCCTACCTCGCCAATTGAGAATCGGGTATGGGTTTTATTCACATATCGCTTTAGGCTACAACTTTATTTCAGATGACCTAGTGGTAACAACGCCACACGATGAGTCACTGGTGAGGAAAGGTGTCTGCAAATGAACTTGCACCAGAGCAAAAGAAGCAAAGAGGTGTGTGGATCTCTTCAGCAAGTAACTGTCAGGATCTCTTGGTACATGTGTGTATACACACATATATATATAACCATGTGTACTTCATGTTGAAGAGGTTCAAATAATAGTCATATTATACAAATATAATAAAAATTAGTCTTTCTCAAACTTACAAGTTGAAAATCAAATATTTGGAAAAGATTGGCTTTCTTTTAAAACAAGTTGAAATTACATGTATCTATGATCACCTCAAAACCGTGACACAAATGTCTTGCATGACTCTGAGATGATAATTAAATTACAATAAACAAAAGAATCATGATGATGTTATTTATGGCAACAAAATTCAAGGAATCATATGCTAAACCAACATTTGAGATAAAAAATACACCCAATATCCTTATATGTTAAATAATTTTTATTTTCAGAACTAAAAAATTAAGAAAAGAGCCTGCTGCTTTCTGGAGAGGGCACGAGTACCTAAAGTTTTCTAACTGTAGAGTGTTCAATGGATCAAAAGGAAACATTTTCCTACTATTTAATTTCAAAAGAATCTCTGGTTAGTAAGCATTATCCTTACGTGCTTGGAAGCCATTGTTTTTGTTCTTAGCCAACAGGTATTTTACTATGCTCCTGGGCAAACATCACGTGCCAGCTGGGTGAGGACAGGGCTTTATGCCTCTTCTGTTCTAACATCTCCTGTTAGAAAGTGCCTGGCATGTGGTAGGCGCTCACCAAACATTTGTTTGTTCTTATTCTGCTTGTCTGATTAATCTTAATACCTTACTTCCTGATCAAAAAGAATATATGATAAACATAATTGTGCATAAGAGAGAGGCATGACAGACAGACAGATGGACACTGACTGATGCATGTCTAATGATCCTGAAGGTTCCAGCTCAGGGCTTGGTGACAACTCTCACATTTCATGGCTTGATCCTATGGTCTACCACTTTTCAAGTTGTTGAAAGAAAAAGACCTTGGAAGTTGAAAACACCTAACCACTTCATAGGTATATATATTTTAATTTCTTAATTTTTCTTTTTCTTTTTCTTTTTTTCTGAGACGGAGTCTTGCTGTGTCGCCAGGCTGGAATGCGGTGGTGCAATCTCGGCTCACTGCAACCTCCACCTCCCAGGTTCAAGCGATTCTCCTGCCTCAGCCTCCCAAGTAGCTGGGACTACAGGCGTATGCCACCACACCCGGCTAATTTTTGTATTTTTTTTTTTTTTTTTAGTAGAGTTGGGGTTTCACCATGTTGGCCAGGATGGTCTCGATTTCCTGACCTTGTGATCCACCTGCCTCGCCTCCCAAAGTGCTGAGATTACAGGTGTGAGCCACCGCACCCAGCCTATTTCTGATTTTTTCTAAATGATAAAGAGGAATATAAATACATATACACACACATATACACATATTTTAAAACAACTTCATTTATAACTTGAATTTAATGTTATTCATATAACAATATAATAGCACTGGAAAAAAGCCTTTGGGTCGATCTTGAAATGCACTTAATCATCATTGTCTCTCATTATATATCTGGCTGGGGCACCTTCCCTAAGTCCCTTGGATATCGTTCCCACCAAGGAAAAACTTGTGAGCTCTGTTTCCTCCTTTCCCTCTCATTTTCTATCAGTCCCTGAGCCTGGAGCAGGAGTGCCCCATATGGATCAGTTCCACCGTGTTTTCAGCTGGGCTCCTCTGAACACACAGTGTGGCAAGACCTGCACATAAGAGGCATTCTGCCCTCCAAGATCCACCTGCAAATAGATCCCTCCTGAAACAACACCCTCCACTTGGGAGTAACCCACAGCTCACGTGAGCGCCTAACGCCATTCCCCAAACCAACCGAAGATTTTTAAACACTGAAATAAGTCAGCCATAAAAATAATAGATGTAGTATCTGCCATCCTTAGTAATATTTTGTTTAGTTTTATTTCTCACATCACAGCAATATGAATCCAGAGGGGCTGGAACCGGTGAAAGTGCAAGAAATATGAAACTGGTACAATCCATAGTCAAGCAAGACGGGAATCAAGTGACATTAGTGATAGTGGGTCCCCACTCACAGCTGGCTTATGCTGCTGAATTCCACATGTGCACATTATCTGGAAATTTAATGGTTTCAAAAATGTCACTCTGCAGCAAGATTAAATTGGTATACTGTTGATCCTCTATCAGACTATAAATATAAGTGAGAAAGAGAAGAATTTTTAATGCATGTCATATTGGAACACTACCTCCACTTTCCTCTTGATGATGTTTGTTAAACTCGCTAAAAAATTCTAGAATGTCTCTATGTAATAAAAACAAGGCAAGCCACTGATGTCTGCACATAGGACAATGGTGGCCTGATAAAACTGCATATTCTGGATCCCACTTTAAGTACTGACTTTATAAAATCCAAGTGATCCCTTGGATGTGCAGGATTAAGTATCCAAGGATCTCATAAACACAAAGGATGAAAATTTTTTAAAAAAACCTTTCTATTCCAAGTTAAAAACATAGATGCTGATTAATTTATGTGTGAGTAAATACTTCCTGTTTGTTCAGGAGCCCTGGTAACTGGCATGGAAAGCAGTAACTAAAAGAGGTTGCTTCAGGTGCATGAATGATAACCCAGAAAAGGATGTCTCTTTTTGGAGGACCCAGATCCCATTCACTGGGCAGAATGGTCTCCTGAAGGCATCCACCTACTAATCTCGAAACCTGTGAATATATTTTATTAGGTTGGTGCATAAGTAATTGTGGTTTTGCCATTAAAAGTAACGACAAAAGTCACAATTACTTTTGCACCCATCTGGTACATTACTTGGCAAAATGAAATTAAGGTTGTGGTTGGAATTGAGCTTGCTAATAAGCTAACTTTAAAAAAGGAAGATTATCCTAAATTATCCAAGTGGGCCAGTGTTATCACATGACACCTTAAGAGGCAAAACAGCAGGTCAGAATGATGGGTGTGAGAAGCATTCAACCTGCCCTTCCTGCCTTTGGAGATGAGGAAGGGGCCACAAGCCAAGGAATGCGGGTAGTCTCCAGAAGTGGAAAAAAGGCCAGGAAATGAATTCTCTCTTAGAGTCCCAGAAAGGAACACAGCCCTGCTGACACCTTGACTTTAGCCAAGCAAAACCTGTTTCAGACTTCTAACCTACTCAACTATAAGATAATTATTTTGCTTTAAGCCACTAGGTTTGTAGGAATTTATTTACAGCAGGAACAGGAAACGAATACAAGGCATATAATCAATCAGTGTTCAGAATTTTAATATTTTATTTCCTACAGGCATTTCTGTGGTCATTTGACTAACCATTTGGCTTTTCTAAAACACCCATCTATCAACAATTCTTCCCAACAAGGGCCTACATTTTCTTATTAACTTATCCTAAACAACTGTCAATTTATTGTAAAAAATGCCTTTTTCTCCTAGGAAAAATATAAAAATCACACTTTAAAAATCTTTAGCTCTGATTCTGAATTTCTTGTTTCACAGATATAGATCTCAAGATGAACTAGCTATATTGCAGAACTTGAGTATACTGGTAGTGAAAGGTTCTTACTTGTTAATAAGAATGTAGAAAGCAAACGATTTGGCCTTTACCTGCTATTTATTTGTGTTTGTATGTATGTGTGTGGGGGGATATTGGGGGCTAGGTGGAAATGATGGGGAACAGAAGGGATTGCTTTTTCAAAAATTAAAATGAAGTCTCAAAAGTATCACCAAAGTTGTGTTATGTTAACGGAGTGATGCATTTTTTTTTTTTTTACCACACATTTGCCAACATTTGCTATCTGTTACAGAAACGTTCCTCAATATGATGGGTGAAAAGATGGCATCTTATAATTTGTTGATTTGCATATACTTGATTATATGTGAGGTTTCACATCTTTTCAAATGTTATTCAGCCTATATTCCTATTCTGTAGTTGTCTGTTTATATATTATATCGCTTTTTCTATTGGGTTGTTATTGTTTGTTGATGTCTACAAATTCATTATATTTAGGCTACTGATACTTTGACATATAAGTATTAGAAATGTTTTCTCCTAATCTATAGCTTGTTTGAAATTTTGTTTATGGTTATCTTTTGGTATACAGAAATTTATAATTTTGATATACTCAAATGTATCAATTAAGTCTATTATGATTTTAGGATGTTCCCTACCCTGAGGTCATAAAGATATTCGCTTATATTTCACTATTTACCAATGGCCTTTCTCTGCTTAGTGAACACAGACAAAGGGGATGAGTTAGCTGCTGGCATGTCAGGTAAGCAGACAGCAGGGCTACCGATGGTGAAAGTGGCTGATGTGAGCCTAGAAGCAACGGCTGACCCACTTCAATGAGCTCCCCTTGTGGTCAGATTGTGGTCTCTAAATGCCATTTTCCAGTAAAAGAAACCAGGGTTTATTAGAGAAATGACTGATTCCAGCCATGGGGCAGACAATACAGAAGATGAGCTAAGAATATCCTGTTGCACCAGAAGCTCTCCAAAGTTTTGGGGTTATGTTAAAAAAAAAAACACAAGAGACAACTTGAATGAACTCCTATTGGCCAAAGGTGAGATACTCTGAACATCCAAACAGTAATTACTCTAAAATATTCAAACATATCACATATATTAAAATCACTGATAATGACACTACTGGTCATCTTACAAAATCCTAAGGCACCAACTCATTCTGAAATTGGTAAATAAGAAGAATAAACTTCAGACATTTATCTTGAGTTTCCTATATGAACTGCATTTCACAGTAACCTAGCAGGTGAGTAGAGAATGACACTTAATAAATACAGAAGGAATGAGAGAATTAAGATGTCACCATTTTGAAATCCCTAATAAAATAACGTATCAGGCAATCATCACCAGTAGCTTAAAAAACCATTAAGTGAAGGGCTGATGTGGAACTTTAAAACGGATGGATGAGGTTGGCAAAACTGTAACTCACTAATCAAGTTCAGCCTTATATGCTTCCTAATGTAATGCAAGAGGAAGTACAGAACACTGCTTATGAAAAATTCTTACCAAAATAAGAAAGTTGAATCAATTAATCCTCTAGTGCTAGCCCCAGTTCACAGCAAGTCCAGATAACCGAGGGATGCGTTAAATGACACCATAAGAATGCATCAGTGAGTTTGGAATGTGGGGGAATTCTACAGGATGAAGGGTTTATTCAACAAATAAGTAAGGTAGGGATGAACCATATTATGCCACATAACAAATCAGGAATCATATATAAAAGGTTATGTGACTTGCCCTGGGTCACAAATGAATCAAGTGTGGGATCAGAATAAAAATCCAGGTCTCTGTTACTTTTATTCATTTTTTTTCCCCAATACATTCTGACCAGAATGGCTGGCTTGACAAGCTGAGTCAGAACCAGCTTTCAAATGGGCAATCTGGTTTTTCCAAGTCTCAATGGCAATCTAGAGAAATGAATTGAGATGCACACGCCATATGAAGCCACTGAAGAGACTGTTCCAAATGTATAGTTCAAAACATAACAATAAGGCTGATTTTTGAAAACAGAAATATAGCTTCACTTGTAATTGAGTGTTTCATCCTGAAAGAGGGTTCTCCTTTTCCTCATTGACTGTCTTTCCCCTTTTCTTGTGATTGAAGAGTCACAAGATTTAAATAAAAAGAGAAAACTGGAGCCTACTCAGTTGGCAGTTGCATGATTCTTAGAAGCAAATGACACAGACACAAAAGACATTTCCTGCAATGTACAGCAGACTTTCAAATTATCTTTATCTAACTAATTAGCATTGTAGAAAAGTGGGGTTTCATCATTAAAGAAGCCATCTGCTTATCTGGGAGCTGTCTAGCCAAAAGTGCTGGCAACTTTCAAGGAATACCTACCAAGCAGGTACTGTACTTTCTTTTGATTTCTGAAGTGAGGAGAAAGACTCTACCATACTTCTCCCCAACCCAAGGAATTCAAACACAATGACCTAGTCTGTGTCATGCAATGGATGAAGCTTTTCACTCACATCAAGAGTTAAGAGAGAACACTAGGAAGAAGGTACTTGAAAGCTCTCCTTGTACATACTATACATACCAAGAGAAAATTTATGGTTTTGCTTAATTTCTCAAACACCTATCACTCCCCCCACCATATTAAATGTTATGATAGCTGATATATATTGGCATTCGACATAAACCACAATTCCTAAACTGTGTGAAGTGTTATCTTGAGCAGTCTGAACAGATTAGACTTCTGTGGGGAGAGAACAGCAAAACTGACCCCAAAGCATCTTCAATCAGATGCAAATTTCTTTTTCAATCATGTAACTCTGGACTGCGCTGGTGGCTGGTGATAGGCATGCTGCACTGCGGATGGGTCTGTCCACTCACTTTGTCACAAGGAGAGCATTCGGCCTTTCATTCTGCTCATGATGCTTGAAGACATACTTCTTTGAAAATAATTCTTAGTCCTTTAAAAATAAGTAGTTCTTTAAAAAATATCTGTAATATTTGAGGTTGACTTAGATTAACAGAAAATAGAAAAGCCTTTTGTTAATCTATCCAACTTTAGGCCCCTGACTTGATGCTTCCTTAACATTTCATTTTGATAAGACACAATAATTAACTCTTGACTCTTAGAATTACTACCATATGGCTATGCATTTCAGTGTATTTATAATTAGTCAACCAGTTTTTATTTATTACTTATTTATTTATTTTTGAGACAGAGTCCTGCTCTGTCTCCCAGGCTGGAGTGCAGTGGTGTGATCGCGGCTCACTGTAATCTCCACCTCCCACGTTCAAGCAATTATCCTGCCTAAGCCTCTCGAGTAGCTGGGACTACAGGCATGTGACACCACACCCGGCTAATTTTTGTACTCTTAGTAGAGATGGGGTTTCGCCACGTTGACCAGGCTGGTCTCGAACTCCTGACCTCAGGGTGATCTGCCTGTCTCAGCCTCCCAAAGAGTTGGGATTATAGGTGTGAGCCACCGCACTAGCCTATTATTTATCTATTTTTGAGATGGGGGGGTCTCACTATATTGCCCAAGCTGGTCTCGAACTCCTGGGCTTGCAATCCTTCTGCCTCAGCCTTCTGATCAGCTGGGATTAAAGGTGCAAACCACCATGCCCAGTTCAAAAAATGCTTAGAAAACCAAATAAGGCATAAGCTGCCTATAGTGAAACCCTGGTGTCATTCTGTGGAATGCCTTGGAAGCAAAGCTGAGAAGTGGGTACATAATTCTTAGACAAGGAAAGTCCTGCTGAGCAGGAGAATAATATGATAGACATTACATTTTAGGAAAACTGGTTTTCTCTTTTCTCTTACCTCCTTCTACCTCCATTAACCACTCTCTGTCCCCGCTCAGATGAAAACTTATTTCAATGAGTAAATGGCAATCGGAAGAGATCCCGTCCCCAGCCCCCATACTCTGTCAGTTCCGGCTTTCCTTATGAAAGAGATGGAAACTTTCTAAAATCTTGGTTTCCTCATATGCTTGACAGAGAAAGCATGTCATCTACTTTGTAGGGGGTTGATGAAGATGAAATGAGAATACATGTAAAGCACAGTTCCTATACCTGGTGAGGACTCAACAGATAGGAGGGAAAAATGAGACAAAAACTTTCCCTAATGGCTTAATTTTGTTTTAAACAGCACTGTGATTTCTTCTTGGATATCTGGATACCCATGAAAGGTGTCTTTTCCAGTATTCATTCTGTTAAATCAACCAAAATCTGGCCTGAAAAAACATCCATATTTGCATACTTGAGTTCTTATGGACAAACTACAACTTATCTTAGCAGGTCAGTGTTAAAAGAAAATCTTTAGCCAAATTAAATTTAATGGAGTTTAATTGAGCAAAGAATGATTCTTGAATTGGGCAGCCTCCCAAGCCAAAGTAGGCTCAGAGACTCCAGTGCAGCCACGTGGTGGGAGACAATTTATGGACAGAAAAAGAAAAGTGAGGTACATACAGAAAACTGAAGTGAGGTACAGAAACAATGAACTGGGTACAGTGTGGTGTTTGCCTTGCTTGAACCCAGTTTGAGCAGTTGGCCACCTTTGGCCAAGACTTGGTGATTGGCACAATCACAATCATTGGTAGGTTACAGTCTGTTTAGGTTACAGTTCACTATGCACAGGGAAATCTGTAGGCCAAAACTAAAATATGTAACGAGGAAGGTTTAGGCTAAACTTGATTTAGTATCAGCGGACTGAAAACCTGAGCTAGGAGTGTGCTTCTGTAACAATAGCCGAGCCCCAGACAAACTCAGCACCAGACTTCATCCACTCACAGGCAAACAACTGTTCAAACAAGGCAAATGCCAGGCTGTAACCAATGGAGCTGTTGTACCTCACTTTTGTCTTCTGTGTGTCACTTTCCTTTTTCTATCTATAAATTTTCTCCAACCTCATGGCAGCATTGGCTCTCTCTGAATCTGCTCTTATTCTGAGGGCTGCCTGATTCACTAATCATTTTTCCTTGCTCAATTAAACTCTGTTAAATTTAATTTGTCTAACATTTTCCTTTTAACAATCCATTCAACATTGCATAAGCATCCCCTGTGAGCTCAGCACTGGGCTAGGTACTTGGGATGCAGGGTGACAATGACAGCCCTGGCCTCTGAGAAACTCACAGGTACTGGGATAGACGGCATGTGAAACCAACCACCACAGCGACAACAATACAGGCTCCACAAAGTGCCAGGGAACACAGGGAAATGGGTGAGTAAACTTTGGGTTATAATTTGGATAATGCTTTTCTTCATGACCATTGCTATCCTAGTCTTCCTTGACAAATCCCTCCAATCATATTTGCAAAATAAACACCCTGTCAAATCTGCAATAGTTTAGTGGGAGGAAAAACAGAAAAAAAAAAGAGACTTCAAGTCTAAGTTGTATCAAGTGCCTCTATTTTTCAAGGGCAATCACTTGACTATTATTTCATCTGATTATTCTGATTTTGTTCACTGAGATCTTACCTCATAAGGGTTTTGTACAGTCTGTTGATGAAGAAACTGCCCTCATGCTGATGGATCTCATGAATGATTATAAAGGAGATGTAGGGTTTAATAACATCCATCAGCACATAAATGCTTACATTTAGTTCAAAGAAAACTTAGGTATTAAGAGCATCGATTCAATGTAATTCAACGGTAACTGAATTAAAGGTAATTCAATGGATGACCAAAGAAAACACCCCTATTACAAAGCAAACCAGCAATTACAGACACAGGTGTCAAAACAGATACCCAAGAGTTAGATTAAGTCTTGGCTCTTTTTCTCAAAGGAGTCTTATTCAGGAGGAACTACAGCTTTCCTAACTCTTTCCTAATAAGCTTTCCTCATTTAGTGGATCCACCCACTACACACTGTGTTTTATCTTGATTCTCTCCTTGACAGCTGGTTTTAAGTGGGACAGGTTCACATAAAGAATGCCCCAATCCTGCTGGTGGAGGCATAAATTTCTCAGCCTTTTCAAAATAGCAAAAGAAAAATGAATCCCTTTGTGGGATATATGTGTGTGTATGTGTGTTGAAAAGTAAGAGTATCTTATGACTGTTCTGTGCTATGTAAAAGAACTCTGATAAATGGCTTGCATTATGTAATGTCTGTATGCTCAAAAAAGCAAGTTGGTACACAGTTTGAAGGACATAAATTCAGAAGCACTAAAAATACTTTAAAGTTCGGAAGTCATCACTCATAGTTTCCACATCTTCTTGGTCTTGTTTTTTCCTTCGTCTCTAATCTTTTATCTCCTTCCCCTTTAATTCTCACCATGTTTCTTCAGCAATTTCATTAAAATTTGCAATTCTTTATAATGATCTAGTGATTGTACCATGCTGTAAAAGAAAATCCTAAGCTCCCCACTGACTTGTAGCCAAGAGGAACTCAGAAAAATCTTAAAAATTTTCCTGAGTTCCTGGATGTGATGGGAAGGGAGGTCAGACACACCTCGTTATAGCGCCCCCTTTTGGAGTTTAGGCACAATAATTGACCAGCATTAATGTTAAAATAGAGATCATAAGATTGACTAAACATACTCTTTGTGGTAACGATATATCAAATTATAAACAATACCTAAGGCAAGGGTTAAGTCATGCCTGCAAGCCACTGATTTTGTTAAACAGGTCATATTGTGGCTGACTCTGACATAGCATGCTTATCTTAACTTAAAACATTCCTTTCTGCTAACTCCAAGTTTTTAGACCAAGTTTTGTTCCTTTAACCAATTGCAAATTAAAGAATCTCTGAATCCATCTATTGACTTGTAAGCCTCCACTTCAAGATATCCTACCTTTATGGGCTAAACTAATCAATATCTTCCATGTATTGACTTATGTCTTTGCCTGTAACTCCTTCCTCTCCAAAATGTAGAAAACTGTAATCTGACTCTCTTGACTTTGTCAGGATCTCTTAAGACTGTTTTTCCTTGGGCCACAGTTACTCATATTGACTCAGAATAAGTTTTTTTTTTTTTGAGATGGACTCTTGCTCTGTCACCCAGGCTGGAGTGCAGTGGCCTGATCTCGGCTCACTGCAACCTCCGCCTCCTGGGTTCATGCCATTCTCCTGCCTCAGCCTCCCGAGTAGCTGGGACTACAGGCGCCCTCCACCACGCCCGGCTAATTTTTTGTATTTTAAGTAGAGACGGGGTTTCACCATGTTAGCCAGGATGGTCTCGATCGCCTAACCTCATGATCCACCCGTCTTGGCCTCCCAAAGTGCTGGGATTACAGGCGTAAGCCACCGGGCTTGGCCAGAATAAGCCTCTTAAAAATCTTTTAGAATTTAGTTTTTCCATTAACAGAGCACTGGTTCCTAAATGCACTCTAAGGTAAGCATCAGGAGATTAGAACTTGCATAAACACTGAAGCTAGAAACAACGCCTTCACTGGAAGCAAGGGGACTTCCCACGCCCTGCAATTCTCCAGGATGTACTGCATGAGGCGGAGAGCTCCATCAGTTTCCCTCCACACTCTCAGCCCTCTCTGGAAGGAAATCCTGGCTATGATCATTCATGGAGAGGTTTTATCTTCCTGAGTTCTAAGAACCAAGAGTTACTACTCTTTTCCCAAGAACATGTTCTGAAAAAGTAGCCAAAGAACCTAAATTCAACTTATTCTTTGGGGGCATCACACCAGTGTTCCATGCAAGAACTGCCAAGAGAAATGTCAAGGCGGGCACTGCTCCTTTGTATGCGTGTAAGTTTTAAACACGTAGAAGGTTTCGACAACCATTACCCATGCCTCATGCACAAAAGTAGGAAAGGAGAAGACAGAGGGCAATTGAGAATCAAAAAATCTCTTTCCTTTGAGCGCTACACTGACCCTCTCCCATGGCTCCCCATGTCCCCCAAGAGTGCAACAGATAATCTGCTGTTTATTCAAAACCACCTACAGAAGTTAATAGACAGTTATAAACTAATTGAGTGCCTCTGTGGTGCTGTCTCCCCATTCATCTTGCTTATTCAATTTAACTCCCTTAGTCTTCCACAAGGCACAGTGTCCCTGCTGCTCCCAATAGTTGCTTGCTGCAAGAAAGGCCCTAGAACAACAGGAAGCTAATAGTTTAACCGTTCTTCTAAATTTGTTTGACAAAACTGACATTTAGTGCATTATGTCATGTTGTTGGTAATCTGCAATTTACCCCTGGGCGTGCAGTGGATGCTCATTTTATTTACCTCTCATAGTTAAAAGCATAATTAATATTCCACTCTGTAACAAAGATTAGAGATTTGACAAACATTGTAATTTAAATTCTCCATTATAGCAAACATTAAAATCAAACATCTTCCACACGCCCCACTGCATAAAGGACACGTGTAGCTGTAATTTAACTTTTTAGTTTTTAATACCACAAACTAATTTCTGCTGTCAGTTTAATCAGCTGGAAAACACAAATCTTGTTGCTCTCTATGTGGGAACGGGCTGGGAGAACTGAACCGAAGGGTAACAGTGCACCAATTTCTTTCAAAACATATTTCTAAATGTGCCAAGCAGATTGTATTTCTGTAATCTTGTAAATACAATGTGATACTATGGATCCCTGATACCATGTTAATGGTTAAAAAAAAGTGCAAAAAGAAAACATTTCAAGAAAGCAACAAAGAAATTAATCTGGCATTTTCTGAAGTAAAGGTGTATATGTGTAGTGATGTACAGAAATATATTAATGCTGACCACAAACAAAACAAAACAACACAAAGCCTCACTGGGCATACTGAGACTCAGCTATGAGCAAAGTGGTCTTTACTATGTAAATTGGTGAGATGGAGTCATTTCCAGGGCACTAAAGGTGGAACAGTGTACCCAGCCTGCGGAAGGAGTTATCAAAGAAACAATATAACCATTCTAATTCATGCTAATTTTCCCTGGTATCTCAGCTTCATCAATTTTATATGACTGATTAAAATTGCTATGTAGAATACCTTTAGGCAGCTAAAATGGCTCGTTAAACAAGGAAGCTAGCTGGGAATTACCAGTAATGTAACGAATTTGTATACTAGGAATTTGATGTCTTTAGAAAGAATGTAGGTGGAATATCTGTGGTTAAATTCCCCTCCTCCATCAGAGCTGGGCACAGGGGGAAGAAGGAAGAAATGCCTAGACCCCAGGGGCTTGGGTTCCTCTGCTCTTCCTTCTTGATACGCAGAAACCTACTGACTTGCTGACTTGTGCACAAGACTTCATTAGTCACTGCCAACTTCAATCTGTTTCAGTTATTTTACATTCAGATCCCAGGAGGATGAGTACTCTCTGCTGCAATTTCAGGCTAAACCAAAGATAAACTGATTCACTTTAGAAAATGACAAGCCAGCATGTTCCAACTTAAACTAACATCTCACAACACAGAAGAAAGTATGTGTAAATATTATTAACCTTGCCATAGTATTAAATGAAAGAGATAGAAATTTCTAGGGAAGAGAGTTTCAAAACGGACTGAGAGTTACTCTACACAAAGCTATTTCCATAAGCAACATGGTTCTAAAGTTCAACACCTCCATTTCCTTTAAACCAGCATATATGCAAAAACCCTCCTTCAATAGATTCTCCAGAGAGGGAAACCTTGCACTCTCTCAAGAATCCCATCAGCTTCACTGGACGAGTTACTTGATTACTCTTGCTGAATATTAACAGCATATTGGTTAATAGCATTTAAAATAAAAATATTGGTCAAAAAGAGCATCTACTTCTATGAAATACATGTAATTTCCCACAAAATGCCTAGGCATGCCCCATGGAAATAATATGTTACCATATGTCTCAGAGAGAGTATGTCAACAGTTGGAAGAAAAACAAAAAACAAAATTTTTGAAAGGGGTAACCAAATGAAAGATTTGGTCTTTCAGAAAAACAAAACAAAATAGGAAAAATGATCAAAAATAAATTAAAACAGGTATATTACCACCCTGATCACAATGAATGAGAGAAAAAGTATTGAAAAGAAAGACATCAGCAGAATGTGTTTTCTTCGCCTTACAGGATGAGCAATAACAAGTTTTACATATCTGAACTGCTATTACTGTTATATGTAGATATGACAGACTGTGGTTCTAGAATTGAACAAGTTATTTGTTACTGAGATTAATTAAAATAGGATGTCATGATCCCTTTCAAATAAAAATTCTTGTTATTCAAAATTTTAGTGCACAAAAATGTATACCCCCACATATTTGAAGTCATTGGGACAATTCCAGATACAGAGGATATGCATAAACAGACAATCCTGTTGGAAAAAAGTTAAAGAAAAAGAAAAAAGAGAGAGAGAGAACCGGGGTTAGAAATAGAATGACCAGGTTTTTATGACTTCCATGAAAAGAAGGGAAAAAATAAAAAAAATTAAAGAAATACAGGTTTTTGCAACAAAACCAATTAATATGAAGGGAAAGGAGGAAGACAGAAAGAGAACTGCACTCTCCTGTGAGAGGCCCTTAGGCCTGTGCTTTAGCAGGAAGGAATCACAGATAGAGCTTAGGCTACGGAAACCTGGTTATTGACAGACAGGGGGCTGGGTTAAGTGAAATAGGTTAAATGATGGTTATTCCAAGCCTTTTTTCATTCAAAGCAGCCCAGTTACTCTGCATCTCAAGGAACCAGATAAGAAGCAATAGCTGCCTGGTGTGGTGATCCTGTAATTGCAGCACTTTGGGAGGTCAAGGCAGGAGGATCCCTTGAGCCCAGGAGTTCAAGACCAGCCTGGGAAAAATAGTGAGACCTGGTCTCTACAAAAAATGAACGAAAAAAAGTAGCTGAGCCTAGTGGCATGAGCCTGTAGTCTCAGCTACTCAGGAGACTGAGATGAGAGGATCACTTGAGCCCGGGGGGGTATGGGCTGCAGTGAGCTGAGATCATACCACTGCACTCCGGCCTGGGCGACAGATCTTGTCTCAAAAAAAAGAAAAAGAAAAGAAAGAAAGAAAGAAAGAAAAGCAGTAGGTAGGACTTAAGGAAAGAATTAAGGCAAGGAGAGAAAGAATAACTGAGTCTTAAGACCAGAATGACTCTGAACAATTGTCTATCACAACAGACACATGGGAAAATAGGCATATTTCCAGAAATAAGGGAGATGCTTTTATAAGTATCTTCATGAAATTTTGGAAATGGCAGATTCTTGAAAAGTTTCTGCCAAGCAGGAGATGGTAAATAAGAATTACTGAATAACATTTGTTATTACTATTTTAAAATATGTTTATACAATTGGCGGACTGTTTATGTGGTGCTTCACCTTTATTGTATTATGTGGAATGAAGAAATAACTATTTTCGGGTTCTCACAGGTCACCTATTGCTATTGCTTCCCAATGTTGTCCCTCAACCATGAATTTTCCTATTTATTATTTTTCAGAAACCCAGTTCTGGATGTAGGGAAGGTATTTTTTAAAAGTATGACTGTTATATTTTATCCTATTTGCTAGAGTTAATAATGTGGTCAAAATGGTGTCAAAGATAGTCAAGCTTAGTCCTATGGAAAAGTGGATTTAAATCATTATCAAGGATGGCCAGGCGCAGTGGCTCACGCCTGTAATTTGGGAGGCCAAGGGGGCAGATCACTTGAGGTCAGGAGTTTGAGACCAGCCTGGCCAACATGGTGAAACCCCATCTCTACTAAAAATACAAAGATTAGCCAGGCATGGTGGCGGGTGCCTGTAATCCCAGCTACTCAGGAGGCTGAGGTAGGAGAATCGCTTGAACCCGGGAGGCTGAGGTTGCAGTGGACCGAGATTGCGCCATTGCACTCCAGCCTGGGTGACAGAGAGAGGCTCCATCTCAAAATAAATAAATAAAATCATGATCAAGGATGTTCTGAATTTCATATTAGAAATACAAACCAACTATTGAAAACTTAGGCTGGATTTAAAACTTCAAAGAGACAGGGTCACTGCAGATAAGAAGAAAAACCCATTAATAGATAAAGAAAACATAGAATACTATAACATAAAAAACTATCACTTAATGAAACCTAAATGTTCTTTGCCATCATGGGTAATAACTAAACTTTTTAAAAGAATTTAATAAATGAAATTGGAAACACCATTGCTCAAATTTTCAAAGCTGTGGTTCAGAAATTGCTACCTAATATTGTCACTATGTTGCTATAGATACAACACCAAACAGAAGTAGACATTTATAGGAATCCAGAGTCATAATTTTTTAAAAGTTTTCTAAAATTTAAGTTTCGATTTCTTGCAAAACAAGTTTTTATAATAGCTTTAGGGGAACAAGTGGTTTTTGGTTACATGGATAGCAATGAAGTCTGGGATATTAGTGCACCTGTCACCAAAACAGTGTACACTGTACCCCAATAGGTAGTTTTTCATGTCTCACTCCCCTACCTGCCCCCCTTCGAGTCTCCAATGTCCATTACACCATTCTGTCTGCTTTTGCGTACCCATAGCTTAGCTCCCACTTATAAGTGAGAACATGTGGTATTTGGTTTTCCATTCCTGAGTTACTTCATTTAGAATAATGGCTTCCAGCTCCATCCAAGTTAAAGCAAAAGACATTATTTCATTCTTTTCTATGACTGAGTAGTAGTCCATGGTATATAAATATTTCTATAAATGTTATTTATCCACTCATCGGATGATGGGCATTTGGGCTGATTCCATATCTTTGCAATTGTGAACAGTGCAGCGACAAGCGTATGCATGCAGGTGTCTTTTTGATATAATGATTTATTTTCCTTTGGATACATACCCAGTAGTGGGACTGCTGGATCGAATGGTAGATTCACTTTTAGTTTTCTGAGAAACTGGAGGTCATAATTTCATCCAGTGACCACAGTGAGACTTTCTGCACTCTTCAGAGCTTTCATGTGCCCTTCATGAAGGGCTGTTGCTGTAGGATCCTGGCTCTCATTCCACCAACTGTCACCACCAGAAGCCCTCTGTGGGTGTGAACTGACATCTCAATTGTGGGAGAATTCTAGTAGCTTTGGGAATTCTTTCTCCATTATTTTCTGGGCCTGAATTTATAGCATGATTTAACTAATCCCCATCCTAAAGTTTCACCCATTCAAAAGTAGTATAAACACGGGTGACCGTTAAATATCTGAACCATTGGAATCTTCTCTTGATGACTTTTGTCATTTGTGAAATATCAAAAGAATGCTGACAAGGAGTCCAGTTTATGAGATCGCACATTACCTTCTGCAGCCTGTTCTCCTCTGCAATGCCAAGGCCTTACCATATCAAGGTCATGCTGTTACCCTTCGTGTGCAAGAATGATCCTCACAGAATATACTTAGCATAAGTGGCCTCTGTTATTTTTGTGATTAAACATCTATAACAAAAAACTGTAAACCCTATGACGAAATGTTCATGACTCACAGGCAAGTGGACAGGGTGCCCCATCCTGCTGTGCATCAAGCTCTGTCCGTCACATCGTTCTCGACAGTGCTGCACGTTATTTGGCAGGAACCCAGACTAAACATACAAGAGCTTGAGTTCTCTATTTTCAGGTTGGTCTTCTGGAATACTGCATGAAACCCAGCAGATGAGGAGTTGGCCTAAAGGTGGCTAGGAAGAATGTTCATAAGATCTGAAGAAGGAAATTGGAATGGAGATGGTTGGTGGGTAGGGGGAGGAGACAGACAATATGCTTTTGTTTTATATTTATACAATGTACACATTAGTTAAATTTTTAGAAACCAGGTCTCACTCTGTCACCCAGGCTACAGCGCAGAGGTCAGTCATAGCTCACTGAAGCCTTGAAATCCTAGGCTCAAGTGATCCTTCTGCCTCAGGCTCCTGAGTAGCTGGGACTACAGGCATGCACCATCACACTCAGCTAATTTAAAAAAATTTTTTGCAGAGACAGGGTCTCGCTATGGCACCCAGGTTGGTCTCTGACTTTTGGCTTCAAGCTATCCTCCTGCCTTGGCCCCTCACAAAGCACTGAGATTACAGGCATGAACAACTGTGTCCAGCCATAGATAATTTTATAATTTCTTACATATGTAAATATGTCATTGTTACATACATAATTCTCGTGTGTGTGTGTATACACACACACTGGGGAGTGACAAAGAAGCATTAAATTTATAATTAAGAAATAATAATTACTATTACTAATCCTCAGTAATGAAGAAGGCAGTTTCTAGGCCTGTTGGTAAGTGCATTACCTGCAGGCCACACCTGTATTGCCGCCTCTGGGGTGGCACTGGCACACAACATTCTCTCCTTGGACCTGCCCATTCCTCACCTGCTCATCTGTCTGTCCAAATTTCCGTTCATGCTTTAAGACTTTTCCTCTCGGAAGCCATCTTGGTCCTCCTTCCTACCAGGCACAGGCACCTGGTCCTCTTTTGCAGTCCTGACTTGAACTGTTTGAGATGACAGTTTCTTTTTTTTTTTATCTTTGCCCATTCATTCAACAAAGGTCTTGACATCTTCTGTCCTGGTCTCTCTTCTCACCCAGCTCACCCTACAGCCAGTCATGCCCATCATTCCCTCACAAAACCCTCAACTCCCCAGCTTACCCCTGACACCTGGTCACAGCCCTGCACCGAGTCCACTCCCCTCTGGCTGGCATAGCCATGCTGACAAGTGCGTGGCCACAGCCTCCAGCGAGCCCTCCATGCTGCCTGGGAGTTGTGCTGCCCTTCCCAGTCCATTCACCCTTCGTTTCCACAACAGAACAATTTCATGCCTCCCCCTCTCTCTTCAGATCTCCCACTCCACATCTTCACTCTCAGCTGATGACCTTGCTTCCTGTTTCATTTAGGAAAATAAGTCAATCAGAAGAGACTTGGCCGGGCACGGTGGCTCACGCCTGTAATCCCAGCACTTTGGGAGGGCGAGGCGGGCAGATCACGAGGTCAGGAGTTTGAGACCAGCCTGGCCAACATGGTGAAACCCTGTCTCTACTAAAGATACAAAAAAATAGCCAGGGGTGGTGGCGGGTGCCTGTAATCCCAGCTACTCAGGAGGCTGAGGTAGGAGAATCACTTGAAACCGGAAGGTGGAGGTTGCAGTGAGCCGAGATCACACCACTGCACTCCACGCACTCCAGCCTGGGTGACAGGGCGAGACTCTGTCTTAGAAACAAACAAACAAACAAACAAAAAAAAAAAAAAAAAAAAGAAGAGACCTACACAAGCTTCCCCAATTCCCCAAGGTTCTCCACCTTCCACCCTGTTCTGATGCTGAGATGACTGTGCCACTGAGACGGGCTCTCCCCCATGCCCTACATTTCACCCCTTCCTGTTGTGCAGGAGGCCGCCCTAGCAATTCTCTCTATTCTCGCCTGTGCAACTCTCCTCCAGTTATTCCTCCAGTTGGTATCCCATTGCTCTGATGCTTTCGATAGCCCAAGTCTTCTAAAGAGCTACTTATTCTCCATCTCTAATTCCTCTCCAAGTTTCTCTGGAACTCGTTCCAGTGAGGATTTTGATCCTATCTGAATCGATGAGTGGGGATTTCTTGTGACCTCCATGTTGCTAAATCCAATGGTCACTTTTTAGTCCTCACCTTACATAATGTGCCAGTAGCATTTAGTCAAATGAACATTCCTTCCTGCCAGTAGCATTTGGTCAAGATGAATGTTCCTTTCTCCTTAGAACACTTTATTTACTTGGGAACTATCCTTCCCGGTTTGCCTCTACAGCACTGGCAATGCCTTCAGTTTGCTTTGCTAGTTCCTCCTCAACTCCCAAACCCTTTAAAGCAACAGTTCCCCCAGGGCTCACTGTCTATACACCTTCAGAACGTCATACAGTCTCGTTGTTTTAAATATCATCTGGTGAAAACTCCAAATTTTATTTCTCTAGTCCAGATCTCTCCTTTGAACTCCACAGTTTCATATCCACCCATGACCTCGGCTTTCCCACTTGGATTCTGTGCTAATTTCCTAGGGCTGCTGTAAAAAGTACCCTAAATTGGGCAGATCAGAATAAGAGAAATTTATCTCACAGTTCTAGAGCCCAGAAATCCAAAATCCAGATGCAGGTAGAGCCATGCCCCCTCTGAAACCTGTAGGGGAAGGACAATTCCTTGTTCTTTCAGCTTCTGGTGGCCCAGATGTTCCTTGGGTTGTGGCAGGACCCCTCCAATCTCTGCCTCTGTCCTCCCGCAGCCTTCTCCCTGTGTCTCTTCACATTCTCTCCCTGTGTCTCAATTTCCACCCCACCCCCAACCCCTTTTTTTGAGGCAGAGTCTCTCTCTGTCACCTTGGCTGGAATGCAGTGGTGCAGTCTCTGCTCATGGCAAACTCCGCCTCCCGGGTTCAATAGATTCTCGTGCCTCAGCCTCCTGAGAAGCTGGGATTACAGGCCCTTGCCACCACGCCCAGGTAATTTTCACATTTTTAGTGGAGACAGGATTTCGCCATGTTGGCCAGGCTGGTCTTGAACTCCTGGCCTCAAGCGATCTGCCACCTCAGCCTCCCAAAGTGTTGGGATTATAGGCATGAGCCACCTTGCCCGAACACCTTTTTTTTTTTTTTTTTTTTTTTTAATTTTACTTCAAGTTCCGGGATACATGTGCAGAAAGTGTAGGTTTGTTACATAGGTATACCTGTGCCATGGTGGTTTGCTGCACCTATCAACCCATCATCTAGGTTTTAAGCCCCACATGTATTAGTTATTTGTCCTAATGCTCTCCCTCCCCTTACCCCTCACCCTGACAGGTCCTGGTGTGTGTTGTCCGCCTCCCTGTGTCCATGTGTTCTCATTGTTCGACTCCCACTTATGAGTGAGAACCTGCAGTGTCTGGGTTTCTGTTCTTGTCCTTATAAAATATTGGATTAGGGTCTACCCTAATTGCCTCATTTTAAATTGATTATCTCCCTAAAGACTCTGTTTCCAAATAAGGTCACCTTCGGAGGTACTGGGGGTTAGAACTTCAACATCTTTTTGGGGGGACACAATTAAATCCATCACAGATGTCAGAGACATTTCAAATTTCTCAGTCCCCAAACAAATCCCGACTTCTTAATTTCTCCTCATCTCCCACCCGGACCTCATTTTCCTGCAGTTTCCTTCTCAGAAAATGGCAAATCCATCTTTGTAGTTGCTCAAGCTGAAAACCTCAGAGACATCCTTGATTTTTTTCTTGACACTTCAATCTATCAGCAAACCCTGTTGGTCCTACCTTGAAAATACATCTGAAACCCACCCATCTCTCTCCTGCTACCACTCGGGACCAGCCATCACTGCCTCTGGCCTGTGCTGTCGGTGCAGTCTCTTCGCTTGTGTCCTTGCCTCCTCCCTTGCCATCTCTTGGTCTATGCTAACACAGCAGCCACACTTAGTCCTCCAAAAGGAACTGGAGACAAGCACAGAAAACTCTTCTGTTCTACAGTAGAAAGCAGACAATGTCACGCCTTTTTTCAAAACCTTCCGACGGGACTCCATTGCATTCAGAATAAAAGCTAAAGCCTTTTACAGCAGCCCCTATGCCCTATCTGACTTCACTGGCTTCCCCACCAGCACAGACCTAAACTGCCAACACTCCTTCCTCTGCTTATCCTGCTCCGGCCACAAGGACTCCTTGCTGTCCCCTCCCAGAGCATGCATGCTTATGCTCTCCTGCATGCACTGCTGTCTGCTCCCTCTGCCTCGAATTTCTTTCCCCTGATGTCTTCATGGCTTCCTTCCTCTTTATGAATCATGTGCTCAAAAGTAAGGCCTTGGCAGGATGCAGTGATTCACACCTGTAATCCCAGCACTTTGGGGGGCCAAGGTGGGAGGATTGCCTGTGGCCAGGAGTTCTAGACCAGCCTGGGCAACATAGTGAGATTCTGTCTCTACAAATTTTTTTTAAAAAATTAGCTGAGGGTGGTGGCTCACACCTGTGGTCCCAACTCAGGAGGCTGAGATGGGAGGATCACTTGAGCCCAGGAGTTCAAGACTGCAGTGAACTATGATGGTGCCACTGCACTTAAGCCTAGGTGACAGAGTGAGACCCTGTTTAAAAAAAAAAAAAATAGGCCTTGCCTGGCAAGTCTCACTTACCCCACTCCTTATCTACCTTCCCAGCTTTATTTTTCTCCATAGTACAAATAAGCTACTTATTTTCATTACATTCTATCTCCTCCCATCAGAAAGCAAGCCCCACAAGAGGAGAGATTTTGTTAATTTTGTCCTCCAAAGCTTAGAACCTTGCCTGGCTTATCACAGCTGCTCATGTGGAATTTGTTAAATGAACGAAGAGACACATATTCAGCATGTACCTGTGCACTAGTCATACTGAGGGTGTTAACTGTGGGATTTAGATAACTCGCTTGCACTAAAATGAACTGTGTACAAGTGGCGTGGCTGCACAGGAGGGCACACATCAGGCCAAGGCCTGCAGGAGTCTGAAAGAGCTCAGCTTACGGTTATGGTTGCTGACCATGCCCATCCTTTGTTGCTCCCTGAGGTTCTAGACTCTGCTCATTTCCTCTGACCTCGGTACTCCCTGTTTCTCCTACTATAAAGAATGCTTAAAGTTTTCTTTTTTAAAAAATATGGCACGTAATTTCTGAATATTTGTTGGCAGATATATTTCTTTCAAACTGCCAAACATTTTTCCTAGCTTTACAACACACCAACACACACAAACATACGCTTTTTTATTCAGCAACCTCATTGCTGGTCCAGGGATAACACTGGCATTTACTGATTCATAAAATCAGTCCCTCTCTTTGGGACTCCACTCTACCTATTTTATTTTTCCTGTCTCAATAAATTGTTAAAATACAAGAACATGTAATATAATTTCTCTAAAAATAATTCATTTTCATTGCATAAAATCTAAAACATATAGAGAAGATCTAAGAAAATACAAATCATTATTTCACTATTCAGAATTGCTAACACTTCAGAGTATTCCTATCCAGTCTTTTTTATACATTTTTATTTTAAATGACATTTGGATTTTACTGTACCACTTATTTCATCATTTCTCTATGTCATGAATTCTTTTTCTGAAAACACAGGTTTTAATGACTAACCGCACTTAATGAAATGTGCACCATCATTTATTTATGTCACCATTATTGGAAATGTAGGTAGTGCCCAAATATTTCACTGTCATATATAATCCCGTGACCATCAATCCTATCTATAAATCACTGCATTGGAAAATTCTCTTAGAAGAAATTCTAAGTATATTAATTTACCTGAGACTCATGTTTGAGTAGTGGTGCAAGCTATAAATTGCTTCCCCACAAAACTGTACCAATTTCTATTCTGGTGAAATATCTGGTGAAAACTCCAAATTTTATTTCTCTAGTCCAGATCTCTCCTTTGAACTCCACAGTTTCATATCCACCCATGACCTCAGCCTTCCCACTTGGATTCTGTGCTAATTTCCTAGGGCTGCTGTAAAAAGTACCCTAAATTGGGCGGATCATAACAAGAGAAATTTATTATCTCACAGTTCCAGAGCCCAGAAATCCCAAATCCAGATGCTGGTAGAGCCATGCCCCCTCTGAAACCTGTAGAGGAAGGACCCTTCCTTGTTCTTTCAGCTTCTGGTGGCCCAGATGTCCCTTGGGTTGTGGCAGGACCCCTCCAATCTCTGCCTCTGTCCTCCCGCAGCCTTCTCCCCGTGTCTCTTCACATTCTCTCCCTGTGTCTAAATTTCCACCCCCACAACCCCTTTTTTTTGAAGCAGAGTCTCTCTCTGTCACCACACACAAGGATGCCCTTTTCACTGTACCCTAATGGGATTTCAAAAGTTGTCAATATGATGTGATACCTAGCATTTTACTTTGAAAATTTCCATTTTGTTGCTTATTAATGAAGTTGTGCAGCCTTTAATACATATATTGATCATGTGCATCTCCTCTTTTATAAACTGATGGTTCATGTCCTTTGCCTATTTTTCTATTAAAGTATATGAATTTGAATGGATTACTTTAGGAACATCAGTCATTTGTTGCTTATTAAAACATTCAGGGCCAGGCGCAGTGCTTCACGCCTGTAATCCCAGCACTTTGGGAGGCTGAGGCGGGCAGATGATGAGTCAGGAGATCGAGACCATTCTGGCTAACATGGTGAAACCCCGTCTCTACTAAAAGTACAAAAATTTAGCTGGATGTGGTGGCGGGCGCCTGTAGCTACTCAGGAGGCTGAGGCAGGAGAACGGTGTGAACCCAGGAAGCGGAGCTTGCAGTGAGCTGAGATGGCGCCACTGCACTCCAGCCTGGGCGACAGTGCAAGACTCCGTCTCAATATAAAATAAAATAAAATAAAAATTCAGCCTTGATAAAATCTTTTTGTGCCTCCAGTCTTCTCTCTCCCCCTCATCTCACTCTGCATTTCTCTCTACTTCTACTACTACAATAGCCATTTCTTGGTGCATCTTCATATTTTGTTCATCTTCATGCATCTTCTCTTTTGGTTCATAGTAACCTCTCTTTTCGCTCAACTCCAAAGCAATCATTATCCTCAACTCATCCCTTATTTTAAGTTAATCACCTTTCAATATGTATAGTTCTTATGAGATCCATTAGGTTACAGACCATTTCCCACATTTCACAGACCTCACACGCTGCCACCAAAGAACAGTGATCCTAATCACCGGGCACTCCAAATATGCTGTAATGCCAAAATGTGAGTGCTGGCTTTAAAAACGTTAGCAATTTTCCTCTCACTAAAATTCATTTTCTCTAAGAGGGAAAATGCCATCAAATATAAACAACTCTCAGATAATAAAATTCATTATGCAACTAGATAAGGTTATTTTATATTACATAGTACAAGCTGACACTATGTCCTGAGATGAACAAGTAAGTAATTATGTATGAGAGCTAGCAGTGTGTAAATGGAAATATTTCTGGCAGGTATGATATCCACTGAACATGTGTTATGGGTAGTGGATGTGTCAAATTATTTTTCTAACTCAAGCATAACGTATCATTCCAAACATAACTATATGTGGATTACAGCAATACAGCACATTGCTGTACTCTAAAATGTCAAAATACTGAAAGTTATAAAGTACGTGATCAATTAAACATATAATAAAGAAATAAAGAAAGCAAACCCAAAGGACTCAGTGTAGTTTATTTCTATTGATGAAAACCATATGCATGTTTTGTATATATCTCAAAAATGAAATCATAAAAATATAACCTAAGGCTATACTTGTATGTAGGGATAATACGGATGTTTGTTTGGAGAACTCACATAGCAGGGTTTTTTTTTGTATTGAATTGTTAAACTTGATATATTTTCCTTTTATGTGCAGGAATAGAATTTAGAGCAGCGAGAAATGACTGTTTCTTTGCACATTGAGTGAATACTTCTTAAAGCTTTCTATTTACTAAATGTTTTAATATTTCAGCTTTGAACTTTAGATCACATTCTTAATTTTTTTATGATGAACATATTTTGTTCTTAAGGCTAGAACGACTGTCTAATTGTCAAGCAAATTAGATAGGCTGAAATCATTTAGCCACACAATATTTTGTTTAACAGTGTAAGAGAAATGCAATAAAGAAAATCTAAGCACTTAGCGGAAACTTAACCAGTAAAATATCATTTTATGTCTCCAAATGCATATGAAGCAAACAGAATATGGCATGTGCTGATAGCCCAAACTGTTTCCACACTCTGACCAGAAGTATCACAAACCCTGACACACTAGAGAGAAAACACGAGCCTGGTAATCCTCAAAAAAATTGGTTTTGTGATGGGAAGTGTTAGGGTTTTTGTTTTTGTTTTTTTTTGTTTTTGTTTTTTTAGTTACCATATATGGCTTACTTATGAAGAAGGGCTCTCAATGCAGTCATTTTCTGTATCAAGTCCAAGTGTGATTGCTGAACACTCCTAAGTGATGTGAAGAACGGAGAAAATGGCCCTCCTAGCACATGGCTCCCCTTCTTTTGCTAATGGGACTCCTTGTGGAGGCAGCTGTCAAGCTTGGGTCATCTCCCTTCAAGTTGGAATCAGTTTCTCCCCCAAAGCTCTGACATCAAGGTACAGTCTTCATTTTTTTTTTCTTTCCTTTCTTTTGGTATTTTCTAAGATGGCACTGTGCTTTCAAAACGAATCTTCCTTCTATTTATATTTCAATAATAAAACCTTATCAGAGTATTTCACTAAATGACTAGAGGGATTTAAAAAGAAAACAAGCCTATTTTACTTCAAAATGTTAAGACTCAATTCACTTCCCCACACAACTGAACACACACACATAAAGAAGAGGATAAAATACCTCCCAAAGTATGGTAAGTGATGACAAGTAAGAAGTGTCACATTTAGGGGGAAGCTAGGCTGCTGCTGCTGAAACTGCAAGCAGAAGAGGTGTTCAATAATGAGTGCAATTCCCCACCCCCAATCTCATTCTGCTCACAAACCAGAGAGCTACACAGCTAAAGTCTGCAATCAATAATGAGTGCAATTCCCCACCCCCAATCTCATTGTGCTCACAAACCAGAGAGCTACACAGCTGAAGTCTGCAATCTCTGTTTAGATCCTTTGACATCAAGTGATTTGAATTTCTTGGGTTTATTTTTCCAAGAAGTCTTAGAGAAAACCATCTTGCAGTTGGCATGTGGCTTAGGTGAATCCTGCACATATGGAACCAGAGACTCTGGAGGTCGCTGGGTGTACTGTTACAATGTATTTTCTACCCGCTCCTTGACAGGGAAGGACTTAGGTGGGCTTGCCTCTCCCATTTAGCTTTCCTGACCAAGCTTAAGAAAAATATATTATTTATTAGTGGGAAAGCTAATTTAGAAACCTGTCTTTTACTCGATTAGAAGAAATAAGGAATGACAAAAATGAATCTTTGCAACTTCTATTTTTCACTAAGCATGTGTGTGTGTGTGTACTTTCTCACACACACACTATAGACATACATACATATATACACTTATTTTGCCAAACCGTTTGAAAGTTGAAGACATTATGACAATTTCCCCAATACTTTAGCATGTATCACCTAAGAACAAGGAATTCTTCCACATAACTGCAGTATTACTACTCTCAAGAAATATAACATTGATACAAAAATATTATCTAATACATATGCATATCTACATCTTCCAAATTTTCCCAATGTCTTTTAAAGTTTTCATTTTGCTCAAGAATCAAGGATCAAGCACCACATTAAGTCATCATGTTTCTTTAACCTAAAACAATCCCCAGCATTTCTTCCTTTAATGACACTGACCTTTTTAAAGAATGAAAGCCAGCTGTTCTACAAAAACTTCCGAAATTTGTGTTGTTTTCTTTTAATACAACACATACCCAGAAATTCAGTCCGTAGTAGTTTGTATCATACTTCTCTGATTTCTAGCTATTTTAAACAGCCAAGGAACTCTACTAATGTTAATGTATACAATACCAGTTACATCGTGTTACCCTCAAAGCCCAGAATGGTGCTACCCTAGAGCTGTTCCATATAACTGAATCAGATGGGAGTCCCTCCTTGCATTTCCCAAGAATAATCTCAACTACGTAGATATACATTCGGTCATGTAACTCAGTAATTGCACAAATATAATTCAGTTTGATTCGCCGTAACCAAGAAAATATATTTTATATTTATAAATTAAAGTGCAAACTCATTTTTCGGGGTGATGAATGGGAAAGCAATCATAGCCCTATGCTGCCTCAGCTGAGTTTAGCAGGCCCTTCGTGGAAGAAGAGGAGGCCTGTGGAGACCTATACACTGGCTGGCAGGGAGATCAGTCCACAAGCTAGGCTGGGAGGCTTTTCAAATAGAAAGAAACATCTACCGGCCCAATTATATTTTATGAAGATAAGGTAATTGCCTAGGAGGTGAGAGAGAACAGGACAATCGAGACAGAGTCAAGGAGAAAAATGCTTAAAAGGATGATGGTCTTGATCTGTAAAGAAATAAAAAGCTGCGATGAGGTAAGGAACTGAGATGGTAGACAGTTTACAAGAATTATCAGTAGTATGGTAAACACAGGCAGTTCCATGAGAAACCTGCCAATTTCTTACCATTAAAAAAAAAAATCAGAGAACAAATGAAAGTGGGAAAGAATTAAAAATGTGACTGAAACCAGACAGAAACATCTTAATCTTTCTCCCCTCTCCCCACTTTTTTGCATATGGAGAAATTTCTGCATGCCATAGGCAAAAAGTAGAGGTGCTTACTGACTGTTTTTCAGTCCTCTGGGCCCACACTGAGCAGAGAATGAACAGAAATATGATAACTAGAATATGGCAGAGACGCCCCTCTTCTTTCTAGCACCACTTCAAAATATGTCTATTTACTGTAAAATAGGGTTGTATAGTATTTTGAAATGTGACCACTAGGCATTGCCAAGGGAGGGCTGGGAAAATGGAATTTGATTTCTGGTTAATCTTTATTTTCCATTCCCTTCCCTCAAAATAACTCGTATGAGATCTTATAATAATCCAGTCTGAGACACTGGAAGCTCTGCGAGTCTGAAGACATGAAGGTCAAGCCCATGATGTGCCTTGCCTTGAAATTCAAGCATCAGCATCAAATTTGAACAACACATTTAATATTCCAGTACTTTTTCCAAAATGTTTTATGTTGTTTAAGGAGGAAGAAAACTTGAAAAGCACAATGAAGTCAGTAAACATGTGGAGAAGAATCCATGATAATGTTTCTGTCAAGGGTTCACCATGCCTTTAAGCAGCAAAACACATCAAAGGAGGTATCATGTGCTTGAAGGTGTTCTCCAATGATGTTGAAATGAAATGACAGACTGTGCACTATGGACTGAACTGTGCCCCTCCAAAATTCATATGTCGAATCCCCTATCCTCAATGTGATTATAGTTAGAGATGGGGTATCTAGGAGGTAATTAGAATTAAATGAGGTCTTTAGGGTGGGTCCTAATCTGATAGGATTGGTGTCCTTATTAGAAGGGGAAGAGAACTCTCTTCTACGAGAGGGCACAGCAAGAAGGTGGTCATCCACACACCAGGAAGAGAGCCCTCAGCAGGAAACGAATTGGTCAGCACCGTGATCTTAGACTTCTGGCCTCCAGAACTGTGAAAAATTCATGTGCATTGTTTAAGCCACCCAGTCTATCGTATTTTGTTATGGAAGCCTGAGCAGACTAATAAATAGATATAGTAATAGCACCACAACCTAATTTTGCTGTGGTATTCATAAATGTTTTTAAAAGGACACAAGTACTAATGAACCATTCACATATCTTAAAAAAATATCACCTGAAAAAGAAACAATCATTAATATATATGTAAAACTGAAGATTATATTTTAGTTTTTAAATCTTTTCTTTTTTGTTTTTGGAGACGGAGTCTTGCTCTGTTGCCCAGGCTGGGGTGCAGTGGCACGATGTTGGCTCACTGCAACCTCCGCCTCCCAGGTTTAAGCAATTCTCCTGCCTCAGCTTCCCGAGTAGCTGGGGCTACAGGTGCGCACCACCATGCCCGGCTAATTTTTGTATTTTTAGTAGAGACAGGGTTTTGCTATGCTGGCCAGTCTGGTCTTGAACTCCTGATCTCAGGTGATCTGCCTGCCTCAGCTTCCCAAAGTGCTGGGATTACAGGCGGGAGCCACCGTGCCTGGCCTTAAATCTTAATTTTTCTAATCTCCATGTCATAGTATTATTAATCATATTAATTAATAGGAGAAAAAACTTATTTTACCATTTAGAGTAACACAAATATACTTTATTAAATTATTGAACATTATAATTTATGTATTGCAGTTATGTAAAGGAATATGTGTTTTATCTTTTAGGAATTACTCCCAGGTATTTAGGAGTAAAAAGGCTTCATGTTTTTTACTTTCTCACACATATACAGAAACACACAAATGTGAAATTTTAATAATTGGGGAATCTGGGTAAAAGATATATGGCAATTTTTTGTACTATTTTTATAACTTTTTGTGAGTTTGAAATTATTTGAAAATAAAAAGTTTAAGTTAAAATAAAAGACTACAACTTGTATGATGTATAAATGTTAGTGTTGTCGCTGCTGGAACTAGTGATTTGTGCTGCATGGGTCACGGCACAGGCCAGATGGGCTGCGGTGTGTTCAGTTCCCCAGAACAGAGACTCCAACTTCCTCCCTCTAACATTCAAGAAAGAACAACTGAATGGAGTGGAAAGGCCTCACAGGGCCAGCCCTGAGCCTGAAGGGTGAAATCAAGTCAAATGCGTAAAAACGACAATGTCTTGTGACAAGGTGCCAGTCATTTGCCCCACCTTCAGGCTAATCTAGCAGGGTCATGCCCCCACCCTGGTTTTGCCCCACATGACTGCTGAGTCACATCCCAGCTCCCTCCCCACCTCCAAACTGTCCACCTGGGTCTCGGTGGGGGCACAGCGATGGGATCATAGAGAGGCCCCTGCACCACGGCAATGATGTCTGCCATCCCAGGCACTGCTTTTGAAGTCCCCAAACTTGCTCTACTTTGTAACCTCTTAAGGTCTTGTAACTGTAGAAGTTTATATTCAGTCCCAAGGACACTGCTATCAGGTGAGTTTCAGGGCCTCCCCAAAGCTCTGTGAATAGTCTGTAGCCTGTAGAACAGTCATTCGTCTAGCACATGGACAGTTGTAAAGTCTCTTCTTGGGCATGAGTAGCAATATTTATCATATGTGACAAATAATACCCATATATTATTTAACAACAAGATTTTTTTTTTCTGTTTGGAATTGGGGCTTTGACTCAGAAAACTGGGATACAGTGTTAATTTCTATTCATCGTAATCTTATTTATACACACAGCGCCAATAAAGCCTGAATGAAACAAAGGTAAGAGAATCTTGTTAAGGGAGGGAACAAAACGCACTCTTTGGACTATAGAGGCATTTGACAGATGCAAAAATGAATCAATCACTGCTCCCTCTCCAGGGAGAATTTGTAGGATTTATTTAGGCTCATTGTTTCCCTGTAGGACAGTTGGAAATGAAATACCTTCACTTCAATGAATCTAGTCCCTGTGATGTATTACTTAAATAAATAATAAATGAATCTTCCTGGGCAACTAAGCTGTAGGTGAAAACAGAAAACCGTGGTGTAGATTTTTCTTAAGGAGACCTAGAGCATTCCCTTACTTTTGTTATAGAGCTACACTGACCTCAACTTTACTTTGCTTAGGTGTCTCCTACTTATATCATCAAAGAGCTCTGCTGACCGGCAGACACAGCGCACTATCCTTTTGCAATGTTATTCAGGGTGTAAACGTTCTCTTTTTCTTCCCAAGACCTGTGAAGCCTGAAGCAGGATATGAGTGAGGAGCACAGGCTCTGTGTCACACTGCCTGGCTGTGGGTCCCTGCTCCTCTGATCACCGCATCTGTTACCTTGGGCCAGTTACTTAAACTCCACACTTCAGTTTCCTCAGCTGCAACATAAGGATAATACTAGTGTCTCCTTCACTGCATGTGGTAAGGCTAAAATAACTTAAGACCTATAACAGCATAAACAGCTGACACTTACAGTAATGTTAGCACTCAAAGGATTTCAGTGTTATTATTATGAAGAAAATCAAGAGGACCATGCAGATGGGGGCGAGAGGAGATAAGCTCGCTGAGATGGAGCAGGCATGATCTGATCTCTCCTTATCCTGAAGCTGTCCTCTGTGCATCTGAGGAGGGTCTGGCCAGCCTCCTCCTCCTCTAGGCTCAGGCCCCAGATGGGCTTTTGCTGCCATCACTACCTGACTTTGTCTGCTCAATAATAATTGGTAACATGGACAAATTAGCCCAGCCAGCCCAGTTAAATATATCACCTTAATGACTGAGTGATTTCATTTATTCTGGAATCTGGCATTTTGGGGGGCTATCGGTATCTTAGCCCATCTAACTGGGCAATATGTCCACCATATCTAGATAAACAGAGCCAATAAGGCAGCAGTCAATCCCACTGGTTGTAGCCAAAAGGGTAAGGTGGAAAGCCGTCGGTTTGTCATTAAGAAAGACAGATGTAGCCCTTTGGATTACTTTCTGTTTAGATCCTCTCCGCAATACAGAACCAGCACTGAGCAGACAGTGGAGCACAAGCAGGAGCTCAGTGAATACCTGATGGGATGATGATCCCATCTGATTTCTTAGAAATACGGAGGTATGGCTTTCATTTTAAAAAGATACAACTTCAGTCTAAAATAATAATTCAATTTCTAAAAATCAGCGGCAAAATTTTGGCCGGGTGTGATGGTTCATGCCTGTAATCACAGCACTTTGGGAGGCCGAGGTAGGCAGATTGCTTTAGCCTAGGAGTTTGAGACCAGCCTGGGCAACATGGAAAAACCCTGTCTCTATAAAAAACACAAAAGTTAGCCAGGTATAGTGGTACACGTCTGTAGGTCCCAGCTACTTGGGAGGCTGAGGTGGGAGGATCACCTGGGCCTGGGAAGTTGAGGCTGCAGTGAGCCATGTTTGTGCCACAACACTCCAGCCAGGATGACGGGAGTAAGACCCTGTCTAACAACAAAGAAAAGGCAAAATTTTACTTTAGTGAAATGAATGCACACCCTCCCTCTAGTTCATAACCTAGCAAAAGGAACTAATCTTCCAACAGGTACCCAGTTACTAAAAATTCCAGAGGCAGAGTGTCCACACAGAAGAAGGTGGGAGAGAGCAAGCGTGGCCTGTTTCTACCCATCAGACTCAGGTCACTCCATCCCACCTTCTCCATGATCTCTTCGAGGCTGGGATTCCTGGAATGAGCTTCTAATGACTGGTGAAGTCCTGCATGGAGTTCCAATGAGAGTGTGTCGGCAGTCAAATGCCTTGGCTCTATTTTCCTATCAAAGAATTAGAGAATATTATCTTGTTCAGCAACCATGACAGAAAAACTAAACTTCTCTTTCACTATGTGTGAACATTTGCCTGTTAGGACTGCTTACCCACTGCTCCGTAAGGCTTTTTGTGTGTGGTGTGAAAGAGAAAGTGCTGATGTGACTGAGGAGTATATTAGTGAAGCCACAGGACAGCATGTGGCCTGATTAATCCTATGAACTCAGCATTAACATATCGCTGAAACATAATGCAGATTATAAATTTATGAATGTCCAATACCGACTCCCAATAAACAGAAAAGCCTACTCCTAAGCAACTTCTTAATTCTGTTTCTTTTAACCTTGTCCTGTGAACGGAAATGAAAGTTCTAAACTAGTGACTCATGAAATTCTACTAAGTGATAAAAAGTAACATTTTTTGTCAGTTTTCCTATCCTTTAACTATCAAGAAATTTAAGCGTTGATGACCACATTGAAATTTGTATGTAATAGTCAACTGAGTGATTATCAATAATGCTTCATAGATGCTTAGCTTAGTGACACGGAATCTGTAGAGCACACTATCTTCCGTGAAAAAACACTGAGTAAATAGCAACATCCTTACCTAAAATAATACATTATAAGAACCTTAAATAATTTACCTCATTACATTGAACATTGGCCTAACGCTCATAAAGACCATGACTATAATGTTATTTAATGCCCTGCTGTTCACTCACATACTCAACAACTATTTCTGAATATTTCTTATGGGCATAAACTACTCTAATCTCTCAAAACAAACCAGAGTTAAATATTGTCCTTTACCTTGAAGTGCTTGAAATAAGCATTTATTTGGCTTTCTACATAA
The DNA here is from genome assembly GCF_029281585.2 of Gorilla gorilla gorilla. NCBI lineage: Eukaryota > Metazoa > Chordata > Mammalia > Primates > Hominidae > Gorilla > Gorilla gorilla. Next base: position 42,065,718 of record NC_073241.2, read on the forward strand.
TACACTCCCAATTGGCTACCCAGACACAGTCAAAACTTAGCATCCTTCATGGTTCTCCCATTTGCCTGTTTGATGCCTTCAAGTCAGACGTTTGCCCACGGTATGATACAGATAGACATCCCACCACGCACTTTAGGCAATTTTGAATTTCTGAGTGCTTGCAAACTGCCCTGAGGTGACATCAAGGTTCAAAAGAACAGTGACTTCTAACCCAAGCTCATAACAAGGGAAGTAAGGACCATATCATGACATATGGGAACATGTCAACGTCACACACAATTTAGAAACGTCAGTGCTGGGCTCCCTACAAATGATAAATGTTTTCCAAACTGCTTTTTGACATAATCTAATGGTCTTCCTTAACTGACTTGGTGTTGAATTTGAAAAATAATTTGAAAGCCAGCTAAAATGAGTGTTTTTCTGCCAATCCCTCTACTGGGCACTAGTCCTAGACAGCTGAATATTTTAGGCAAATGCTATGTGCAAACAGGATAGTTTCTGAGTTGTACGAAACCAGTATGCTGGCGCACTGCTGACCTGTGCAGCACCTCCTTGTATTGGCATAGCACTTTCCTTCAAGGAGGTAAACACTGCTCATTCCACTCTCTCCTGTTCCCATCTCTCTAACAGTAATAGCACTAAGGAACAGAGGTATAGGACTTCACCTGAAAATAAAAGCAAGCATCTGACAGCTCTTGTTACATCTGTAGTGATGACCTTTTCCTGATCTAAGGCAGCCTAAGGCAGGCTTACCTTGGAACTTCTGAAAGGGATTAAGGTGACAGGCCCCACTCCCCGAGTTCTTAAGAAATGCTGAGGCAAGATAATCCTACAAAACTTCCTCACTGCCAGCTATATCCAAGCCAAATTATGGTTCACACTCTAGGGGATGGCTCATTGGATAGAAGCAGGTGCTCAGTCATTTTAGTTCTTTAAGACCTTTCTGAAAGATTGTTACCTCTAGCCAGCTGGTCAGAGTGCTTGAGTGGAAAGGAATACCAACTAACTAGTAACAATAATTTTACCTAAGTTTAGATAAGGAGTCAACTGTGTTCTTTTCATTTTTTCTCATATGATGTGAGGATTGATTTTTTTGTCTTTATTTTTTATTTGTATAACATTTAATGGTACAAGTGCATTTTTGTTACATGGGTATACTGCATAGCGGTGGAGTCTGGGCTTTCAGTGTAACCATCACCTGAACAGTGTACACTGTACCCATTAAGGAATTTCTTCTTCACCCGACGCTCACTCTTCCACTAACTGGAGTCTCCAATGTCTATTATTCCACCCTCTATGTCCAAATGTACACATTATTTAGCTCCCACTTATAAGTGAGAACAGCTGGTATTTGACTTTTTGTGTCTAAGGTGTTTCACTTAAAATAATGGCCTCTAGTTCCTTCATGCTGCTGCAAAGACATGACTTCTTTCAGTCTTTAATGGCTAAATAGTATCCCATAGTGTACAGATACCATACTTTCTTTATACAATCATCCATTGAGGCATACAAGGTTGATTCCACATCTTTGCTATTGTGAATAGCGCTTTCTTTTCCTTTGGGCAGATAACTAGTAATAGGATTTTATATTTCTTTTTTACTGTTCACTAACCCATTCAAAATGGTGGTGCTGGCTGAGTCAATCCACACATCCATCCTAACAGTTGCTAACCCTTGTTAAAGGCAGCCATCACTGGGTTCACCTTATACTAATTTCATGTGAGATGGAACCACGAAGCAAATACATACTTAGGCCAGAGGTTACAGGTAGCCAATGAAATCCTTGTGAAAGGCCTCTGTAACTAGCTTTCCCAGAACATTATTAAAAAAAAAAAAAAAGAACTTCTAAGAGCTGAGAATTGACTCAACTCCATTCTAGCTACTTCCCAGTACTCCTGGCCAAAGTGTGGATGACAATTCTGTAGTTTTGAGAGGTTTCTGTGCAGAATGTTGTCCTCAGGGTGGATGCTGTTTGCATGTAGAGTCCTGCCTTGGGATGGTGGGGCCCTCAGGTGCTGGGGAGGCAGTTTCTCATGAGAGCCTTCTTTGATTCCTGAGAAGAAAGATTTGTATGCCCAATCCTTACAATAGTAAAAGAGGTGAGTACAGCTCAGATCTGACAAAACTGAGATAACCACCAAGTCTTGGGCTGACTGACACTGCGTCACTCTAAGTGTATGACATTCCCAAACAGGAGTACTGAACAATGCAGTATTTCAAAAGCAAGAAAAATTAAAAAGCAGCACAAAATGTCATTAAGAAGTAGATTTCTACATTTCCTTTGAACAGACAGGATATGTTGGATGAATACAGCCACGGCTGTGCTATGTGCTGCTCATGTTATTTCCAGACTGCCTATGCCATAAATCATGCTGATAACTGCACTCACAACAAATCAGTAAGGCCTAATGAATGAGCACCCACAGCAACCATGGATGGAGCTGGAGCTCCTATTCATAAAGGGGCCTGCCTGTTTCCAGTGTGGATTTCAGGGTGCCCCCTCAGTCCTCACACGGAGACCTGAAAGCAGAGTTACTCTATGGACAACTTTCCACCGCCGTCACTTTCTAGTGACACTGTTTTAATGCTTGTTTTCCACATATCAGCTCTTGGTTTTGAACACCTCGCCCATGACTTCTTTCCCACCAACTCAAAACTCAATTGGCTAAAATAACCAGTGTTCTCAGCTACCGTAAGCAACCACATTTACTACAAAACCATTAATGGATACAACCAGCTTTTGAAATAGTCAAGCTACCAAGGGAGATGAAGGGGATGAAGACAGAAATGATAAGAAGAGGAGATGGCATTAAAGTTTTAGAACCAAATTAAACATTCTAAACATACTTTGAACTGTGGTGTTTAGACACATAAAATAAGGGGGAAAAGATTAAAGGACAGATGTCTGGAAAGAAAATTTGGTTTCACAATGGCCTCTCAAGGCCCCCTGTGTGACAAGGAGGATCTTTGTAGGAGTGTGACATTACAGAGTGTCACGAAGATAAAACAGTCAATGTCAACCCAAATCAGCCATGTCAGATTAATATGGTCTGGTGCGTTTCTTAATACAGCATCCATGAGAACTGGAAATTGAAGACCCAGTGTGTCTGAAACAATTTGGAAAACACACAGTACTTTAAGAAGACAGGCCAAGGTTCAGCGACACATAGCAGAGTGGCCTGGGTGCTGTCCCTACAGCCACTGTGCCTGGAGTAGAGACAGGGGCAGCTCTTTCTCTTTAAGCCTTGGCCTGTGGCCCACAGTCTCTCTAACTCAGGAAGCCCTGGGTCCCTCAACACTTTCTGCATCTTAATCAAAGCAGAAGGCTGCCAGCTGTGCACTCACTACTGTGTTCTGCTCTCTGCTCCACACATGCTGGGCCCAGGTGACCAAAGCTCCCTGAGTCTGCACGAGAGGCCCCTGTGGGGAGGGCATCTGGCCACAGGCTACAGGACAGTTGATGCTCATTACAGCTGACCATAGCTCACTGGGGAAGAAAACCCTTATGCTGTCATTTAATCATATTTTTTAAAGGGCTTTGGGAGTTACAGACATTTTGTTGACTTTTATACTGGAAAGTATAAAATTGGAAAGAAGAATTAAAATTACACATAATCAATTTGTAAGCACCTGGAAGAGAAAATGCAGCTGTATTACTGCTCCTTGATAGCTTTCTTCACCACAGCTTCTCATTTTGAACATCCTCCCCTCCATAGTAAAGGCAAAGGAGCAGTACAATACACACCTGAATACCCTTTGCCTGGTTCCAGCAGTTGTTAACATTGGCTTTCTCTTGCTGTTTCTCGATATCTCTCTATCTATATCTTACACAGAATTTCCCCTAACCATTTGCAACTTAGTTTTAGATATTATTTCTATCCCTAAATATGACTTCAGCATGGATCTCCTATATAATGACAATAATGTTATCACAACTAAGAAAAATGATTTTACAATATCACTTAATGGGAAGCCTACATTCAATATATCCAACTGTCCCCCACATGCTTTCTGTAGCTGCTTTTTCTTTCCTACATCCAAGTTCAAGGACATAATGTGAAGCTGTATCACTACTGGCTTTGCTAAATTTGAGCAAGGTGTTGACTACTAGATTCTTCTATTTGTTGTTAAGGCTCAGTTTTCCATCATAAATAAGAAATTAATCTATAGGTGACACTTGAAGGTCATGTGAATATTGTGACTCCCAGAATAACTCTTACCTGGTCATTTTGGCAAACACTGACAATTCTTATCATTAGATCTTATATTGGGCTTTGCAAAATAGTCATTCTCTAATCTTATCATTTCTACATTTATTTCCTGGCATTACAGTATGCTGTAAGGAAAAACATCCCCCATCCTTTCTATTTATTTTTAGCATTTTTGATTTTTTTAAGTTTACCATAGATGCATATATTTATTAAAAAATTCAATGTGTTATAATCAATTCCTGTCAATATTCTTTGGGTGATCAAATTGTCCCAAATTTGGCCTGTGGGAGCCCTTTCACGCAGGCTCTTGTGTCCTTTTGACATAATCTCATTAGTCTTTGAGTACAACCTTGATTTTGGCATAAAATGCTATAGGTTCAACTGGTTTATCCCTGACCAAGATCTAAAATTCATTAGCAATTTCTCCAGGGAGTCCTGGTTTCTTTTATTGGGGAGTGGTATTTAGAAAGCAAGATCTAGTTGTAATACATGCTCACTGCTACTGAAGTTTCATAGCTTCTAGCTCATTCCCATGAATAAAGCCTAGAATATGTGTGTGAATATATATATATTTAAATAATGACTTAATATTGATACGATTTTGTACTATTTCCAATTCAAATTTAATATTACAGAGATTTTCCTTACTTTTAAACAAAGTATCTGCATCTTTCTTACAGTGATAACTTAGATTCTTAATTACATTAATATATTGGCTTATTTACTTAGTCCTACTATATGTAAAATAAGTTTAGAATAATAATATCAATATTATTAATAATAAAATAAATCTAAATAAAGCTTAAGATTTCATTTCAGTTTTTTGTCCTTAGACTACATCCTACAAGAATATATAGAAAATGATATGTGTTCAGAAGTTACTTGAAATCTTTTTTTCCCTGTAGGTTGGTAATACTGTCAATTTGCTACATAGTCAGATTCATCTGCTTCCATCTATATACAATCTCAGGGTGAGTTTGTTTCATATATCTATTTAATTTATTTCTGGGGTATGAAAAACATTTGGTTCTAAAGTCAAAATTGTATTAAAAATGTAGTCAGAGGAGTCTCCTGTGCAGCTCTCGCCTTTATTCCCTCCTCCCCATTCCCTTGCTCACTCATCCCCATAGGCAGCCATTTTCCATTGCTTTGGGTTTATCCTTCTTGGGGTGTGCACATGCATTTGTGTGACACAGGTGACAGACATACACATACACTTACTCATACCCCCTTTTTCGTTACACAGAAGGCTTGGCTCCATGTACAGTCATTTGCACCTTGCATTTCTCAGGCCTTTTCAGCATGGTGGCTTCCTATTCCCTTGCCTCTTCTACATTTATTAGCTGGCATCTTTCTATGAAGAAGAGATGCTTCTCCTGCATGTCACCATCTCTGGAAATCACCCCACTCCTGTTCAGAGAAGTCCTTTCCCACCTCCTCTGTGGCCGTGCAGTACTCAGGTATGTGCTCCCTAGGCCCCTCAGACGTGTCTGTGTTCCGCCAATCTCTGCCTTAAACTAAGTATCAAATGATATAGCCCATATTAAGAGTTTGCAGGGCACATTACCAAGGCTGAGGCCACAGGTGGCTCAGGGTGAGTATCCTCGGCTGGCTGGGCAAGCCCATAAAACAGGCTCTGTGTGACTGCAGCTTTTCTCACCAACCCTGTCAACTTAAGGTTCCCTTTCCTACTCCGTGCCCGTCCCCGTTCCTCCAACCCCTTCTTCCTGGTAACTCCTTTTTTGACAGACTTCTCCAGAGGCTCACCCAATTTCCCAGCTGTGTCCTTAGCAGGCAGCAGGCTTCCAGCTGATAAGATATTAATTAATCTTTCCTATGCAAGTCTGTAACTGCTAAGGTATGACCTAACCCACCGACATTCACTCCTCCCCAACACACAATTTTTTTTATTAAGAGGAAATTCATTCTAGTAATATCAGGAAAAAAATTGGCCATGACAATGTTGTTTTTTGTATTTCCCCACATATATTCTCTGAATTACAACTATCTTCACTCAATAAAACCATCATCTTGTATATTACTTTTAACATTTATGTATTTGAAATCTAATTTATCTATGTATTTGAAATCTAACTTATCTATTAAATTAACTGTATTTTATATTAAATTACTACAGATAAACAGAACATAGATTTATTATTTCCAAACAGGGTGAAATAAAACATAAAATATTTAAATAAAATTAATTTAGTCACTGATTCTTGAACAGACTGTATTATCTCTGTCTTTCTGAAAGGGAAGGAAGACTAGAACAACTACTCAAAAAGTGATGTGAGCAGCTATAACTGTGCTATCATTTACAAAAATGGGATAAATGAAAGGAAATTCTGTCATTTGTGACAATATGGGTGAACTTAGAGGACATCACGCTAAGTGAAGATAGGCACAGAAAGACAAATGCCTCATGACCTCACATATATGTGGAATCTGTAAAAACTCAAGCTCATAGAAGCAGGGAGAAGATAGGTGGTTACCAGAGGCTGTGTGGGGAGGGAGGCTGGAATGATGTTGGTCAAAGGACACAAAATTTCAGTTAGACAAGAAGAATAATTTCAAGAGATTTACTGTACGTCATGGTGACTTTAGTTAATAACACTATATTGTACATTTGAAAATTGCTAAGGGTAGATTTTAAGTGTTCTCACCACAAAAAATAAGCATAATTAGCTTGATTTAGCAGTTTCACAATGCATACATATATCAAAACATTATATTGTACACCATAAATATATATAGTTGTTATAAGTCATTTAAACAATTTAAAAAGTACTCTACAAGTAAAAAAGATAACTCGGTCTTAGAGAGTTGGTATTGAATATATGTTTAACATATAGCATTATTTTAATTTTTAAGTAAGTAAAGTAAAAAAGTGGCTGCAGAGAAAGACTGATGTATTTCTAAGAATTTTAAATGCAAACAAATTATACATCAATAAAATAAACTGACGAACACTATCTTGTTGGATTTTAAAAGAGGGCTCTTTAAAGTCTCCGGTGATGGGTAACCCAGCAGTCACTCAGGTATTCCAGATGGAAGTCTTCCCTGGATATGCCAGGCCAGCTGAGGAGGGAGACCTGTGGGCAGTGCCAACCCCAGGCTCCTCACTCAGGTAAGCCACCTTCCCCTATACTCCACCCCAAGGGAATAAACGAATAAAGAGCCCACATATCAGCTCTGAAGGATGCCAATTCAGGCACTGATAAATCATCCCAAAAACTTTCTATGGCATTATTTCGCTTTGGGCTGAGGATAAAACAAAATAGGCTTAATTCTCAGTGGGAACATTTTTGCTTTTATAAGGTGGAACAGGGTGACAAAGCACCTGTCCATGGAGATGCAGAGTGGACAGAGAAGGACATCAGTATGCCCTTCCCCTTACCACTCAGAAGTAGCAGAACCCCCTGTGAGCTGATCTCTCCAAAAACAGGGGATGTTTTCTTCATTTACCTTTCAACCCTGGACCTTTTTTTTTTTTTTTTTTGAGACGAGTCTTGCTCTCACCCAGATTGGAGTACAGTGGTGCCAGCATGGCTCACTGAAGCCTCAGCCTCAGACTTAAGTGATCCCGCCTCAGCCTCCTGAGTAGCTGGGACCACAGGTGCACACCACCATGCCTGGCTAATTTATTTTTTGTAGAGATGGGGTCTTGTCATATTGCCCAGGCTATGAATTCTGGGCTCAGGTGATCCTCCTGCCACGGCCTCCCAAAGTGCTAGGATTACAGGTGTGAGCCACCACGCCCAGCCTCAACCCTGAGATCTATGAATGAAAAACATACAAAAATAATTTATACTCAGCCATCTTTGGAAAAGTATTTTCTGAAAAACTGGTTGAATGTGGCCACTGTTATCTTAATAATCCAGTGGCTTATGACTTATATTTATGCCATAAAATTTCAAATAACATGCTTTTACATCATCTCTGGTGATGCCAGGTAGGTCTTAGGTCTGGGGTGGAGTCTGGATCTCTGTATTAAACATAACTCCCCACCCCGAACACACACACAAAAGCCTCTTTAGGTTCTTCTGAAGCACAGCCCTTCATTTTAAGAAAATTATATCTTGCTCTTTAATCTAGTTACAGTGAAACTGACAAAAATTTTACAATAAAACCATCAACTTGATGGTCTTCACCAATAAGTCATTTGCTGCTTAGCAAATTTAAATGACCAGGGCATTACTTGGTCACTGTCTTTCCAGGGCTGGGCACAGGCAATAGGTCTGAGCCTGAGCTCTATGTGCGTTTCGTCATGGTGTGGGGCTAGTATTTCAGCTGGACGTTTTCTCGGACATCATGGTAACGCACCACCTGTTACATACAGGAAGTGTTCAGTCCGTGATTCATCACAGAGCATTATTCACTTACATATTTCCCAGGGAGCTTGCTTCAAAATTATGAGTTGGTTCAGTACTGCAGAATGTAGCAAAATGTTGGCTGCTGCCACAGGGAAGGACTAAAGGTTTCAGCTGTGTACATCCTTTGTCCACAGTATGGGAGGAGCCTTTCCTCTGACTACATGGTATTCAAATTTTATGTACAACTGTGATTAGCTTTACGCTGAACTATGTGCTTCTGGATTTTTGTTTTGTTTTACCTTTTAAAAATGAGATACTACTGAACATTTCCTTTCTGCCTCTCCATAAATATCTGAGAAACAATTAATGTATGTTTACCTCATTTGTGAGATTTAGGAGCCTACAATTTCTGACATAGTTTCTTCTGTTTATGGAATGAAATATGTTTTTAGCTCATGGAATGAGAAGCTTGTATGCTTTTAAGAATGACTGGAAAGAAACAGAAAAAAATACGATGTTTATATAAGCATTCGCAGTTGCCATCTGCATACCAATCTCCAAAAGGCGAATGGAATGAGCAAGATGTATTATTTGATGTGCCCAGTGGAACTGCTCTTCAAGGTTAAAGCAACTCCTAAAAAACGTGGTAATTTCATGAAACCAACTCAAAGCCTGTACACTCTATGGTGGGCCAAGGTTCCAGACCCCATGGTTGCCGTCACTGCCATTCCTCCTGTACAGCTGGCTCTATCCAAGTCCCGTTAACTTCACCTCTTAAATCTCCATCTCTTCTGTGGCCAACTTGGACTAGGCTCTCACCTACTCTTGCTAATGTTTTTCTGCTGATCTCTCTGAAGCCATACTGGCCTCCGTGCTGTCCACACTGTTACCAGAGAGCACTTTGAACACAAATTTGATCACATCATGCCCTTACTTAAAACACAATAGAGGTTTCTACACTACTTAAGATGGCATAGAAACTCTTCCACCTGACCTAAAGGCACCAGGCGGTCCAGGCCCAGCCCACGTCTGCCACCGCCTTGCCCACTCTACCAGTGGCTGCTCTCTTGCTGGCCTTTCTCCAGCCCCTAGATGCACCATATTCCCTCCCACCACAGACCCAAGACAGATGTTGCTTCCACAGCACAGAATGCTCCACCTCCCAGTTCATCTCATTAACTCCTTTTCACTTGTAGCTATCACGCAAATCCTTTGGTTGGGCATGGTGGCTCACACCTGTAATCCTAGGACTTTGAAAGGCCGAGGAGGGTGGGTCACTTGCAGCCAGGAGTTCGAGACCTGCCTGGCCAACATGGTGAAAACCCTTCTCTGCTAAAAATACAAAAATTTGCCCAGCGTGGTGGCATGTGCCTGTAATCCCAACTACTCGGGAGGCTGACAGACGAGAATTGCTGTGTCTGGGAGGTGGAGGTTGCAGTGAGCCAAGATCAAGCCACTGCACTCCAGCCTGCACAACAGAGCGAGACTCTGTCTCAAAAAAAAAAAAATCTTCCCAAGGGAGGCCCTCCTTGCCCACTCTAAGTCAATCTCTCTATTATGAGCTTGCAGACAGAACCATGCACGTCACTCCTCTGTTACCTGTGTCACAGTGCATTTGTACATTTACATTTGTGATTATTTTATTAGTATTTGTCTTTGTAACTCAAATGTAAGGCCTAGAAGGGCAGGAATGCCTCTGCCTCAGTTTCCCCCATGTCACCTTGCGCTGTGCCTGACACATGAGTGCAACACAGTGGCTGGACAGACATGGTGGAGTCTCTCAGCCTTGGTTCAAATCTTAGTGCTATGTGGAAAATGAGGTGAGAGATGGCAAGAAAGAACAGCTTTGAGGGCCATGCACAAGAGTGCAGGGCAACTGTTGCTCTGAAAGCAGAAACAAAGCAGAAGAAAATCCTGGCGGTTGCCCACATTTCTGTCAAAAAAGGAATGTTAAAATACGAAGCCACAGCTAAAGTTGAGGTAGATCAATATATCCTGGTTAACATGGAAAGAGCCCTCAAACATATTAAGCTAAATAAAAAGTCACAGACCATCAAGATGGGGTGATTCAGCTTACAAAGAAACAAAATACTTTTTATTCTTTTTTTTTTTTTTTTTTGAGATGGAGTATCACTCTGTTGCCCAGGCTGGAGTGCAGTGGCACGATCTCCGCTCACTGCAACCTTCGCCTTCCAGGTTCTAGTGATTCTCCTGCCTCAGGCTCCCTAGTAGCTGGGACTACAGGTGCCCGCCACCACGCCTGGCTAGTTTTTGTATTTTTAGTAGAGACGGGGTTTCACCATGTTGGCCAGGGTGGTCTTGATCTCTTGACTTCGTGATCTGCCTGCCTCAGCCTCCAATACTTTTTATTCTTAAAAACCTTCTGCGTATCTCTCTTTTTACAAATGAGATATTCTGCATAATATTTCTTTCCTATCTCTTCACAAAATATCCAACAAATAACGAATAGAAGTAAATATACTTCCTTTTCCAGATTTAGAAACCAGATTTCCCCCTGGGGAACAGGACTGTGTATGGAGGAGGTAAGGGGCAACATGGGGAGACACATTTCATTTATACGTTAACATAGTACCTATGTATTTTATTTTGTTTTTCCTCTGTAGATTCTTGTTACCCAGGAATTTTGTCTCTTCAGGTGAAGGCACTAGGCCTCCAGTGGTCACATGATTTTCATACTCTATTCCATATGCCTGCCTAGAGAAACTTTTCACAAAAGGAACATATGTTTTTATGCAACTCATACGCTCCCTGGGAAACATCTATTAACAAGACACACATAGACGGGTCATAGAGATGAACAGTTCAAATCGCTCTGTACGGTGGCCACAGACCCAGAGCCACCTGAGGCCACTGACCTGCCAGGCCCTGTGCCAGATGGTAACGTCTAGTGACAAACCTGAATAGGGAGACAACTGCCAGGAGGCAGGCTGGTCAGGGCAGAGGCCCAAACACCACACTGCCTGGCTCGCAACCCCAGCCCCACTCCTACTAGTCACAGGACCCCGAGCAAGGTGATCAGCTTCTGTGTCTCAGTTTACGCGTGTAGAATATGGAGATCATGCGGTGCCTCCTGGTGGGGCTCCTGGGGGGCCTGGTGAAGTGTGGCCTGCACAGCACAGGGTGCAAGAATACCCAGCCAGCCTTACCCTAGAGGGCAGAGAGCTGAGCCCTATAGGAGATGGATGTCTGGATGGTCATGTACAAATTTTGAAAGTATTTGGCATGGATAGAAGGATAGAAACTATCTTTTTTTAAATTTTTTTTAACAATTAGTAATCAGATGAAATTAGTGGGTTTAATTCTATCTTTGCATGTAAAATATACCATTGTCTACTCATTGGCAAAGTACATTTGCTGTTAATATATCTCAAAACTACATCATCTAACTTATTACTCTTAAAAAAAGAAAACCAACAAGATAGTTAGATTATACTTGGTGAAAGAAAGTGGTATCCTTTGAAAGTCTGCATTAGAATTCAAGGCCCGTGGCAAGACCCTTTCAGGTGTCTTACCTGGGCAACTGCTATCTGTGAGGCTAGCCTGGACCTAGGACCAGAGAACTAGGACAAAGGGACGCTCTCACTCAGCACTCTTTACTAACACTCATGTGGTAGGTGACAACTTTTAAAAATTTAAGAACTGAAAAAAATCTAAAAAAGGCTAAACATCAAAAACAAATCCTAAATACATAGGGCAAATCCGCATATAACTTTTTCCTAAAAATGATATTTGTTCAGCATAGGCATTTGTTCAGCTTTAGGCCAGTGTTATAGATTAGGACAAATTGTCTTCCTTAGCTTCTTGGTATATAATAAAGCAAAATAAGTCATTAAACCTTCGTCACTTGTTCTTAGCATTACATCTATGTTTCAGCCTATGATATGGGCTCGGGCCGAGGCTCCCCTTCTCTTCTCCACCCAATGGTCCAGTGGGGTCTGTGCAACCTCACTCATCTCACTCGCCTCCTCTGAAGGCACAGAGGGCAGGGTATCCAAGACTCTCAGGACAGATCTTTTTAATGGACTTATCATTAAAGTCAGTGGGACTTTACCCTCTGACTTTCAAAAGCAGCACATCCCTTTCCTTTTACATAGTTGCAGCAGGATAAAACACATCAAACCAATCAGTGAAACAGAGAAGATGAAATAAACTTGAAACAGATTTATTCGTGCTCCAGAATGGCAAAATGCTGGAGCTCAAGACCAAAGATTGTCCACTTCAGCAGGGAAGGCCATGAACTTGCCTGCTTGAATACTGTGTCTGTGCAAAGAAATGGAGGGAGCAGGTGGGACAGAAGATCTTCTGGTTAGGGTGGCAGTGTGGGTGTGGACCTGGGCAGGAACTTTGGGATGAGGAAGAGGATGCAGTACAGGGAAATTCAAGTTCAAAGTGGTTGCCTGGTCATTCCAGTATCTTGGGAGATCAGCATAAATACAGGGATAGAACACAGAAGTCTAAGTCATCCTTCACAGACCCAGAGTGGACTTCTACTCATGGGCCAGAATTGGCCACCTGTGCCCCATGTCAGATTTCCTGAGCTGGAGACAGCCTGGGGCCCAAGTGGCAGGCTGGTTCCACCTAGACTTGGGACAAATCACCTCTGAGGTTGAGGATGTAAACACCACATAATACCCTTTGTCTACCTGTTTATTTTTAGTCTCCCCAAAACTGACAGCTTCATGAGGGTGGCAACTTTGACTATTTCATTCCTCCCATTGATTATTCCATTTTATTCTTCCTATTTTATTTTATTCCTCCCAGTGGTTAACTATTTTATTCCTCCCATTGGTTAACACGGTGCCTGGAATGTGACTCAATACATATATTCCTGCTGAGGATGAATGAGATTCCGTATGAGGCTCCTGGAGAATGAACAAAGGAGGAGAAGGGCAAAGAAAGGAGGAAAAAGCAGCCAGGAAACCTCTGCTGAAAGCAAAATGAAGCAGACATTGCAGGACAAACAACACAGCATTAGCTTCTCTTCCTTTATGTCATTGCATCACAAGTTCACCGCTTTCCTGTCTCTTTTTTGTCTCTCCTGATTGATTATATTATGAGCAACAATGGTGATTCTGATAAGAAAGTCACAGCATCACATCTTTGGAAATAAAATAAAAAATTAGGATTTTAGCCATAACAGAATTTAGCCATATTTAAATAACTTGTAAGAGTTAAATATTTTTAATCAAGAAAAAAAAGTGATGTACTTGAGAAGGCTTTTAATGTCTAAATCCATTTAGAAGCTATGGTTTATTTTGTTTAGGTTTTGGAAACGAGGAAGTCCATGACTTACAATGAAAACAAAGAAAGTTTTGAAACAAAAGTAAACTTATCTAATTATAAGTGCTGTGTGACTACAGCCTTAACTGTAGCTGAGTCTGGGGGGATTATTAATAGTACATTGTTAAATACAACTCTTGGTGTGGCAAGATTTGTGACACACTGCGCGAAAAACAATGGGCTATGAAACGCACATAGAGCACTGTTCTCCCTCCAACAGGGAGACAGATTGACAGATGCATACCCGTGCACACTCACAGTGCTATACGAAAAGAGGGTCATCAGAGCAGTCACAGGACTTGGGGGCAGGGAAAGATGATAGATTATTTTACTTTTTTCTTGGCACTTTTCTGCTATGATTCAAGATTTTATAATAAACATGTATTAGTTTTCCAAAGACAAGAAAGCAATCAAAGTTATAATTTAATCATAGTGATTTTACAGCTGCAGTATGTATTTTTGAGTAGAGTACGACAGTGGTCCCCAAGTAGGAACTATGATGCTTTCTAAAAATAAAGATTCCTGGTTATTCTCTATTTGGGCAATTCAAAGTGTGGGCTAGACATCTATATATCTGAAAAGTCCTTTAGGTAATTCCGATTTGGAAGTCAGCTTAGCAACAAATAAGTGCAAGAGAAAAGGGTACTAACACTAGTATGACATTCATGACAGGTCACTTTAGCTTAAAATATTTAAAATGAACTCAAGTTTAGCTTGAGTAATGTCTCCATTATTTCAAAATACATGAGATATACGAGATTCTTGAGGAGGGAGGGTGGGGAGCAAGGGCTGAAAAACTACCTATTGGATACTATGTTTGCCACTTGGATGATGGGATTACTAGAAGCCCAAACCTCAGCATCATGCAATATACCCAAGTAACAAATCTGCACACGTACCCTCTGAAGCTAAAGTAAAAAATACAATAAAATAAATAAAAATAAACATTCAGGACCATAATCATATAAAAAAGACATTTTTGAATATATTCAGCAACTATAAACATATTTACACCCTGCTTCTCTACAGTGAACAATATGATGGGTTTATGAGGGAGTTTCCTTTCATGGTACAATAATGGCATAGGAAAAAAATAGTTAAATTAGAATAAGAACTGAAAACATCAAAGGCAGCTAGCTCCTAAGGTAAGCCACAGACCAGCGTAATTAAAGACCCCCAACAAATGCTACTCATCTTTATCTTAAAATTGAACCATTATATTTAAAAGAAGGGGTTTCCTTTGAGTTCCACTTTTTCTTTTTTAAGGTATTTTCTTTTTTTCACGTATTAAAAAGCTAAATATTTTAAAGGGCTCAAGAGCTGAGAATTATCTTTGCAACACTGCCAGCACTGATGAAGGAAAAGTGGGTTCTGAACTGTTAAGCTGGGGAAAAAGCCTGATGCGGATTCATCTTCCCTCAGAGACCCTCAGCTTGTCTGATTCAACTGAGTGTCATGAGAAGTCATGGGTGGAAATAGTTCACAAAACGATTTTACTCTTCTAAGATGCACAAGCAGCAGAAAATGCTATTAACTCCGGCAGAAGTACAGTTGCCCAAGACAGAAGGCTTTCTGGCATTTGGTCATTTGTTTGGTCCATGGAGTCCGGTTCAGGCTCATTTCCTTTTTCGCCCCTCAGTCTCAGGATGGACAGCTCGTCTACTTCCAGAGGAACACAGGCTTCCAGTGAGGCTCTGACGTGCGTGATCCGCAGAGGTCACTGCCTTCTGTGATAGGCTCAGCAGAAGCCACTCTGCCCACCAAAGTGGGCCCTCAGAAGTTGTCTCCAGCAATTGCCACGCTTTCTATGGCCTGGTTTTAGCAGACTGTGTTAATTTAACCAACATTATCCAAAATAGAAAAGACAGGGTACACTTGGAGAAAGATGGAATCACTCTCAATTCTCACTTTTTCCTCCTTGATGATCGCTCAGAGTAAAACATCTGACATAGCTTTCAAATCTCCAGAAGGGCAAAGATTTCTGTTTGTTTTATTCATGGCTATATCTGCAATGTCTAGAACAGTGTCGGACATGTAGTTAACTAAACTAAATTTGGCTTGAGTATGCCTCCATACTTGCGTCCTTTCCTAACCAACTGCAACTGAACTTAGCAGTAAATTAACTGAAAGCCTAACTCAGGAGTGTCACAGTAGGTAGCTAGTCAGACACAAGCAGGGCAGGAGAGGGCCCCCCTGCCCGCCACCAAACCAAGAACATCAGTCGACCATCAGGTGATGGTCAGGAAGTAGTTAAATGTCTCACTAAAATAATAATTGGCCATAGCTGGCACATGGGAATGACAGTCTCCCAGTAGACAGAAAAAACCTGAAACTGGTGATCAGCAGCTTCCTAATAAGATCTCAGGATTTGGGCAAGTGGGCTCAAGCATGTGCACTAAGAGGCAAAATGGCGGAGTTTAACTGGTATATGACCTTCCTCTAGGAATAATGAACTGGTAAGGGAAGAAAGCTCAGGTGAGCATGCATACAACTCCCGTAAACACAGTGTATATGCAGCCCCTCCCAAGTGCCGGCAGGCCACTGCGCATTCAAACAGCCCACCCCAAGGGAAGAATCAGGGAGAAGTAATGCAAGACCTGGAAGCATGCCAATGTACAAAACCCCAAGTCAAAGGTCAGACTATGCACTTGACTCTCTCAAGTTGCCCACTTGACCCTTTTCCAAGTGTACTCTATTTCCTTTTGTTTCTGCTCTAAAGGTTTTTAATAAACTTTCACTTGTGCTCTAAAAGTTGCCACAGTCACTCCCTCTGTCTTATGCTCCTTGGTCAAATTCTTTCTTCTGAGGAGGCAAGAACTGAGGTTGCTGCAGATCCTTAAGATTTGCTACTTCTAACAAACTTTGGTGCTGCATGACTTGGATACATTCTCTAGTGGTAATATACTTTGATGCCACATGACTCTGATACATTCCCCAGTGGTAAGACACCTCTACACCTTGCCTTCTTTGGCTGCAGGTGTTCAACCTCCATACATGTTTTTTTCCCCTCCCTTTCACTCTCCTGCTTACTAACCAACCCCTAGAATAATTCCTCTTGGCCACTGTGGTTCTGCTCTTCCAAGCTGATTTTTCAGGTCACCCCAACGGGTGGCTCACATTAGCAGTCACAGTATGTAGATAACCTCCACATTTGCTTTCCCTACACAGGACTCACACAGCAACATGTAGTACAAACCATCACTTCCTAATAGAAGGAAAATGACTGTTGTCTAATTCAAAGGTTATAAAGGTAAAGAGGTATTTTTGGTAAGGAAGGTTATAAAGAAAATAGATTTTATATGAGAAAGGATCTTGTATGGTAAATTGTTGTCCTAAAGTAAAATGACTGGTTGTTTAAAAAGAGGGATATTTAGGCCGGGCACGGTGGCTCATGCCTGTAATCCCAGCACTTTAGGAGGCTGAGGCGGGAAGATCACGAGGTCAAGAGATCAAGACCATCCTGGCCAACACGGTGAAACCCGTTCTCTAATAAAATTACAAAAAATTAGCCAGGTGTGGTGGCGCATGCCTGTAGTCCCAGCTACCTGGGAGACTGAGGCAGGAGAATCGCTTGAACCTGGGAGGCGGAGGTTGCAGTGAGCTGAGATTGCACCACTACACTCCAGTCTGGCGACAGAGCAAGGCTCCATGTAAAAAAAAAAAAAAAGAAAAGAAAAAAAAACAAAAGAGGGATATTTAGGACAAGTCAGAAAGTCCAAGAATGGTGTGTCATGAATATCAAGTAGAACAGGAGTTAAATGTATGGACTGAACTAATAGAAGACTGAAATAATCCTTCCATTTAGAGCTTTTAACAACTGAGTAAAGTATACTCCTACAAACAAAATTTGGAGCATATTTGTTTCTCTGTACCTGATTTCTCCAGAATTTGGAAACTATTTTTGTGTATTCTTAACTTGTGGCAAGAAAAAGTTAACTTACATTATTTGCATAAGTGCAGTAATAATCTGACTTCTTTCGCAACAGGACACAATTGGAGAAACTGGTTGTTTTACCAAGGCTTTGAATGGAATGGCATGCTTTCCTTTAAGGAATCAAATCTGACTTACAGAGATAATAAAAGTCCCTTGGGAAAGCTGGCCTCATACCTTCTGTATGCAGTCCCTGTACAGTGTTCCTGACCTGTGGTAAGTAAAGAATATTACTTTCTCACAGGTCTAGGAGCACCAAGTTATCTTGGGACCTTAAGAGGTGAGGAATGTACCCAACTCATACAGGTATTTGATGGTACAAACCCACAGCTAGGCTTACGGCTTTAAAACATTTTATCTGAGATCCTAATGGAACAAAGTTCCATCAAAGCCAAATTTATTTTTTATTTTATTATTATTATTATTTTTGAGATGGAGTCTTGATCTGTTGCCCAGGCTGGAGTGCAGTGATGCGATCTTGGCTCACTGCAACCTCCACTTCCCAGGTTCAAGTGATTCTCCTGTCTTAGCTTCCCGAGTAGCTGGGATTACAGGCACATACCACCACGCCCAGCTAGTTTTTTTTGTATTTTTAGTAGAGACGAGGTTTCACCATGTTGGCCAGGCTGGTCTCAAACTCCTGACCTCAGTTCATCCACCTGCCTTGGCCTCCCAAAGTGCTGAGACTACAGGCATGAGCCACCGTGCCCAGCCCATCAAAGCCAATTTTAAAAGGAGCCTATATGACAAATAATTATTCTTGCTGTGATTTATGCAAATAATCAGGCCAAGTATAACAAGACTAAAGCTTATTTTGCAAACACATCAGTCCTATCATGATTTGTTTTTAATGAAAATGGAGATTGGAGGGAGAAAAATTGTGTTTCAAGAATGATGGCAAACCTGTTATAAGATTCTAGTCTCATCAGTTCTTTTTGAGTTTTTGTCTGCAATTTAGACTAACCTTGCTTATTCCTGTGAACAAACCAATGATCTCTCGCTATAGCTCAGAAGAAACGAGAGGGTGGGTAATGTAAAAATTTGGATTAATATTCTAATTCTAGGCACATACTAGAATTGGCTAGCAACTCCAGGCACCCAACATCTGAAACTGGTGATCAGCAGCTTCCCAATAAGATCTCAGGAGTGTGGCAAGTGGGCTCAAGCATGCACACTAGGAGGCAAAGTGGCAGAGTTTAACTGGTATGTGACCTTCTAGAAATGTTCAAGTGCTAAGGGAAAAATGTCTTAAGTGAGCATGTGCACAACTCCAGTAAACACACTGTGAATACAGCCCCTCCCAAGTGCTGGTAGGCCACTGTGCATACAAACAGCTCATCCCAAGGGAAGAATCAGGGGAGAAGAGACACAAGACCCTGGAAGCATGCCAATATGTACAACCCCAGATCTAAGGTCAAACCGTGCACTTGACCCTCTCAAGTTGCCTACTTGGCCCTTTTCCAAATGTACTCTATTTACTTTCCTCCCTGCTCCAAAGCTTTTCAATAAACTTCCATTCCTGCTCTAAAACTTGCCTCATTCTCTCACTCAGCCTTATGCCCCTGGGTTGAATTCTTTCTTCTGAGGAGGCAAGAATTGAGGTTGCTCCCGACCCTTACTGATTTGCTGCTGCTAAGAGGAGTATGCTTTTGTAACAAGTATAACAAGCCTTAGCCAATCACAGCAGCTGAGCTTCCGTCAATCACAGGAACCAACTAATCAGATCACTTTCAAATAAGGGAAACACTGCTGTAACCAGCCCAGCCTTTCTGTACCTGCCTTCTGTCTCACATTGTGAATGGGAACTCTGTGAACCTCTTCTGGTTCTGAGGGCTGCCAGATTTGTGAATCATTCTTTGCTCAATTAAACTCTGCTAAATTTAATTTGTCTAAAGTTTTTATTTTAACAGTAGGTTCTCAAAAATGTGTTGAATGAATAAACAAAGAGGTATGGAAACTGCAAAGAATTACTAAAAAAATTACTTACTTTATTGGTTGAATGATTGGTTGAGAAAGTGTACACTGTGATTCTAAGAATATGCTTCTCATACTTTTATAAAGGTTAAAAAATACTTCAGTCATTTAGCTTTTTCCAAAAGGCATCAGTATTTGAACAAGTAATAAGAAAACACATCCCCTCAGAAAGGCAGGAGAAAATGGGGTTGATAGAAAAAATATGAAAAAAGTAAAAACATAATTGAGAAATCAGTGCACATTTTTTAAAAGGGCAGAAAAAAGGAGGGTCAAAAGACAAGATAGAAAAAAAGCAGATGTATTTCTGCTCAATCTGATCCACAAATAATTAGAACTAAACTGTCAACAGGGCTTTCAAGCTAGAGTGAAGGATATTAGTCACCAACTCTGCATGAGACTGGAGTCCTGACAGAGTGGCAGCCTTTATTATTGCCGAGGTTGACTTCCCTTTTGGAAGGTCACTGACCTTGATCTTTTTCCCTGACTGGCCTTCTGTGCTTTGCTAATCAGAGCAAAATCCTGCTTCAGTACCAACCGGGTGCGCCTGCAGTTAATCTTCCCATGACCTTTCTTCCAGACTCTCCTGCAAGTCATGTGGACGATCAAAATACATCATAAATTGCCATCCTGTTGGGGATGATGTGCACTTTGGTTCTCTTATTAACAGAGAACGTTCTTTTGGGTTAAGCTTAATAGTTGACAGCAATGTTCTATAATAGGAGTACTGAATCCTACATATGTATACATATATTTTTTTTCACACAGGGACATTGTGAATAAAGAAAATCACATTGTCAGTGTTTATATTTGATGAATAATTAAGGGAATGAGAGATATGGAAAGGACTTAAGAAGTCACCAGATCCAACTCCCTGCCTTCAGGCACATCCCTCTGAAATCACTGGCGATAGATGGCTATTCGGCCTATTTTTTGAGATTGCAGTAGATAGAGATTACACAGCCTTCCTTGTTAGCTTGTTTCCAAAAATAACTTCGATATTATGTCTAACTGTACTCTCTCTCTCTCTCTCTATTATACTGCCATACAACGAGCAATTCATTAATCGCTCCAAATACTGGATGAATTTTCCCTCAGGAAACTATTAACAATATAAGCTCATAAATTTTTAAATTTCCCAATTTGACATTAGATGGACTAAATCTTTAATTTTTAATACTTTGTGAATATTGCTTCTCTCAATTAGCAATGCAAAGCCTTTAACTCTTAAAATGCTGCTTTCTGAACCACTTTTTAGTCATAAGAAGAGCACATGCTTGTTCTTTAGGCTTCAGTGTCTAAGGAATGAGAAGCAAGTCAGAAAACAGCAGCATGGGGCAGACAGTTCATAAATAAATCTGCTTTACATTTTCAGCAAGAAAACCTAATTCTCTGCCAGTGAGACAATTCTCATGCTAAAATACGTAATGTTTCAAGGCAGAAATCCTTGTTATAATTCTAAACTATGTGCAACCAATGAAATTACCTTCAAGATGCCTACTGGACTCAGCACACTAAGCCAGGCCACCCTGCTTCAGGCTATTTCCCTCATATAAGCAGAATATAACCAGCTACAGTTCATTAGCTTTAAACATTTGGCCTAAGGGATTCATAGGTGAAGACTTTAAAAAACAAGAAAATCATACACTGTTGAATTAAACTCCCATTTAAATGCTGAAAGTTGGGAAGTAGGTATTTCTAGATTGCCGGTGTGATTATATTATAGCATTGACATATTAAGAAACAGTACCTTCTGGATATAAAACAAAAATAAAAACAAAGTAATTATACACTGAAGCTTATATAGGAATTGTGGAGTCTTTTTTGTCTAAAACCTCAAATATACAGATTTTACCTCTAATTTCCTCATGGGGTGAATATTTATTCACTCCAGTTGTAGAAGTCTTCCTTAAGCACAAACATCACTTCCTTATTTTAGACTATTGCAGGTCACCAAAAAGTTGAATAATAATATTACAAATTAATTTGTCTTGACTATGGCATAAGAACCATAATTAGCAGCAAATCCTTTTGCTCTATTTGCATGTGGTGAATTTTCCTTAATTAGTCTGCAGTCTAATTACGAAGCTCAATCTAGAGAACTCACAAAAGCCAGTGATGCAGAAAGCAGAAGACAGCATATTCCACCTCCTGGATTTAGTGCTCCAGAATCCTATAGCAAACCAGTTGGAACAGACTCTATTTGTGAGGGCATTAGCATGTAAACAGTGTCAGCCAGAAGACACATGGCAGCAACCGGCCATGCTAATGGAAAGTGATATTGAGTTTACTTATTCAGATAAGAGTGCACAGATTGCCTTTTCTCCAAAGCACAGGGACTGTCAGAGAGACAAATGCGTGGACCATGTTGCAATTAATTTGATTCTTGTTCTTTTAAGGCTCCACTTGTAGATTTAATTAAAGCTTTCACACACTGGGCACATGCAGGAAGTCTGTGAATTTAATGGCTTCTTTTGAATGAAAGCAGCAATGGAGGTTATGATTCAAACAGTAATAGGCAGTCATATGACAAAGATTTTTTTTAAAAAAAGTATGTGCATTCTTACTCAGGTAGCAAGGCATATTTTTATTTTAATAAGAGACAGCAAACTGCACTTTCCCTATAGATTTCCCTCGCCTCTTACTGCATGACTATTTCTGAGCTCAATAATCCTCCACACTTGGTCAGTATTGTGCTTATACTGCTTGGTTGATAATTCTTTCATCAAATCAACTATAATATATTACAATTCTTACGTTGTAAAACCTCAAACCCATATGTCTTTGCTCTGATCTTTTGGTTTTAAACTGCCTTTGCAAAAATTATAACAGTGAGGAAACTATGACAGTGAAAGAGATCTTAGCTAACCAACCCCCATATTGCCTTTAAGCTGTAAACTGTCCTTAATTATTCCTACACTTAGGCCAAGCTAACTTTGGGAGACATTTCTTTTATAGTTTAAAGGATAATAACCCTTCCCCAAAACTAAACCATCTTTGTAAAGCTAATGAAAGACCACCAGGTTAGGGGGATGAAGAGCCAGAATTCTGCTAAAGTGTAAAGGAAAATGGTTACCAGCCATTATTCTGGAGGTGACAAGATTTGCAACTTCCCTTTACTCCTGTGGATAACACCACTATTGTAAAATCTAAGCTTGGCCTTTTTTTTTTTTTTTGAGACAGAGTCTCGCTCTGTTGCCCAGGCTGGAGTGCAGTGGCGTGATCTCAGCTCACTGCAACCTCTGCTTCCCAGGTCAAGAGATTCTCCTGCCTCAGCTTCCAGAGTAGCTGGGATTATGGGCGACACCAACACAGACAAACTTTTGTATTTTTAATAGAGATGGGGTTTTGCCATGCTGGCCAGGCTGGTCTTGAACTCCTGACCTCAAGTGATCCACCCACCTCGGCCTCCCAGAGTGCTGGGGTTACAGGGGTGAGCCACCACATCCATCCTAAGATTGGCCTTTTGAGATGTCTTTTGAAGTTTTTGCATTGCTGGCAACCCGTGCCCCACACAGACCCACCAACAGATCCTGTGGCCCTACCCAGAAGCAGACTCTCTGGCCTGCCAAGCTATTCTTGAAACACCCCAGCCTCTAAATGTTTGGAGAGATTGATTTGAATAATAACTCTGTCTCCTACATGGCATAGCCGACCTCGTGTCAATTGTGCTCTTTCTTTATTGCAATGCCATAGTCTCAGTGAATTGGTTTTATCTGTGCAGCAGGCAGCAAGAACCCACTGGGCAGTTACGAGTTTACTTCCAAAGTCATATTTAATCTTTTATTTGTTTTATAAATTGACTCATATTCTTTGTCTGAAAGCAGTGCTTCTCTGCCCTGGCCCGATTCTAACACAGCAAAATAGATGCTCTGCTGGTTTTACCAAGTGTTAAGAAATATTGTGAAAATAATAATCGTTCATATGCTAATACTTATTCCAACAGCATATATATCATTACCATTATATCTGAAAATTTCAACCTAACTGCCACCACCTTCTTGCCAAATTCTTCCAACTGAAAGCCAGTTTTCCCTCTGAGCTTGTGAAGCCTTTACCCGTACATCCTATGGTGTTTTATCATTTTCAATCTAAAATTGTCTAGGTACATGGTTAATGGTTCCACTTAGACTATAATACTCGGCACCTAGCTTAGGGCTTTGAGTAAGTAGTCATCTCAAGTATTCTTTGAATGAATCAATGTGTCTCTCTACCACTCCTAATCCCTGAACTGAGTACAGTTCCTTATTAAGAAAGATGAAAACTTAAATAAGCACAAGAAAAACATATGTGTTTGTGTGTATATGTAAGTAGACATACATACATACACACAGTGAGCATTGTTTCATGCATCATCATACTCTGGTACAATTAATTACAGTGCCAGGTGAGTTAGTTCATCTGGGACCCTTTCGAGACCAAACCATGGTGTTTGCTGGTGAGATGGTCCTAAAGCAACAGCAGAATCAGGACCACAGATTTGGGTTTCCCTGCAATTTTCTTTCTGCTTCAAATGGGCTGAGGTTAAGCAGAAGTTTTTTTTTTTTTCTTTTTTTTTTTTTCTTGTGTTTACATTAACATTCTATGGTTAAGAACCTTCCTCACAATTAGGACACAAGAAATGTCGGCAGCTGGCCCACCCCTCTGGAGCAGTGATTGTTAAACATCAGTGAGGATCCCTATCACTGGGGGAACTTGTATAGATTCCTCCATCCTGCATTCTGATTCAATATGCCTGGGGTATGACAAAGAAGTATGCACTGTTGTAAGTACCCGGATGATTCTGAGACAGGTTCCTTGGACTATTGAGGAACACAGCTCTGGTTCTTGAAACAGTGCCTTCCTGTACAAAGATAAATTTCCCAGTACATTGAAGACACAGCTACTAACAGGCTATGAATTGCAGCAAGACCACAAAACAAGGCTGGGATCATCTATACCCTGAATGAGTTGCAGGGAATAGGTAAGTCTGTAAAGTTATAAAAAAAAAAAAAAAAAAAAAGGTCAAGACTTGAAATGTTATTCAGGAACAGTGTTTTATTTGTATCTTTGCCACCTTTCTCACCTTCCGCCATAATTGTGAGGCCTCCCCAGCCACGTGGAACTGTGAGTCCATTAAACCTCTTTCTTTTGTAAACTGCTCAGTATCGGGTATGTCTTTATATTGCTGAAAACGAGAATACAGCAAAAGCAATTGTAGACGGTCCCTGACTTATGATTTTCCGACTTTACAATGGTGCTAAAGCTATCTGCATTCAGTAGAAACTGTACTTCGAGTATCCATACAACCATTCTGTTTTTCACTTTCGGCACAGTATTCAATAAGTTAAATGAGATATTCCACACTTTATTATAAAATAGGTTTTGTGTTAGATGATTTTCCCCAACACTTAGGCTAACCTAAGTGTTCTGAGCACGTTTAAGGGAGGCTAGGCTAACCTATGAAGTTGGGTAGGGTAGGTGCAATAACTGCATTTCTTACTTATGATGGGTTGACTGGACAATAATCCTATCAAAAGTCCAGGAGCATCTATATAGGGCCATTCAGAGGATTACCACTGGACAACAAGAAAGACTCGGAAAAGTCTCAGCCTCTATTTAGCTTTCTCCAAATTCAGACAATTTTTCTGGATCTCCGTCCTAGACCCAGCCTCCCATTTTAAATGAACACAGGACATGGACATAGAAACAAACACATTTACCCCCAAACTGCCATGTTTTCTCTTGGTTGTGATTCTCTTTCACTAAGGACACAATTTTTTCCCCTACTCACAGAGGTCCGAGCTGTTTACAGAGTGACATTTCCTCATTTCTCATAGTCCCACATCTACGGCAGACCAGTGGCATCTGGTTCAATATTTCATTAAATCCTCCTGAAAACTAACAGTTCAATCTATTGAAAAACTACAGTCCCTGAGCAACATAAATTACCTAGCAGGCTGTGGCTGTAGCATGCCACACAGCCCATTTGCTGCTGAGACATTTATAGCTGCAGAATTTCTGCACATTCTGGATGCAAGAAGCATAACCTTTATAAGCCTTCCTCAGACAGTAAACACTGAAACTTTTTTAAAAAAGTTCTCTAGCAGGAAAAGGTTATTTAGGTCCAGAATGAATGAGATTTGTGTTTTGCCTTAATTATCCATGAATCTAATGTAGAATCTTTCCTTGGGAATATTTCTGTTTTTAGCTACTCCTATAGCCCAAGGGTCTTACCCTCGTCTCTTAGCACTCAGCAAAATGACTGAAGAACATTCACACAGAGGCCCCGTCGGAAGACTGTGCTCAACAGAAAATTTAGAGCTAATTTATTTTTGCTGCAGGGCATCTGCAAGTTATGTGGCAGAAGTAAGTATGGATGAATGGTTTTATTTTGGACTAGTTTTGACAATCGGTGGTCAGTCTATACCATCTTCAAATGTGGTTGTCACTTCAAAAGTAATAGAAGCCGGTCACCTTTGATGGCTATCGGGAGCTATGGAGAGGCTATGATCTCATGGCCTTCTACTCAGTTACAATAATAATGCCAGGGCCAGACAAAATTAAAGTGCCTGGACTGGCTCAGAGACTGATTCTTCAGGAATCTCCCTGCAATTTGCTCCCTTAATGAGTTTCTCCTCCTTCCCCAGGCCATGAGTCTTAACATTTATTTGTAAGAATACACAGAAAGGTAGGAAAATCTTTGTATATTTCTTTTAAAAGCCCCAAAGAGATTACCTATAGGCTCAAGACTACCTATATATAATTTAGGGATGCTTTTTTTTTTTTTTTAACCCTTGAGCAAGTACAATGTTAAGTGCTTGTTGCACAGAGAGAATGGTAAAATGAAGCTTTAATAACAACAAACGCTCAGCTCATTTACAAATTTACTGCTTGATAGTTTGAAGGAGCAAGGACTGTAACTGACTATAACTGTGCGGCCAGCACAGCCGTCAATCACACCGGGACCTTTTCTTGGCTGAGAACTTTCTCTAGATTTCAGGAGGCTCTCACAGATTAAGACTTCTGTCTTAAAAGAGCTCACCTAGCTGTACCAGAAAAATACAGATATCCTCAAATTCATCGTGTGGTCCTTGTATTGTCACTGACATGTCAGGACTTTAGCATAGCTGACATCACTCTGTTAAGCAGTCATCAAAAAAGTCACATTAAAGAAATGTGTGCAGAAACTGTAAATTAGGATTCACAGCTGTGGGTTTTCCCCTCACCCAACAGACGCATCGAACCTATCTGGGTTTCTGTTTTTTCATCTATAAAATGAGAGGTTAGCAAGAGAGGAACTCCAAGACTCTTTCTAGCTCTTTAAATTCTTTGCCTTATTTAGTTTGAACAAATATGTGCATCAAATGCATTCCAAAAGACAGGAGTGTAAAGTGAATACTTGCATACTAAATCATGTTTCCAAATTCCTTACACTGTTGTTTCAGAAATGAGTACTTACGGAAGAAAAAATGGACCCAACATTAAGAAAAAAATAACATCTTGGAAAATTTGTATCCATTGAGCATATATGAATATATATGCTTGGTAGTTAAAAAATAGTCTCATCAGCAATCAATCCATGTGATTCCTGAAGACTAAATAAAAGTACACGCATACACCATGCTAAATTCTTGCCTTGGGTGAAATTCTTACCAATTCCATGAATTATACGGAATCTCATAATAGCCATCAATTAGACAAGTAAGGTTTTTTTCTTCCTTGTTATTGATAATGTTGTTTCTATGTCTAAATCACTGCTATCTGAAAAGGCTACATGGAGGTACGCTTTATGAAGTGTTCAGAGAGTGTACTCGGCAATAGGGGAAGTAGACCTATTACTTTTAGACTTATTATTTTTATTTTCCTTCACCCCCACAACTGCTGCCACAAAAAGCAAAAGGTTTTGTCTTACTAATTTGATAAGCATTTTTTTTTTGCCCAAATCAACATGGTATTTTTGAAGATGTAACTTTTTGGGCAGCCATTTAACATGTGTCTGTGATATACTGCTATAGGACCTTTTAAATTCACTTTTCGAGCGGAAGAGAAAGAAAATGAATACACAATGGTTGGAGAAAATAGGACTCGGGTCTCTTCTTGCTAGGTGTGGTGTTTCTCATTGTGCTATATCGATGATATTTATCCTTTTCCACCTTCATTTTCCTTCCATTCACTCACAAGATTTCTTTATCTAAGGAAACTATCTCCTAGGAGCGTGATAAGATATTTATAGAGAAATTTAATTCCAAAGTCAAACAGGAAGGCAATATATTTAATTTAACTTCTTCCATTGAGTCTAGGCAGAACTTACATGCATAATATTATAGTGAATCTGGATTACGGGTGAGCAAAAACTCGTCTTCATAAACTATCTACCATGGCATGGAGTCTGTGCTATAAGTAAAGGTGTGAACACACCATGATAAGGCCCAGTGAGGGGCATTCCATTGCAACGATACTTTCACTATGTAGGTTTGAGATGGTTAAATCCTGCTCCATACAATTTATAGTAAGAAAGGAGTAGATGGTCCATAAATCGGCTTTGTTCCACAAAATTCAGCACTTTTTTAGTATCTAAACAATTTGTGATTATCTATTGTTTTAGTTGGATCTCTTTTCTCCTCTAGTAACACAGAT
The DNA here is from genome assembly GCF_029281585.2 of Gorilla gorilla gorilla. Taxonomy (NCBI): domain Eukaryota; kingdom Metazoa; phylum Chordata; class Mammalia; order Primates; family Hominidae; genus Gorilla; species Gorilla gorilla. The sequence continues at coordinate 42,094,067 of NC_073241.2, forward strand.
AATTTAGTGTTGATTCCACTTATAAACAGAACTTTAGAAAACAGTTATTTTAAGAAAAATGAATATGGAACTAACTTATTTTTCTCACAAATTCAGAAGAAACAGTCTACAAATTAACAAATTTAGCAAATTTGCTAGTGAGAAAGAGAAAAAAATTAAAATCAGGGGTATCACAGGCTCCAAATGCAGTCTATACACTTATTTTTGCTAACTTTAATTTTACATATTTATGATGATATTTCAAAGCATATTTTGTAACAATTACAAACGATGTTATAAGGCCCTGCCAGTTTCCTATTACTTGGTTTGGCTATAAAGTGGTCTGGAGCTGCAAGGTTTAATGTGAAAACCAAATGGTTTGGTATAAAACTAAGATTAGCTGTGATTAAAAATGAAAATATGTCCTTGTCAAATTTATGTAAAAATACTTAACAACTTTCAGGAACTACTTTTCAGACTAATACTAATACTGTCGTAAAGTAAAATAATGTTGAAATACATGAAAAAAGGCATACTAATGCCAGTAAATATTTTTAACTGAGCGCTAGAAACATACTCAGCATTGTCCAGGGTTGAGAAGCAGAGACCATTTCCTGCTTAACAGAAGATAATGCTAATGAGAAATACCACTGGGAATACACAAGCAAGGGCAGAAAGCTGGGAAGAAAATGAGTTTAGAGCTCTAATGCCAGCCAAAATGGCAAGGTGCAACAAATCACCATAAAGGCTTAACATGCCACTTCGCGACATCGCTGGAAGATAATACTTATCTTAGCATCAGGTGCCACACTGCATCATCAGGGGCAAAGAACAGGAACTGCTGTATCACATTCATCTTATCCAACTGCTCCCATATCAGAGCCACACACTAACCCTGTCTGTTTCTGAAGGAAGGGTTCACAAGCCCACAATGAGAGCCTATATTTCACTTGCTAAAGTGCAATTCCTCCTGCTGCATGGCATCTTTTCAGTCCACAGTTGAGAATTCTTGCCTTTGGACCACAGATGCTTCCAAGAACACAAGTAAGTGACTCCTCATTAGTCCTCAGAGGTACAACTACAATGAAAAGGGCGCTGGAGTCTGCTCCATCCACAGACGGGCAGTCTTATTTGCTTCTCTCAGAATCTAACAAGTGACAATGGACGAAGTAATAAGAACACAGAAGAAATTTCAAGTCCCAGTCTTTGCTGTGGGTTGGAAATGATGTTAACTGTGACTCTTGAGTCACCAAGGTGAGCCAAACCAATAAGAGTGATGCTGAGAAGTGTGGAGCCTGGTCCCCTGTGACAATGAAGTGTACACAAAGCAACAACAGGCTTTGTTTGTGGGAGTCTCTGGCCTAATGCCATGTGGTACCGGATAGGAGGAGGGAAAGAGTCATCGCATGTGGGTAAGACAGGCTGCTGCACCAATGTGGATTTTACAACATGCACACATACCATGGGGGCTTGAAAACTATCGGTGCATGAAGATGACCACTCATTTGTGGCATATTTCAAGCCTACTTAGATGCTTCATATGCTAAAGGAGCTTCCAAAGGAGCCAGAGGCACCCAGGTCTCCTCTCTGCTTCCTGACCTTAAGTGAGCAGAGCCTGTGTCCAAGAGTAGCTTAGAGCCTGCACACTTGGCTTTGCAGGGTGCTTCTTTTATTAACTGGGTGAAGGGAGAGATATGAGTATCATAATAATTCAAGTCACAGAATTTTCAGCTGCTTTCTTTCCAGCTCAACAGGTAGATCTTGTGTCTATCTTTGCCTAGGTCTATTTTATTTCAACCAAAGTATCATAATGGCTCAGAGTGGAAGCTCTGGAGACCAGCAGCCTGGCTTTACCCCTTGGTTCAGTTGCTTACTGACCATGCAACTTTAAGCAACTTAGTTTGCTCAGTCTTGGTTTCCTTGAGTGTAAAACAGGACAACAGAATATGTGCTACAGGGTCATTACAAAGCCAAACAGTGATAATACTCGTAAAAAACTTACAGCAGGGCTTAGTAAGAGGCAGATGCTTAACACTTAATATATATTAGCTGTCATCATCATCACCAAATAAGTAATAAATAATACAAGTGGCAAGACATTCGTTCATGGATGTGTTATTATTAATCTAGATTATTCAAGGTAAATCTGGCTTTTATTTTTCATTTGGTCATTATTCTCTCTTCTGGTTAATAAACTTGTTTGAAGGAAGGAAGGGCTCTGTAATAGGTTCCTTACAGATGTCACACATAATAAATATAAACATATATGGTCCTCACATGGGAAGAGAGGCAAAATTCTATGCTCTGGGCATGGTCTTCTTCAAGGTGACTTCAATTACAGAAAAGAGGCTGCAGCCCAGGGAAAGCAGGTTGCAGGGAGAAGTGGGAAGCAAGAGTATGACTTGTTCCTTGCCTCGGTAATGACATGAAGCGCATAGGTTGGAGTCCGCCAAGCCGCTTCTCGGAGCTGGGAGGAGAAACCACACAGTAGGCAGGGCACCAAGGCACTCCCATAGGTAGGATCTGCGTTTATTCACTCATTTCTGCAGTGGATCAATAAACATTTATCATGTGCTTAGTCTGCTTTAGGAATGGGAGAGACAAACATGATCAAGCCATGGCTCCTGCCCTCTGTGAGTTTCTAGTTCACAGACAGCCACAAGAATACTCTGAATGGAAAGGCTACTTAGAAACTAGAGAATAAGTCAAGATGCATAATTAGAGCTTCATTCAACTGAGAGGGACCCGAGCCCTAAGTGTTAGGTAGCAAATGCTGAATATCTTTTCTTACATTAAAAAAAATCAAGCCCATAAGGGGCAATTCTGCACGTGGGGAGCTGTGTGGATTGATTTGAACCACTATAAGCTTCCAGAATGCTGGGCACATTCCTATTCTGTCCATGGATAATTTGCGCCATCCTCACTGTTACTAGTAAAGAAGATCAAAAATTGATAGCCATGGAAGCGACTGGCCTGACACTACCCATATTTCACTCTCTGATGCCTAAAAATAATGCAGCAAAACATATTGCTTTCTTCACTTGAGACTGCAAGAATCTGGGCATCACCAGTGTTTTGGCTGGTACACGCTGGTGGACACGCTGCCTAACTCTGGGGTATTGTGGTAACAATTCAGGAGGTGTTTTTTCAAGGCAGTTTGGTTTTCTCACTGTCACCACTGTCAGTAATAATGCTGGAATACTGCCGGTGACATGCTTCAAACGTAGCTTTGTGCATTTCTGTGGTCTCTGGTAGACATGTATCAACAACATAAATATTGCTCTTGCTATCGGCTGGACAGTAACTTTCTTAGCCATCCTTGGCCTAACAGTCTAAAAGGGAAACACTTGATGACAAGCCAAGTGTACAAGTACCACTGAGTGCTCCAGTGCTCAGAGGCTGACCATTGATTAGAATGATGAGCGGTGCCAAGAATTCAAAACCTGTCTAAATCACTCTACCAGTATTAGAACTTTTCTTTCTTTCTTTTTTTTTTTTTTTGAGATGGAGTCTTGCTCTGTCGCCATGCAGGAGTGCAGTGGCGTGATCTCCGCTTACTGCAACCTCTGCCTCCTGGGTTCAAGCAATTCTCCTGCCTCAGCCTCCCGAGTAGCTGGGATTACAGGTGTGTGCCACCATACTCAGCTAATTTTTGTATTTTTAGTGGAGACGGGGTTTCCACTCAACCAGGATGGCCAGGATGGTCTCAGTCTTTTGACCTAGTGATCCGCCCACCTTGGCCTCCCAAAGTGCTGGGATTACAGGCATGTGCCACTGCGCCCGGCCTTAGAACATATTTATTGTAATAAAATATATAGCTTAAAATTTACCATTTTAACTATTTTTAAGTGTATAATTCAGTGGCATTGAGTCATGCACATAGTTGTGCAACTATGACCACTGTCTGTCTCGCTAATTTTTCATCTCAAACTGAAACTCTCTAGCCATTAAACATCAATTCCTCATTGCCTCCTTCCCCAAGCCCCTGGCAGCTACCATACTACTTTCTGCCTCTATGAATTTGACTACTCTAGGTACTTATATAAGTGGAATGATACAGTATTTGTCTTCCTGTGACTGGCTTATTTCATGTAGCATGATGTCCTCAAGGCTGATCCATGTCGTAGCATGTGTCAGGATTTCCTTCCTTTGTAAGACTGAATAGTACTCCATTGTACGGATAGACCACATTTTTGTTTATCCACTCTTCTGTCAAAGGACACTTGGTTGCTTCTAACTTTCAGCTATCATGAATAATACTGCATGAACAGAGGTATACAAATATTTGAGTCCCTGCTTTCATTTCTTTTGGACATATACCTAGAAATATATTTTTGTAAATAACGGCAGTAGGGCTGCATTTTTGGGTCCCAGCATAGAACCTTTTTCATTGAATGCACACTTAAAAAGGGACTGCATGCTGTTAAAGAAAAATGTTTTACAGACTATATTTGCCAAATCACAAAATTAACTAAGCAAGAGACTTCTTGGCTAACACAGTCTCATCCAGTGAGGTCAACTTATGATACTAAACAACATTTTAGAATCTAAAATTCGATTTCTTTTCTTATATTCTTCTTAGTTGCTCTCTTAACTTATGGATCTTTCATAATGGCTATTTCATTTACCTTGGCTTAACTAGATTGTTACTTGCACACAGCTCTGGTTTAATGGTTGCAAGTTCTTCACGTATTATCACTAAAATTAGCAGTATAACATCTGAAAGAGAAATGATTGCTAGTGTCCTCGATTTAACTAAAAAGTGCTAAAGCTAACACAGTGGTCAGGATAGTAATTAAAGATGTTTTTGAGAACTCAAAATTGTGTAAGTCATAGAACACATGGTATTTAAATAATTGTTGGTGTTAGGAAAAAGTACTGGAAAATCAATGGAGCATGTTACACTGCACATAATCAGATCTGTAATTTTGACCACTGAAACTATGAACTTGTTAATGGTGCTCATTAATCAACCACCCTCTTCACATAATGAATTATCATTCTACTTAGGTACTCATAACTTCAGTTAATTTTAATGCTATTGTTGTTCTTTATATCAGTGTTGATCATAAAAGTGAAAAAGGTACACAGGATAAGAACATTTATTTATGCTGTGTTCCTTTGGTAAAATATTGTCCTCTGTGCTTGGCAGACTTCCCTTGAGAGACATGGCTAACAACCTGGGTATTGGCTAAGGAGGGCAGGGGACACTTCCAGCTAATTATACGGTGAAAGAGACTGGACCTCACCACTGGCAAGCTGAGGAATGGCGAGTGTGTTTCTTGAAGAATATTCGACAAGCTAGACTTAATCTAGAGTCAGGCAAAATTTAGAAAATCAGGCTAGTATCCTGAAAGTTCCAGGTTAAAAAAAAAAATCACAATTTTAGAAGTTAGGAAGAAGTTTTGGAACATGAGTTAGAAGTTGTTTGGAGATTCAAATGGATAGGTTGTTTAAGTCCAGGCACCAGCACAGCAATTAGGACAGCAGAAAATTAAACTGATCCTAAAGCTAAGCCTGTTCAGCTCAGTTCATCTCAGGCACTTGAGCAATTGCCTGCCAAGGAGTGAAAGTGGATTGGCTCAGCCCTTGGGAGCCAGCTGTCGTGGGGCATGTGGACACTGGTTGCAGGAAGGCGCTAGAGCTGGCTGAGGGCAGGTGTGTGGCTGACGGCTGGCTCTGTTAGATGTGCCCTGAGGGCTCCAGTATTTGTTTGGAGAAGCAGCAGAGCATTTTTACAACTGCAGCCTGATGCCAAGACCACATCAGCTCGCCAGGCTGTGGATTGGACACTTAGCAATTTAGAAACTTCAGGGCCCTGGAGACTGTTTAAATTTGTATTCCCTCCCCACCTCCTGAAACACACGTAAAGATGTGTGTATGGGGTGGAGAGAGGAATGGATACATAGGGAAATATGCTATGTACTTATTCTCAGATAAATCTTACTCCTCAAACCCAGCATAAAACGGTACATAAAGAAATCATCAGCCACGTGTTAGCAACAGCCCAGTTCTTAGATGATCTCTGGGTCTCCGGCCTTGGTCACCTGTGCTGAGGAGGTAGCGGGTGGTCCCCAGCACTCGGTGCTCAGGGTAAGGAGCCATGCTGGGGTGGGCTGGCTTCCCTCCTGGGAACCATCTGCAGAAGTGGGCACAGCCAGGGCCACCCATTCCTCTTTCCTACACTGGCGGAGTTGTTTTCAAAGTCCAGAAAGACCATTCATGTAAACAGAATTTACAAAATTTAATTTAGGCCAGGCGCGGTAGCTCATGCCCATAATCCCAGCACTTTGGGAAGCCAAGGTGGGCGGATCACCTGAGGTCAGGAGTTCAAGGCCAGCCTGGCTAACATGGTGAAACCCTGTTTGTACTAAAAATGTAAAAAATTAGCTGGGCGTGGTGGCATGTGCCTGTAATCCTAGATACTCAGGAGGCTGAGGCAGGAGAATTGCTTGAACCCAGGAGGCAGAGGTTGTAGTGAGCCGAGATGGCGCCATTGCACTCCAGCTTGGGCAACAAGAGTGAAACTCCGTAGAAAAAAAAAAAAAAGAAAAAAAAACCCACAAAATTTAACTGTAGTCTTATGAGAAAAAGTATTCTAATAGATATTGCTATCTGAGGCTCATCAAGAGTCCAGAGGAATTCCAGCTTGGATTAGCAAGAAATAACAGGAGTCAACAGCAATCCCAGTGCAGAACACAGGGATGAGCTCTAATTAGAAATGAGAGGCACACTTATTCCAAACCATCTGGCCATATCACCTACAAGATAACTGATGCCTAAGTTCTCTTGGTTTTCTGAGCAAGAACCAGCTATCACGAAGTAGGATGCAGGCCAGTGGTGCCATTTGACTGCATCACAGGGTATGAATGAGCACGTGGGTAAAGGGGTGGCACGACCAGGAAATGATCTGTTGTCCTTTCCTGGTTGGTATAAGACAACATGTGTAGCCGGAGACATGTAAGTGACAGAAGATTTTTAAATGTCTCCTGCTTGGTTTATCTTAAAAATACAATTAAGAATCACATGCGGGTGACTGGATATCTATTTTATTTGGCCAACACATACTTTAAAAAGTGATTCATTGCCAACCAAAAAATTAGAACACTTAGTAAAGAAATCAAGATTTCTCCCTTCCCTCAGGGGAGACGGGAAGATTTGTGACACTGTAATATACTTGCCTGAAGCTGGACAGTGGGTGCCTTCTCACCACACTCTCTGCACCAGGAGCTCATCCATACACAGGTCAACTCTACTGGCCCCCCTAGGCAGTTATGATTTTAACCCTTCTATGACCTTTAGGATCTGAACTCAGAGTCAATCTTAGCCTGACAAATTATTAAAGAAAAATCTTGACAATTGTGACTACAAAACTGCAACCAACAGATGCAGTTACAATTAGGTAATTCTCAGCAAAGACATCCTCAGGCATCCCCAAGTGTCCCCTAAGGAGCCAACACCACTCCTGCATGACAGCTTCCAAGTTAATATTTTCAGTGAATGCTATGTCACCTCTTCATTTTGAAGATCTTAATATATTTCTGAGATTTTCTTCCTTTCCTTTTTAATAAAAGTTAAACCTAAGAATTAGTCATTGATAGCTGAACATATCTTTAGAGAGTGGCCAATTTCTTCAAATTCTGACCACTGACTCCAAACCCACAACTCAGGCTTTTATAGAAATCAGGTAAAAGGATAAAGAACAAAGAACATTTTGATAGCTCCCAATAACTAGGCACTTACACTAAGCGGCCTTTTCCTGAATTTGTTCTTATTAATTAATGCTTGCTTTCTGGCAATGGGAACAATGAATCAATGTTTATCACAGATGCTTATCAAACACCCTTGGAGGAATAATACCATACAATGATGCAGTGAGAGAGCTAACAGTGAGAAGAGCTGCCTGGAAATGCTAAGTCCTGAATAAATTACTAGGCTGTAGCCTAGCCACTGAAGAGGGAAGTCTAGATATTTCTGTTATAAAACCACTGAATAGAAGACTTGAAAAACTAGATATTTTAACTTAAGATGCCCACAGTATAAGAAGAATTCACCCTGGCTAGGCATAGTGGTTCAGTGCCTGCAATCCCAGAACTTTGGGAGGCTTACGCAGGAGGATCACTTGAGGCCCTGAGTTCAAGATCAGCCTGGGCAGCATGGCAAGACCCTGTCTCTACAACAACAACAACAACAAAACCCCAAAATTATCTGGGCGTGGTGGCGCATGTCTGCAGTCCTAGCTACTTGGGAGGCTGAGACGGGGGATCACTTGAGCCCAGGAGTTTGAGGCTGCAGCGAGCTTGTGTCACTGTGCTCCAGCCTGGGTAACAGAGCAAGTCCCTATCTCCAATAAATAAATAAATAAATAGAAAATACATAAAAAGAATAAAGTTCTCCCTGACTTCCCTTAAAAAAATTTCATCTTAAGGAGGTTTATTCGTTTTTTTGAACAAATGACTTGTTAATCTCAATTGATGTTGGTTATAAAAATGCAATGGAATACACGATTTATAAAAAATATTTCAAAGGTGGCTTAAAAATAAATGACCGTTTAAATGATAGTGACGAGCCCATTTTTCTTTTGAATTAAGCTGTATCTGAATTTAAAGGTACTCCTATTCATTTCAACTATTTTAATATATTAAATTTTTAATTCAAATAATTATTATTCAAACTTTAACAAATTCATACTACTACACGTAGGGAGTCTGTCCATTATAATATCTACACTACAGAAAAATTAAAATATCTTATAATATTATGAAACTTACATCCCTGAAATTTTTTTTTTTTAAAAGCAAAGCTGTTCAAAGTCCAGTGCTGCACTAAAGGGCTTGCATGAAAGAAGAGTATTTTTCTTTACTGACGGTATACTCCATGTCTTCTATGGAAAAAACTAGACTAGATGTAAGAATAGGATGTTGAAGATGATTAAAAAGGATCTAATAGGAAAGACATATGGTACCCAGATCATTCAGGACTGTGAATGCAGGAGAGCGTCCTGTCGGCACTGTCAGGAGGGACACAGTAAGGAAAGCACTAAATCCCAGGTGTCCAAATTGGAATTCTGGTACTCAGGCAGGTGCTGCCTAAGTCATCACAGAAACATAATAAACACCGGAATGAACACTGGGCCATCTTTAGACACGATAACATGGACTACAGTTTTGTCAAATTTTGTTTTGTTTTTACAAAGAAATAGTATGTTGGGATTTAATAAATGAATCCATTTTTACTTGCAGTAAAACTCATAAAAATAGTTTCACTTTAGTTCCACCACAGCAGTGCCATAAGCAAACGGCACATATGAATATAACAATGATAAGAACATCTTCCAGGGGATCCAGTGAAGCTTTATTTACTTTAAAAAGCACACTCTGTAAGGATACCAGGCAAAATTTATATTACTATTCAAGAAAATATAGTACTTACTATAATACTACATCTTATAATGCTGAGATCCATCCAAAATATTCCTTTCTCAATCAACACAGTGGCGCCTCTGTATCCTTCTTAAAAATTAATTTTATGTAATTTTCTATAAATGAATCTAAATTAAAGATTCCAGAGGTAAACCATTTCCCTGTTAAAAAGAAATTTAGATTTATGTTAGAAGAAGAGGGGTCATGAATCTTGCTTGACATGGTTTGCAGGATCTTTGTCCCCCAAATCTCATGTTGAAATGTGATTTCCAATAATGGAGGTGGGGCTGGGTGGGAGGTGTCTGAATGATAGGGATGGATCCCTTTTGAATGGTTTAGCACCATCCCTTTGGTGGTAAGTGAGTTCCTACTCAGTTCACGTGAAATTTGGTTGTTTCAAAGTCTGAGACACCCTCCCGCTCGCTCTCGTGCTCCTGCTCTTGCCATGGGACATGCCTGCTTGTGCTTTGCCTTCCTCCATGATTGGAAGCTTCCTGAGGCCTCACCAGAAGCTGAACAGATGCTGGCACCATGCTTGTAAAGCCTGCAGAACCATAAGCCAATTAAACCTCTTTTCTTTATAAATTACCCACTCTCAGGTATTCGTTTATAGTAACACAAAAATGGACTAATACATTGCCCAAATAAGTCAGGTTAGAAATTGGACTATTTTTTTCTTAATGCATATATTTCTTTCCTCATACTCTTCATTGTTTTACTTATTAATATAAAACAAAACTGGAAAGAGTTGGAAAAGTGGTATTATTAGGTTTGAATTCCTGGATTCGAAAACCAAGATACAAGTTTAAACGATCATCCCAAGAAAAATATGCTCAGTTTTCAACGCTCTTATGAACTAGAAAGTGAAGTCACATCAACATGAATCAAAACACACACCCAGTAAAGACCATGAAGCACTTGGGTGGGACTGGGAATGTCAACACACTCCATCTTGAGACATCAACTGTGAAGAATGATCAATTTTAGTAGTAATTATGCAGCCCTCTCTCAATACCCTTTTATGAACTCTAGGGCTTGAGTTTAGGAATTAAGAGACACAGATAGAACCAGTTTTAATAAGCTATGCTAATAGATAGAGGTTAAAAATGAGTGGAGTTACCAGGCATTCAAATGAGGAATCAGTAGGAAAATTGTGCCCTGAGATGGCTGGTGAGAATTCAGCCCTGCTGAATGTGGTGCAAGTTCAGGGCTGGTGCCTGGCCACAGGGCCTTCGACCTCCTGCAACTGTGGAAGGTGAACAAGCAGCACTGAAGAGAGGCTCAGGGAGTCCACACAGATACGTGACAAGGCCTTTATGCACACCGAAGACAGCGATGCTGTCCTTCTGTTCCCACCCCAGGTGGCAGATCACTTGGCACCTTGCTGGGTCTGGGTCTGGAAGGTTTTAATACCCAAAGTATTTGCATTTAATGCCAATGCCATGCCCACTCAGAAGCATTTGGGGTTTAGAGGACGTTCCCCAAGCATGGTAGTATTGATGCCCCAGGACCTTTGGTTTACTTATCTGCAGAGAACAATTTTTCCTATAATCCGGCTCTCCACTTGACTGAGTAGGAGCCTGGGCATAAGGAATACTAGTGGCTAAGCATGGCTGAAGAATGATTTTACTCTGTGCTATCAGCTTTGGCACCTTCACCAAGGCATGGCCTTAAGGTAAGGAGAAAATGAGCTGTCTCATTCCAGCTAGCTGTGTTCCTAGCTAGCTTCATAATTAAAGACCCATCCCGTGTGTTTCCTTGGGTACAAAGAAATGATGCTCTCCATGGGAAAAGGAGAGAGGACCCCCTCTCAAGGGGAGACAGCTCCGTTCCTTGGTCTTCTCCCATGTCCGGACACAAAGACTTCGAGGCGCGCAAGCCATGAGCATTGAAACCAGAGAGGGAGCTACAGCTTGTATACTGGTGTATAATGCATATTATCAATAGAGTTAATATTTACTGGGGCCAGCACTTTAAAGGTATTAACTTGTTTTCTTGTCATAACATTTTATGATGTAAGAACTATTATTATGCCCTTGGAATAGCTGGGGAAACTGAGGGACACCAAGCTAGGTGGCTTGTCTAAGGTCACACAGCCAGTAAGCCATGGAACCAACGTGTGGGCATAAGGCAGCTGTCCCCAGGGTCTCCACTTTCACCACGGAAGACCCCAGCATTTGTCTCTGAGAAGGAAAGGTGCAGCTAATGCTCCCCTGCTTTATGGCTTCCTCTAAAACTTAACAAGTTTCTCTTGTTCAGTAAACCAGACAAGAGGATACAGCATCCTCACCACTGAGAGTTATCAGAAGTAAACTCAGGAATCAACAAATGACACAAAATACAGCTATTCAGAAGAATTCTAAAAATGCTTCTGCAAAGGAGGATACAAAAAAAGCATTTATTTAGCTATTCTGCAATGATGGCTCAAAGAAAAGAATAAGACATGCTGGCAGAATTTCAAATATTTATAGACTTAAAGCAATGGTAAACTGCAACAAGCTGATGACTGCACGGTGTTGTCAGCTAATTATAAAGAGTACCTGAGCTTTATAGAGCAAGGTGCATGTTTGAGTTTTACTTGCCTGAGCCAGGGTAGCAGGGCAGTTAAAAGTCAGATGCACTGACTTAGACTAGGCCCTCCCACAGACTACCTATGTGCCCTGGGACAAGTTCTCCAACTGCTGGGTTCTTAAGCTATTATCTATCAAAGACCAACTATGTACATATACCATCTAATTTTTACCGCATTCCCTATGCAGTACACATTATCATCATCATCACATCTCACATGTGCAAAATAGTTCAGAGGTGTTAAGTAACTCATTTAAATTTACAGTGCCACAAAGTAAAGAGCTGTGGTGTAAAATCAGGTTCGTCAGATTCTAAAGCCATGCGTCTTATCATTCTCTGACACTTTCCTCCTATAAGATGAAAAATTGGTAGCTATGTTCCCCACACTCTTTTTTTTTAAATAAAATCTTCTTTATAAAGAGTTCCCATTAGGTTGAGTCAAGAAATAGGGGTTACTTTAGGAACTGTTACAGTAATCATATAAAGTCCAGCTCGGAAGAGGCCTTTACAAAAGTCAATTTGTTCTACTTACCCTTGTACCTCAACCCTATTCAATTATCTGGAAACCTGAAGGATGGCAGCTAATTGATAGACTGACATAAAACATCCATACATGTTTGTGTGCACATATGGCCTGTTCCAAGCATGCCAAAGTATGTGCTAGGCAAGATCTCAGCATCTGGTTCATACTTATAGGACTGCATATTAAACCCACATATTTTAAATAATTGTCACAAAGAAACATCTATGTGTGACTTTCTCAGTGTAGTCTCAGGAAAGGTGATTTTGAAATAAAACTTTGAATAATGCATCCAGACCTAAGCTATTTTCCACACAGAAGTCACACTTACTTATAGTGGAAAGAAACTACCTCACATGTAAACGGATAGGCCGGGGGAACTATAGTTAATGTCAACTTGCCTCCGGCTGCATGCTGCAGGCATCTCTTTGAAAATGGGGCTTTCATCAAATTTTCCCTCTTATCTTTTTTGTTTCATGTTGTCTTCAGAAAAACTTCCCATTTTTATTGTGATTTTTCTTGGTAGTGCTAGCATTGTTTAAATATAATAGAATGGGTGCCAAATATTTGATAATATGCTGCATTTGCAAAATGTACATCTGTTTAAATGTGTTATGGAAAGGAGATGGAGGTATAGTGTTTCAGAATTAAAATAGTTATATTTACCTATAACAGGTATTTATGTAATATAATAGCTACCACTTGCTATTTTGCCCCAGAATGCCTAACTCTTTAATTATTTTCAATAGCTGCAACTTCTGTGATTTCTATGTACCACAGTGGCTGAGACAGGAATATTACTATAATTAATACAAATGTTCTCAAATTCCTGAAAGATCTATAGCTATTTTAGAAACAATCATAAATATAATTAATCATGATAAAATTGATAGTGCTTACATACTAAGTTCTGTCAAACATGTTATTGAGATAAATTATTACTTATGAAAAATGTTAAAAATATAGGTATTTTCATTTATACAAATATATCTAATTATACATGGATGAAACCTGGTAAAAAAAATATGTCCTATTCAAGTTATTTTATATTAATTTTGAGAGTACATTGCCCCGTGGTTCTGTATGAAACATTTATTTTGTAGACATTTAACTCACACCTTTTCTTAACATTTGCTGCATCAAAATGTCAAATCTTTAAAGGAACACATAATTTGGGGGAAGGAAAATAAAAAATTGCTTTGCTTACATAATAAAGTAAAAATAAGTGTATACATTTCATAAAATGTTTTAAAGAAAAGAAGGTTTCAGATGATATTAGTCCAGGTAAAGGCCAAATGAATTAATATACATGAACAAAAAATTAGTTGTTGCTTTGTGATAGGTTTGTAAAACATCCTAACATAAAGCTGATGGTCATGTCAGTTTTTAGCCATTATTGCCTATACGTTAAATAATTCCATGTACTAATTAGTATGAACTGAACAGACTTTACATTTTCTGTTAAAAGCCCACCTTCCACAACTATTTTTTTATAGAGGGCCAATTCTTCAGAAGACAAAACAATCTTAGCTAATAATTGACAATGCCTCCCAATAAAATGTCAAGCAATTATCCAGTGTTTGAATTTGCTGTCCTCCTGCTCCCAAGCTAGCAGGCGAGCTGGCCTGGCATGTGACAAGTACAGATGATGGCGGCTGGCTCATCCTCTGTAGGACAGACTTCCCATTTTATTTCTAGTAGGAATGAATGAATTTGTTTCACCCACACTGTCTCTTGGGCCCAGTCTGTCTTTATGACCAACAGCACATATTTGAGGTGGACGACTCAGAATGCTGCAGTAGAGGAAACATAGGCTAACCAGTCCACACAGGAATGACTGGAAAGTTTCACAGCATCTGCTTCTAACTGACAGTAACAACTAATAATATATTGAAATCCACACCTGAGGCAGTTCCTTTCCTTCCCTCTCTCTCATTCCTTTTTCCATTTCCCCACGGCTTCCCTTTTAATTGAGGGCCTCCTGTGTGAAGGTCGAAAACATGTGGCTAGAAGATAAACCACTCATCAGCCATCACCTCTGGGCTTGAACTGAACTGAGAGAGCCTGGGGAAGAGCTGCTGCAGAGGTTTAAGTAGGGAAACACAGTAATAAAACACATGCGGTACTTCTAGAATAGCAAATGCATAGTAGTGTCACCAGTGGCTACTACCTACCAGGAAACCTGACATTTTGGAATTGAGAAGGTCTTCAGAGATCATCTAGTTGAGTTTTCTCAACTTACAAAAGAGGAAACTAGGGCCAGAGAAGTTCAGAATCACAAAGTCAGTTAAAATACAGATCTAGGAATTCCACATCTAAATTCAGTGTTCTTCTAACCAAACAATGTGGTGATTACCTATCAATAACACCCCAACAACTTTTCTATGATTAATGTTATGCTTTAACTTTTCTGCTTAAAAACACTACCTTTCAAATTTAGACTTGAAATTTGGTAAAAAGTCCTGGACAATTAGATGTTTTAAGAATTTCTACGGAATATGATAGTTTGTACAAGACTGCTCAAGTCTAAAGATAATAGCAAGTTTTGTATTTCTGAGCATGGTATATTGGCTAATTCATCTGACAGAGAATATACTCTGTTTTTCAGAAAAAGCAAATCCCAAAGTGGCACATGCTGTGAAGACAACCCTTTTAAGATTATTATCTAGTAAACAATCATGTAAATCTGACATGACTTATTGGCATTTAGTCTAAAGTTGCATTAAGGCCACGTGTTACCAAAGGCATCTCTTCAATGCATAATTTATAACATAACCTCAGTGACTACCAGAGAGACCCAGGTAGAATCATGAATTAATATTGCAGAAATAGATCCTTGGAGGATTAGTTGACATTTAGCTAGGGTCACAAGGGCAACTGGATTAGTAGTTGCAGGCTATTCCTCACAGAGAACTTGCCAGATGACAAAATATATCCACCGTATTCCCGGAATTTAAAATAAACCTCTTCAAAATGTTTAGTTTGGATGTCCAGGCATGGAAGGGCCTATTGTTCCTTAGGACTTACACTGGGTCATATGTTTTTAAAAAGTACAAACTACTGGTGCCAAAAATAAGCTATCTACATAAACATTGAGGTGGGGAATGGACGAAGAACATCCAGGAAAGGCCAGGTGCAGTGGCTCATGCCTGTAATCCTAGCACTTTGGGAGGCTGAGGCAGGGGGATCACGAGGTCAGGAGATCAAGACCATCCTGGCTAACATGGTGAAACCCCGTCTCTACTAAAAATACAAAAATTAGCTGGGCATGGTGGTGTGAGCCTATATTCCCAGCTACTTGGGAGGCTGAGGCAGAAGAATTGCTTGAACCCAGGAGGTGGAGGTTGCAGTGAGCTCAGATCGTGTCATTGCACTTCAGCCTGGCAACAGAACGAGACCCTATCTCAAAAAAAAAAAAAAAAAAAAAAAAAAAAAAAGAGGTGAGGCATAAGAAAAAGAGAAAGAAAAAAGGAAATATTGGAAATATGGAGGAAAAAGGAAATAAAGAGATAAATAGGTAAAGAAGGGTAAAGAAAAGAGGGGTAGAGAGGAATGGAATGAAAATAAATAATGAATGAAAAATAAAGATAGGAATCACACGATGGGTAGAAAAAGAGATAAACGGCACATGACAAGTGGGGAAAAACAGTTGTAATGGTGGGGACCAAAGACCAGGGATGCGCACAGCTGTGACAGAGCAACGGTTTGTCCTGGGGCTTGACTAGAACAGAACCATAAATGGAGGGAGACTCAGAAAAGGAGTAGATGCATGTATCTATACTGGAATATTAACTCGCCCTGAAATATTGCTGTTGCCAACGGTTTTACCTTCATCCTTGATATTCCTTCTTCTCACTCTACAAAAACTCTGAGGAGCCTCTTCCAAACCTATGGCTTCAGCTCCAGAAATGTTGATGACTTTCAGACTATGGAAATTATTATTTCTAGTCCACAGTAGCATATTCAACCTCCCAGTGAACATCTCCACTTAATTTTAAAGGAGTATTGAACTTAAAATGTGCAAAGCTGGGATTGCTGGCAAGATGGCTGAATAGGAACAGCTCTGGTCTGCAGCTCCCAGCGAGATCAACGCAGAAGGTGGGTGATTTCTGCATTTCCAACTGAGGTATATGGTTCATCAAATCGGGACTGGTTGGACAGTGGGTGCAGCCCATGGAGGGCGAGCCGAAGCAGGGTGGGGTGTCATCTCACCCGGGAAGTGCAAGGGGTCCGGGAATTTCTTCCCCTGCCCAAAGGAAGCCATGATGGACTGAGCCTGAGGAACCCTGCACTCCGGCTCAGATACTGTGCTTTTCCCATGGTCTTCACAACCCACAGACCAGGAGATCCCCTCTGGCGCCTAACCCCACCAGGGCCCTGGGTTTCAAGCACAAAACAAGATGGCTGTTTGGGCAGACACCGAACTAGCTCCAGGAGTTGTTTTTTTTTCCATACCCCAGTGGCTCCTGGAACGCAAGTGAGACAGAATCATTCACTCCTCTGGAAAGGGGTGCTGAAACCAGGGAACCAAGTGGTCTGGCTCAGTGGATCCTACCCTCATGGAGCCCAGCAAACTTAGATCCATTGGCTTGAAATTCTTGCAGCCAGCACAGCAGTAGTCTGAGATTGACCTGAGATGCCCCAGCTTGGTGGGGGGCGGGGCGGGGGGGGGGGGCGCCTGCCATTGCTGAGGCTTGAGTAGGCGGTTTTCCCCTCACTGTATAAACAAAGCCACCAAGAAGTTCGAACTGGGTGGAGTCCACTGCAGCTCAGCAAGGCCACTGTGGTCAGACTGCCAGATGTCTCCTTCCTGAGCAGGGCATCTCTGAAAAAAAGGCAGCAGCCCCAGTCAGAGACTTGTAGATAAAATCCCCACCTCCCTGGGACGAAGCACCTGGGGGAAAGGGCAGCTGTGGGCGCAGCTTCAGCAGACTTAAACGTCCCTATCTGGCAGCTCTGAAGAGAACAGCAGATCTAACAGCACAGTGTTGAAGCTCTGATAAGGGACAGAGTGCCTCCTCAAGTGGGTCCCTGACCCCCGTGTATCCTGACTAGGAGACACCTCCCAGTAGGGGCCGACAGACACCTCATACGGGAGAGCTCTGAGTGGCATCTCGTGGTTGCCCCTCTGGTATGAAGCTTCCAGAGGAAGGAACAGGCAGCAATCTTTGCTGGTCTGCTGTCTCCGCTGGTGATATCCAGGCAAACAAGGTCTGGAGCGGACCTCCAGAAAACTACAGCAGACCTGCAGCAGAGGGGCCAGACTGTTAGAAGGAAAACTAACAAACAGAAAGGAATAGCACGTCCACTCAGAGACCCCATCTGAAGGTCACCAACATCAAAGACCAAAGGTAGATAAATCCATAAAGATGGGGAGAAACCAGCGCAAAAAGCCTGAAAATTCCAAAACCAGAACGCCTCTTCTCCTCCAAAGGATCATAATTCCTCGCCAGCAAGGGAACAAAATTGATTGGAGAATGAGTTGATGAAGTGACAGAAGTAGGCTTCACAAGGTCGGTAATAACAAACTCCTCCAAGCTAAAGGAGCATGTTTTAACCCAATGCAAGGAAGCTAAGAACCTTGAGAAAAGGTTAGACAAATTTCTAACTAGAATAATCAGTTTAGAGAAAAACATAAATGACCTCATAGAGCTGAAAGACACAGCACGAGAACTTTGTGAAGCATACACAAGTATCAATAGCTGAATCAATCAAGCAGAAAAAAGGATGTCAGAGACTGAAGATCAACTTAATGAAATAAAGTGAGAAGACAAGATTAGAGAAAAAAAGAATAAAAAGGAACTAACAAAGCCTCCAAGAAATATGGGACTATGTGAAAAGACCAAATCTATGTCTGATTGGTGTACCTGAAAGTGACGAGGAGAATGGAACCAAGTTGGAAAACACTCTTGAGGATATTATCCAGGAGAACTTCCCCAATCTAGCAAGACAGGCTAACATTCAATTTCAGGAAATACAGAGAACACCACAAAGATACCGCTCGAGAACAGCAACCCCAAGACATAATCGTCAGACTCACCAAGGTTGAAATGAAGGAAAAAATGTTAAGGGCAGCCAGAGAGAAAGGTCAGATTACTCACAAGGGAAGCCCCTCAGACTAACAGTAAATATCTCTGTAGAAACCCTACAAGTCAGAAGAGAGTGGGGCCCAATATTCAACATTCTTAAAGAAAAGAATTTTCAACCCGGAATTTCATATCCCGCCAAACTAAGCTTCATGGTGAAGGAGAAATAAAATCCATTACAGACAAGCAAATGCTGAGAGATTTTGTCACCACCAGGCCTGCCTTACAAGAGCTCCTGAAGGAAGCACTAAACATGAAAAGGAACAACCGGTATCAGCCACTGCAAAAACATACCAAATTGTAAAGACCATCAACACTATGAAGAAATTATATCAACTAACGGGCAAAATAACCAGCTATCGTCATAATGACAGGATCAAATTCACATATAACAATATTAACCTTACATGTAAATGGGCTAAATGCTCCAATTAAAAGACACAGACTGGCAAATTGGATAGAGTCAAGACCCATCAGTGTGCTGTATTCAGGAGACCCAACTCATGTGCAAAGATGCACACGGCTCAAAATAAATGGATGGAGAATATTTACCAAGCAAATGGAAAGCAAAAAAAATCAGGAGTTACAATCCTAGTCTCTGATAAAACAGACTTTAAACCAACAAAGATCAAAAGAGACAAAGAAGGGCATTACATAATGGTAAAGGGATCAATGCAACAAGAAGAGCTAACTATCCTAAATATATATGCCCCCAACACAGGAGCACCCAGATTCATAAAGCAAGTTCTTAGAGACTTACAAAGAGACTTAGATTCCCACATAATAATTGTGGGAGACTTTAACACCCCACTGTCAGTATTAGACAGATCAATTAGACAGAAAATTAACAAGGATATTCAGGACTTGAACTCAGCTCTGGAAAAAGTGAACCTAAGAGACATCCACGGAACTCTCCACCCCAAATCAACAGAATATACATTCTTCTTTTCACCTCATCACACTTATTTTAAAATTGACCACAAAATTTGAAGTAAAACTCTCCTCAGCAAATTCAAAAGAAAGGAAATCATAACAAACAGTCTCTCAGACCACAGTGCAATCCTATTAGAACTCAGGATTAAGAAACTCAATCAAATCAGCACAACTACATGGAAACTGAACAACCTGCTCCTGAATGACTACTGGGTAAATAATGAAATGAAGGCAGAAATAAAGATGTTCTTTGAAACCAATGAGAATGAAGACACAACGTACCAGAATCTCTGGGACACATTTAAAGCAATGTGTAGTGGAAAATTTATAGCACTAAAGGCCCACAAGAGAAAGCAGGAAAGATCGAAAGTTGATACCCTAAAATCAAAATGAAAAGAACTAGAGAAGCAACAACAAACAAATTCAAAAGCTAGCAGAAGACAAGAGATAACTAAGATCAGAGCAGAACTGAAGGACATACAGACACGAAAAACCCTTCAAAAAAATCAATAAATCCAGGAACTGGTTTTCTGAAAAGATCAACAAAATAGCTAGACCACAAGCCAGACTAATAACGAAGAAAAGAAAGAAGATCAAATAGATGTGTAATAAAAAAAGATATAGGGGATATCACCACTGATCCCACAGAAATACAAATTACCATCAGAGAATACTATAAACACCT
Source organism: Gorilla gorilla gorilla (assembly GCF_029281585.2). NCBI lineage: Eukaryota > Metazoa > Chordata > Mammalia > Primates > Hominidae > Gorilla > Gorilla gorilla. The sequence goes on from NC_073241.2 coordinate 42,114,263, forward strand.
CTATGCAAATAAACTAGAAAATCTAGAAGAAATGAATAAATTCCTGGACACATACACCCTCCCAAGTCTAAACCAGGAAGAAGTCAAATCCCTGAACAGACTGATAACAAGTTCTGAAATTGAGGCAGTAATTAATAGCCTACCAACGAAAAAAGGTCCAGGACCAGATGGATTCACAGCTGAATTTTACCAGAGGTACAAAGAGGAGCTCGTACCATTCCTTCTCAAACTATTCCAAACAATAGAAAAAGAGAGAATCCTCCCTAACTCATTTTATGAGGCCAACATCATCCTGATACCAAAACCTGGCAGAGACACAACGAAAAAAAAGAAAATTTCAGGCCAATATCCCTGATGAACTTCGATGCGAAAATCCTCAATAAAATACTGGCAAACCGAATCCAGCAACACATTAAAAAGCTTATCCACCACAATGAAGTCAGTTTCATCCCTGGGACGCAAGTCTGGTTCAATATACACAAATCAATAAACATAACCCATCACATAAACAGAACCAATGACAAAAACCACATGATTATCTCAATAGATGCAGAAAAGGTCTTTGACAAAATTCAACAGCCCTCCATGCCAAAAACTCTGAATAAGCTAGGTATCGGTGGAACATACCCCAAAATAATAAGAGCTATTTATGACAAACCCACAGCCAATATCATAGTGAATGGGCGAAAGTTGGAAGCACTCCCTTTAAAAACTGGCACAAGACAAGGATGTCCTCTCTCACTCACTCCTATTTAACATAGTATTGGAAGTTCTGGCCAGAGCAATCAGGCAAGAGAAAGAAATAAAGGGTATTCAAACAGGAAGAGAGGAAGTCAAATTATCTCTTTGCAGAAGACATGATTGTGTATTTAGAAAACCCCATCATCTCAGCCCCTAATCTCCTTAAGCTGATAAGTAACTTCAGCAAAGTCTCAGGATACAAAATCAACGCAAAAATAACAAGCATTCCTATACACCAATAACAGACAAACAGAGAGCCAAATCATGAGTGAACTCCCATTCACAATTGCTATAGAGAGAATAAAATACCTAGGAATACAATTTACAAGGGATGTGAAGGACCTCTTCAAGGATAACTACAAACCACTGCTCAAGGAAATAAGAGAGGACACAAACAACTGGAAAAACATTCTATGCTCATGGATAGGAAGAATTAAGATTGTGAAAATGGCCAGACTACCCAAAGTAATTTATAAATTCAATGCTATCTCCATCAAGCTACCATTGATGTTCTTCATAGAATTGGAAAAAACTACTTTTACTTCATATGGAACCAAAAAAGAGCCCACATAGCCAAGACAATCTAAGTAAAAAGAACAAAACTGGAGGCATCATGCTACCTGACTTCAAACTATACTACAAGGCTACAGTAACCAAAACAGCATGGTACTGGTATCAAAACAGATAGATAGACCAATGGAACAGAACATAGGCCTCAGAAATAACACACACATCTAGAACCATCTGATCTTTGCCAAACCTGACAAAAACAAGCAATGGGGAAAAGATTCCCTATTTAATAAATGGTGTTGGAAATAGCTAGCCATATGCAGAAAACTGAAACTGGACCCCTTCTTACACCTTATACAAAAATCAACTCAAGATGGATTAAAGACTTAAACATAAGACCTAAAACCACAAAAATCCTAGAAGAAAACCTAGGCAATACCATTCAGAGCATAGGCATGGACAAAGATTTCATGTCTAAAACACCAAAAGCAAAGGCAACAAATGCCAAAATTGACAAATGAGATCTAATTAAACTAAAGAGCTTCTGCACAGCAAAAGAAACTATCATCAGAGTGAACAGACAGCCTAAGAATGGGAGAAAATTTTTGCAATCTATCCATTTGACAAAGGGCTAATATCCAGAACCTACAAAGAACTTAAACAAATTTACAAGAAAAAAAAAACAATCCCATCAAAAAGTGGGCAAAGGATATGAACAGACACTTCTCAAAAGAAGACATTTATGCAGCCAACCAACATATAAAAAAATGCTTATCATCACCGGTCGTTAGAGAAATGCAAATGAAAACCACAATGAGATACCATATTATGCCAGTTAGAATAGCGATCATTAAAAGTCAGGAAGGCTGGGCATGGTGGCTCACGCCTGTAATCCCAGCACTTTGGGAGGCCAAGCAGGCAGATCACAAGATTGGGAGTTTGAGACCAGCTTGACCAACATGGAGAAACCCTGTCTCTACTAAAAATACAAAAATTAGCATGGTGGCATGCACCTGTAATTCCAGCTACTGAGGAGGCTGAGGCAGGATAATTGCTTGAACCTGGGAGGCGGAGGTTGCAGCGAGCTGAGATCATGCCATTGCATGCCAGCCTGGGCAAAAAGAGCAAACAACTCCATCTCAAAAGAAAAAAAAAAAAAAGAAAGAAATAAAAAGTCAGGAAACAACAGATGCTTGAGAATATGCAGAGAAACAGGAACACTTTTACACTGTTGGTGGGACTGTAAATTAGTTCAACCATTGTGGAAGATGGTGTGGCGATTCCTCAAGGACCTAGAACTATAAATACCATTTGATCCAACAATCCCATTACTGGGAATATACCCAAAGGATTATAAATTGTTCTACCATAAAGATACATGTATAGGTATGTTTATCGTGGCACTATTCGCAATAGCAAAGACTTGGAACCAACCTAAATGTCCATCAATTGATAAAGAAAATAGACTGGATAAAGAAAATGTGGCACATACACACCATGGAATACTATGCAGCCATAAAAAAGGATGAGTTCATGTCCTCTGCAGGGACATGGATGAAGCTGGAAACCATCATTCTCAGCAAACTATCACAAGAACAGAAAAGCAAACACTGCATGTTCTCATTCATATGTGGGAGTTGAACAATGACAATGCATGGACACAGGGAGGGGAACATCACACACTGGGGCCTGTCGGGGGGTAGGGCAGTAAGGGAGGGATAGCATTAGGAGAAATACCTAATATAGGTGATGGGATGATGGGTACAGCAAACCACCATGGCACGTGTATACCTATGTAACAAAACTGCTCATTCTGCACATGTACCTCAGAACTTAAAGTATAATAAAGAAAAAGAAAAAAAACGTGCAAAGCTGAACTCTCCATTTTTAGTGCCCCCACCCCATTTTGTAGTTCCTATGTTCCACATTTTGGTGAACAGAAATATCTCCACTAACTTGCCCAAACCAGGAACTATTCTAAGTCTTTCTGTATTGTCCCTTCTCTCTCCAAATGGCTACTAAAATTTAACTCTTAACTGTTTCTAAAGTTGCTCTTTCTCTTCATTCTACTGGTCTTCCTGATTTGAGCTCTCTCCCCTCCTCACTGTGTCCAATCCTAACGTTAGAGTTATACTTAGTTATAACGTTAGAGTTATATAGATCATGTTACCACCTACTCAAAGGCCATCAACAGTCTCAGGCCTAAGGTCAACCTCCTTCCATGACCAGATCAGAGTTTCTAGTCTTCACTCTGCCAACCTCTCCACCTTTACCTTCTCCCATCCATGAACTCACTCTCACTGCATGACTACAACCGTTTTGAAACAATAGAGAAAAGAACAAGATCCACATAGTCCCTCAATTTGGGAAACTTTATGCCATCAATTCTTAGTATCTATATTTTTGTATTGATTTTTACATAAATCGAAGATTTTATTATTAAGCAAGTTTTTGCTTGTTTCCACAAAACAAGACACTGCATAGTTTTCAAGTATGGGAGGTGAGGATCACTTATTATGGCCATATCTGTTTTTCCCTCCCCCAGACTATCCCTTGGCTCTTGTAACACACCACTTTGTTTGTTTGTTTGTTTGTTTTTGGAGAGGAGACAGGGTTTTGCCCTGTTGCCCAGGCTGGAGTGCCATGGAGTGATCATAGCTCAAAGTGATCCTCCCATCTCAGCCTCACCAGTAGCTGAGACTACAGGTGTGTGCCACCATGCCCAACAAATTTTTGTATTTATTGTAGAGACAGGGTTTTGTCATGTTGCTCAGGCTGGTCTCGAACTCCTGGGCTAAAGTGATCAAATGATTCACCTGCCTCCACCTCCCAAAGTGCGGGGATTACAGGCATGACCCACGGTGCCCAGCCACACCACTTGGCTCTGTGATTTGTTCTAACATGAGCTGCTCCCGCGCTGCATTTTTCTGTCGGGCTGTTCTTGCGGGTTCTCTTTCTCATGGATGTTCTGCTGATTACCTTCCCTAGCATGGTGCCTACATATAACACAGGCCCCATAAAATCTGTCATCATCCTCATCCTCACGATAATAAAAGGTAAAGTCTTCTCATATCTTTGTGATTACCAAATGTCTTAGTATGTTGGAAATCAGTACTAAACATTTCCTGGTGAATAAGTGGCTTCTAAGATTTTGCAGAGCTTTATCTGCCACTGTGTGGGAAGACACAGGATGCTTAGTTATTCTGATATGATATGCTTTGCGTATTCACACAGAATCACAGCCATTTGCTCTAAATTTTTGTCCCATAACCTTCCATGCCACATGATGAAAAATGTTAACAAGCACAGAGTCACAGATGTGTCTGGGTTATCAAAGCCAGTTCAGTAACTGAGAATTTTCACACACACAAAACATTCCAGCAAACAATGGGATATAACTGTATCTTTGGCAACAGCTAGGAGCTCACCTTTTCTTCATTACCAACACAACTCCAAGAAATATAATCACGAACAGCAAGATGCCCGCAATGACTCCAGCAATTTTAACTGTATGGTCTGTCTGTTTCTCGGGTTCTGGGACTGGCTTCGGAGTGGCAGCTCCTGAAGATGAAAGGAAATGAAAAAGGAGAGACAGTAGGTAAGAGAGAATAAAGATGTCACATTTTAAAAAATTTCGCTGCATTTAACAGAGTAATAAGACTTATCAGAGCCAGCAGACAGACAGGCTTTGATTTTTTAAACAGCTTTCATATGCACTGAAAGCAGCATAATTGTTCACATTGTTCTTCAATATTTTACTAAACCATACACAAGCTGGATAGCACACCCATGCCTGACCCTTTTCTAAGAGACTCTTCTCAAACATTTTTTTTTAGAAAAATATTATTTTATTATCTCTATTGGCTCCTGCTCTTTCTGCCATTTAAAAACTTACTAACACCACAATAGCTATCCCTAAGCCTTTATCCAAATTTGATTTGCTGGAACATTTTCCTCAATTATTTTTCATAAACGAAGCAGTAATTGCATAACATATTAGTCCAAACACCTGGAAAACTGAGATAAGCTCATTTGCCATGCATTTTTACCAGCAATTGTTTTTTAACACAATAGAGTTTTTTCCCCCTGCCTTTGGAAATCTAAATCTAGGTCACATCTGGTAGGCAAAAGACTCCTTCTAAGCAATTTATTCACAAAGTGGAAGCGGCTGATGATCACACCACTGGCACCCACATTTAAAATCTGTTTAAATGAGATAACCAGGGTCTTACAGTGGTGGTGGCTGTCTTAGCTCCCCTTTCTCATGTCTAAAACATGAGACATGTTTGTCCTGTTTACTATAATGTAATGGAATGTCAAATCCATGTCTGATGAAATATATGTTTCCTCTGCTAAGTGCATTCAGGATGAAAAATATTAGGAATGCAATGTTCAATTCCCTAAAAAGACTCCTTTTTAAAAGGGCTTGTACTTTTAAAATCAGAATGTGATGATGCTCTGAGTCACACCACCCTTACTAGGTGACAGGTCATTCCGAATGGAGGAATTTTATGTCCAAATTTTCCTCCTTAGAATTTTCTTTTTGTGTTGGTAAAAATGTAATTAAATTGGAGTGTTTGTAAACCAGCTCTTTCCACTCTGCCATGAGGTTTTCCACTCCTACGTCACCTGACTCACGAAAACCTTAGCTGTCACTGTGTCTGAGCCCTTGGGCAGGGCAGACCAAGACCAGGAGGACAAACTCTAAAATGAGTCATCACTGAGAAAGAGGGAGTGCCAGATATCACCTTCCATCTGTTTTTTTTTGTGTCCTTTGGGAACACGTAAATGATGTTTCTTTCCAAAGTTATTGCTGGTGAGATTTTATACATGAGGCCCTGCATTCTGAACATGGCTGTAGTCATTAGACTGACCCCAGGAAGTGAGTCAAGGTCAGGGAAGAAGCAAGTTGGAAGCTCATCAGTGTTTCCATCACAAAGCATATTCCAATCATTTGAGAGCCACAACAGCAGCAGCCATGATGCAAAAAACACACCTTATGAAATAAAAACCCTTCTGAAGAAGCCTCTACAGGTCAATTTTATTTCTGACAATGTCGAGAATAAGTCCTGCTATTTTGATTCAATGAATATCCCTCAAACTAGTTGTTCAGTTAAATCTTTAAGGTATTAATGTTAATTATCCTTTATGGTAATTACATCTGAAATACACCACTCCAATATTCTATTGGAACATATCACCAGGTGGTTGACTGGGAGGAAATTGTCACATTAAACAAATTGCTAAGAAAAACCTAAAGATAAAATGTGTATGTGGATAAACAAAATTTTTTTAAGTTAAATAAGCAATCTATACAAAAAGAAGTAACATTTGAAATTCATGAAACTGAAAAAAGTCTGTTTTTCCATTTTGATTTTGTGTCCAATTAAAACAAATTTTTAAAATAAAATCAAATTGGTTTTATTCTTCCAAATGTTGACATACTGGAAGCCATTCCATTTATCTCACTAGTTATAGATAGCTGGCTCTCCATGTATATTTCCTAAATAGATGAGTTAAGGTATGTTTTGTAACTAAGTTATGTCACTAAATGCAACACTTGGGAAAAAAATGTTTAGAAAAACTTATTTACCTTAAGACATTTTAATATAAAAATAGCACACATGTAATGCATACATTGTGAACACTCAGTAGAGGAAGGTCTGGCTCTGTGGGAACTGATGAATGACTCTATTCTGCTTTGGGCCAAGGAGGGGTGGTTACCTGCAGCCTTTCATCCCCTTTAGGAAGCAGCATGCACATTGCTATGCAGCCTGTGGAAGCTCAGTATTATCATTTCTTAGCACTGACTTTTAACTCATTTCACATTGCAGGTCAAGGGAATGAAATGTTCTATCTTCGCCTGACACAGTTGCAACGTGATGATGGTAGCAACCACGCTAAATGGGACAGTGACTCAGGAAAGGTGGGAGGGCTGCCTGGGACTGGCCATCCGGTTGAGTCGGGTGTTTGGGTTTAGGACTCTGCAGAAGCATCAGTGTAAACACAAACAGCCCTCGGATAACCTGATGTGTGGGTGTCACTGACTCCAGGCCCCTTGCCCAGGAAGTTCCTGCTTTCCTGCCTGTGCCCTGTCCCTCTATCCCTGCCTGAAATGAACATCTTTAGGCTCTCCTTAAATAGGATGCTCCTCTCTCCTCTTTTATTGCTTTGGGAACATGTGGTTCTGGTTATGACCTGTCAGCGGGCCTTGGACAGGGGATATTTTTGACAGAGCATGGTTGCAACTGATGGTTGTTTATTTTTCCTCACCCAAATCTATGAATTTAACAGTATAATTTCTAAACTGCTTGGCAAAAGAGTTGTTTTCATTCTATTTCCCCCTCGGTCTTGGTATTTTCTTGCCAGGTTTCTCATGGTATAAACTTTTCCTTTTTTTCGTATAAATTTTAATTGCTTATTAAAAGGCATTTTCTCTTCTTGTGTGTATTCTGTTAGGACAGCAGTGTGCATTTGGTTCCTTTTGAAGAGAATAAACTTGCATGTGTCCATTTATCAGTGGATATTTTCTAGGCCTGATACTGTATCGTATTCATTGCACTGGTGAATAAGCTAAATATTACAGGGAGATTAAGAGACTGCTAAAATCATAGAGCATAATCCTCACAGATGCCCACTCTGCTGACTCCTAGTGATAACGCTGGTTATTATTTTTATAATGGCCAAGAAAACAAAAAAGAGTGGTATTCCAGTCAAATTCCATTAAGATTTCAGTTATAACATCTAGTATGTAAAAAAAAAAAAAAAACTCAAAACAAATAGAATGATTAACCAATGCAGTATTTAGCTGGTTTTCAACTTGGCAGAAAACAATTCCACTTTGGCCCAGTGTTCAACATTAAATTAAATAACAGCAGCAAGCCAGGCTGAGAACACGATGTACTCAGCCACTGGCTTGAGGTCTGGGCCCAATTTTGACTACTGAACTGGCTGCACAAATTTTCCCAGAAGATCCAAGGGTACAAGCCCAGAAGGCCATGAAGGCTGTCAGTGATGCCCAGAGCTACTGACCATGCTGCCCACAGCACGGGCTGCTTTCACCCCGAGTGAACGGGAAGCCTTCCCAAAGGGAGGGGAGTGGCAGGGTTAGGAAGAGCCGCAGGGACAGCTCAGCTGCAGAACTTTGCACGGTGGTGACTAGTAGGAGGTTGACCTTGAATGTGGAGGAAAAAAATCCAGCAATATTCTTCATTTATTCAACAAGCGTTTATTGAGTAGCTAACTGCTTGCCAAGCACTGTTTAAGGAATACAGTGGTGAGCAGATGGACAAAACAAAAACTTCTGACCTCATGGAACTTAAATCCTTGTAGGGAAGACAGACACCAAGGTAAATCAATATTGTAGGCAGTGTCTGGCCAGGCTAGCTCTAGAGAAAAATCAAGGGGAGTGGGCTGGGGGGTGAAGGCAAGGCAGCTGTTAGGATGGGGTATTGGAGAAGGAATTACTGAGAAAATAACATTCGAGCAGAGACCTGAAAGAGGAAAGGGAGTGGCAGAGTGACATCCAGGGAGGAGAAAAAGGGAAAAGGTGCAAATGAGACAGAAATACTGAGTGTGACTGGAGTGCGGTGAACTGTGGAGAAGGTGAAGCATAATTTTAGGGTGGGGACACCTCCTTAGATAGCTGGAAGGACTCTCTCTGCTTGAGAAGCCTTGGGAGGATTCTGAGCAGAGGAGGAACTTGATCTGGCTTATATTCAACAACACTATCCCGGCAGCCGTGTGTACTGCAGGCTGTAGTGGGCCACGGTGGAGGCAGGGACCTCAGTTATGAGGCTATTACGAAGATGCAGGGAAGACACTCATGGCTTGGAGGGAGAAGGTAGCAGTGCAGGTGGCAAGATGCCATCAAACTTGAGACACACTGTGACGGTCCAGCCATCAGTTTTGCCGATGAACTGGATGTCGAGTGTGTTAGGATAACAACCAGATTTCTGGCAGGAGTCACTGGACAGACACAGCTGCTACTAACTGACAGGGTGAGAACTGCAGGAGGAGCAGGTTTGGAGGGGTGGGTGGGCAGACCAAGAGTTTAGTTTTGGACCAATGAGGTTTGAGATATTTGACATACAAAAGAGATAGCAAGTAGGCAGTTGGATGGATATACACGGGAGAGACCTGGGTGTAGAACATAAATTTGAGGTTGTCATAAAAAAGATGGTGATTACAGTCATGAGTCAGCCGGGGGACACTTAGGAAGTGAACAAGGGAAACAATGGCGGGTCAAGGAGGATGGAACTCAGCCACGTGGAGGCGGATGTCCAGGCGAACACAGACACAGGGAGCATCCGCACGGAGCAGCCAGAGAGGAAGAAAGGGATCATGAAACAATCTTTTTTTTTTTAATTAAGATGGGAGAAATGACAGCATCTCTGAATGCAAATGCTAATGATACCATAGAGAGGGCAAGTTGATGATGCGGGAGGGAAAGGAGCTGCCTGCTGGAGGGAAGCCCTTGCAGAGGCGGGAGGTGGGACCAGCGCGCAGAACCAGGAGGGCTGATGTTTCACCCAGAGGAACGGCAGAAAGCCACACATGCAGCAATGCACAGGCTCTTGGCAGAGCAGATGTGCTGGTCTGGGAGCGGAGCATTTGAAAGGTCTCTTTTGATGGCTTCATTTTCCCAGGGAAAAAGGAACCAAGAAGATGAGGGGAGTCTGAGGACCAGAATGGAGGTGTGAGAAATCTCAGGCCAAAAAGTGTTGAAGTTGTCTAGAAGAGGGAAGGGAGGGATGTCCCAGGCTGGGCATGGGTGGGATCTGCTGGTAGCCAGCCAGGAGTTCCAAGGACACAGAGGACAGCGTTGGAAGGGGGCTAAGGCATGAGAGAGAAGGGGAAGGTGGGCCAGTGAGAGCAATCCTGATGGCCATGAGCCAACAGTGAGGGTGGGAAGTGGGGCTGTGGCTGTGTCCAAGAGCATGCAGAGCCCTGGGCCGTCTCTTCACTCCTCCTAGTTAGGATGAAGAAGGGGAAGAGGAGGAAAAAAAAAAAAAAGGTAGGGGGTGATCCCTACTCAGACTTACATTGGGGAGGGGTGTGACCAGTGTTCAGATCAGAGATACAGAAGCATCCCTGTGACACTCAGACGTTCCCTTTAAATGTAAGGGATGCAGCTGTGAATGTGGGCTAGCACTGTCCTGTTCATATGTGTAGCTAATGTTGGCTTCCACAGCCTCCGAATTAGCAGCCCCTTATTTAGTACATTTTGTGCTCAAGGTACTGGAACAAGGCTCTGCAGGGGAATTAGAGTTGAGTATGTGCCTCTTCCTTCAGGGAGTTGACCACAGTAAATAAGGCAAGAAGCCTTAAGTGTCACAGGTAAGCTACAGAGTCCAGCTGGGGAAGAGTGGAGGGGATGAGGGAGGGCTCCTTGTCAGAGATTGCAATAATGAATGGGCTGGAAGGACCGGGAAGGTTTCAACGCTGGGTGGGAAGAGTGCCTCATAAGCCAGAACAAAGGGGCCTCTGGAGTCACATACTAGCTTCAAGGGCAGGGTCTGGAGCAGGGGCTGGGGGTGATTAGGAAGAGGATTTGGAACTGAGGCTTTATGGTGGGATGGGTGTTGCTCACTGGGTAGGACAGCCCAGATTAAATTTAATAAATAAGGAACCACAGAAAATAACAGAGCAGTACCTTGAGAACAACTGGGCAGCAATACGCAGGCTCACTGAAGAAGGGAAGGGAAGGAAGTTGGGGAGCCTTCTGCCCCACCCAGGCCTGGAGCCTCCCCTGCCTGAATTGCAAGGGTGGCTGGAACGAGCAGGACACAAGAGACTCACAGAGGCACAGTCAGCTGTGTACAGGTGACAACACCCACAATGGCTCTGGGACTGCATGGCCAGCTGGGGCTGTGTGTTGGGTTCAATGTCTGAATTGAACCTGAGCAACAAACTACCCCATTCACACCACATGCAAAAGGTTTCAGTGGCAAACCAAATACCACAAAGCCACTCTTGGTATTTCAGGGAGAAAGGAAGAAAAAAGGGGCTAAGGACAGTAACAATGGGAACTGCTGAAAAGAAAAGCTGAGGAGGCTGAAAAACCTTAAGAGATGAGACAGGGAGAAGAGCTAAAAGTAGAAAATAAAATGGAAGCAGTGGAAATATGTAAAAATATTGTTCCTTCAAGTGCATTTCAAAGAGCACTGGTCCCAAAAGATAATCTAAAATTTAAATTCAGTACTCCATCACTTTGTGCTAGCATTTTAATGACTTTCATGGAATACTCTATTTTAATTAATTTTCCTTTTGTGTGTGTGTGAACATATGCAGAGGTAAATTTCTATACTTTTTCTTAAAAACAGCAACATCCTTGTTTTAAAGATCATTGTGAGACAGTTCATTCAGGTCTTGTTGCCCAGAGAATTAAAATCCTTTGCAGTCTTGTTTAGTTTTTTTTCAGCTGTTCCTTCTTCACATTATACATAATCACAAAACACCTCCTAGATTTTTCATTTAAATTACATATCATTGTTTTTCTTCCTGGGAATGCGAAGTCAATCACTATTCCTGGAATAATCTACAGTCACATTTTGTGTATTCTTTGTAACCTGATTATGCCTTTGAATTTATAACTCTTCTTCTGTCCCTAATTTCCAGTGTAGGGCAAACAGAGCATGTACAATGTACAAGTAATAATCAGAAACATAATTTTTCATATAAGACTGAGATACTGGATTGTTTGATATATATCTTATCTAAAAAAATCAATCTATTTTTTTATTTTTGTTCTAATTTCATGACAGTTACTGCCTCATTTATTGATGTGGCTGACGCCCTGTGGAGAAGATGATCTATCAAAGCCTTATCACTTATCATCTGGACACTAAAAGTCCAAGAGAATTATTACTGCTCTTACTATTTTGATGAAATAGCTTTATTTTTTCCATTTGAATTTCTCAAATAATTATCAAGTCATAAAATAGGGAAACAAATTGTCAATAATACGTTATCAACTGTGTGCAACTTTCACATAAAGTGAATAATCAAGAAAGGAAGTGGGGGTGGCTGCTTCCAAAACAGATGATTCTTGAAGATGATGTAGTTCAGAATGGAAGTTTCCAACCTTTTGCTTGAAACTAAACTTTGAAGGCATTAAAATGGAAACCTACTGTCTCTCAAAATTTCTTCCAGATTTGTATTTTAGGTCATGGTCTAGACCTCGTGTTTACCTCTTAACATTTTTTCCTGTGGGAGAAAGGATCACCACAGCTTCCTACACAAAGTAGTTGTTGTTTGCAAAAACCCCTTAGAGCTTTTCCTGCTGTCTGAAATTTGTCATTCACCATCTCATCAAAAAGTAAGTATACCTAGTCTATTCTGTATGCTTGCTAGAAGTATCAGTATTTCTGAGGCTCAAAAAATGTAGAGCCTAGCAAATTGCATGAGATGTGTGACATGACTTCCACAGGGCCTAAGAACTACACACACAAAAGATGGCCTTTTAGAATTGTGATGAGGACTCACAGGGTCTTAGGAGAGAGTGGAAGTCATGTACTCTCCAGACTCTCATTTAGTAAACACACAATAGTTCCTCAAACAATAAATGGCTTTAATAAATATGGCTTATATTTATTGTGGCATTCTGTTTAATATATTCTAAAACAGAAGGTCTCCAATTATAGGAAGTTTAAAACTCAGGCTGGGTGAAGAATCATTTGGAGAGCTTTGAAACATGCAGATGGCTGGGTTCCCCGTGGATTCTGGATCAAAGGTCTGAGGTAGGACCCAGGAATCTATGTAACACCTTTGGGGATTCCCTACACAACATGGAGAAAAACCCAACTCTAGAACCATGGCTCCAAAGTATGAGTGGGGAAGTTTTTCAGACTATGGCAAAATGAGAAAAAAAATGTAATTGTGTTGTTATCCTTAACACATCTCCTAATATAATAATATCTTACTTTCTCAGCGATCCAATTTCCATCATTGATTGCGCTATTTGAAAAGATCCTTTTATACAATGAAAAGGCAAACGTGGTGGAATCAAATCCTAATTTATGACTAGCCCCAGTATGTAGAGATTGGAAGACACTCTGAATTGTAAAGGAATATAAAGTATATTGATCAACTGCCTGGGTGCTACTAAATAAGATAGGAAGGAAGAAAACTAATCTTTTTGAAGACCTACTTTATATGCTGGTAACTTATATAATTTTTATTTAATATTATACCATGAAGTATAATTAATACCAGTTTACAAATGAGGAAACTGAAGCAACAGAAGCCATCAAGATAAACAGCTTGTCCTAAGTCAGTGAAAGAGAAGGAATGGTGCTATACTCTGAACCCAGGGTGTCTGACTGTGAAGCCAACTCCTATTTCATTGCACTACAGCATTCCCCAATATAATACAGAAAACTCGAGTGGTTATTGCTCATGCTATGGAATACAAGACTCAAGTTAAAAGTGATCTTGGTCAGTTGTAAAGAGGAGGGTGTAACAAAAGAATGAAAAAGGAAAGAATAAAAAAGGAAAGAATGAACAATGCAATAAGGAACTAATAATTCTGAAAGAAAAACAAGAGGAGAAAGGACTTCCTGGCCAAACTGCAGAAAAGAAAGATCTGGTAATATGATCAATACAATTCTGAAATGTATGAGAGTAATGGCATGCACATAATCCTGGAGCATGATATACTAGTCATCATGTGGATGAGGAAAAGGAATCAAAGAAAAGAAACACAAATGATCGACAAGGTAAAAAAAGAAGGACTACGAAGAAGGAGAAAAGGAACTAGGGTCATTTATCTAATGTAGGAGAAGGCAAGCAGGTGACCTGACATCGGAGCTTCCCAAGAGTAAAGATCATTTCTTACCACCTTTGCTGTCTAGTGATTAACAGTCTCTTTAACACGGTGGGCATTTGACAAGTCTTTACTGAACGGATATTGTAAAAGACACAAGAAGCATTTGTAAAGAGAACAATAACCATGAGTGGTCTGTGTATAGATGGAGAAAAATATTTTTGAACACATAAGTGTAAAAGCAGGAGTTCAAGTTTGTACAGAGAAAGGCTGAGAGAGGCTTTCCCCTGTCTATGCACAATGTAGTCAGTATTCAGTAAAAGAGTAAGTAAATGGATTTTGGTTGTATTCAGTCCATGAAACCGGAATAAATTACAAAGGAGGTTTATTCTGCCCTTGGGTTAAAGAATAGTCAGTCATCTGACACTAGAGAGGTCAGTTATTACTGTCCTTCCCAATCTCTAACAAGTCTAAAAATGCTACATATTTTTTTCTTTATTCTCACTGCCATCTATTTCTCTTCTGGATTTTTATACCTGACTCCCAAGTAGACACCTTTGCCAGTGTCTTTGACATAGTGCAGCCGTATGGATCTTCCTAAATAATAGCTCCAATCAAGTCACTCTTTCATTTAAAAAAACAAAATCAAATCCAAGAGCTTCTAAATGATTATTTCAAAAGGCCTTCCATGAACTAACTCCAACCCCCTTTCCTAATATTATGCCACCCTCCTTTCTGAAATACACCAAATGGAAATGCCCAATTTCCCCAAACCCTCAATATTTCCCTTCCCAAGGCCTTTGCTCCTGCTGCATAGAAGCTTTCCCTACTCAATTTGTGTAGGTTCAAATCCTATCCATCTTCAAAGGCCACACATTCCAACTACTGCTCCTAATTGCTTTGCAGAAAAGTATTCTCTCTCCTGCTGAACTCCTAGAGCACCTTGCTTGTCCCCTCTTGCACAGAGCTTACTATTTTCAAACTCGAGTTCAGTTATTTTGGTAAATCTTTATGTCATACACTAACATAAATTCCTTGAGACAAAAGTAGTCTTACTCATCTTTGTGGCCCTCACATGCTAAGAAAGAAGGAAGATGTCTGAACATGAGCTCCACTGAGGATGCCAAGAGATGGCCAGGAAGAAAAGAAGGGTTTTTCTTAGTATGGTGATGACAGATGAAAGTCTACTGTGGTTTGAATGTCCTCTGCAAAATTCATGTTGCAAATTTAGTTGCCATTGTAACAGTCAGTATTAAGAGGTGGAGCCCTTAAGAGATGATTAAGTCATGAGGTCAGAGTTCTCATAATGGATTAATGTCATTATTGTGGAAGTGGGTTTCTGATAAAAGGATGAGTTTGGTCTGATTTCTCCTCTCTGTCTCTCTTGCTTGCTTCTGCCTTCTGTCATGAGATGACCCTACCAGATACCAGCACAATGCTCTTGGATTGCCCAGGCTCTAGAACCATGCGTCAAACAAACTTTTATTGTTTATAAATGACCTGATTTGTGGTATTCTGTTACAGCTGCAGAAAACAGACTAAGATAAAATCCTTACCAGAAAATTTGCTGGCCAAACTTTCATCAATGATAAAGAGAGACTAACAGGAAGTAAGAGCATGGAAATAAATACTAGTGGCAAAACATTATATCTTCAGCACTCAACGCTGTGAAATATATATCCATCAATGACTAGAACATTAACTAGGTACATATCAGAGAGACACAAAGTGAGTATCTGTCAAGAATAAAGTGTTATAAACTCAATACTTGCAATGATTAAATAGATATAGGTAATTTTTCATGATTGTATATGGAGTTTGTTTTAGAAGTCTTTAAACTAGCCAAAATTTCTGCTGTATATTAATTACAATGGTCTGGGGCTCTTCAGAAAGTAAAAAACAGAGAAATGTCTAATAAGATAATTAGTAGGATTCAAACTATTAAAAGTAATTTTATTTAACAAAATGGCTATTGTAGTCCTATGATCCTACCATGGGAGCATTTTTGGACTTTGTTACTCATAGAAGTAAGGCAGAAATATAAATAATTCCCTTTATTAAGTCCCTAAACTGGCTAAAAGACACATGCAACTCACTTTGATGTGGTCTTTAGCTATGTGCACGTGTGTTCATTTGTACATAAACATATACCAATATCTAAAGAAATTATTCAAAGACATATAAGGAGAACCCACTGAATTGGTACTACAATCACAAAGACTTTTGTTTATCATGTTTACTGTGAAGAGGTATTACATAAAATCCTGAGTAAAAAATACCAAATTAAATCACTGTAAGGACAACACCTACACAAAATCTCAGACAAAAGTTGGTATGCCAGTATGTGTTTTGACTAAGAGCTCCAACTTGAATAAACTATGTCATAATTAATAAGCCATAATTAATAACTGCATCATTAGCAACACCAATAAGTAAATTACACATATTAAACTGAACATCAATTACACTGCTAAAGTGATGCATTGCTTGGATATTTACTAGAGTAAATGGAAAAGCTCATCAGAGATACTGATCGATATACTAAGCAGATACCATTTATTAACTCCTAGGCAGGTGCCAAGTTTATTTTCAAACATTGTTTCTCAGAGACAGTTATTTATTCCTCTAAACAGAAAAACAGCATGTTGAAGAAAATTCGTGGCTAAGACCTGCTTCTAAGTAAGACTTCTCATTCCCTTACAAATAGCTTTATATTTGTCTACTTTCATACCTAGTGTCTGAAAAGGTTATTACATAAGATATCTATAATCCATATAATAGAGTTCTATTAAAGTGCATCCCCTCATGCTCTCTTGAGAACTGATGCTGTCGAAATATAAACACAAAGAAAGGCATCCTCATCTAAACTAAGGACGCTGAGGGACAAAGGAACCTCAAATGGCCAAGAAAGGGAGCCTGGTGTTCTATTCAGTGTGCTGGGTGGCAGGGAAGTATAAAATAGGTTATGCTCTGTTTTGGGCTATTACTGCTTGAAATAAAATAGCTGTATTTGAAAATGCAGTAACTTTATTCATCAGCATCACCAACACCAGCATTGCTTATCATTGCCAACAGCAAGGTAACAGCCTGGGTCATGCTGATGCTGCTTTTATCCCAAAGACAGGTAAATGGAAAATATCATCAGTGGGAGACTCATCACAGGTCTTCACATGTGATAGAATAATAATGTCCCTCTCTTGCTTCGGTGCTCCTGGAGACCACAGCATCCACATGGTGTTCAAGTAAATAATACCCTACATACTATCAAGAAATCCATTCATTTTCCCAGAAGTTCAATTTTGAATGTCTCTGAAGAGCTGTAGTGTCAACTTGGGACTGGCAGTGGCCTGGATTAATTACTGAGTCATCTTGAAAGCCTCATGGGCCATAAAACAATCCTATATTAGAGTAACAACAAAAAAGCCACATGAGAAGCACCAGCAACTGCTATTTCCACTGCCTTCCCTTGGAGCCAGGTTTGTGCTCTACTCTACGTGCATTTTTGCACTCGATGTATCACCACTAACTATGAGGTAAAGAAATAGTATTCTCCCTGTTTTACAGATATGGAAGCTGAGATGTTGAGAGATCAAGAGATTTCCCCAAGAAGCCTGGACTTGAACCCACTACTTGCTGTGTACATGCTTTCTAAACTGTGTGCATTGGGTTCCAGAGTTCCTGTGTGAATTTCCCTTTTAAAATCACAGTTAGGGAACTGTTAAGTCCAGATTCCTATCTAACATGTTAGAAAACTGCCAATGAAGTGGGCCATGTGGGTTTGAAAATGATCTGGAGTCTACCCCTGAGGTACACTTTCCTATCATCTATACCATTAAGGGAAGGAGAGAGAACAAATTCCAGCAGGAAGCTCAGCTTTATCTTAGGTGGCCCACTGCAAGCTTGACATTTTTATTAAGACTGTTGATCTTTCTTTTAAGACTTTTGATCTTTCTAATAAAGCATGCAAATGTTGCATTTCATTCCACAATACATTAATTTTTGACAAAAAAGTTTTTGCATTATTTATCATCAAGGAAAGTGATGCTCCCAGAAGATGCACCATGCTTGGCCTTGCAGTTTCATGGAGCCCAGGCTTTCCAGCCAACAAGCATTTGAGATGGGACAGCAGGTGGACAACAGCTCTCACTCAACAGTTCCACCGTGGAGAGCGACCTCTCCTCCCCTTTTCCTAAGGACAACCTCCCCAGACAGAGAGAGGTTATTTCAAGAATATAGGGTAGCTAAGCTGGAAAAGCCATGACTTGAGAAATAATCAGAAATGAACGCCAAATCCAAGATCCTTTCACATTAAAAACAACAGCAGCAATTCTAAAAGTAGAAAAGTAGTATGTGCATGTTGCAGAATGGGGAGGCAGGTGATATTTTTAACATGATAGAATCTTAGAAGACAACTTTTAAAAGACTTTGGGCCTCGCTCTCAGCCCATTGGAGACATGGAAGGACATGTTTCACACTGATATTGCTGAAAGGGCAAATGAGGCACATCTCCTCTAAGGACTGTGCTTTCTCTCTTTCCATTCGCCAGCCTGACTTCTCCCTTGATTTTTTGACAAGGTTGGTGAAAGTATTTAAAACAAGAATCCTTTCTTCAAAAAGGGGTATCATTTATTCTAAATTAATTCTTGATATTTTCTTGATCTGTTGCCTCCTCTACATCCTGCTGTCTTATGATGATGAAGGAAATTCTGACTTCCTTTCCATTCTGAATGGATCTAATATATTGGAACACAACCATAAATATTTTCAAAGAACTCTCACAAATACTAGGTATTTTATAATAATAGTAATCTAAAAGTGTTTATGGACAAGAGAGCCTAAATCCAAAGTCAACCACAACGTTAATCACACAGCAGTACAACACAGCCATTTGCCTACAGATGCTAAGGGACACCACTGGGATCTTTAGACTTAAAACTGTTAGACTGAATATTGATTCCTTATACTTTAAATTCTAGTAATAATTTCCTAAAATAAATAAATGGATGAAAATCAAAATATCACAATTGGTATCTATCAACAGTACAGCCAGGGAACAGCAACTATGTGTCTAGTTCCATGCTAGTCACCGGAGTAAAGAGAAAGAACTAGTGACACAGATATTGTCATTCAGCTTTGATAAATACTTAAAAAACATTCAGCCTTTCTCATTTTTATTAACATCAAGAATGAACTGGTTTAATTTTACTTAAAAATTGAAATAATATATTTCCTTATCAAAAAGGCAAGAACAATTTCACTATCAATATAAAATCTTTCATGCAAAAATCTTCAAGTGTTTTTTAAACTGAAAGTACTTTCTTTTTCACAGTATTTCGTATCTTTTACCAAACTCTTGGCTAATTTTGAGCTCAAAACTTTCTTTTCAGTATTCTTTTTGGATATGCATAATACACCAAATTAACGTCAAAATTAAAAGTTAGGTTTCCTAAAATATGAAATTTCAATATATGCCATTCAAGCCAGAAAGCTCTATGCCTTAAGCAAACAAAAGACAGTATAAAATATTGTTTTGGTTTCCTTTATCACACTGCTGATAGAAAAGAAAACCACAAAATGGTATCAAAAAATTAAATTGTTTTTATACATTGAAAATCTTTTACATAGAAATTCTTAAGTTTACATAATACAAATGGAAAATAATACTATTTCAGTGCAATATAGAGATTTTAAAATATATTGTTTCTGAAATCAAATACTTGACATTTGACTCAGTATTCCATTCCAAAAAATGACAAGAAAAAAGCAACAGCATCCCCCATGACATGCCTGTATCCTCTCACCATTTTCTTGTAACTATACTGTTTTATAGATGAAACTGCCACAGCAAAATGACAAATATAACACATAAAAGAACAAAAAGGGCAATAAATCAACAGTGACACTATAGCCCATTAAAATGCAGTCAGCTGGTATTGCAGAAAGAATAAAATATTACCCTCATTTTACATTCTTTCTAGCCAGAAAGGAAATTTCAGAATCCTCAAGCAGCCCTTGAAAGAGATGCTGAAAATCTCAAAAATCTCAAATTCTCCTCACACCAACCCTCTATATTAACTTCCATAGCTGAAACACATAGCACTGATATCCCCCTCTGCCATTTAATATGAAATGCCCACAACAGTGTGTGTGAATTGTTAATCATCTATATTTACAGAATACTACATTTGACAAAAAGTAAGATACCTAGTTAGTTGGAAAATGGTAGTTTTAAGTTAGCCACTACTTTCAATCAGTTGGTTATCTGCTTAAATGAAGAGTTTAGCCATCTTTTATTTACAAAGAAATCTAAAGGAGGCATTTTCTTCCCTTAATTTTTATCCAAAATTCTCTCAAAAGGTTAAATTGAAGCTTCTGACACTGAAAATGACTCTGGTATCATAGAGATAGTACGTTTTCGAGTGCAACTGAGTATATGTTAACTTAGTTCATTACCCACTTACCACTATTACAAATAGTTCAAGGTGTTGGTAAGCTTATGGAAGTGGAGCATTTATTGAACTGTTTATGTTGGTCTTAACAAAGGCACTACATATAAGTTCCTGCAGAGCAAAGAGCATACCCTACACTTCCATGAATGTTCCTCCTCTCTTACGTAGAGCTCATGGTAGGGCCAGCTCTCCTAGGGGGTGAAAGCGCATCGATGGAAACAATGAATGAGTGAATGAATGAATGAATGAATGAATGATAGCTTCTCTAGTAGTAGAGGATAGTGCTCACAGGACAGCTCCCTAAAGCTACATATTTCAGGGACAGAAAGCTGCAACTTTGGTTTCTGTCAGAGCTAAACTGTATGCACTGTCTGAAGGGAGGCTAACTGGAGGGGGTCTGTGTAGCTCTTGGTCCAGTTGCCCCTCCTGAAACCCCATTCACCCTGACTGCAGTCACAGGTGGAAGTGCCACTGTGGCAAGGATGTTATTTTTTTTAAAAAGCAGTGTGAAAATTAGTTCACCCTTCAAGGGAATTTTATCTTTTACAAATAACTTCATCCCATCAAAAAAAAAAACAATACAGCTGGACTCTGAGTGCCGTTCATGTGCCAAGCACTGAGTGGCAGGCTGAGCAAAGTTTAAAGATATATAAAATATGGCCCCTGGAAGGGATTCTAAGCATTCCTTTGATATGGCTGACCCTGTCCCTTAAGTTCCCTAGCATGTGCTCCTCCATGCTGGCTGCAGCTGATCCATTCCCCATGACCAGTACTTACTGTATTAATTCCTGGCTTTTACCTCTTCTATTCACATCTACTTACTCTGTTCTTTTTTATCCAGTGTGTTGGACAGTCTTCCATTTCTTATAGTTTTACTTTTGGTCTTTTGGCCTTTTTCATCTCTTCTCCAATGTTTCTAGTGTGGCTTGGAGTATACAGTGCAAAACTGATCCTTTCTGTCTCTCCTAAAACACTTCAATTGCTTCCCACTCCTCCTGGGATCAAGACCAAAGTCCTTAATGTAAGGTACACGGTCACAGTTGGCCTTGCTCTGCCTGTATAACCTTACTGCTCACCCCACACATCCTTTTCGCTCTCTGCTCTCCAGCCATGATGACCTTTCTGCAATTCTTCATATCTGACCATGCTTCATCACACCACCGGACCTTTGTACCTGCTGTTACTGCTACTAACTAAGCTAATGTTCAGTAAACAATCCCACCATCTTCAAGCCATATACTGTCCTCCTTGCTACTCGGTGTGGCTAAGATCCAATCAGTTATATCTTCATCTTACAAATAGAGAACCTTGGGTCCCCAGAAGGACAGACATTATCTACCTACATCTTAGCTCTGCCATGGTTTACTGAAGATAAAGAGGACTTAGGATGTGAGATGGGATCTGACGGGTGGGAAGTAGAGAAATGGACAGACAGTCAGCAGAGTAGGAGGAAAACAGATAATGTTGGTGGCAGTGGCTGGGTCATTCTCTTAGAAAATCAATTAACATTCAACCTTTTTTATGGCTCTTGCCAAAAGAAATGGGTGATCGAAATTATGCTTTTGTAAGTGGGTTGAAAAACCATTGGTTTGTTTTATTTGCAATGGAAAAGCTTATTAAATTTATATATATATATATTAAAAAGAGACATATTTTGCAATCTTGCATAAAGTAACATAAAATCAGTCAAAAGAAGACAAAATAAACCAATTTCAAAATATTCCTTCCCTCAATCAAAATTTACTCACAATAATAAATGAAAGCTATACAATACCTAGGAATAAATTTAGTAAGACAGGTCATCAACTATTATTCATTCAGTCATTCAGCAAACAATTTGAAACACTTCCTGGGTGCCTGCGGGCTACACTGGGAACAGGACAGACAGACAATGCTGTTTCATGCTTTTGTGAGTTGAAACACCTAGGATTTGTTTTATTTGCAATGGAAAGGTCTACTGATTTTATATATATATATATGTATAGCATTCTCCACAGCATGTCAGGGTTGGCTGGGTTATTAAATCATAAACAAAGATATCTTAATTTAAAAAGCCTAGATATATGTGAAAAATAAAAAGTTTTTAAAGAGGAATTCCTAGCATGTATAGCTTTCTACTTTCTTCCCAAATCATTTCTGTATTATGAACAGTGAATCGCGAGATAAAAGGAAGAAAGAGACTAGGGGCATTTCCAATTTCTAGAACTTACTCTGTGTTTACTCTTTAGAGTAGGATTTCTGAGGTAGACAGAACCTTCATTCCAATCAGACATTCCACTCCCCTTTACTATCTCCTAAATCTAGTTAGTAACTTAGCAAAGCATTTTTTTAAAAATTGTGGATGACAACTCATTAATGGGAAATGAAATCAATTTAGAAGGCAGCAACCAGAATTTTTTTTAAAAAAATGAAAAAGAATAATGTAGAACAGAATACAAAAATCAGGGTATATCTTATGTTTGCAGTGAGTAGTGTTGGAAGTACGGTTCTAAAAGTTTTCACTACAGTTAAATGTACATGTATGTATATGTGTATATACAGTACTGGGTAGTTATGTATTTCTTATCATTGATTGGGGTCAAGAAGTTTAAGCAACACTCCCTAGTGCAATGACAGGACTGCTCATGAAATGTCCTAGCATTCCACAAATTCCTTCTTTGGAACCCTCCTGACAACTGGGCCATTCAACGAACTCAGTCAAGAAATATTTATGAGCACTTTTTTTTTTTTTGAGACAGAGTCTCACTCTGTCACCCAGGCTGGAGTGCAGTAGCTTGATCTCAGCTCACTGTAACCTCTGCCTCCTGGGTTCAAGCAATTCTCCTGCCTCAGCCTCCTGAGTGGCTATCATGCCTGGCACAGTCCTAGGTGCTGGGGTCAGATCACCAAGGTTCTTGTTTTCATTGGTGGTAGACAAGTGGGGGACAGCCCACCTACACCAAGGGAAACCTAACCAGCAAGCACCACATACCAGTACAACAGGGACAGCAAGGCAAAGGACTCATCATCTCACAAAAGCTTCCCAGTGCAAGTATAGCATCAAATAGGATTTTTAGGGGCAAGATGTCAGCACAGTTAGAACAAAATGAACAAAAAAGAGCTGAAGACTTCAGAATGTATACCTCCTGTATCTTCTATTGGCTTCTGGAAGGGACAGGATTGATCTATTAAACACAACGGTTGAATGGGTCACAGATGGAAAATGTTCAGAGCTGTCACACTGACCACTTCCTAGGCTGTTTACCACAGTGAGAAATGGTTTGAAATACAGGTCCTTTGGTTCCCATCAGTTATAAAACTGCTGTCTTTTCTTAGCTTTGCTAAATGACAAGTATGATACCAATTTTTCACTCATCTGAGTATGCACTTATGTAGGTTTTGGGGTTACTAATGCAAATGTACTTGATGCCAAAGTGTCTAGGGAACCATACAAAGTAAAACTCCTGAAAAGAGTTGGTCGATTCATACCTGGTACACATAAGGTGCTCAATAAATGTCAAATAAATGACTGAATGAATTAAGTCTCAGGCTTGCAGTATGACTCATGAATAAATCCCTTAAAAAAGACAGTGTTACTGCTATCGAAGTTGATGGGTGATGCAAATGGAAAATGCAAAAGAAATATTATTTGAGTGTGAATTTATCTGGGTAAGACTAACCATCATTAAAACCAGCAGTAAATACTGAAGAAAGAACAAGAGTAGTTTTTTACTGGTTTTTGAGGCTTATTCTGACACACCATCATTTTAATCCCTAATAAACCAAAGTAAATGAGGTAGATCACCTGTAGCCCTTACGAGGAATAGCAGCCATGCACTGCAGTTGTGTGTGTGTCCTTCAGACTAGCTCCAAAATAATGACACTCACTGTGTCTAAATGCCTTACGACGGGGGCTGCTTTATGAAGTATCTTCTGAATCAGGCGAGTTTTAGAGTGAAAACTATATTCAGAAGCCTCGCTTACTTCATTCCTAGTAAACAGCATGCTTCATCTGAAGTTAGTGGATTATAGGTAAAGCTTGGTAAAAGGACTATTGAATTATATTTCATAAGTACTTGTTTTATGAAGGTGGGAACAACCCATTTTTAACAATGTACTGATGAGTCTGGGGCCGGCTCAGACACAATGGGTGGTCAGAGTTGCTGAAGGATCCCAATAACCTTCAAGATAGACTCCTAACCCTACACAGAGTGCCACAGGCCAGTCCTGAAAGGTCAAGGTTTTAGAGGGGAGGACTTATTAAGAAAGGCACTGTCCCTCAAATACTTTTACTTGTGGGAAGAACACTTCAGAAGTTCAGGAGAAGGAAGAGTCTGTAACAAGTAGGACTTCAATCAGGAAAAGAAATACTCTTAAAAGAAACTTGCAGGCAAGGGCAACAGAACTGTCCATAAATTGATAGCTTTAAAACTGAAAATATGTACAGAATTCCAGTGGAGAAGGAAATAGAGTTATTTTACATTTCTTTACCTTATAACATCAGTCTATAATTTTCCTGAGGCTTAGTTTTCTTTACTGTCCAAAATAATAAGTTCACAGAACAACTTAAACATTTGTAATTTATTACCATGAGTTAAGCTTTACCATTTTCTTAAATGTTAGGGGACATTGCCTAGTTTCACACACAAAAAACAATTGCTGGAGTGAAAATCATATAGAAAGTAGTTTCTGCTTCTTACTTGGCTTTCATCAGGCCTAGACTGCAAGCAGGTGCTTCTGAAACCAGAATTTTGAGTCCTGCCCAGGTAATTATGTTAGAAATCTTGACAATGACTTGCCTTTGTTGAAGCAAAAAAGTTTGTCTTTTGGAGTTCACTAACTACTCACCTTCAATCTGAAGTAATTTACTGGACTCTTTTCCTATATGAATGTATAGAGATGTCTATAAGGCTTTAGAGGGAAGAGTGAACAAGCTCACTTCTCTTGGTATAAGGAAGCACAGTTCAACTCCATGACTCTAAGCCATTCAATTTTTCTAAACTTTCCTAAATTATTCAAAGCATTTGACTTGCAGATATGCCACTGCATGATTTATATAAACACTATGCTTTGAAACAAGGATCTATAAGGAATGCAATCAGCTCTGCAACTATTGTATGTACACACAAAGCTGTTAGAACATTGCCACCCTAAACACCTTTGGGGGGCTTTGTTTAATACTACTGGCAGCCAAGATTGTGTATAGCTAAATGTATGTGCAAACTAGACCAGGCAAGGTAAAAAATAAATCTCTTGCACCCTCAAATCTCAATACCATTTTAGACTAATTTGGAAAACTAGGAATATATTTTTATGTATTTTGTTGGAAACCCTGTTTGATGTTATTGCTATTTCAAGTCCAGCAAATTTCATTTCTATGTAACATTAGTCTAGAAAGAAACATACCAACAGACCAAACACACAATGAAAACATGCAGTGGAGTTGTACTTAATGCATGGATATAAATGTGCACACAGAAGAGGCCAAGCATGTCACTTCATTTAATACGAGCAAAGGTCTGTACCAAGGGTCTGAAACATTGTAAACAGGCCTTAAGCAAAGGAGGAAATGTAGAGGGGAAACAGAGCTGAGAAAAATGAGTGGGAAATGGGCAAGATGACTCGTCTATACTTGAACATCTGACCTGTTAGTTGGCCGTCGCCTGCAGCGGGGGCGATGCGAATGTAAGGTGTTGTAAGCTGAGTCACGATTATCGCAGCTAAGGCAAAGGAGGATTTCCAGGTCAGCATGCATGAGGGAAAAAAAAGCCAGACTGAAGCTAGGCTAGCAAGAAGAATCCCCATCAGTATATCAAATTGTCTCAACTTTGTTCTAACAACAACAAAAAGACAAGGAAAAAAAGAAAAAAAAAACATAGCAAGGTGCTGAATATTCTGAATTCTTTTCCCTTAAACAAGCTCTAGTCAGGCAGTTGGATTTCTAACTTATGACACAGTTGCAAGCTTTGGCTGAGATCTTGGATAGATCAACTGAAGAAGAAAAAAAGGAAAACAAAACCAAAAACATTCATCCTAAATAAAGGTGAAGACTGAGCAGTGTTTCCAATTGAAATTGAGTGTGGTGCTGAAAGATTCATTGTTAATTCTGGTGATCCAAACTTTAGGCTTTTAGAACGTATTAGGTTTTTTAACATTCTACTGTTGAAATCACAATTTTTTCTCTTCTTACTAAATCCCCTTTGTAAAGAAGAATATTACACTCTTTCACTAAAAACGTTTTTATGTAGAAAAATTTCTCTGATATCTAAATTTCATGCAGCTTTCCATTCAGGAACTTTATTTTTTCACTTTAAGAGAATAAAAAATGCATCTCCAAGTATTCGTTGGAAAAGAATAGAAACTACGAATTGCCTTTGCTATAGTTATCATGGTTAACATGTGAACAAAGAAACGATTAAGAGTCTTAAAGCAGACCAGGCTGGCTTCTTAGTTTGCCTGCACAGCTCAGCAGTTGTGTTTAAGTGGTTAACATTAATGACACACAGATATTTTAAAAAAATAGAAAATTAAAACATCAGTTCTAACATGATACAGCTGGAAAATGATGCAAAAAAATATTGGAAAATTAAGGACAGGCTTACATGAAAGATTACTAATTTACATGGAACAGCCTGGGTACTATTAGAAATGTGGCAGCGAGTAAGGAAAATAGATCATCTACCATCTGCAGACAATTAAACCCAAAACTGCTGCTGCATAATATTTTGAAATATCCCTCTGCACCATGCAAGCAGTGCTGCTTACAACTAGACAACTGCAGCAACTGAGTTAAAAATGGTGTAACAGTCTTTCACACATTATTAATGAACATATTCTAGTTTTGTTAAGTGAGATTAACAAACTAACAGTTTGGTCAGAGAACAGGCAGCTCCCAGTGCATTAACGCATTATAAAGATAATTTTCTTAATATGACGTATTATGCAATTTTGAATACTGTTATAATAAGCTGTACACAGTAAAATGTTATTTCTAAGATTGTTACAAAGTTGGTACCAATTCCAAGTTTTATACACATAACATTTTTGTTTGGTCATATTGCTCCAACCAATACTCCTATGCAGTTCCACATTATCTGTAGGAGAGTCTGACCTGTTCTCCTTTTGAGAAAAATGAAATTGTTTTATAGAAAAACAGAGCAGGCCAGGTGCCGTGGTTCACACCAGTAATCCAGCACTTTGGGAGGCTGAGGTGGGTGGATCGCTTGAGCTCAGGAGTTTAAGATCAAATGAATAACATGGTGAAACCCTGTCTCTAAAAAAATTACAAAAATTAGTCTGGCGTGGTAGCTTGCGCCTGTAGTCCCAGCTACTTGGGAGGCTGAGGCAGGAGGATTGCTTGAACACAGGAGGCAGAGGTTGCAATAGTGAGCAGAGATCGCGCCACTGCACTCCAGCCTGAGCAACAGAGGAAGACACTGTCTCAAGAAAAAAAAAAAAAACAAAGAAAGAAAGAAAAAGAAAAAGAGAAACAGAGCACCTAATATCCAAAAAGGTAAACAATATGAACAAAAAGTTACTCGAAAATAGCTATGTCAGTCAGCCAGGTATTCACAAATAAAAAGGAACTCAAACTATAATCAGAAGCTAAGTCTACCATGTAAAAAGTATATTATAAATATCAGGAAGGATTTTTATATGATCTCTATGTTCTGCTTTGTAAAGTGTTTATTTGTAACTATTGTTTTTAGTTATGAGGAAAAAATTTGATTATGCTATACTTTATCTTCAAATGGGCCAGCAGGCCTACCACCTGCTTTTGCAAATAAAGTTTTATTGGAACACATACTTAATTGTTAATGTATTGCCTATGGCTGCTCTTGCCCAGCAAGAGCAGACCTGCGTAGTTGTGACAGAGACCATATGGCCCACAAGGCCTCAAATATTTATTATCTGGCCCTTAACATAAAAAGTTTGCTGACCTCTAACTTAAAATATCAATAAAGATGCATTATAAAAGAGAATTATCACTAAGTTTGGTGATATTCTCTTTTATAATGAAAAAAGATAAAGGATTTATCAGCTCCAGATATTGTCTTCAAAGTATAAAATTGGAATAAAGACAGAAATTCCAATCCTACACTTTGAAGACAATATCTGGTGCTGATAAATGTAAGGTCCCTGTGGATCAGACTTCTAAATGGTCATTTCAGTTACGTGCA
Organism: Gorilla gorilla gorilla; assembly: GCF_029281585.2. Classification (NCBI taxonomy): domain Eukaryota; kingdom Metazoa; phylum Chordata; class Mammalia; order Primates; family Hominidae; genus Gorilla; species Gorilla gorilla. Next base: position 42,142,888 of record NC_073241.2, read on the forward strand.
GCGGGATCTCCTGGAACTTGTTGAGCCAGCATTTACCTAACTGCATTTTGCATGACTCGAGTGTTCCTTAAAAAATGAATTTGGATCAAATAAATTTGGAAAGCATAGGGTTTTTCCGGATTCTTTTCTTTAGGAACTTCTCAGGGGGCCTTAATATACTCATGATGTACATTATAAGGACTATTTCAGACATGAAAAAAGTACATTTTCTCTATAAAATGCTGAATGATGAATGTTAATGTTCCTATTTCAAAATCCAAAGCCTAAACAACAGCAGATTAGCATATATGAGTGGTCTTGCTATATAATTGGTTTTCTCATGTAGAGAATATGAGAAATTAAACGGAATCTTAATTAGCTTTACATCTCAACAGACATTCTTTTCAGTTCTTTTATCAGCGCTCTTTCATTCTGTACCATTATGGCCTACAAAGGATGGTATTTCATTGAACAAAACAGTGAACAGAAAAACAGTCTGTAGAAACTTCTCAAAAAGCTTAGTGATTAAAAAAAGAAACATTCAAATTTCTGAATCTAGAAATTATATCAGGACAATGGAAATCCTTCAAAGTTTCCTCAAGGTCTTCCAATAAGCCATATTCACATTCCATTACAAATTTAACTTAAATAAAATGTTACTTACAAAAACAGTGAAATGAATAATTTTTTCATGAAAAAGTCCCTTAAAATATAACATTGAAAAATGCTTTGTTTTCTTTTTGTTTAAGGCTTACAGTCTGATTTTTCTAATAGTTTTGGAAAATAATTTAGCATGTGTTTACGTGAAGTTTTTGCTTTGACTTCTAGCTAGACCAGGGGTGTCCAATCTTTTGACTTCCCTGGGCCACATTGGAAGAAGAAGAAGAAGTGTCTTGGGCCACATGTAAAATACACTAACAACAGCTGATGAGCTTAAAAAAAAAAAGCCCATGTATAAATCTCATATATATATATATATATTTTTTGTTGTTGTTGTTGTTGAGATGGAATGTCACTCTGTCTTCTGGTCTGGAATACAATGGTGCAATCTCAGCTCACTGCAACCTCTGCCTCCCGGGGTCAAGTGATTCTCCTGCCTCAGCCTTGAAAGTAGCTGGGATTAAAGGCACCCACCACTGCACCCGGCTAATTTTTATATTTTTAGTAGAGACGGGGTTTCGCCATGTTGGCCAGGCTGGTCTTGAACTCCTGACCTCAGATGGTCCTCTTGTTTCAGCCTCCCAAAGTGCTGGGATTACAGGCGTGAGCCACCATGCCCAGCCAAATCTCATAATGATTTAAGAAAGCTTAAAAATTCGTGCTGGGAAGCATTCAAAGCCATCCTGGGCTGCATGTAGCCCAAGGGCCATGGGTTGTACAAGCTTGAGCTAGACAATAGTCAAATAACAGCAAGGAGAGGACCAAATTAACATATATGACCACTCCCCATATATCAAAACCCAAAAAAACCCCAAAGCACTTTTATAAATCAAGGAGGCACTCAAATAATTTTTAAATGAACAACAGGAAAGCTCCCAAATGGCTATACTGCCACGGACAAACATGCGGTGCTAACATATTATGAAAAAATCTTATTTTATGGAAGATTAATATAATGTGCATACTTTAAACTGATTGTTACATCAATTAGAATGAATAGACCTCATTCAATATAAGAAATTAACTTACTAATAACACATTTGGATTTTTTAGTGTACCCTACAAGTTTAGAATTGATCATCAATGAAGCCTTCTAAAACTAGCTGCAAAGAGTTTCCACCCTACTAGTTACCATGAGACCACCATGGTGAATATAAAAGCTAAAGAAAACACATACACTAATCACTAAAACACAGTTGGACCAAATGGTCATAAAAAAATCCAACTATAAAAATGTGAATGTTAATGAAAAATACAATTTCATAGATTTTAAGAAATATTTAAAAGCTACTCTATTCACTCCACTATACAATTAAAAACAATCCCTTGAATTGGGCAGGTAACACATAAACATCACGTATACCCTGGTTTATGGTGTCTTTATCTTTTAACTCAAGAGAGAATATTCTGTGATGAGTTTGCCTATAGTTAACATGTACCTATAGGAAATTCATCTAGGTGCATAAATGAAGAGGATGCATAAAAATATAGGCAATCCCCCACACATATGGAGATATATAATAATGCAGCTTAGGTTTTTTCCTGTCTAACTTTTATGAAGTTTATATTTAAGATGATGAGTGTCAAAATATGTCTTTGGAATATGATTAAAATAATCACTGCATTAAATTTATAAATAGTATGAAATATATTTTTAAGAGACATACCCTTACTTTAAATTATAAGCTAGCTCTTAGTGAAAACAAATCCACCTCCATACTTTCTCTATAAAGATACTTGTCAACAGTTGTTTCAGGAGAACACTGAAATCTTTGTACATTCAAAATGTTGCTTAGGAAAGCAATTCTGTATCTGAAAACTCAATTAAGCCATGGCACTGTGAGCAGTATGTGGCAACACACACTCAGGATGTTTGAACTCTTTTACATTTTAAACATCTTTACTCTGTGGTATCAACAGTTATTAGATCTTCCTATTTCTCTGTTTTGACTATGTAGTCAAGATGGAATGGCTTCCCATGTTGCAAGAGAATTTCTAGTATCAATAGGGACACATTTTCTGACTAAAAGGTGGTGAAACATTACACTGTGCTGAAAGGAGGGTTGCTGAATCCGTCCATGTAGAACTTAATAAAATAGCACAAAACAGTGTAGTTTTGCCTGGAGGGAGAATATCTTCCAAGGTTTCCTCTTGTGCTGTGATTTTATGAAACAGAAATGACAATGTTATGCAGTAAATATTAAAATGTGTCCCTCTTTCCCCAAAAGAGGTTCTTTGGATAGAGTTTGTTGCTGTGTAAATGTTTGCAAATGACTCAGAAAATAGGAGTGGGGAATATTTAGTCAATCAGGTCATCTGATTGCTTAATCATCCTTTGGTGAATTGAAAAACAAATTACAATATTGATGAAATCTAGCTGATGGAAGAAAATGATCCAAATCACTATCTAATTCAATCTATTGTGAAAACAGCAAACTTGTCAGGTTTCCACATTTACTAGTGTGTTATTTATATAATTATTTAACTATGTAAATGAGCATGATGACAGATATTTTGTTGTTTTCACAGTAAATTGGGCAGTGACTCAATCCTCACCAAGAAGAGGTCTGATGCTTACACTACACAATACTGTCACTGGCCAGAGGTGCTGCTGGGTGACGAGCCATGAACAATGGTGAAAGAAACACTGGGGCTAGGAGTGCAGGCCTTGACCCCCAGATTATCAGCTGAGTCACCTTGGTGAGTCAATTCGTCTCCAAAAATACACCTTTTCCTCATCTTAAAAATAAGAATAGCAGTACCTGTTTCCCTTTTCATAGTAATGAAGAAATAAATGAGAACACACGCATGAAAGAGATTTCAAAACTTTCAGCTGTGACGTTAAACATTAAGCATTATAAACTAGGGGCCCTGGAACAGGATTTACTTTTTCAGACCTTAAGTGTAAGTGAAATGTAATACAGCAGTATTTTGAAATTCCTGTTGTTGAGTATGGACCATAATCTTGAGATCTAAGAGCATCAATGGATACCTGGTTCAAGGGCTTCATCGTCCTGTAATAATTAATAGCTGATAGCATATGGCAGTTTATGAAACACATAAGCAGCTATAATTTCAGTAAATATCAATTTATTTCTATACATAAAGTCACTTGGGTATAATATGATATAAAAATTGAGTGTTTTAAAATTAGTATAAATAGATTTTTGGATATAGAACTACAAGCCTATGAGGACAAACAAGATACAAATGAGGTGAGTACCTCACACAACACCTGGCACAAAACATGCAACCAAGAAATATTTGTTGAGCTAACACTGACTAAAAGAGTCATGTAAGTTCACAAAATAAGAATTCAATGAGAATTTTGAAAATGCACATGTACATCATGGTATATTCAAACTATGTTCACCTGAGAGTTAAACAACAACAAAAAGTTATTTTATCCAACACAACTCATCAAGTATGACCTGATTAAATCTTCTGCTACAGACCTAATGATGTGTTTTTACCATCGTCTCTAAATTAAATCATACAGAACTTCCCACTGTACTCATGGTTACTCCAATGATCTGAATGACTGTATTTAACTTTGAGTGTTAATTTATATTGCCTCATTTTAAGATGACATTTTAAATTTCTCAAAGCATTTCTTATACATTTCTGTATGTGACGGTTAAAACAACACTGTCAAGTTGACCAGATGACAGCTCATGTTCACAAACACACGTCTGCACTTGCTTCTGCAGGAGATGCTGGGAGAGCTCAGGGTAACTCGCCCTACCCACTTTTGCAACTCATCCTTTATCACATTCTCTCAGAGAGTTTTAACCAGGCTTGGGAAATAGATGCTCCACAGCAACATAACCTGGTTACTAAGTTCAGAGAGACACGTACCACCAGTGAAAAAAGCCCGCGTAGACTCTACTTTCTACTGCTATTATAACTAGAGAACTGCTTAAAAATAGTGGGTGATATTTTATTCCTTTGCATGTGAAGATTCACTAGATGTGGTACTACCAGGCATGACACTATGGATTAAAAAATGTGTACTGAGATCATATAAAAATTAAAATCATTTGAAAAAATTTGAAAAAGGTAACTATTGAAAACTGCTTGGAACACAGAAGTATAGCTTCTTATTTTAAAAAGTATCTATATGAGTTCCAGTCAGTCAATGTTAATTACCATCAGATCCTAATACATACATGCATTCATGCATATATATATGTATATATAATACACACATTTTATTTTCAATTAAGTTCCAGTTCAAAAAGTTTTGAAACATAGGTTAAAATAAACTTTTAAGGAACATTAATTAGGAGAATATCCCACAATTTCAACCTACCTTTTGTGGCCACTTGGACACAGTCTATTTTGGTTTCCTGTGTCAAATAAAGAGAGGGAAAAATCACTATTCATGTTTTCTTTAAGACAAATAGAAATATCTGTAATTCTATTTAAATAACACTGATAAGGAATGATCTCACTGTTCTGAGTGTGTCTTTAATCACACAGCAATTATTCTTTGAACCATACTCAGATACATTTTCTGGCTCCAGTGGCAGGCAGTGCTGGGCATTTCTAGACCAGGTGATGAGCGAGGAGCTACACATAAAATGTCTCTGCCTGGTGGCCCCGGACCTCCTTTAGTAAGGAGGTAAAGTAAAGGACCAGACCTGTACTTTCCCCCTGAGCAAACAGTACTGGAGAAGTACGATGCATCTCAGATTTCCCCCCTTTACACCAGCAAAAGTCAAGTTGACAACGATACCTAGACCTATGCTGTGAAGGAGGGACCCACTGTGGTATCTGCGAAACATTTCCTTCTGTCTAAGGCGAGTTTACAATCTTATCAGAGTTCTGGGTTGGTCTGAACAGGGAGGGGAAACAAATTCAGAAATGACACTTTTTATTTTGTTTCCGTCTCATTTTTCTATTTTCTCTTAGGAAAAAAAAAAAGATACCAAATTTAGTCACAGTATAGGAAGTAGAAACTCTTGTGGAACTTCTTCAGTTCCCATTTCTTTAATGGGACAGGCTATGCTGAAAAGACAGATGCTGTGAATCTCACAAAATTTTAAATGAGCTGAATGTATGTGTTGGAGCTATACTGTCTTTCTGTAAAATAGTAAGCTAAGCAGAATTGCCAGCCAACTTTTGGTAACAGGAAAACTGAAAATAAAACCCACCATGTTGATGATAAACTCCCCCAATCAAAAAAAAAAAAAAGATGAGTATATTCGTTTCTTTCCATAAATTTCTCTAGACAAAAATAATTTTAAGAGAAGAAAATCACATTTGTTTACAAGTAGAAATGCAGAAAAGCATGACTTCCATTTTACTTAATCTATGTTCACATTAACAACCCCAAATAGCCTAAGTAAACAGTTATCTGTACAACTTACCCCATTGGCTCTACTAGCAGCTTGGAAATAAATTCTGTAGCTTTTATAGGGGAGAAGGGGAGTGTTCCAGTATCCATTGTATGTCTTATTATCACCAATTGTAAAAGGCTGCGCAGCTTGGAGGCTGTCTGCAGGAAATTCTGCAGCAAAGTAGTACTGTGAGTTCAGCAGAGAAGCATTCTGGAAGTGAATTGGCACTGGGTAGCACTTTAAGATTTCTGTCGTCTTTTTAGTTCTCCGAGGACGTTCTTCCTCAACAACTATTTGATAGACACTAGAAAAACAAGAGTACCATCAATGATATTTTATGATAACTGAACTGATCCACTCTGCCTTCATTCAACTGCATGGACCCACAGGACACGCAAAATAAAGAACACACTGGACGCAGTCCATACTAAGTGCTTGATATATAACAGACTCTCATGCAGCACTTGCTCAGTGAAAGACAGGGAGGGTTCTTCAGTTCTTCTTCAGAACTCTCTCACCCAAAACAACACTATTTAGTGAGAGAAACAAAATTCACCATCATTTTAAATTTTTAATATGATAATCTCTACTGTTTATGTGAGCAGAAGTAATGTTTTTCTCACATGTAACTGACAATGATTTTACAGATAATTAACTCAGTTTACCTGATAAATACAGTTAAATTATAGCAACTGTAAGTTTATTTTAAAAAGCAATGCATTATTTTCTTTAATGACAACACAAGTAAAGTTTTAACAAATCACAAAGCACAATGTGTAGTGATTCATGTTAACTAAGGTTTATCTTCCTATGTTTTCTTATGTTCCTTTGCACTCACCGTATTCAGTCAGTGGAAAGAAATGCATAAGAAAAGCAGAGATAAGGGATTATAGTTTCAAAAGCCAAAGCCTTGGAGTTCCAAGTGATTAGTAAGACTAACTAATGAACAAGGCCCCTCGAATCTCATATAAGAATGGGCTGGGTGTGGGTATCTTTGAAGACGCCTGCAAGGACGACAGCCCCACTAAGGAGTAGGTCTCTGGTACCCGCTCATCCTCTTCCAATGTCTTTGAATTCTGAAGTAACCTTAGGAGAATGGCAGAAACCTTGAACTGATAGATTTTTAGAAAATTGAGGTATTTATTTAATACATTTGCCAGAGTGATGAATGTTGTTTGCAGTTTTATTGGAAAAAAACCTTTCTCATGCTGAGAAAAACTAAAGCCTGACAACAGCTTCCCTGAACTGAGTCCAGATTAGATTTTAAGTCCTCTGGCAGGAAGAGGGATCTTTTTCTTACAGTATCAGAAAGGCACCAGAATTCCCAGGAACCAAGAGCTGCCCAGTACAAGAACCCATTAATGCCAAGGAAAAAGCACAGAAGAGGGCTGCCTGCTATCCCCAGCCATGGGGGGAATGCCTAGAAAGGTTTGTCTCTACACTCTCGTCTATGTGACCTCTGAATCTGCACTCATAGAACCACCTATCTCTGTGGGCACAACCACTTAGCACCTTCTATTACAGAAACAAAATGTGTGCTGCCATTTCGTTGGTAATTCTGTCTAAATAAAAATCAATTGTTTTAGAATATCAGACTGATTTCTCTGTAGATAGGTAACCAGCAGGTTTATAAGGCAATGATAAAGTGAATATTACCAGTGATGTAAACTTAAAAAAAGGAGTACAACTCTTATTTCCTAAACAGCAGATACTTTCTATCGGATTGAGTCACGTAAAATGCTCCACATTAGTGGATCATTCATACAGTAGTAAAGGTAAAGGGTCAAGGTCAAAGTGGAAGACTAAATACTACCTGTTCTGTAGCACAGCCACAGTTGACAGCGGTGAAAGAAGTCTCACCTGGAATACCATTAAAAACAAACAGGCCTAAGGAAGTGTAACCATTCTCCTGAAATCGCTTTTGGAGGGGTAAAGACAATGTACTGGTCTGAGCTCTAATTCTAATTCTGCTAAAAGCTTGGGTTTTAAATGCATTTCAATTAATTTATTTGAGTTTTATTTTTCTCCTACGAAATGAGAGAATTAAGTGAATCTCTAACATGGAGTTCATATATCTAGAATTTTTATTCAACTTACAAGGACTGATCTCACAAAATAGAGAAACCGTAAGAATAATTATTTTCTTTGCAAAGTGATTCTCCATTTAATAAAATAATTTTTTTTTTTTTTTGAGATGGAGTCTCCCTCTGTCACCCAGGCTGGAGTGCAGTGGCACGATCTTGGCTCACTGCAAGCTCCGCCTCCTGGGTTCACGCCATTCGCCATTCTCCCACCCCAGCCTCCCAAGTAGCTGGGACTACAGGCGCCCGCCACCACACCCGGCTAATTTTGTTTTTGTATTTTTAGTAGAGATGGGGTTTCACCGTGTTAGCCAGGATCTCAATCTCCTGACATCGTGATCCGCCCGCCTCGGCCTCCCAAAGTTCTGGGATTACAGGCATGAGCCACTGCACCTGGCCAATATAAAAATTTTTAACATCACTTCCTTCACATTGTTTTTCCAGTTCATTTGCTGTATGACATGATTTTCAAAACTTCAACTTAAAAACAACTTCTGGGAAATCCATATACTAGACAAAGCAGGAAAATAAGGATATGTGTGAAGAAAACAATGTTGCAGATACTCCATACTGGAAGTGCTAGGCCAGGTGCCCAACACACACAGATTTTATCTTTCCCATTTTCCTAATGTGAAAACTGAGCTGTAGAGGTGAAGTGCCATTCTACCAGGGCATTCTACTGAAGTGGCAGAGGTGGTCTGACAGCAGAGCCAGTTCTCCTAATCATCAGACCAGGCTGTGCTGGCATTCCTCATTCACAGGTCCAGTGAAGGCACTGATGGGAACCATCTGGCCTGAAGGGAATTTTCACTTGCTCCTGTAAACACAACCAACACATAAGCTAGTCTCCACTGACTTTCCACAGTCAACTTCTCTTGAGTATTGTAAAGATTCACACTTATCACATCAAGGGAGTTATAGATGATAATGTTGGCTTTGACCTCAATTCCTTCTGTATCTGAATCATTCCTCAATGAATGACTGAGGAATCATTCACTGGAATGAGGAATCAAGGTATGTACAGAATCATTCCTCAATTCTATATCTGAATCATTAATTACTTTCAGGGAGGACATTCTCCTGGGCTCCACAGTGACTTTAGCACCGGGCTGGTGTCCTCGGAGCACTGTGATCTTCCCACCTCTCTCAACCTGCAAGGAGCTCCCTCCTGTTACAACCCAGCTAGACAAAAAAGCAGCACAGCTGCTCCTAGACTTTCCATGTCCCAAGATCCTAGATTCTCCTACTGCAAACATCTTTGCCTCTTTTCCTTCACCCTGGCCTGGACTCAAGTTTGCCACTTAAATGTAGTTCTCCTCAAGGCAATGAACTCTAGGTCACTCTCAGATGCCCTGTGTCCTAAAACACAGACCCTCAATGACTCTCTCTCAAGGGCTTATAGTCTGTTCCCTCATTTTCATGTTCTCTTGCTCTGCTCCAAATGCACAAAAACATGTTTTCTGTGAACACATAGTCATTTTGTGTCGTTTTATCACTATTTTCAAAAGTCCTATAAGCTTCTGAAGAAGAAGGGCAAAGGTTTAGTCACTGTTGTGTCTCGTGACACTTCGGCTGTGAAGTACATATTTCTGAAAGCATGCTATAATCCTGAAGTTGCTTCTATTTGGTTTGGGGGTATATTACACATTCTATGTACCAGGAGGGAGGAAGCACACCGATAATCACAACGATGCTTTGCCTTATTAAAATTTAATGTGAAGTTTATTTTGTATTCATTACCCAAATACTCAAGAGCCAAAGAGAAAGCAATGACCAAGGAAAAGGTTTTATGGTAAGAGGATGCTAGTTATGTTTTAGTTTATCCTGGATAACCCACAATTAAATAATGAACCTAAGGGAATCAAACGCTGTGTCTCTATGTGCCCCCCACACCTCCATCTCTCACTTCCCATTCCTCTCTCCTAACCTGGCTCGTAGGTGTGATGGGTGAGTGTGTACACTGATTTATTATTTCAACAAATATTCTTTGAGTGCCTAATAGGTGTCAGGCACTGCTCTAATTTGCCTTAAACAACACAATGTTTGACATTCTCTAATGATACAAAATTGTGTTTTGTAATATAAATATCATCTAAGCAAACATGAAAAAGATCATTTGTTTCAAGCAGCAGTTTTATGAGGATTAGGTGAAAATTTAAGAATTAAACAATCATTGGACAGGCCTCCATGTTAGCCAGTTGGCATGGGTTCTATTATACACTCTACTCCAGACATACTGCCTTTTAAATGGCTACCATCCACTCATCTTCAGATATATTAAAGAAACAACTAAGTTGACTGGAGCAATTTCAAACCCAAAATGTCTTTTCATCCTTGCTCCACAAGACAAATTAGATTTGCAAGCATCCAGACCTCAAATCTATTTGCTCTTTAATAATTTAAGCACTGAAAGGTCAAGCAGCTCTTTTCTATTCCCCTTTATCAAAGCCCAAGTGCTAATGAAAAATAGCTAAATCCTATCTGCTGCCCAATTGCCATAATTTGCTGTTTCCCTGATGGAAATTAACACATTACTAGCACCTAGGTCAACAGTACCTTGACAGAACTTTATAGCTGATGTGTTTTTCATCTGTACAAGTAACATCACTTCACTAATGAGTTTCATAAAATTTTTCCATCCACAATCATAATCTCAAAACTAGCTTTGAAAATCTCACTGTTGGAATGGTGTTTCTAGAAAGAGTTTTAAAAAGCAAATTTCTGAGAATAGAAAACTGATCAGAAATTTCTAGCTTAGTGAGCTGAATTTAAATTCTATTATCCTTTTAATGGGTTGCCCATGCTGCCTTTGTTTATTAAAGTTGCACCACCCTAGCCCTGTCCTACCATTATTCTGGAATTTAAAGTAACATCAAATCTTCCTACTGCATGTGCAATATTAAAAGCACAATCCACAGTGAGGATGAATCTGCCAACACTGTGACATCATTATATCAGAACTTTCCTATGGAAGGAAATTTAATTTAAAGTTTAATTTATGCTAGGCATTTCTACAACAAAATTCTAAGGCCTTTACAAGGAGAATGAAAAATCTGCATTTATATGGAATAGCACATGAAGTATAATCTAGAAGAGAACATCTGAACATCTTTCATCTACTTTTTTAGACTTGAAAGTTCAAATGTGATAAAATGTTTTTAGTTTTTTCCTAACTTTCGAGTTCCTGGAGAGGAAGCCTCATACATATGTGAAATTAACTTAAAATGTTTTGTCCTAATTCATTTCAAGATGAGTTGTAAATCCATTTTTGTTATCCATTTATCGTATTTCTTTTCACCATAAGATATCAGAGGGTTACCAATTGGATAATAGAAGGCAGGGAGGTAAGGAAGAGAACAGAGAAGGAGAAAAGTTGTAACACTTTCATTGTTGTTTTTGCTAATCCTCTAAAACAGGCACTTCTGATCATTTCAGGGACTTAGAATATTGTTCACTTTATCATATCTAGTAGTGACTTTTGGCTTGATTTGTAATTTTTGGTAAAAACCATCCATTATATATGTATAAAAAGAACAGATATTAGTATTGATAGCTTCCTGAAGATTAATATGGGGGGAGATGAAAGAAAATGAAAATATTAATTACATGCAAAGCATGAAAAATAAATGTGTAACTAAGGGTTAATGCCATGCAGCCACACTGAATTTATTTACCTCTTGTTCTTTGCTCCGACATTGTCTTTTCCTAAATCTGTCAGCATTTACTGAAATGACACCCTAATACTCTAAACAACCTGATAAAACTAAACTCAGTTTTAAAAAGTATGTCACCTTACAATTACTGGAAAAAAATCAGAATTCAGTGTTTGTTATTACGGCTCAGATTCCTTAGAGTCCTGCAGGTAACACTGAGAGTAACTGACTGGACACACTCCTGTTGATTAAATTATCAGTGATAAATGGTAATTAGTTTTATACAGACAATTGGCAATGGGTAACACATCACACAGGATAAATAGACCTGTGGGACTGAATATTCTATATTAGCAACTTTAATTTCTCTTTGTCCTGCTCTGATATAGACAAGACTGACCAGAAATTGCTGTGGAATATTTGTGGGGCACCACAAGCATTTTTTATGTTCTCTCAGCCATAACTCATAACAAGGAGCTTGCCTGGCATCAGTAAGTTACTATTGCTCTGTGCGTGTGTGTCTGTGCACATGCTCCCATACTCGGTTCAATACCCTGCTGCTCTGCTAGTTAGTGATAAAATCTGATATAATAAAATATTAATTACAGATGAAAGGTTGGGTGAGAAATATGAACTCAATTACCATCCCATATTATGAACAAAGGGCAGGGTGAAAAAAATTCTTTAGTTATGGAGGTTTGGGATAATAAAAAAGAACAACTAGAACATTAGGCTCAGGCTGAGAAGCTCTGTAAAAGGCCACCTATCATTAATCTTCACAACAGGCACCACATTTCGAGTAAATTAGTCCTAGATGGAACATCTTTAAGGGTGATGTCGCCTGCTTTTAACAAGTGAAGACAATTTCCTTTGCATTTCCTATTTCATATAAATTTAACACAATTGAATCATCTCAATTTCATAAACACATGATTATGAAAGTATAATCCAAAATTAGTTACTATTATGAAAAGTATGTTCTCTTAAATAGTCCTAATGATTTGAATAAAAATAGAAAGAGAATACTATCAAAGCCACACCAAATAGCTTTGTTCATCTATGTTTGTCTGAATGATATTTTATAGTTTGTATTATATCCAATTCAAAATCTTTCAGTCCCGAAAAGTTCCAGTGCTTCAGGCCAGATGAGCTGGAATACAAATGCAACTATCAGAGAAAGGCAGGTGTGCCCAAGGGGGTGCTGATGAGAGAGCATTGACTTGGGAATCACCATCCACAGGTGACTGGCTCCTGCTTTGCTCCTGAATCACCGACTGACCACTAAAGTCCTTCAGGCTCTAATATTTTATGACTCTCAGCACAAGATCAGGCAAGTTGTGACATCAGCAAATGAGAAGAAAATTATTTCATTCATGTTTCCTCCATCCTTTCTTTCCACAATATTCACCACGTATCAGGCCTTGTTCCAGGCACAGGAGAAGAATAAAAAGAGGAATTAGGCACAGACTGCCCCGTCCTTGAAAAGCACAGGCTAAGGGTGTTAGAAATACATCACACGAATGAAGAACTACCATGCCAAGGATCTGACAAGGGTTTGTACAAAGGACAAAGTAACAGGACCCAGGGATGTGTCAATCTCTACGTTAAAATCTCTTCTAGCATCTACTACATTGAGGGCATCTGACCTGAACCTAGTGCCCAAATGTTCTCACCCTAAAACTGCTCCTGCAATGCTACAGTCACCAACATTCTCCCTGAACTAAAGATAACACAACAGCAACAAAAACAAAAAAGCCAACATGTTTATTAACAGATCCCAGTACAGTCTCCATTCACTCCAATTGCTTGTGAGTACCCTTCATCAGCACAGAAGATGGAAGACAATGAGCTGGGTCCTACCTCACATACTGCCCAGGTCCCAGCAGGTATGCCCCCAGGAGCCCCCAGAGTGGCCCCAAGAGCTACGCAAGAATGGCAGGGTCTTCCTCACTCAATTCCTGTCCTGCAGAGCATGAAAACCAGGCTTCCTAGTCTTGACTCCTCTAGGCGCCCACACGGCCTGAGGTGAGGATGAAGAAGGAGGTACCTGAAGGTGGGCCGGGAAAGAAGCTTTAAGGCATGCATGGTCTTGGTCTTTGTTCTCCTCTCTCTTTCCAAATCACTGTCAGGCAAACTTGGAACTACTCTCTGTCGAGTCTATAATCACTCCTTAGGCTACAAAGGCCATAATTTTTTGTTTTCAGTACTTCACTGGATATCCATTTTAATCCTTAAAGTTATATCAAAATATTACGTAAGTATTTTGTTGGTTTTTCTGGGGGGTGACTGGCAGTGGAATTTGGCTCTGAGAGCCATTCCTGACCTTCCCTGTCTACAGCAGCCTCCCTGTACACCCTCCCACAGGTGCCCTGGGTCTGCCGCCCTCAGCGTGGGGGGTCTGGGAATGAGAATGGAGGTCTGATCCAATGCAGAGAATCCTTCAGAAGAGATTACTCTGAAGAAAAGAAAATGTGAAAAGTAGGGGAGGGAAGGCTAGGCAGCATATTTTCATGCACAAAAGCAAGTCTGAAATGGAGTTTGAGGGAAAGTTAAATTAAGTTTCATTGTATAAAAGCTCAAATACATCTACTCTATTATTATTATCTTCCTCTGCCATTTTTAAAGCTTCTTTTCAAAGGTTCTTAAAGAACAAACTTAGTTTCCAAAATGAATTTTCAAAGAGATGACTGACATTGTCATCCTAGAAGCAACATTAATAAAAATGATCTTTGTTTTCTGGCAGTAAAGGAATCCAGAGTATTATTTTTTAATACAATAAAACTCACTTAAAAGCAGGTGGGGTGGGGGTAGTGGTGGTGGTGATAGTAAGGGATCTGGCACCTTTTGCTAACACTCACTGTAGCGATTCAGCAACAGTAAGTAATAATAAAAACAAATTCTATAAAAAGCAGGCTGAAGTTTTACCACTGAATGACATTTTGATCCTATGTGTACCTCAATGAATAAAGGAAAATTATTAGGTTAGAAGTCAGTTGCTTTCCCTAAACAATTTTAGCCACAGATAGAGCCTTTTCAAAAGGTTTGAAAACTGTGACAAAAGTGCATTTAGCCCTGAAGGTTTAAGATGCTCCTGCAGTCTGCATTTCTCCAATAAATAAAAAGGGAACAATTAAAAAGCCACTTATAAGCATCTCAAAAGCACTGATGCTTAATTTATTGATTCTTTGGAGACTAATAAAAATGGTGAAAGGAAAAAGAACATACATACCAGCAGAAAAACACTGATTAATTTGATTAAAATAATCCAATATTCTAAAACAAGTTCGTTTAAATTCTTCAAGTTCTCAAAATTATATGGCTAAACAATTAACAAGGGCTGGGTGTGGTGCCTCATGCCTGTAGTTCTAGCACTTTGGGAAGCCAAGGTGGGAGGACTGCTTGGGCCCAGGAGTTTGAGACCAACTTGCGCAAGATAGTGAGACCCTGCTCTATAGAAAATAAAAAAAAAATCAGCTGCATGTGGTGGCACACCACCTCTAAGTCCCAGCTACTCAGGAGACTGAGGTGGGAGGATCGCTTGAGCCAAGGAATTTGAGGCTGCAGTGAGCTATGATCATGCTACTGCACTCCAGCCTGGACAATGGAGCAAGATTCCACCACTAAAACATAACAAAACGTACAAACAAAACCCCAAAATGTTTCAGCTTAAAAATAATAACAAGGAAATAATGAAGAAAACAAAAGTATTGCATTTAAGAATTAAGTAAGCAGTAGGGATAAACCCCAGAGATTCCAATGATCATAATATAGAAACAAAGGTGTAATGTATTTTTTTAATAAAGGCGTACCCAGCTTAATAAGGCACTTCACATTATTGGGCTTCACAGATACTGAACTAAAGTTTTACAAATTGAAGGTTTGTGGCAACCCTCCCTTCAGCAAGTCTGTCAGTGCCATTTATCTTACAGCATGCACTTACTTCATGCCTCTGTGCCATTTTGGTAATTCCTGCAACATTTCCAACTTTTTCATTATTATTACAACTGTTATGGTGATCTGTGATGAGTGATCTTTGATGTTACTCTTGTAATTGTTTTGGGGTGCTATGAACTGTGTCCATATAAGACAGCCATCTCTCTCCCTGGCACTGGGCCTCCCTACTCCCTAAGACACACAATATTGAAATTAGAACAAATGATAACCATACAATGGCCTTTAAGTGTTCAAGTGAAAGGAAGAGTTGCAAGTCTCTCATCTTAAATTAAAAGCCGGAAATTATTAAGCACAGTGAGGAAGGCATGTCAAAAGCCAAGACAGTTCGAAAGCTAGGCCTCTTATACCAAACAGCCAAGTTGTAAATGCAAAGGAAAAGTTATTGAAGGAAATTAAAAGTGCTACTCCAGTGAACACATGAATGATAGGAAAGTGAAACGGCTTTATTGCTGATATGGAGAAAGTGTTAGTGGTCTGGATAGAATATTAAACTAACTTGAGTGGTCTGGATAGAAGATCAAACCAGCCATGATATTCCCTTAAACCAAGCCTAGTGCAGAGCAAGACCCTAACTTTCTTCAATTCTATGAAGGCTGAGGGAGGTGAGGAAGCTGCAGAAGAAAAGTCTGAAGCTAGCAGAGGTTGGTTCATGAGGTTTAAGAAAAGTAGCCATCTTCATAACATAAAAGTACAAAGCAAAGCAGCAAGTGCTGATGTAGAAGCTGTAGCACATTATCCAGAAGATCTAGCTAAAGTCATTGATGAGGGTGACTACACTAAACCACAGATTTTCAGTGTAGATGAAACGGCCTTCTATTGGAAGCAGATGCCATCTAGGACTTTCATAGCTGAAGAGGAGAAGTCAATGTCTGGTGTCAAAGGACAGGCTGACTCTTGTGTTACGGGCTTATGCTGCTAGCAAGTTTAAGTTAAAGCCAATGCTCATTTACCATCCTAGGGCCCTTAAGAATCATGCTAAACCTACTCTGCCTGTGCTCTACAAATGGAACAACAAAGCCTGGATGATACCACATCTATTTACAGTATGGTTTACTGAATATTTTAAGCCCACTGTTGAGACCTACTTCTCAGAAAAAAGGATTCCTTTCTAAATATTACTGCTCATTTGACAATGCACTTGATCACCCATGAGCTCTGATGGAGACGTACATGGGATGAATGCTTTTTTCATATCTGCTAACATGACATACATTTTGCAGCCCATGGGTCAAGGAGTCATTTTAACTTTCATGTCTTATTATACACGGAATAGATTTTGTGATGCTATAGCTGCCATATATAATTATTCCTCTAATGGGTCTGGTCAAAGTCAATGGAAAGGGGTCACTATTCTAGATGCCATTAAGAACATTTGTGATTCATGGGAGGAAGTGAAAGTATTAATATTAACAGGAGCTTGGAAGAAGTTGTTTCTAACCCTCAAGGGTGACTTTGAGGGGTTCAACACTTCAATGGAAGAAGTCACCTCAGATATGGTGGAAAGAACAACTAGAATTAGAAGTGGAGCCTGAGGACATGACTGAATTGCTGCAATCTCATGATCACACTTGAACGGATGAGCAGTTGCTTCCTATGGGTAAGCAAAGAAAGTGGTTTCTTGAGATGAAATCTACTTGTGATGAAGATGCTGTGAACACTGTTGAAATGACAACAAATGATTTAGAATCTTATATTAACATAGTTGATAACGCACTCACAAGGTTTGAGAGGATTGACTCCAATTTTGAAAGAAGTTCTACTACGGGTAAAATGCTATCCAACAGCATCCCATGCTATAGAGAAATCTTTTGCGAAAAGCAAAGTCAACTGATGTGGCAAATTTCATTGTCTTATTTTAGGAAATTGCCACAGTCACCCAACCCTTCAGAAACTACCACCCTGATTAGTCAGCAACCATCCACACTGAGGAAAGACCCTCCACTAGCAAAAAGATTATGCCTCATTGAAGGCTCAGATGATCATCAGTACTTTTAGCAATAATGTATTTTTTAATTGAGGTAGATACATTTTTTTAAGACATAATGCTATTGCTCACTTAACAGACTACAGTATGATATAAACATAACTTTTCTATGCACTAGGAAACAAAAAATGTGTGTGACTTGCTTTATTGTGATATTCACTTTATTGCAGTGATCTGGAACTGAGCCTGCAATAACTCCAAGATATGCCTGTACTAGAAAAGACAATAAATAAAGGATATTAATTTGCAGAATAGTCCACATCTGCAAAGGGAGGTGTAACCATCTTGGTTCTGAAGGGTCAGGAGGAAAGATGTCTTCTGATCAAGCAAAGTGGGGGACAAGAGAATGAGCACAGTTCCCAGGAGGAGGCAAGGTCCTGACAGCTCATGTGCCCTGTGGCTCTGAGAACAAGATTAAGTGTTACACGGAAAGCTCATGGCTTTGGGGTTAGAGTAGACAAGTCTGTTAACCTCCCTGAACCTCAGTGCTTTCAACTGTAATGGGGAAATGCTGGCATCTAGCGAAGAAGCCTGCTCTGAATCATGAGAAATTATTTCATTTGGGACCAAGCATGGGCTTGGCACATCACAGCTCCTCAATCCAAGTAACAATGATTATTCATTTTCTATTGCTGTAATTATTATTTATCTATCACAAGCTGCTCAGAAGAACATAACTGAGGCTCAAGAATACAATGCTAGGACCCAGAAAATTTCCCAAGACATGGGCAGAATAAAAGGGGCTACCATGTTATCTATAAGTTCTTTCTATCACTATAGAAATCAACAATAAGAAAAGGCTTCCTGTACTGAACAGATAACATCTGTGTTTGATGCTGTCCTGACTGCTTTGCTTACAGGTCACTAATTCTCCCAGCTGTCCTTTGAGGTAGATATTATTATTACCTTTGAGGTGGACATAAATCTTGGCAAATAAGAATTTAAACCCAGAAGCATCAAGCTCCATGCTGTGGTTGCATTTTTTATGCTTCTTAACAACACTGCACTTTTACTCCCTGGAATGAGCTGTTATCTATAAACAGTCCTACCAATAATGCCTTCTCTTATTGCTAGGATGTTTTGATGGAACAAGAGATCTAAAACATTGATGATTTTACCAAATGAATGCACAATATTAATACCAAACACACATTTCTTACAACTTCTATAGAAGTATTGTCAAATATCGTGACTGTTAAAACATAGTTCCTATGTAGGTGATAACCACAGAATATCAGCATAAAAGATAAAAGGCAGTAATGATAGGAAATTTTAAGTGTATTACTAAAAGCGGAGTATAATGGGCATAAAGACTGAATAGCAATCTAGTCAACCTTTTTTTAAGCAAATCATGATATTAGAGCTTTATTCTCTTTGAGCAATTCGGTTTGCAAATAATTTTCACTGATCATAATCCTTCTGACCAGGCTGTGAGACAGGCAAGTAGCATACTTGATGTGAATTTTACAAATGAAGGAACAGACTTAGAGAATTTACAGGGTGACATAGTTCGGATATTTGTCCCTGCCCACATCTCATACTGAATGTAATTCCCAATTGGGAACTGGAGGTGGGGCCAGGTGAGAGATGTTTGGTCATGGGAGCAGATCCTTCATGAGTGGCTTGGGCCATCTCCTTGGGGATAAGTGATATCTCACTCTGAGTTTGCACGAGATTTGGTCTCTTAAAAACGTGTGGCATTTGGCTGGGAGTGGCGGCTCACACCTGTAATCTCAGCACTTTGGGACGCCAAGGTGGGTAGATCACTTGAAGTCAGGAGTTTGCAACCAGCTTGGCCAACATGGCAAAACCCCGTCTCTACTAAAAATACAAAATTAGCCAGCCATGGTGGTAGGCGCCTATAATCCCAGATACTCAGGCGGCTGAGGCAGAAGAACTGCTTGAACCGGGGAGGCAGAGGTTGCAGTGAGCCGAGATCACGCCACTGCCCTCCAGCCTGGGTGACAGAGTAAGACTCCGTTTACGCACACACACACACACACACACACACACACACACACACACACACACACACAAGTGTGTGGCATCTCCCTCCTCACTCTCTGCCTTGCTCCTGCTTTCACCATGTGACATGCCTTCTTCCTCTTTGTCTTCCGCCATGGTCGTAAGTGGAATATTGGAGGCTTCTGAGGCCTCCCCAGCAGCCAAGCCGATGCCAACACCATGCTTCCTGTAAAGCCTGCAGAATGCTGAGCCAATTAAACCTCTTTTCTTTATAAATTACCGAGTCTCGGGTATCTTTATAGCAATGCAAGAAGAGCCTCACACACAGGGTGACTTCAGGTCACACAATTAGTAAATGTCCCAGCCGAGATTCAAACCCAAGTCTTCTTCTGTCTGTGCCACGTGTTCTCTTAATTTGTGATACTACCTTTCTAAACTATTAACTTGTATGAATTGTTTACATCAGAGAGATTAGATGTCACTTATACTACCAAATGAAACTTCAGTCATTTGGTGGGAACTGGGAGGTGGAACCCCTGAGCACAGCCTGCTCCAACCAAAATCTTTGTGTTTGGCAAAAGACAGTTTTGACGCATCCATCCACAGTAATCTGTTAACTTTCCATCCAGAAGACACATTGGCCCGTTTACTTCCCCAATGTCCCGGCCCCAGTGGTTGATCTAATAGGCAAACCCAGTCATAGTTTTTGCCTCAGTAAAAATTCTTCTACAGTTTAAAAAAATGAGAAACAAATAAAAACAAAACAAATAAACAAATACTCATGGAAGCCTGTGCCTGGCACAGAACCAGGATTGGAAATACAGAGGTAAAATCAGAGGACAGGCCTGGCCCTGAAGGAGCTAGTAGGTGGCCAGGACAAGCGGTCACCAGCCAGTGCAGTGAATCTAGGGCTGAGCTCTCTGGGAGAGCTGCAGGACACAGATGGGCAGGGGGCCAGGGTGGGCTCTCCAAGGAGGTGACATCTGGGCCATAGCTAGGAGGAGAGTGGAAATAAGTGAGAGAGAGAGAGAGAGAGAGAGAAAGAGACTGTGGAGAGACTGTGTGTGTGTGTGCAGGCAGGACAGAGGGAAGATAAAAGAGAGAAGATTCCATGAAAGAAACATCAGCTGCAAAATAAACCCACAAAATGGCATGGAACCACCCAGAATATTCTCAGGCATATATTTACAGGTGGAAGGGAGGCTGCCCCAGGAAGTGAGTAGAAGCCAGAGGCTTCCCCATTAGAGGAAGTCTGGATTTATGCTGAGGGCAATAGGGAGACACTGATGGGTTATTAAGCTGGGAGGAAAGACCCTGCAGCCACAGGGTGGAATGGGGATTGGAGATCTGAGAAAGACAAATATGAACTAAGACAGTGATTGTGGAGGATGGAAAGTAAAGCGAAAAGGAGGGGATGGGGTGTCATCACTGTCCCCAAGAGGTGAGAAGACAAGTTTTTGCAGGAGTCAGTATAAGCCTGCAAATTGGAGTGACCTTCCTGATTGGATCTGAATTTATAGCAATGGCTTATTTGAAGCAGTCTTTCTCAATTACTCTTCTTATTAAAAAAAAAAGATTGCTTCAAAGGTAAAGGCAGGGTGTTCTTTTATAGCTCTGCATTCTACGGAAGGTTCACGATATTTAACTTTTATTTAGGGATGAAAATATAATTTAAAACTCCACTTGTTCCTGATATGTCCCACTAGTTAAACGAAGGTCTAGGGTCTTCTTATCTGTAATAAATGTTTCAGGTGATAATTACGCCTGCTGGCAAGAAAAAGATGAGGTTCATTCAATAAACATTTATTGCACTCTTAATTAGGTTAGAGGTATTGCATGATATTCAAAAACTAAATTATTAAAATCATCTTGTGATCAAATGATTTTGCATTTCTGATTATATTTTTATATGTTTTACATAACGTTTAGCCTAGGGAAATGCTCACTTTCAACATTAAATATGGTCATGAGTCACTTAATGATGGGGATATATTCTGAGAAGTGCCTCATTAGGCCATTCCATCTTTGTGCAAACATCATAGGGTGCACTTACAAAACCCTAGATGGTACAGCCTACTACACCCCTAGGCTGTATGGTAGAGCCTATTGCTCCTAGGCTACAGAGCTACACGGTATGTGACTCTACTGAATACTGTAGGCAACTGTAAAACAGTGGGGAGTATCTGTAAACCTAAAGCTAAATGTAGAAAAGGTGCAATGAAAAGACAGTATTATAATATTTCAGGACCACTGCTGTATACGCAGTCTGTTGAATGAAATGTCCTTATGCTCTGCACAACTGCATGTAAATATAATTAATGTTCCTGAGTGATGGTCAAACCTTGTGTGTTTTTAATTTTGTTGACTAGGATGACCACTGTTTAGGTCTCTTTAACTTCTCTTATCTTAGGCTTTTCTACCGATTGCTCTCCTACTTGGTGAACCTATCTACCTACCTCCTCCTGAGGTTTCAGTTTAAGTAACACATTCTCAGTAAGACACTCCTGATTCTCCTGTTGAGATTTCATCCTTCTGTCACATACTCTTAAAGTATCCTGTACTTTTCTAGACAGCTTTTATCACAACCCTAGCACAATGACATGAAGATAATAAGTGTTCAGTAGATATCTGGTGAATGAACGAAGAATAACTGAACAGTAGCCAAGTGTCAATCCTAACATTTCTTACAACACTTTTCAATGCTATGAAGGGCCAGGATTTTAACCAGGTACTAATAACTGGACAGAGCTCTTACTACTTCTCATTGAGTGGAAAATACATTGATACAGGACAGGAAAACACTTAGCAGGTAGAAGTAGAGATGAGATGGAACTGGGCCATACATACATGTCAAAAGGGACATGATCATATGGGAAAAAACACCAAAACCACTCCCTAATCTTTCTACTATCTGATTGAAGAGCTGAAAATTAATTTAATTAAGTTGCAATGAAATACAGGTAAGCCTCACAAGCGTAATATAATATACTTAACAAAAAATAGTTATTAAGGAAATAGAAGGCATATTAGCACTTTTGTGTACACTGGTGTTCTTATAATAAATAGTTACATTGAGTATACTTATAAGTGCTGGTTGATAAAATGCTCTGCTGAAGAGAATGATGTAAAACATAATTCCTTCTGTATCTGTGCCCTCATCCCTCTCCCCACCACCAAAATAGGATGAAGCAGAAATGTAACATGAGGAATGTGGTCAGGACCTCTGAGTTGGTCCTCAGTTCTAAAAGTCTAGGGCTCTAAGAAGCGTACCGGCTTAGTGATCACACATGACTTTATCAGCCTCTTGGAATTTGCAACCTTTCCTCACATTTCACATATGTGAAAGTGAGGCATCTACAGTCAAATCAGTTAATCTTTCTCAAAATGTCCAAGATCCTCTCCAAGAAAGGCTATCAGCCTTAGCTTGGAACACCTCTAGAAGTTCATCCCTTAAACTCCCTAAATCAATAACTGTGATTAAGAAGACCCAAGGGTTCCCGAGAGCAAATGGCAGAGCAGCTTTACAATTCGTAAAGTAATATATTGTTCAGTGCAGTCATTTGCAATCTTTTAGTGCTCTGAGTTTATAATTGAAACTATTTCTAATTTATTCCACTATTAACATTTAAAGATGGTCTATCTAGATGAGGGAAAAGAAACAGCATGTAACTTTCCCTACGGTCAATGGAAAATGAAGTAGACTTTAATGTCTCCCTCCTTCCTGCCGAATGGCTTCTGTGCAGCTGGTCAATAAGAGGGGAACGCATAACACAACCTGGCCCTTGCCTCCAAGAATGTGCAAGGTGTGGCCTCCACTGTGAAGGACATTCGAGAGCTTTCATGGAGTCTGTAGTTCCAACTCAAATATTTGCCTTTTCAGGGACAGGCATGGGTTCTTTTGGGGATAGCAAAGCAGTATGATAAAAAACTTAGGTCTTCCCCGGCCCTAGCCAAGAATGAGCCACAATCACCCACTAAGTGTGCTGCTGGCATGCCTTCTGAAGCCGAGAGAAGCATTTCACACTCTATCTTTTAGTAACCAGAGGTGCCACCCACATCCACTGAGTAGGCATCACGGTCACACCTCAACATGTACAGTCATTGTCACAAAATTGATGGACACAGGCCCACAGCAAAGGGGTTAAGGTGCAATATAAGGAAGGTAGGAGAAGCAACAAAAGAAAGATCCAGAAGGTTCTTCCAAACAAGAGATACTAAGAACAATTTTTTACTGCTTATGAAAATTGGGGTTTAAAAATATTTATATAATTAGTGATTTCCAATGAATTATTGGAAAGTCATTGCTAGGCTCGTTTTTCAATTTCAAGTGTTCTAGTATTCACTTTAACAATACCCCGGACAGTATTTTTAACATCAATATATTCTCTTTTCTCCTTCTAAAAAGGACTAAGTGTTTTTGATTTCTCTAAATCCTATTTCTAATGAAAATCAGCATCTGGCATTTATGAAACCCCCTTCCTCCATGCCCCCAGGGTTAGCTCTATCTTAACTGGGCCCAGCACATCCTCCAGCCTTTATGCCGCTCCTATTAGTTTGTTCTGAGGCCCCACGCCCTCTAACCCATCCTCCATTGCTGCTGCAGCTCTTCCTTACATTTTTTCCCTGACCTGAATCCCTTGAATGGCTACTTATTGGTATGGAGTACAAGGTTGTCCAATTCATCCTCTATCTCCCTTGCTTCTTCTCCCATCCCACCCCTCTCTGATTATAACACACTTGTCATTCTCAGATCAGGCCAAATTCAGTCCTCCCTGTCTTCATGGAGCCAACCTGTCTCTCTCATTTTTTTATTCCTTGCCACATATCTAACCTCCCCGGCAACATACTCCACATCACATAGATGCTCTGAACAACAGCCGTCTATCAAGATTCAGCTACTTGGCCCCAGGGTTACCTCCTCTCTGAACTCTTAGCTGACTCTTCCCTGTACTGACCACTCCCTGGTCAGGCCACTGGTTCCCATCCTCATCCCTACTTACTACAGGACACTAGATTCCATGTTGCTCTCCTTCCAATCTACATTGCCAGCCCCTGGGGAAGAGAGCCCATAGCAGCCTCCTCCATATCCCCAATGCTTAGCACCACCTTGTGCTTGAACCTCATGAGTATTTAACAAATCCAATCCTAGCACAGCTGTAAGATATAAGGGGTATTATTCTTGCTGTGGAAAGACAGGCAAGCCCAGGCTCAGAGACCTTAAGATGGAATTTTTAACAGTGGCATAACTACAAGTGGAGAGAGCCTGGATTTGAAACTATGCTTATCTAATTTCAAAATGTGTCCTTCTTTATGTCATGCACTCGTTTTAAAAATTAGGCCCATAATTTATGTGATATATAAAGTGAGTGATTATTTGAATATTAGAAGTTTCCTCCTTAACATTTGCCAAAGGAAGAATGAAAAATTCTGTCTAAAAGGCTATGTGTGACACTTGATATGATCTTGTATTTTAGGGGCAATAGTTGTATTAATTATTAATGGATTCAGTAGTTTCTAATTAATTTAGAGTAAGCATTATTTAGATCTAGAAACCATATATTGATTTATTTTATTTTTATTTTGTTTTAAATTTTTAAAATTTAATTATAATTGAGATAGGGTCTCGATTTGTTGCCCAGGCTGGTCTTGCACTCCCAGGCTCAAGCAATCCTCCAACCTTGGCCTCCCAAAGTGCTGGGATTACAGGTATGAACCACCGTGTCTAGCCCCTATATTGATTTATAATAGGCTAAGTTAAAATAAAGCCACTTTAAAATTTATATTACAAAACATTTATATCTTTTTTTTTTTTGAGACAGGGTCTGGCTCAGCTGCCCAAGTTGGAGTGCATAATCACAGCTCACTGCTGCCTTGACTTCCTGAGCTCAAGCAATCCTCCCACCTTGGCCTCCCGAAGTGTTAGGATTACAGTCATGGGCCACTGCGCCTGGCCAGAATATTTATATCTTAAGGTAAACTTTGCATTGCAAGGTTTTACACTATAAGTTTTTTGTTTCTCAAAATAATATTGTCATTCCAGCAGGAAAATACTATAAACGGATAAACTTTTTTGAATAAATAATAGAATTTAGCTGGCTCCTCTAAGCCAGGATCAAACTCTTGAACAAACCTATTCTGATTAAAAGAACAAGTTCTGGAATCTGGGTAGTGAATTCTAACATAATTATAAGGACTGAATTATTATAAAATGGCATGTAAATCACAATATCTTTTTTTAATAAAGTGGAAAGAGATTCATATACTTAAAGGGTGACTAGAACATTCGACTTTGTTAAGTTATGTAAGTAATACATCTCACTGGTTCTTCATACCCATGGCACATTGTGAAATTTACTATGTTGCCAAGTGTTTATTTCCTTTTAGAGTGGTTATAAACAGAAGACCGTTTTGCTTGTTTTATGGCTAAGTTTATTCAATTAAGCTGATAATAACCACAATCACATAATGATTCAGGGATCAATAGGGAAACACATCCATTTTTTTTTCTGAGTTATTATATAGATTTGGGGTCAGGGGAGTTTGCTAATTATTTATAAGATCAATTCCTGAAAACTTGCAAATGCACAAATAAACTGGTAGCTCCATGCAATCAAATTTAAGATTCATCAGAGAAATCTGAATTTATATGAATTCTATTTATGATTCCGTTGATAGAGGAAATAATTATATTTTTCATGTAAAATTAGATTTTTCATGATATCAGATTTGAATAAAATGAGACGAACAAAGGAAATGCTGGAGGACCAGGGCTGGTCTTATGAATAGAAACGTGTAATGCGAACTACTGCTAAGTCAAGAGTAAACACTTACATGGTGTTGAGTATGTGCAAAGCATGGTTTGAAGTGTTAAATAATATCACCTCATTTAGTCTTCACAAGAACCCCATGAGGTTGGCATGCTCAAAGGCTCCTTGCGTGGAGAAGAGAATGGGATGTCTAGGAAGGCAGTGTTAATGGACTGAACATCTCTTTCCTTGGACTTACAGACAGTCAGATAAACAAATGGGTTGCTGCTGCTTGAGAAAAAAAAAACATGCTTTATGCTTCATAACCTTGAACTACTAAATCATAACCATTTGTATGCCAACAACCATAATTTCTGAGAAATGTTTTAAAACAAAAATGCATGATTATCTCCTGTCTTTCTTAAAAAAAATTTTTTTGGTAGAGGGTCTATGTTGGGCCTCTCTATGTTGTCCAGGCTGATCTTGAACTCCTGTGTTCAAGCAATCCTCCAGCCTCAGCCTCCTGAGTATAGGCACACACAACCATGCCTAGGTTGGGACTACAGGCACATACCCATGCTCAGCTATGTTTTTTGTTTGTTTGTTTTTGTTTTTTAATTCTCTTTTTTGTAGAGACAGGGTCTTGCTACATTGCCCAGGGTGGTCTCAAACTCCTGGCCTCAAGTGATCCTCCCACCTTTGCCTCCCAAAGTGCTGGGACAGACTTTCATTAGCAATAATAATCTCTCTCTGGCTTCAGTTCCACATTTGAGGTGCCCTGCTTTCCAAATTGAACACTGCTGTGCTTTTAGGAAGGTCATGTCAGTATTGGTGAATATGCTCCTTGAATTTGCCAGGGGCACTGTGCATCCTGTCTCTAATACCTACTCTGGAGGCTGAGGCAGGGGGATCGCTTCAGCCTCAGAAGGTCAAGACTGCAGTGAGCTACAATTGCACCACTATACTCTAGCCTGGGCAATAGAGTGAGAACCTGTCTCAAAAAAAGAATAAATACATAAATAAATGAAAGAAAGTTACACTTTTCCATATCTTATTAATGAAAAAACTTTGAATCCATGAACAGACATTAAAATTCTCTCCTACATGCTAGTTTACTGGCTAGAATGATGGAATTGTGCTCTTCTTGGCCATCTCAGGATTTAAATAATTTTATGTGACAGAGCTGATGTGTTGATCAATAAAAAGACAACAATCATTTACATTGAGAGTTTAGTGCAATTTCAAGAATCTACATGAACCAAGCTGAGTGTTTGTAGGGAAATCAATACATGACCACCTTACTTAGTGAAGTGCGTAAACGAAATTTGACTGAATTTTCAACATCAATGAATATGGTTTAAAGAAAAAAATCAAATCAATTGAAAAAAATGGGTTTTGGAAATCACACAATGACAGTACTTTCGAACACACAATACTGTGCAAAATCCAGGAAAGCAAACAGATGTTCGCTTCCATTTCCCTCCTCCTTCTAGTATTTATCTTATCATTTGGGAAAAGCTTTCTTGTACTGCAGTTTGATTACATGTGCATTTTGCAGATTTCCAGATGTGTTCAAATGTTTTAATTTACATTATGGCTTTATATTTAGGTCCATACGATTCCATAATCAGAGTTCTTATTTGTCTAAACATTACATGAAATTGAGAATTTTAATATGCCCTGTTTAGTTAGAGGGTACACATTTTTTTCCCCAACCTAGTCTTTCTCGCTATATTGGTCTTCCATCTATTCTACAGATAATCAGTCCAATTATGTTGTCCTATATAATGAATCCCTTGAAGACAACATTCACTTTTCTGCAAAAAAAAAAAAAAAAAAAAAAATCTTTTCGACAGGTGAGGTTGAAATAATTTCCTCTCTCAAATTTGTGCCAACACGATTTACCCATTTAAGATAGGCATCCTTCCAATAAAGATGATGTCTATAGCAGGTTTCCCCATAATGCTTACTGAATGATGCCCCTTAAGGATTGATCATGATTCTAAAATTACAGATTTGAATAATGAACATGGATACATTTATTAATTTCAAGATACTAACAGGGGAAGAAGGTATTAGAGACTGGATGCAAAGTGCCCCTGGCAAATTCAAGGAGCATATTCACCAATACTGACATGACCCTTCCTAAAAGCACAGCAGTGTTGAACTTGGAAACTGGGATGTTATGACAACTGTAAAAGAGGGTGAGGCAATACAAAGTGATGAAATGATGTAAGGTCTGCAGTGAAAGTTATGTATTTTGGCCTCTGACAAGCATTTGGATCTGTATTTTTATAGATGTAAGAATAGGAAGCCTGAGGACACCAAGAACTACTAGTAAGGTCCCAAAGTCTCCGAAAAACAACTAGACATGTGTAAAAGTAAGCAACAACAAAATAATGTCTTAGTGAGGCATATGCTAGAAATAGGAACAGTAGTTTGGAGTGTGCCTGGCACCTTGTAAAGACTAGGGAAGAGGACTGGGAAAGGGGTGCAGGTATATTGCGCAAAGAGCAATTATTTTAAAATTTAGTCTTGGCCAGGCATGGTGGCTCACGCCTGTAATCCCTGCACTTTGGGAGGCCAAGATGGGCAGATCACCTGAGGTCAGGAGTTTAAGACCAGCCTGGTCAACATGATGAAACCCTGTCTCTACTAAAAATACAAAAATTAGCTGGGTGCAGTAGCACGTCTGTAATCCCAGCTACTTGGGAGGCTGAGAAAGAAGAAATCGCTTGAACCTGGGAGGCAGAGGCTGCAGTGAGCTGAGATAAGGCCACTGCATTCCAGCCTGGGCGACCAGAGTGAGACTCCATCTCAAAAACAAACAAACCAACAAAACTTGGTCTTGGAAAGATCTATACAAAGATGCGAATGAAAATCCAACTGAAAGGGTTTGAAAGTAAGATACAAGTATAGAAAATGTGCAAAAGGTATCCATATAAGAACAAAGTACCATGGGATAACTGGTTGTTTTTGAAAAACGATTAAGCTTTCAGCTTCCTTCAGTTTGGAGGCATTGAATCTGAGTGAACTCTAACTATTCACATGATCATGAT
The DNA here is from genome assembly GCF_029281585.2 of Gorilla gorilla gorilla. NCBI lineage: Eukaryota > Metazoa > Chordata > Mammalia > Primates > Hominidae > Gorilla > Gorilla gorilla. Next base: position 42,172,311 of record NC_073241.2, read on the forward strand.
GCTTTGCAGTAAAATATTGAGTCCTGTCCCAATGACCCTTTATTGCTGAGTCTGAGCAACTGTTAAGTGGGTCAGAAATAAATGACACTCCCAAGGCCATGGTCAGAGCACACATTTTCATTTAATAAATTTCAGCTTTTAAAGTCAAAAAAGACTGAGCCATGGTCATGGGTACACTTGAGTCTTGGATAGCATCTAATGCCTGCCTTGGGTCCATTGGATTAGTGCAACCTCTCAGTGCCACCCACAGGAATCAACCCAGAGGGCCTGGGGAGTGTCAAGCACATCACTTGAAAGGTAGCAGTAACACTATCTCCAATTTGGAATAGAGATTTTATATATTTCATAGTATTCTCACAAACTGCATCTATGAACAGCAAGCATAAAACCTCATATGAGCTACTGTGTTGCATTACTCTACAGTATAAACTAAAAATTGTTTTAAACATTTTGGAGATTTTTCAAATAAAAATTTCTGTGACTCTTCCCTAATCTGACTTCACTAAAAACTAATACTATTCTGGTTTTACTTATGACTTTATGAACCGAAACCTCCATATATATTTTACTGAATAGAAAGAAATCTAACTGATTGCCTTATGATCTGCAGTGAAAACATGATCAAATATAGCCAGGTGTCAAAAGATTAATGAAATCAAATTCTACAAAAGAAACATGAAAATAAACCCTATAATGCCTTAATTGTCAATGTAAATCTTTCTTCCAAGTACTCTATCCAAAGTAATAGATGACTCTGAAGGGAAAGTATTCCAATAATACAAAGGTAAAACATTTAAATCCCTCTGAATCAAGTAGAAATTTCACTTATGTAGATTAATGAGTTTATGACAAGTTGATACTCCAGAGCTATTCAGGCATCCTTTGCTCTGTCGTGGAAATAATCAATTTATTTTATTCAGTCACTATAAAAGTTATACTTTATAATTGCTTAGCTATATAAATCATCATGGAATAAGATGCGGGCCTAGATGTTGGTAATTAACTCTAATCTGTTCAGATAAAGACTTCACAATGTTCTTTCCAATAATCTGTTTTTTTTTTCAAAAAACTATACATCTCATATTTTATTGAGAAATTAGCCAATTTACTAAAAATTAAAAACCCAAAGTAAACACACAAATGAAAAAATCCAAACATCCATCCAAAGAACAGAGCTGAGAACAAAAATGTCATCTGCCCTTGGGTAACCAAATTGCATCAAGCAGTCACCTTTTAATTTAAAACTACCTCCTCAACAGACTAGGGCTTTGTTCCTTATCTTCAAAAGAACAACTCATTTGCATCAGAATAAAACCCTTTAAACAATACTTGATCACCTTACATCAAAGCCCTTTCATTTTCCTCAGTCATTACTTTTAATTAGAGCTAATAAAGATATGGATTTACATGCTGGCTGAGATTTGCAGCAAATCCCTAGAAAACACATTGGAGGAATTAATCAACTTGATTTAGTTTTCTTCTATCTAGAGCCGGCCCAACCCTCTGTTCCATACCTGACAGGTGCTCCTCTGCTGTGGGCAGGTTTCAGCATGACTGTCACGGTATTGTCAGTTTGATTCAAAGGTGTCTCAAGTTCATAAGCTGGCATAGAAGGTGCTGGGGAAAAAGGCGTAGAATGGGAGACTCATTATTTCTGGTTTATCTTCTCAGTTTAGTTTCCACTTTCTTTTACAAAGAGCATTAAGAACACAGTGCATTTACTTTACATTGCAGCTATCAACAACCACGAGCAAGCTTCACATATATTCCCTACATAGAATCACAGGGACAGCTGCTAAAAGCAGCCCATACTGTCCTCTGTGATCTTGAGTTGAAGTTGGGAGATGGTATGAGGGGGCTTGTAAGGTGTGAGTAATATTCTGTTTCTTGATTTGGATTCTGGCTAAATGAGCATAGCTTGTGAAAAATCACTGAGCTGTACACTTACAATTGGTACACTTTTCTGTACATATGAATTCTCAAATAAACTGTTTATGCTAAAGGCATATTTAAGAAATAATCATTGGACTTTATAGTTATTCCATCTAAATCAAGGTTTTTCATGTACCAGAGACTCACTGGGGATTTAAAGAGGACAGTGGGAGTCAGAGAGATTTGTTGGAATTAATTAGTGACAATCTGTGGGCTCTCAGAAAAGCATGACAGTGGAAAACACATAGGAACTGAAATAAGAAAGGCTTGGGTTTGACTTTTTGCTGTGTTTTGTTTTAATTAGCATAAGAGCTTCTATACATCTCAAAATGGGGGGAACTAACCTCTATGTTTGTTATCGTAATTCAAAGAGAGAACAGAGAGACAGGCAAATATAATTCTACAAATGTTAGTTCTCCTCCCAATGTAAATCCTATTTCTAAGGCCAGTTTCCAGCATCTTCCTTCTCTAGACTGTTAAGTCTTATTATGATAGCAACAGAGGTCTTCAGTAATTACGGACAAGACAAATCATTACACGGAGCTGTGATGCAGGAGGGCATACCATATTTTCACAGCCCACTGGCAGAGACTCCTGATGAGAAAGCTAGAGGTCGTTTTCTTGCAAATACAGTTTTTAAAATTGTCTTACATATACAAAAAGATTTGTTTATAACAGATGTGGGTTACTTCTGAGTTCCATTTATTGAATCATCTCAGCATTAAAATTTATTTCAATTCTCTTAAAAATTAACTCCAATTCATAACATAGAATTAACAAGAGTGGTTCCCTCTCTTAGGTCCATGAAAATTGAAAACAGGACCTGTAAACTGTAACTGTTTTAAGACTATAAAAATCAAATACTTATTCTTGATGAGCCATATAGGCTAATGAAAATGTCAGGTTGCTTGATTTTCAATAAAATTATTTGAACTTGGCATGCTGAAAGTGGTCAAAACCATTGATTACAATCTACCATGATTGTGTTTCCTGAGGTCTCCTCAGCCATGCTGAACTGTGAGTAAATTAAACCTCTTTTCTTTATAAGTTACCCAGTCTCGGGTATGTCTTTATTAGCAGTGTGAGAACGGACTAATACAGCCATGTTGATCAGAATTCTTATCTAATAAAAATAGCAAAAATGAATTATTTTATTCAAAAAATACACTCATTATGACAATAATCTTTGTAGTGTAACTTACATGGGAAAAATTTCTTAAAACATGCTTCGAGGTATATATATTGGCACTTATTTCATCTTTAAATCCCCATGATAAATTCATGCGCTAGATAATATTATCTTAATTTGTTTGTAGGAGTAAATTTATTTGATCAAAATCAGAGAGGAAGTGCCTGGCAAAATCATAACTAGAACCTAGATTTTTTGATTCCAAGTCCAGTGGTCTTTCTTCTACCAACCCATTTTCTTCAATCTGTGTCAGTTTTCTAATCTCTAATTATTCTAACTTCCCAAAGACTTATTTTCTCTTTCTCAACTCTCCATACTGTTTCTATAACCTAATTCTATACACAGAATATCAAGTGTATTAAATTTCAAGTCAAGTTTGTGCTCAAAAAATATTACACAATAAAAAATTATGCCTTGTTATAATTGCTTAAAAAGAAAATTCTAAACCCTCCCTCAAAACCTAGCCAAACACTTACAATACTCTAGTTGTGAATATTCCTTTCCTTCAACTCCAAACGATAACTTTTATTAATACAAAACAAGGAATGAGAGATAAAAGATATAAAGGTCAGGCTAAATATTATTGACCTAACCATGGCTGATAACAAGAGTTAGCTCCTTTCCCTACTTCCACCCCACCTGCTCCACCCCAAACAAAATAGTTAAAGCCAAAACTCAACACTTCCACACTCATACCCAAAGGGGAAAAAATGGGAAAAAAATATTCATGCAATTTTTTTATTGCTGTTGTATATCCCATACCAGATGGCAGCTTAATTTCCTCTAGTCTGAAGTACAAAGACATTTTCTGCACAGTTGAACATGCCTAGAAATATTTCTCAAATTACGTCTTTTGTTAGATGGCATAATTAAGTCTCTAAAAGCAAAAAGCTGGAGGCCCTCAGTGCCTGGTACCATCATGTATTTGCCTCTCTCTTCAGGACAGAAGTTTCTTATGGTAGAGATCCCAAGGAGGCTGATCCTTCAGGAAGCAGACTCTATATGACTGTCTTTCTGCTGAGTTCCCGATGGTTCATGGTTCATTACAGAGATTTTTCCAACAGTGCTGTTCTGGCAACTTGGGATTGACAAGGGGATGAGAGTGTCTCAACAGAACCTTCTGCCTCATGCCCAAGTCCTCCAAGATGCCCTGCTAAAACAATAGCCACTTCCTAACATGTGAGGATCTGAAGCTCCCAAATGAGAAATATTTGTAGTACTTCATTTAAAGCTGTGAGTCTGAGCTTCAGGCATCCAGGGGTATTCCTTTGGATACAATGTTAGTGTGGGAGAGCTTGGCATACTTGACAATGGGAATGAAAAAGGACAAAAATGTTACTTCTGATAAAAGACACAACTCACGAATGTAGAGTACCTGATATTTTGGTGGTGAACTGGTTTGTTGCTGGAGGCCCAAAACCCTTAGCTGTGCTAGCTCGGATGGTAAAGGAGTATGTGGTCCCCGGATACAGTCCAAAAAACAGAAAATGGGTTTCATTTCCCAGCTTTGAAACTCTTCCACTCTGATTGGATAAATCTATTTCTGGGTCAAAGGAACTGACTGCTTTGTAGGTGATCTGCAAAAGAATGAGAAAGTGATAAAATATCTGGAGCAGATGGACTCAGATTGCATCTTTATCCAATAAACCCTTCTGATGTATGCACTGTCAGACACTTTATGATAAGCTCCTACTCAGACTCTTGAAATCCTGAATCCAGCGAAGGGATGAAGGAACTCCGCCAAAGCTGTTGAGTTATTACTTTTATAGACAGGGGAACTTAAGCCAGTAGATTAGAATATACAGGATGAGTTCGGGGTTAAGCTAATACTTTGAAGTTGTTTGCTTTCAAAATGTCATTTTGTAAAACTACATTACAATGGGTTTAGAACAAAATAAGAAAATATACAACTAGCTCAAACAGATAAGATACTGACAAGGATAAGGCCTCATCTTTAATCTAGTGGCCATAATTTGATTTAGGATTATTACCTATTGGGAACAAGGGCACTCAAGTGTTTTCATCAATGTGGGCGAGGATATCTGCTCCAATGACTGGAATCCTAGACAGATTCCAGTCATTCCTGATGCTACAAATAGAGTGATCATTATGGGTCATATTAATTTCTTTTCTTTAGAGCAATGTCTTCCAATAGAACTTTCTGAAATGATGGAAATGTAGCCACTAGCCACAGCTGGCTACTGAGCATTTGAAATGTGGTTAGTGAGACTGAGGAACTGAAAATTTGAATTTAAATTGCCATGTGTGATTAGTAGCTGCCATATGAGACAGTGCAGTTCTAGAAGTTTTCATGATATTAGCTACATAACAGATATTCAAAGCATGTTGGATGAGTCTGAAGTGTTTGAAAATAAATATAACATAGGTGCCTTTAAATCCTACCCTTTAAAATGATATTTTAAAGAATTTCACTATGAGTAGTTCATCAACTATTCAAGAACATGCACTTTAGTGGTGATTACTAACTTCTACTGGTTGTAATGACATAATTTTAAAATGTGGCATATTCGAAAGTATTAAATTGCAAAACTGAGCACTTTTCTTGCTTTTAAATAGGTAAACTTACTTGTAATTTATGTGCATGAACACTAACACTGTTATTATACGAAGTGATAATTGACATTCTTTCTTCTTATATTTATACCATGTCATTACAATTAAGAAGACCTCTCTGAAAGAATATTTAGATTGAATCAACTAAGCTTTAGCAAGAAAACTGTTTGCTATATATATTAATCACTGCAGTGCATGACACTATTGGAGTCATGCAGAGTATCTATTGTTAACCCTCTAACAGACTTCCTCTGCAAGGTTAAGGAAGTCAAGAAGAGACAAAGACAATCTACCCCCCAGTGGCTGAGCCAAGGACGTCAGCAATGTAACCGCCGTGTGATTACTTGGTCCTCCATTTGGATACCTCCAGGGAACAAGGCAGTTTGGAGGAGACGGATCTAAACCTCTATTATGAATGCATAATTGCTTCCCAATGTTTACTCACTAATTCACCCATACATTTGAAACATATTCATTGAGCCCCTCTCATGTGCCAAGCACTGTGTTCTGAGCTGGGGTCTTGCATGGTGCTTTAGGAATCGTACCTTCCCTGAAGGAGGTATCAGTCTGGTAGGGGAAGGGGAGAAGTGATCCAACAACTATGACAAAGTATAATTAAAATGAGGACTGACGCTGCCCACCGTGGCTAGCTTAGTGTTCTCATTCATTTTATTGCCTGTCTAGAAACCTTAATGAAACATAAATGCATACGAGAGAAAGCCCAAACTCCTTAGTTTTGCTCTCACCTTCTCCAAACTTACTTCTGAATCTGTGATACTATTCCATTATATTCCCTTCTGTTCTGGTCAGAGGATAAAGACTAACTGCCCTACAAACACTAATGGGGCTTTTCTGACACTGCTTTTGCTTGTAAACTTTCACCTGCCTGGAACATGAGACAGTTAGCTCTGTTTCCATGTTTTCTACCTATTCAGATTCATTTACTTTATTCAAACATTGATTGAACACTGACACTCTGCAAGCACCATGGCCAGCAGGTAAATACATGCCCTGTTTCAGATAACTGAGAATCTGGACAGGGTGGGATGGAGCTGGGGAGGCATACAGTAAGTAAATGAATACTTTCAAAACACCAAGTTCCATGGAAGAAACGAATAGGGTGCTAAAATAAGGAGAACTGTCAGGGGAGAGAGGTTATTACACAGCCACTTAGAGTGGCTGGGGAAGGGCCCACTGAGATGTCAGTTAAGCTGAAGAGATTTGAACTTTCCCAAGGAGTTAATCATGCTGAGAGTTTGGGGAAGAACAGTAGGAACTAAGGCAGTGAAGCCGGAGTGAGTGGGCACAGTATATGAACAGAAAGGAGGTCGGTGTGGTTCCTTGGGGGCTTGAGAAGTGGGTAGGACCATACTGTACAGTGCTTTGCACCCCAAGATAAAAAGTTTGGATACATACAACAGGGAGCCCTTGAACGTTTTTAAGCATGAAAATAAAATGATCTAATTTCCCTTATAAAGAGTTCACCCTGACTGCAGGTGGAAGGTTGATTCGATTGGTGGGGCAATTGAAGTAGTGGAGAGGGCACTAGGAAGTACAGCAGAGTCCAGGGCCTAGAGCTATAGCACAAGGGAGAAAATACAGGGGCTTGGAATAAGGTGGGGCTGGTACAGACAGCAAGAGATGAAAAGAATTGGCATCTTTTAGAGATAAAATGGACAGAACTCAGTGAAGGACTGGATATAAAAAAAAGAGGAGGGAATAAAGGATAGGTTCCATTTTGGGCTTGATCAGAAGACGGTCCCATGTATCGAAAAGAATAGAACATATGAGGAGAAATTTACAGACACAGGTGGACATACTAAGTTGGAAATGCCCACGGCAGTCAGGTGGACACACATGTATGACATGAAGCTGTGATTCGAGAGGACTGGGCTGGAAGTGAAGACTGGGGGTGATGAACATTGAGATGATATTCAATTCTGGAATGGAGGGGGTCACTAGGGAAGGAAGTTCAGAAAAAAAAGAAGGGAGCCTGGTACCACTCCCTAATGAATGTAGGTATTTAATACAGGATAGAGGAGGAGAAGCCAACAGAAGAGCCAGAAATGCAGGAAGAGAGCCAAAGGAGAGAAAGCTGTCACAGAAACCAAATGAAAAAAAAGCAGAGAGAGAAGGGGACAGAGGGAGGGAGGGTGAGAGGGAGGGAGGGAGAGAAGGAGGGAGAAAAGGAGGGAGGGAGGGTTGGTTTCCAAAGATGAGACTGGGACAAAAAAAGTACCCATCCATGTCCCAATCCAGAGTTCCCATTCAGTGTATCTGTAAAGCCTTCCTAAACCTGGCCTAACAATCACTAGATCCACTGAATGCCTGTGTTGTGACTGTTCATACAATTCACTGGACAATGAATCGTGGAGTACTGTGAAATCTCTTCTTTGATCTTAAATCATGATTTAAATATACCAGAGGAATTGGAACATTTCATGTAATTGTATCTTCTTTCTGAGGAGTGACTGATGTCTTATTCTTTTCCTGATCCCATTGTGATCAGTAAATATTTGGCACTCACTATCTATTTTCCTAAAACTACTCCTGGGGAGAGCGGGTGTGTGCATGCACTGATGTAAACACTCAAGACAAGTGGGATCTTTGCTCCACCCACAGAGACTATCAAGCAAACGCTTTACTAAGGGACTTGTTGTTCCAGCAGGGCTGATGGGCTTGGACTTGCTGAAAGCCTTGTGGCTGCAAAATAACACTGGGGTTCTTAGCTGGCTTCCAGTCATAGCCCTTTGACAATTTGGTAAAAATTAGACACCTTCTCTTTCCTACTTCTAAAAAACACATGTATACACTAATTCACGCACTCCTAAAAATTACAGATCCTCTCCCTCACCCCTAACAAACAAATATGTTGGGCATGTATATGTCCACCAAATGTCACAAAGGTGATGGGTTCCCCCATCTCAGACCCATCCACAGAGCCCTGGAGTCTGAATATCAGAATGAGAAAAGCTTCTCGGCAGCAGGGGCACTCTAACTCTACAACCCCACTGCCTGCCACAGAGCTGATGGTAGACATTCACCAACCTCAGCAGCTGCTCTAAAGGGCACCAAAATATACCCCCATGCTCAAACTCAAATGTCCATATGGTTTCAGCGTTTACTTTTCCACTTGTTCATTCAATACATGCTTATTAAGTGCCTGTTAAGTACTTCAGTACAGCAGGAAACTACAAGAAGGAAGTCTGGAAGCTTCTGTACTTGTACTCTGTCCCTGGCTGAAGGTCCAGGAAACTGTAATGAAGCCTCTGTAAAAAACGTTGCTGCTGCAGTGTTGGATGTAAGTAATTTTATGGGATGTGCCATGTCAAAAGCAAACTGAGATCTCATCATCATGTGTGAGGGTTAGATTTGGGTGAGATGGAGTAAACTGTTGCTTCTATTGGATGATTTCTGATTTGCAGGTAAGTGCCTGAAATCTTCCAAAATTGTCTTCCCTTTCTCTACTTAAAGCCTCAAATTCTAAACTGAGAGATTCATGGGAAACCAAGATAGAATAACATGCAATCTTTGACTTGCATGTTATAGAAGAGGGGAATCAAAATCTTCTAGAGTGTGAGTTGATGGTAATTCCAGCCAGCATAAAACACCATCCTCTAATTGAGGTTTAAACAATTATTCTGAGAAAACAAAGGAATGAATAATTAAATCTGATTTTAGGGGAGGAAAGGACCTAGGATACTTCAAGGAAAAGTAAAGTACTTGAATAAAATACTGAAAGATAGGCAGAGCTGCTATAGGAGGAGAGCGATGGGATGGCACAGGCAGAATGAATCTAAGCAAAAGCAGGGTGTGCGATGGCTCAGAAGGCTCTTGGTGAAGAGACAATTTCATATACACGGCTCATTGAGTTCCAGAAGAAAAATAGTAGGAGATGGCGTTATAAATATAGATTTGGGTTGGATCACAGAAGCCCTTGAGTATTGAAAACAAACTTCTTAACATGGCCCCTAAATTCTCATTCCCTCTACATAACCACCTATCTCAGCTGACGGTGACTAACAGCCCAGTTATCCAGGCTAAGGATATTAAGGTGTCTTCAACTCTAGACTCTTGAATGTCCCAATCAGCTGGCAAATCTAGACCATTCTACTTGATTAAAGTGCCCAACCAAAACTGCACTTGATACTCTAGTCACACACTGATGTATTGAGTCCCTAAGTTTGGAACTCATTTCATTCTTTCTATAGTTGGTTGCTGATGGGGCAGTTACTTCAACAGAAAAGGAACAGTACCTTTTCTACTTTTGTCTTTTTCCAATATCTCAGACATACTAAAGCTTTTAAAACAATCCATGTGTTAGTCTCATGACCAGGAGTCTGGTATTTACTCACTAGAGATATGTAAAGTTAGTAGGGTACAATGAAAATACTTGGGCAAATATCCTTGTACATTGGGGAGTATTACTAATAAACTTCTAGAAATAGGTTTGGCATGCTATGTTTAAATTTTGATAGATTCTCCCTAATTGCCTACAAAAAAAAAGACTGCAAAATGTGTGTTCCCATCAACAGACTATGCATGTACACATTTCTCCACATCACTGATTAACATTTGATATTACAGAAATTTAAACTTCTGTATCACTTGTAATACTCCATTTCTCAATCATTAGTAAGGCTGGGTAGGTACTTTACCATATACTTACATGCTAGGTGAATTTTTTTTTGAAGTGTCTTTGTCCATTTTATTTCCTAATAGAGTGTTTTGTTTTTTTCTTATTACTACGTAGCAGGTCTCTGTATATTATAGCCACCAGCCTGTTGACTACTGTAAGTGCTGAAAATAATCTCTCCAAGTCTTCTGTTTGTACTCAGACCTCCTTCATGGTATCTTTCATCATTCAGAAGTTTAAAATTTTATATAACCAAATCTGTCACTCTTTATTTTTAATGACTGCTGAGTTTTATATCAAGCTTAGAAAAATATATAACAAAAATGTCTTCCTACCTTTTTCTTAGAAGGTTCTTCTAAACTTTTGTGTTTAGATCATGAATTTGGTGTTTATTTTTGTATGATGTGAGGTGGGAGTCTCATATGGTATTTTATTCTTGTAATAAAATGCTGGGTTTGATAATATTTATTAAACTGCATCCATTTTATATTCATTAATGAATTTGCACTACAGTTTCTACCTTGCAAAATTTTAGAAGGACGTGTATCTAGCTGTTAATAGTAGTTACATTTGAAAAGTAAAATTCGGAAGCAAGGATATTTTATTTTGAATACTTCTGCACTTACAAGTATTCTTTCAGAGGGCAGTATTAAATTGACAACTCGACAAAATAAGAGATTTTGATAGCTATTGAGTAAAGGTGTAATGATCAGACCCAGGTTGTAGGAAGATGATTGACAAAATTAAATGACTGAGGTGGAGGGTAACGTATGAGAAGGACTTGAGCCAGAACGAAGACAAGAAGGTCAGAGAGGCAAGGCTAGTGCTGGAAGGCTGAGAATGGAGTCAGAGGAGTGAAAAGGAGAAAGCAAGGAAGAAAACCAGAAGAATGATGTAAGGCTGTGAACTGCCATAATTCCTGGAAAAAACAATGCTGTCAGCCGTTTTTGATCATTAATGCTTTTGTGTATCTTTCATAATAAGCGAAGAGAGAACTGAGAATAACCTAAAGCTACAGCATATTCATTTCCAGCACTGATATGGTCTGGATGTTTGTCCCCTTCAAATTTCATGTTGAAATGAGATTCCCAATGTTGGAGGTGTTTGGGTCATGGGGGCAGAACCTTCGTGAATGGCTTTGGGCCACCCCCTTGGTGATGAGTGAATTCTTGCTCTGAGTTCACAGGACAGTGTGGCACCCCCTACTTTGCTCTCTTTTGCTCCTGCTCTTGCCATGTGACGTGCCTGCTGCCCTTCACCCTCTGCCACATTCATAAGGTTCCTGAGACCCTCGCCTGGAGCAGATGCAAGTGCCATGCTTGTACGGTCTGCAGAAGCATGAGCCAGTTAAACCTCTTTTCTTTATAAGTTACCAAGCCTCTGGCATTTCTTTATAGCCAAACAAGAACGGCCTAATACAAACATCAACAATATTCCATCTGTGCTTTCTTCTTTCCTTCAAAAATTATCCTGTGTGCTGCCTTCCTTAAAGAAACACCTGTGTCATTGGTTACTAAACTTTTTTCCAACCATGGCAATTTATCTCACCCTCTGATTTTTACCAGTATTCAAATGTGACTCCATGACAGAAAACAATGTTGCCATGGTCCCTGCTTCTTTTGGGGCAAGTGTTTGATTTCCTTAGCATGATCTTGTCTCAGAAGTCTGTGATTCTCCAGAGAGGGACTGAATCTGGTTCAACATGTATCTTCAGCTCCGGGAGGAAGCTGTATGTGCCTGTTGTAAACTCTGGCATAGGCTGGGTGAATCGTAGCTCACAGGTGCATTTCAGCTCAAGAAGAGCTCCTCCTGAGACTCCACCTAAGACCTACCTCGAGGGAGCTGGGGACTCCCTTCCTTCCTACTTGTAGAAAACATGGGAAAGGGAGAAAGACTTGTTGGCCAGAAAGCTTGTATTTAATCACTTTGGCCTGGATCACATATTTCCCCTTTGGTCCCTACAAAACTGAACCAATCTGTTCTACTTACACATATCTGATTTTTAAAACCCTGATTTATGACACATTCATGCATCCCCATTGTAGTAGTATTTAGATCAGTGTTCAACTGGGTAGTCCTGGCTGCAGAATCAGAGAGACTAATGGGTTTTTCCTTTGAATTATTATTCCCATTGTTTTCATGTTAAAGTGACTTACCACACAGAGATATATCTCTTGTGGGATTAAAAAGAAAGACTCTATTAAATATTTTCTGTCTGTCTAGATAGCAACATGTGGCTTTTAGGACAGGTGAACTTATGGCTTGGAAATTAAAGTTGATTTCAAAGATTGTATGTTTCCTAGTTTAAAATCCTGTTACTAGGTAAAAATCCCCAAAACTGAGACCTAAAAATGGCAATGGGGCCAAAAATAAAAACTAAAAGATTCTCATCACTGAGAAAAAATAATATGAACTTGTTTGATTTGTTTATAACACTTAGCTCTATAAAAGCTGAGCCATGAATTTTCACAATATTCAATTCTTTTACAATGAAGCAGCCAATGAACAGCATCAATAACAGTACAAAAATCAACTTTTTTCTTTTATCTGTCTTCGCTTAGCTTTGAATTAATTTTTGTGTGTGTTTCAATACCAATTTTCAAAAATTATAAGGAAACATAAATGTGAGGCTAGTTGGGTCAGGGAAGAGGTTTACTGGTGATCACTGTCTGACAGCTCATCTTTACAGGCTTTTGTCAGTAGTTCTGAAAGGTATTCAAGCAGAGGTTCCATATGAGAATTTGCCACGAGTTTTAGAAACTTTACAACATATAATTTTGTGGAATTTGCATTCAAATAAATGCTAGCTTAAAAAAACACACCTGCTTGTTTCTATGACAATAGGCATAGTGAAATGATGCTTGCACAGATGTGATGATGAATGTCACCCTGTTATTGCTGTTACTTTTTTCCTTGAACAATTCATCAAATTCTTCTCTGCTATCTATCATTCAACCATTTGATATGCCTCAGTAGACAAAACTATGTCACAGAAGTCGAAAGGATGTTTTGGTAATACTAAGAAACCAAGAGATATTATTCTATTGTTAGCCCTGAGACAATATTTATTGACTTTGCTAACTGGATAATCAGTGTCCTTCTATAATTCAGTAGTAAAATATTTAATAGCTAAGCAAGAATAGAATTCTGTGTTTGTCTTATAATCAATGCATGTTTCAAAATACTTATTGTTTTTAATAAAGATAATTTTTAAATGTAATGCTGTGTCTTAACATATAATAACATATAATCTGGAAAGGTCCAACTCATTGTAAAGCTAAATCCTCAAATTATATATAATTCAAAAACTTATTTTTACAATTTTCTTCTATATAACAACCATTATAACTACTGAAAGCATTAAACTTCTTAAAATATATTATGTAAGTATGCATTTTTAAATACTAGATAGCCTACATTATCATGAGTATTTCTAATTAAAAATTACTAACAAACATATATATTACCTCATATAAAGTGATTACACCATATGTTTGAGTTGGTTCTCTCCACTGAAGAAATATCTTCTCTTCAAAGGTACTTCCTTGTATGGATTCAGCGGGAACAGCACCTGGGACTAAAGGAGGGTGGGAGGAAATAAATGTTTAAGTAATAAACAATTAAAAAGTAGATTTTTCTAGACTTGGTTTTAACCTTCTATTGAGAGAAAAGATTTTAATAGTCCACACATATACTCAATTTTTCTTTAAAAATCTGGAACCTTAAACCATTTTAGCTACACTGTCTTGATTAAAAGAATAACTTTATCATTTTTTTCTTAAAAGTTTTAATTAATTAGACAGAACTCAGTCCCATCTATTAAATAAACGTTTTTACTCTTCCAAAAGAAATGAGGAAGGATTTCAAGTGATGAGAATTCTCACATACTCCTTGTGGAAGTGTAAACTGGTAGAGCCATCTTGGAAAATTATTAATAGTATTTAGTAAAGCTGAAGATGCAAAGAACATATGACCCAATGGTCCCACATGCAGGTATATTCCCTAGTAAAATTCTCACATATATGCACCAGGAGACATATACAAAAATGTTCACAAAGCAGTGATTTTTGTAATAATAATAAATGAGAAGCAAGTCAAATGGTTTAGTAAGTTATGTTGTAAAATAAAATACTGAAAAGATTGAAAGTAAATAACAGTTATATATCACACGGATTCAAGTTATAACCATAACACTGAATGATAAAACCATGCTGAAAATATATATGAACTACTGTACTAATATATCTATTAAAATACATACAAAGTAGAAGTTGATATAGATGAAATAACAATATAGTCTTTAAACATTATTTTATTTGTTAATACTATATGTGATTTGGGGGAAGTTTGATGTCATTTTTCAAAACTTAAAATACATAACACCTTCTTATAAGTTTGCAAAAAAACTAACAAAACTGAAGATGTTATTTGCCAATTTTCTATAAAATAATATTCAATATCATTATAAAATATTATTTATCCCATCATCATTTTAAATGTAGTTTTTTAGTATGCTTCATGTTATATACAATTTAGTGTGCTAGTATGCCTATCTTATTTACAAAATAGCTATCCTGTTTATAAATATGCATATATTTTGGGGCGCAGGATCACATTTTTTGGTGATGAAGTGAATGACCAATAAGCAGTCAGAGAGAACTCACCCGTCCTGATTTCAAAACTGACTGCAAAGCTACAGTAATCAAGACAGTGTGGTGTTGGCATAGGAGACATATATATCTTTACATAGATAAAGATATATATATAGATATATATAGATATATATAGATATGGAATCGAACTGAGAATCCCAGCACTCAAGAAACCCTTACAATTGCAGTACATTGATTTTCAGTAAGAGTACTGGGAACATTTAATAAGGATAGATTAATCTTTTCAACCAATGCTACTGGCACAACTGGATATCCACATGCACAAGAATGAAGTTGGATTTCTATCTCACACCATATATAACAATTAAATCTGAATAGTTTAAAGACTTAACTGTAAGAACCAAAACTATAAAACTCTTAAAGAAAGCATACATATAAATAAATCTTCATGACCTTGGATCAGGCAACAATTTCTTAGGCATGACACCAAAAGCAAAAGCAATGAAAGAAAATCTAGATAAAATGTACATTATCACAATGAAAACCTTTTGGGCATCAAAGGACACTATTAAGACAAGACACGGAACGGGAGAAGGCTTCTGCATATCATATATATAAGAGATTTGTATCTAGACTATAAAAGTAACAATATTAAAACCCAATAATAAGATAACAAATAGTACAATTAGAAATGGGCAAAGGACCTGAATAAACAGTTCTCCAAAAAAGACAAACAAATAGTCAATAAGCACAGGAAAAGATACTCAGTATCATTAGCTAGCAAGCACTGTAAATCAAAACCATAATGAGATATCACCTCATACCCACTAGCATTACTATAACGAAAAGACATGATAACAAGTGCTGGCAAGAAGGAAGAGTAATTAGAAACCCCATACCCTGCTGGAGAGAAGGTAAAGTCATGCCGCTACTTTGAAAACACTCTGGCAGTGCCTCAATTGGTTAAACACCGGTAGATTTACAACATAACCCAACAATTTCACTCCTAGGTATGTACTCAGGAAAAGTGAAAAAAATGTTAATTCAAAAACTTGCTCATGAATATACATAGCAGCATTATTCATAATAGCCAAAAAGTGAAAACAACCCAAATATTTATCAAATGGTGAATGGACAAACATATCTCAATAAACTTTTTTAAAAGGGGTTGGAAAAAATGTTTTAGATTGTGAGAGGATATGAGCAGTTTTTTAATGATTGCTAAGACTACCACAGATTGGAAAGCCTGCCTAGGATTTCAAAAGGACTCATAGATAGTATGCCTATTTTTTTGAGATTAGAGGCTACTTATATATAAATGTAGAACATTTACAGTTATTCCAATTAAAGTCAAGTGTTGTTTGGCAGAAAAAAAATGCTGATTCATATGGGAGGCCTGGGTTCTGACTTAAGACTAACAAATGATTAAATTGTGCAATTTGGACAAATCATTGAAACTCTTTAGGTCACATTTGCCTCATTCCTCAAATGAAGTTGGATTAAGTTGATTTTTTGTTTTTTGGAAATAGGGTCTTGCTCTGTCATCTGGGCTGGAGTGCAGTGGGGCTAGCATTGCACACTGCAGCCTCAACCTCCCAGGTTTAAGTGATCTCTCACCTCAACCTTCTGAGTAGCTGGGACCATAGGTATGCACCAGCATGCCGGCTAATTTATTTTTAATTTTTGTAGTGATAGGGTCTCACTATGTTTCCCAGGCTGGTCTCAAACTCCTGGGCTCAAGTGATCCCCTCCTGTGTTGGCCTCCCAAAGTACTGGGATTATAGGCATGAGTTACTATACCCAGCCAAGTTAATTTTAACATTGAAACCCTAAATAGCATGTAAATATGAAAATAATTGTTAGTCCTATGTTGAAGAAATTTATATACGACTACATCGAAGCAACAAAAAACATTAGAAATGACAACACTGGTGAGTTCTAAGAACACTGGAATTCCAAGCTCTGAGACTAAAATGTTCATCATAATTAGAAGTTGAACTAAAACAGGCCATGCCTGAGAAAACTCGACTAAGTCTCTTCCTCTTAACCTTGAAAGTGTTTATGATGATGACATCATCAGTTTTCTCACACCATCAAGATAACTAAGATGAGTGACTCTATTTTGTGATAATATTTCTTTTTCTTTTTAAGTGAAAGCAAGTTTATTAAGAAAGCAAAGGAATAAAAGAATGGCTACTCCATAGGCGGAGCAGCCAATGATATTTCTTATTTGAAAATATGTGTTAATCCATGTGCAGATGTAAAGAAGGTGAAGAGTTAGACAAAACAAATATTTGTTTCATTCAATTCGTATAAAAGAAAATACTAACGGTAATATGACATAGGAGGTATTCAAAATCATGTTAGGAAGAGCGTATCTCAGAAGGATAGACTTATTAGAATGTACTGGTGGTGACCCTGTGGTAGATGGCAGTAGAATAGTTGACAGGAAACCCTAATGGGGATTCAGATAATCACTTTAAGGTCAGAGAAAGACAATGTAAATTAAAACAATATGAATAAATAATTAATATACTACTAATTAAGTTACGGAAGATAGTACCTCATAGTAACTTAGGTCTAGTACCTATTTTTAGAAGCTCTGGGAATTCAGGATCTGGGATATAAAGCCATAATACCTAAGTTTGTACAACTCATCCCTGGGCTGTATAGGATTCTACTAACATTAATGAAAGGTAAATTTTTTCCCACACAATTTCTGAAGAAATAAACTGTATTTCAATAAAAGTATTATACTATAATAAAACTCACAATGTTCAATGAATTATAACCTTTGTTGATGGATAAACAAAGTGACTCCCCAATTCTTTTCTCTTCAAACTGGATACTGTTTGACAATTATTCTATTTCTTTCTTCTTTCTCTCTGCTTTTTTTGAAGTATTTTTTTTTGGAGGGGTTACAAAATATAATTTGAAATCAAAGTTTTTTCTAATTAATGAAATGCTAGTGTGCTAGGAAAACAATAGATTTTTATTTGGAAGTAATGCATGCTTCAGCTTCAGGGACTAGCAAGATAATTTAAACAAACAAAGTAATTCTGTCCTCATATTTTGATGGAATTTAACAGAATTCCTAGCTCATGACAGTTCTCAATTTGAAACCCAAAGTGTTCAATAGGTTCATGCTTTAGCAATATATATCTGGAAGTGACTGCATTTTATTTCTCTCATTGATGTAACCATTGTTGTTTATTAAAACATGAATTAAATGCTTATCAACAATACTTTATTATTTCATTTAAAGACCTAAGGTATTTTGGGGTGTTTATTACTTACTCAATATCACGCCTATTGCTATAGAAGAAAAACAGACAGTACTTCTTGTCTAGTAGTTTCAATAAAAAGAAAAAAATACATACAAATAACATAATGAGGGAGCAAAGAAGAATCATGAGTGGCTATGAATCATTACAATACTAAGAAAGGCCGCTTTCTGACAGCTACAACCAGCTCTCCATGTAAATTTCTTCTATCCCTAATGTATCTAAGAATTGTTATTATTCTCACTTCTCAGATCAGGAAATTGACGGTCAGAGATTTAAGGATCTTATGAAGTACAATTAAGGTCAGAAGGATGTGAATAACACAGACTGAAGAGCTGGAGACAGCTATGCGAAGGACCTGAAATGTGAGGAGAGCTTCAGCGGGTAGCAGAGTAGGTGAGCTTGCGAAGCGGCCAGGAGAGGCCCCGACTGGCCAAGGAGAACAATCAGGCAACTATGGGAAGCCCAGGATGCACAGAGCAGGCACAGGGACCAGCACTCAGGGATGGCTTTGCAGAACAAGCTGCTGTGAAGGAGAAGTTATTACTCCTAGAATATGAGCCAAGAATATAGAAGACCTTGACAGCCAAGGCACTGGAATGAAGATTAAGTGAAGAGCCACTCAAGACTTTTGTAGAGAGAGAGCCAAGATGAAAATATATTTTTAAGATTAGTTAGTGAGTGAGTAGGGGGGCATTAGAATAGAAAAAGGCTGGAACCACAAAGAAAAGGTAGAAACAATTATAGAAATTTCAGCATAAAATAATAAGGATTTGAATACAGCCAATGGAAATTGACAGAAAAGAACAATCTAAAACTTTGGAAGTAGAAACAACAGATGTTAGGACCAGAGTCAATAGAGAAATGTAAGGCAGGAAGGAGCCAGCCATAACTTGATGACAATGTGGACACCATCTTCTCCTCTTCTGGGAGATGAGAGAGAGTTGGAAGAAACAGAAATAGAGCTTCTGGTCTCAGCCTTGCCTGAGTGGCTTCCATCAAACTTAGACTCCCTCTCAAACAACTGCTTGAGAGGAACCAACACAAGCAGGACTTGAGGGACAATAAAAGAGGAAAGAGAGGATGTGCAGTGAGTTCCTCATCTACTCCAGCTATTTCTATGTTTTTCTTCTACAAAAATACACAGGTGCTGGGTAGGTAGAAACACTCAAAAATACTTTTTTAGCTCTTTAAATGAAACGATAAAGTAGTCTAAACATTCAACTCACAATTTAATCAATGGTCAAAATTACATTATCAGTTACATGAAGAAAAAAAGCTAAACAACTATTTTTCTTAGGAATAGTCAGTTCATTCGTTTAATGGGCTTCCTACATTCTTTGTCATTGATTTTGATGCCTGAAAAATGATTTTTAGGTCAAATTTATGATATGCTACCATTGTATTTTATGTACTATATGAATATGTTATTATACACAAGGGTTCCCTGTGTCATCTGTGTAAAGAAACATTTATATCCACGCATTGAGATTCAAGGCATAATTTTACTGTTTTAAATTATTATGGAGGTTTCCTGTATATTTGCTTTTTTGATGCATTAATGGTGACATGCATGGTTTATTTGTTAAGTAGTTGTTTATTAAAGTATCATCCGGTTTCAACATTGTTCCTGTGGAGAAAAATGACCTGTTTCATGACCAACAACTTACAGTTTCTCAAGACTGTGTTGAAAAGCAAGGGCAGCCTCTATTTAGTGCTGAGATTTTATCTGAACTATGAAAAATGTTTCAGAACGCCATTTAAATATCTTTAGGTAAACATTTTATATAAATAATCTAATACCCAAAACAACAATTTTTCAGTCCAATGATTTTATATAATCTAATACCCAAAACAACAATTTTTCAGCCCAATGAAATAAAACTTGAATGAAGAACTATTGAGAGCAATATGGAATGATTATATATAGAAAAGTAACTATATGAGTAATAAAGAATGACATTTCTATATGTCTACTCCCTTTTCCCTCTTTCAATCAGCGCTTAAGAATACAGAGTACAGATACACATTTGTGTTGTTCATCAAAATAAGTAGTTCTTTCTTCCATCTGCACAGCAAAGATCTCGAAACAAAAGTTGTTTTTTGAAAGAACATGTTTTACACAAACATATCATTCAAAGGTACTCACGGTCTTCATCTGTCTGCACTATGAGTTCTTGGCTTTCCTTCCGGCCCTCTGGGTTCATGAGGATCAGTTTCACACTGACATTGGTGTATGGTGACAGGTTAGTGATCGTGTGTTGAGGGTGTGAGTTTTCTGTATCCCAGCTTACTTCTTCTCGCACTTGTTCTTGTCCTCCAACTTGGTAACAGTAGTGGACAGTGAGATTATAACTGTGGCAACGAGTTACATTATATCCAAATGGCTCCCAGCGGATAGTGATTTGCCGAGATTTGACCTCCACTACTTCTAGTTTTCTTGGGCCTCGCATGGGATCTATTTAGAAAAGAAGATAAAAGAAAACATGAGAGAGAAGAAAGATAAAGGCTCAGGTCAATCCCAAAGGTCACAGATATTCCCAGTTGTCCTCAACACCTGGTCTCCTCTTCTTCCTGGATAATAAATCCCTAAATCTTGGCTAGGCATTTGGCTACCCAGAATAAAGATGAAAGTTTCCATTATTTTCTGCAGATGGATGTGGCCGTGTGCCTAAGTTCTGATGAATGGCATATAAGATGAAATGTCCAAAATAGTTTCTGAGAGGTGTTCTGAAAAGGCAGGGGCTCACCATCTTTGGTCCTTCTTATTTCCTATTAGCTGGATGGAGGATATGATGTTTGGAGCTCAGGCAGCCATGGTGAACCATGAGATGCTTAAATGTTAAGAATTCAAAGCAATGATGAAGGAGGAGCCAGGGTCTCTGATATCACTGAACTACCATACCAGCCCTGACCTTCCTACTTCTAAACTTGTCATTAGGAAAAATTAAATGCTATCTTATTTAAGCCTCTTTTTCTCTGGGTCTCTGATAAAATAAACCAATCTGCTTTTTTTTTTTTTTTTTTTTTTTGAGACGGAGTCTCGCACTGTCACCCAGGCTGGAGTGCAGTGGCGTGATCTCGGCTCACTGCAAGCTCCACCTCCTGGGTTCATGCCATTCTCCTGCCTCAGCCTCCCAAGTAGCTGGGACTACAGGCACCTGTCACCACCTCTGGCTAATTTTTTTTTTTGTGTGTGTGTATTTCTAGTAGAGACAGGGTTTCACCATGTTAGCCAGGATGGTCTTGATCTCTTGACCTCGTGACCCGCCTGCCTCGGCCTCCCAAAGTGCTGGGACTATAGGCGTGTGCCACCACACCCGGACAAAATCAACCAATCTTAATACTGATACATGTGTTTTATCTTTAAACATTAATTTATAATTATGCAATTGGAAAACAAGAGTAAAAGCTTGAGAATTATACATGAAATAATATAGTAAGAGAACATAAACTTCTGAGCAGAACAGGTATTTTTGGATTTCAATCTGAATAGAATTCCACACAATCAATGCTAAAGTAATTCTTGCCTGTTCATGACAATTTCTTAGTAATCTTATTTTAGCCCAAGCTCCAGGTACAGTTTCAAGCTTAGAAATCTAAATGACATGGAGAGAATATAAGCATTTTTGCATAATTTAAAACAAAATATATGCAGAGAAAGCTTAAATTTGTTTATGAAATAATGATGAAAATAAATACTACTACATAAATAATATTTACCAAGCACTTATAATGTACCATGCACTACTACAAAAAATTTAGCATTCAGGGTTTTAGGAAAAGCCTAACCTGAAATGTTTTGTGTTATACACCCGTAGGTCATTTGATTCATAATTTTGATTTTTGTTTGTCTGAAGTGTGCTCACCAAATATGAATGTAAAGAGATCTACAATTGAGAAGGGACAATAAACTTGAGATATAAAAGCTACAGTTTATTGCACACTTACTATGTGTGAGTTGCTTTCTATAAATTTCCTATTCCTCAAAATAATCCTGTAAATATTTTTATTTCTAATATATAGACATAAAAATTGTGACCAAGGTAGGCTCAATAACTTGATCAGGGTCAGGGTTTGCTGTGGCACTCAAATTTAGATCTGACAACTACAAATCATGCTGTCCCCACTCCACTATTTTCTCTACCAAACTAAAGAGAATCAAATAAGAAGAAATCAGGATATTAAAGATACTAAGACTTCACCTAAAACATGACCAAAGAATGTACAATATAATAAAGATCCAATGTATTTAAACTTGAGACAAAAGTGCTGAGAGGAATTCTTACCCCTTTTCCTGCTAATTCTATAGACAAGAGGGTCAAGGCCATATTCCCCAGTTCAGCTGTACCAGAGAGCCTGGCCTGCATTTCAGGGTGCTGAAAACTTGTCTAGACTATTGTTGAAGTTCCCTTCTTGATTCCTATTTGTGCATAAATTCTTTGTGTCTGTTTTCTCCATCAATTATGCCACAGAGAGAACTTAAAATCCCCCCTTTTTACCTGCAACCTCTGACAAATGGAAATGTTTAAAATGGAATAATGTTAAATATGCAACGTAGCATTTACCAGGTATCTGCTGCAATCATAAAATGGGATTAATAAAGATCATTCATGCTACTCTGTCCTGTAATAAATCTAAGAACCAAAGATGAAAACTCCTCCAAGAAATCGTGAGTGGCATTCTCATGGAATGTTCCCTGTTACAAAATTAATTTTTCATATTTAAATTACTACTTTTGGGAAAATGTCATAAATAAATTATTTAGAAATAACATTGAAGGTTTTTTTTCCTAGACTAGTAACTTTTACAACTTAACGGAAATGTCTAATTTTATATAATGCTTCATTAGTTGAATGTTCATAAAAAACTTCTAATAAGCTCCAGATCCCTACACATACACAGATCAACATGTGTCCCTTTGCCCTTTTCCTTATTAATCCCAGGCCTCCTATTCGTCACAGGACTGTTCTAACACATTTTCCTAAGGTTTTCATCAATTTTACTGACTAATAAAATGACTAAAGGCTTCAGATATTAGTTTAAACAAGAAGTACAGTTCTAACTTAATTTCAATGGAAAACTATTTTCCACTGCATAAATAAGTCTGCATCATTCAGTATTCCTTATCCAAGAAAATATATACTTAAATTAAAATTCAGGACTGAAAACAAAGGCTTCTGTCTGTGTACTGGTCAAGTATTCTTGAAATGCATGCTCCCTTTCTCTGTGAGCACCTTTTAGAATTCCATCATGGTAAAATTATGTCTCACATTTCCCATACATTTGCCAAGTACTATAGCTAAGCCTAACACAAAACAATCATTTCTATGACAAAGGCTCTAAATTGCCTATTGTCATGAGTGGTAATCAGACACGAGACAGAGGCTGTATGAGGTCTAAATCTTAGATGAAAAGAGGGTGGCACTCACTGGCTTGCATCTTTACGTTGAAGCATAACTGCAGTTAACCAAAGCAAAACTATCTTACAGAAGCTTTTGCAGAGTATTTTCCTTTGTGCCCTCTGTGAGCCTTTGACTATGGTCTGTAGTTCTGCTGTGCCTACTAATGTGTTGCTATCAACGTGGCAGGGTCAATACCAGTGGGGGTAGGAAGGGTCACATCAACATAGGATAGGGATGAAGGCCTATTTGACTCTGATTCTCATTTGTCAAAAGCTTACAGGATAAGTTAAATCAATACCATGACACCGGGACATGGTCCACTTCAGATGGAGTACTGTCATTTTCTCTTACCAGGGTCCAAAGGCAAAGTTAAGAGGGATGGGGAAATGGCTGGAAAAGCAGATACATACAATAACATAAAGGAAATGCCATGTGCTACCATGTACCCATGACAGCAGCCTCCTTTAATGATAGTGTTGATAGGCTATGACCAATGACTAAGGAAATCTGACAATTCTTTTAACTCATACTAAGCAAATTGCCTGATTTCAATGCTTCTTTGTTTTTACTTTTTTTTCTGCCATTTTGCAAAATTAAATTCTGATCCAGAAATGGATTTATAATAATTACATCTCAAGTTAGTGTTTTATAATACCTTTGTTTTCAATGTTTCTGCAGAGCCATTTCCATTAGTGTGCTGCTAA
Organism: Gorilla gorilla gorilla; assembly: GCF_029281585.2. NCBI lineage: Eukaryota > Metazoa > Chordata > Mammalia > Primates > Hominidae > Gorilla > Gorilla gorilla. Next base: position 42,196,648 of record NC_073241.2, read on the forward strand.
CTGTGAATGAGGCATTCCACAGGGACATTTACTCTAGTGAGTTATACTGATGATCACTGAACACTTTGAAGGGCATCACTGTAGAAATATGTCACACTGTAGGAAACAAATGGCAACTTCATAACCAGAAATGTTTAATTTTGGTAGGCTAATTGCAACTCACACTGCATTTCTGGGAGTAGAATACAAACACTGTTCCCCCAAAACGTGGCATAGCATTACAAGCATTCTATGTGCACGATATAGATCTCTTACAGTTAGATAACAGGGTAATATATAGTATTCATAGGACCACTAGTTGTAGGAAATTTCTCCTCTTTCCTCACAATCCTGAAGATGCTAGTGAGAATGGAATTGATACCAAAGCCATTTTTCTTCACACTCACACCCTCTGGCCACACTGATGCCTCCCTGCTTCCCTGAAAGGGTATCATGACAGGTCCCGTTGGCATGAATCATGAGGCCAGCGGGTCCACTGTGGGCCCACTGACTCATGATAAGAGATGAGAATGGCCTCCCTATGGAGAAGTGCACTGGCTGTCGCGCAGGAAGCTCAGTCAGTGAGCTCTTACCGACTCTCCCACTGATGCCTGCAGCATTTTTCATTCTGTTCTTTTTCTGCCAGCTTGAGCCAGGTTTCCAGCAGAGAAGTCTGACCTAAGGGACGAGCAAGCCCACTTCTAGCCTCCAGCACTTCAGCATCCTATTTAATCAGTGATCCTGGCTCCTTCTACATTCAGTCCTATTTTTCTATGAACAAGGGCAAAAACTGACTGATAGGATCAATTTCCATTGCAGGTTCAATTCACAGCTCATTTCTTTGGAACTCTGCACTTTACCTTTTATTATTACTACAGTGCTTTTTCAGAAACTCAATTTCAGAACCTGTGAGAGATATTTGGGTATAATTTTAGGATCCTGTCATTGATAATCAAAAACACAGATTACAACCAATGCTCCCACTAACAGGTTTCTCTTTTCTACCTCTCAATGAACTCTACGGAGGTGTATTACAATAAAGGGAATAACAACCAGAATGGCATGGTGGGCCCCTTCAGGACCTCCAACTATTGTACTCCTGCCTCACCAGTCACACTAGAGGGTGACAAAACAATAAAGCAATAGCTCCCTTTACTTTACTATTTAGTGAAATCAGAGCAAAGGTCTGAGTAACTAATATTATAGTGGCCTACCCCAAAATTCAGCATTCCTAAGCAGCAACGATTCTGGGTACATGGCCTTGTTTTTAGGTGAAGTAGTTAAAGGCTTTCAATTGGTCAGTGCTTTCCAGAGTTTAAAAAGTACCTTGTCAGTCAAGCTGAAATTGCTGGGATACAACAATCTTTAATTTACACTGCCCTACAGGCATCTATGTACTGGTGATGTAATGGAATGAATTCAAACTTATCCTAAAAATTACATAAATTTGAATATATTTTTCCTCCAGAATACTTTTCATAGATATCACATTAATAGTTTTCACATTTTATCATAACAAGAATCAAAAAATGCCCTTGGAAACAATCTGTTTTTCTTAAAAAAATCATACAATCCTATATAAGAGAGAATAGTATCTTCCTAACAAATAGGCCAAATTTCAAAAACAGTACTCGTTTAAGAGAAGCAAAAAAAAAATAGTCTTACAGAATAAATGAAGGAAAGTGTAACAATGCCAAAGTCTACACAAAATCATTCTACTTTATTTCTTGGTTTAAGATGGACATAGTCTCACCATGTCTTTCTTGTATTCCAAATGCTGGTTTGAATTCCGCTTAAATTGTAAAGGTAAGTAAACTACTGCCCCATCTTGCTGGGAAATAGATTATCTACATAGCAACTAAATAATTTAATTTAAATTATTAAATTTAAAATTTAAAAAACTAATCATTTAAACTTCCATCATATTTGAAAGCTGGAATTCTTATTTACATGTTATGGCAAACATTCAGGATTATCTTATATAATAAAATGACTAGGATATACACTTACGGTAAGAACACAGATCTCAGGTAAGGGAAAATAACACTCTAAACATAGGCCACAACTGACAGCCTAGAGGGAGCACTCCCTAGCGGTGTTAGGTAATGTTGAATGTTAGGTAATGCAGTATGTCCAGATGCTTTGCTTAGTTCTTGGTTTGGCTAGTACATTTAAAAAATAAAGTAAAAGAATACATACTGGACCCTGGGCTAGTCATTCAAGGTACCTGGTTTCAGAATAATTTCACCAAGTCTTTCAGGATAAATATTTTGAGAATTTTTTTAAGTTTAAATTTTTAAGTAAAAAGCTTGCTGAATGCTGAAAGTTCAGACTTCACCACTACACCATATATCCATATTGCATGACTGTACTTGTACCCCTAAATCCATAAAAAATAAAAGTGTTATTGAATAGAGAGGTTGGAAAAAGAGGGGTAGAAATTTACTGTTGATACCTTCCAAAATAAAGAAATGTGGGTATTGGGAAGGCACTTAACAATGATAACATGTCATATTTTATTCTCCCTGAATGAAGAACTGTACAAAAATAAGGTTAGAAGTGTCACAATGGTTGAAATATGTTTTCATTTTAAACAGAATAGTTTTTTGTTGGTGTTTAGGGTTTTTGAAGTTTTAAGTAATAAAACCTTTAAAACACATTGAAAACTACAAAATAAAACAATATTCTGTGTATCCACTAATATCAAATGTTAACATTTTATGTTTTGTTTCAGATCACTTTTTATTAAGAAATAAAATATTACTGATATAAAATTTTGCCACCTACCTACTTCCTATTCAAAGGTTATTATCTATCATTCCCAAACATGGTTTTGTACTTTTATTATATATATCTAGGATGCTTAAAAATTTTCAAAAATGCTACTATTTTTTGCAACATGAGATTTCATTCAATATAGCAGAGTTGAAGCTATGTTAGTTTAACTGGTGTCTAGAATTACATTAAATACATAAAATACAGTTTACTTATCCATTCCCTTACTGCAGAAAAGATAGCTGAGTTTACCTTTTCTCTTTTACAAGCAGTGCTACAAGCAGCATCTTTGTCTATACGCCCTCCTGGCCAGTTTCCCTTAGTGCATGTTAAAAGTAAGACTGCTGACTTGTAGACGTTATACATCTCTAAGTACACCAGACAATGTCAAACTTCTCTCCAAAAGAAAAACAATGTTCAGATGTTCCATTTTTTTTTTTTTTTTGCTAAAAAAGCCTGCATTTCAAGGCTATGGGCCTATACTGGCTCTGAAGGACAGATCTTAAAGTAATGGTTCCAGTTAAATGTAAATAAGCAAAGTGTAATGTGCATTTATCTTTTTTTTTTTTCTTCTGAGATGGAGTTTCACACTTTCGCCGCCCAGGCTGGAGTGCGGTGGCACAATCTCAGCTAACCGCAACCTCCACCTTCTGGTTTCAAGCAATTCTCCTGCCTCAGCCTCCCGAGTAGCAGGGAAAGCAGGTGTTTGCCACAATGCCTGGCTAATTTTGTATTTTAGAGTCGGAGTTTCACCATGTTGACTAGGCTGGTCTCGAACTCCTGGCCTCGTGATCCACCTGCCTCGGCCTCCCAAAGTGATGAGATTACAGGCATGAGCCACTGCAACCAGCCCTAATGTGCGATTATGAGTTGCATCATTTATTTGGCATAGTATTTCAAATAGAGATTTACAATACATAGAACTATTTCTTTCTTTGGCTATAGCAACTGTATTTGACAAAGGTTTATGTTAAGAATTTCTCTCAACAACCACTCATTATATCATATTATTATTGTGTTTGTATGAAAACAAAATATTCAAACTCATCAAATAATTAGATAAATTAATAAATGAAGAATACATCCATAAAGTAATTATTACAATTTCTGATTATAACAGAATGGCATATCATTTACTCTCAAGGACTCTCCCATTTGAAAACAACTAGATCCAGTATAAGACAATTTTTTTAATTGCATAGGATGTAGTGTGTCTCCAGCAACACCTTACACCATGTCCCTTATCCAAAACAAAGGGTAAGGTGGAACTCTAGTTGTCTATATCAGCACCAGCATCCAAAGATTAAGCCATGGGCCAGGGGCAGGGAAGCCAAGTATGATGTTCTCAAGGTAATCTCATACGAATAACAGTGTGTAAAGTATCTGCAGTCAGTACCATCTCCTGATTCCAGCAAACACAAATACAAATCTTCTATAAACACACTAATACATAAATATAGGCCTCCTACTTTCACAAATAAAGCCCATCCAAATATAAGCTCACTAGTAAAGATTAACAAAAATAACAGAAAACAAGATGCCCTGACAGAGTCAAAAGAGATAAGAAACAACAGATTCACATCACTCAAATTACCAGATTCAGAATATAAAATTTGCGTGCCACTTCTAAAATTAAAAATGTAATTATAAAAATGAACATGTAATACGTCACTGAAAATGACCAATTTTAAAAACAGCTAATGTAACTTTTAGAAATAATAACATTATTGAAATAAAACAAAAACCTCAATGGATAGGACATTAATTATGTACTGTATAAAACTAGACAGCAAGATTGGACACAGCTTAAGACAGAATTAGTGAAGTAGTGCATGGATCAGAGGAAATTATCTAGAATGTAGCACAGAAAAATAGAAATAGGAACATAATAGAAAATAAGAAAGGAAGATGGAGGGCAAAATTAGAGGGTGTGTCTATGTCTAATTGGCATTCCAGAAGTAGAACACTGGGAACAGAGGAGAGGCACTAACTGAAGACATAACGTCTGAGAAATTTCCAGAATTGACAAGAGATATCAGTCAAAAGATACAGAAAGTATAACATATACAAAAGATAGAAAAATTAAATTCCACATTTAGACATAATGTAGTTAAACCACCAACACCAAAATAATCAAAGAGATGATCTCAAAAGCATCTAGAGAGAAAAAGCACATCACCTACAAAGTAATGGCAGATTGACCAAAGAGTTCTAAACAACAACAGTGGAAGGCAAAAAAACAAGGGAACAAAATATTCAAAGTACAAAGAGAAAATATGAATATGTCAACTTAGAACTATATACGTAGCAAAACTATCATTCAAGGATCAAGACAAAATAAAGCTAATTTCAAAGAATTGTACCTGAGTGAACTTACTACCAATGAACCTGCAATAAAGGATCACCTTCAAAAAGAAAAATGAGTTTTGAAAGGTCTGAGATGCTAGAAGAAATGGTGAGCAAAAAAACATAAAAACTTATGTTTGTAGAATAACAATACTGTCTAATTTTAGAGCTTTTTATATATACAGAATTAGACTGCCGACAACAAGAGCATACACACAGGTAGGGCAATGCTCAGAGTTACAGTGTTGTAAGATCTTTCTATCACTGGGAAGGGAAGTTTAAGATATCAACTATAAACTTTAAGTATGCAAGGCAAACTCTCTAGGGTAATCACTATACAGATAGCCATAGGATAATACCTTCAGTAACAAGTAACTCATCTAAAGAAAGAAAGTTATTTCAGTCAATTATGGGAAAAAAACAAAAGAGAAGAAAAAAGGCAAGGGGTGAGGGGAAATGTAGAAAAACAGGAAAAACCAGAAAGCAAACAGAAAAGTGGTACACAGAAGTCTACCACTAGTAGTAGTAATATATGTATATATATTACTACTACTAGTATATATTACTACTAGTATATACTAGTAATGACAATACATGTAAATAAAATATTGTCTATTAAAATGCCCAGAGAATTAAAGGTAAAATCAACATTGCACCATAATCTGTTTACAAAAAATAAATCTAAGCTGTTTCACTATAACATTTTCCTGGAGGTTCTATTCAGTATAGTAAGAAATGAAAAGTGTAAGAATGAAACAAGAAAAAACAGCACTTTAATTATACACAGACAATGTGACAGGCTTGGCAAACAAGGAGGACCTACAAGTTATACAAAAATAGCAAATGTCAGCAAGGTGACCAAATATGGGATTAATTTTGAACTCCTCTGCATTTTTTGTATATTATCAAACTGAAACATTACTGAATTTTTTTCATTTACAACAAGATCAAATGATATAAGGAGCCCAGGAAGAAATCTTACAAGACACCAATAATAGATAAAAATCCAAAACCTCATTGAAAGATATTAGTGAGGACCAAAATAATTGGAGTTATACCATGTTTATGAATGGGCAGACTCAATATGGTAAAGGTGTCAGTTCTCCCCAAGCTAATCTATAGAATCACTACAATTTCAATTAAAACCTAATTAGAGTTTTAAGGAACTTGATAAATTGATTCTAAAGTAAATAAAGACGTGCAAAGGTCCCCAAACAGAACACTCCGTAGGAAGAATGAGGTAGGAAAATTTGTTCTATCAGATGCCAAGAGTTATTTAAAAGCTACAGTAACTACACAGTGTGGTGTTGCTGAAAGAACAGACATGGAGCACAACAGAAATCCTGACATTCTATATGATAGAGGTGGTGTTTCTGATTCCTGGGGGAAACACAAGTGGTGCTAGGAGAAGTGGATTCCTACTCTGTATCATATACAAAAATCAATTCTGACTCAATTAGAAGCACAAAAACCCAAATTTAATTTTTTAAATTAAAGAATGTAGGGGATTATTTTTTCTGACTACAGGGCAAAGAAATAGTTCTTAAGCACCAACTATCAATGAAAAACTCGATAATTTATGCTACACTAAAATTAAGAACATATTTATCAAAATGTATCATAAGGAAAGTGAAAACCTAAGCTAAAACCTTATTCTTGTAAAGAAGGGAAAACAACCAAACACAATAAAGACAAATGATATAAAAAGGTATTTAGTAGAAAAGTAAAAGGCAAAGCACAGAATAGAAGACATTGGCAACCACTAAACAAACGAGAGATATTGATTATATACAGAATTTCCACCAATCACAAGAAAAAGATGACAACTCAAAAGAAAAGTTGGTAAAAGAACAGGACTTTTGAAGAAGAGGAAAATTATAGACCATAAACGTGAAAACATGCTCAAGCTTAATACTAATCTGGGAAATGCACATTAGAGTCAAAGTAAATTCCATTCTATACCCATCAGATTCACAAAAATTAGAAAGTCTGGTAATACTGATTGTTGGCAGAATGTAGATCAATGCAATGTGTTATACATCATTAATGAGAGTGGGATTGGTACAGCCACTATGGAACACAAGTTGGCATCATCTTGTAAAGCTAACCTTAGAATACAATCCAGCTGTTATATTCTTAGGCATATATCCTAGAATAGTATTTCTTCACTTAGAAGAATAACCTGGCATATTTTCAAAAATACAGTCATGCATCTCCCAAAAACAGAGATACATTCTGAGAAATAGATTGTTAGGTGATTTCATTGTGTGAACATCATAGAGTGCACTTACCCAAACCTACACAGTAGAGCCTACTCCACACCCAGGCTATAGGGTGCCACCTCCTGCCCCTAGGTTACAAACCTGAACAGCATGTTTCTGCATTGAATGTTGTAGGCAACAGAAACACAGTGGTAACTATTTTTGTATCTAAACATAGAAACGGTACAGTGAAAACATGGTATTATAATCATATGGGACCACAGTGGTATATGTGGTCTGCGGTTGACCAAAATGTCATTATGCAACACATGACCCTATAAAACTCTCTAGGCCTCATCCCCAGAGACTTAAATTTGTTGGGCCTGTGATGAAGCCCCAGAATTTGTATCATAAGAAGCAGCCTGGGTGATTCTTGTCATCAGAGAAATTTGAGAAACAGCCTAGAGCCCTGCTATTCAAAATAGTGTTGGTTCTCACACCAGCACAGCAGCATCCCCTGGAAGCTTACTAGGAATGCAGATACTCAGGCCCTACTTCTGACCTCCTGAAGCTGAATCTTCACCTGCACACTGAAGTTGGAGAAGTTCTGTCTTGGAGGAGTGTTTTTTCAGAGTGCAGGCTGTATCCCTAGGTCATATCACAGTTGTTTTAATGAAAGAGAATAGAAAAGAAACATGAAAATGGATTTTAAAAGATATGGATTGTATCATGTAATAACCATGTAACAATGAAAATACATTTCATGCTGCATCTAAAGGGTTTGAAAAATGCATTCCTAGAGAAATTCTTCCCACTGGGCTCCAGGAGACATGTGCAGAAATGTCTTTACCAGCATTATTGTCAAAAGAATAAAAAAGAAAAGCAAGGAAACAATCCAAATATTTACTGAGCCAAAAGCAGATAAATATCCCTACAATGGAAAGTTAGACTACAGAATTAGCTATGGCTATGAGCTATATTGTGTTTCAGAAACACATAATATTGAATTAAAAAAACAAGTCCCACAGGACTACTATGATGCAATCTTATAAAACTGAAAAACATGCAACTGAAAAACTGAAAAACATGGTAAAGGTGTCAGTTCTCCCCAAGCTAATCTATAGAATCACTACAATTTCAATTAAAACCTAGGAAGGAAATGGTTTAAGAATACATACGTATGTGATAAAACTATTTTAATAACAATGTAAGAGAAGAGCAAAGGAAAAATTTACATAAAAATGAAGATATTGGCTACCTCTGTCCTGGAGACACAGGGATAAAATGAGCAGAAGACTACAGTTAGGGGAAAAGGTTCTAGAAGTATTCTGTTTTTAAGATGGGAAGTTGATTATTGTTATGCTGCACAATTTATGTAGGTTATGTATGTCCTTTTGTTTGTATCAAATATTACATAACTTCAGAAAACATTATTATAGGAAAGGCATGAATATCCTAGAAAGATTGTTGGCTCTTTGATATTTCTTTCCTGGAGAACAGTATATCTTGGTTCTTCTGAGAGAGGTACAATGGTTACTACCAGGCAAACTTAACTTAAAGGAAGCAAGATCATACGTCATTAAAGATTCAGCAGTTCCACAGATACCCCCACGGGATGGAGTCCTCTGACTTGAAAAGAAGTACAAAGCTCCCTCTTTCAAAACACACAGTAATAGGCTTCCTACCCGTAATATTCTTATCCCTGAAACTAGACCTCGGTTCCTAAAAGCTGAGCCTCAGGCCTGAGTGCAGCCTGGCTCTGACACTTGGGTACAGTTGTTGCTCCCCCTCCCCTCACACAAACTTCTGAATCTCATTCTTGGAAACTTAGCGCTAGATCTGAAATGGAACTCAGGGCTGTCACATCAGGAGGAAGAGAGCAGTCAGGCAGGTTACCATCCAAGGCCACAGCTAACCCACATTGTACTTCTGTGCAATTAGAAAAGAGAGCCCGCCCCTTCCTTCCTCAAGACACTTATTTTCATCTGTTGGAAAACTGCCACAAAAATACACAAATCTACGAGGTTTATGTTTATGTAAGTTTCATGATAAAAAGATACACTTTCTACCTGATATACGTATATGCTGTGCACACTGAAAGTCCTTAGAGAATATATTTATAATTAACAATTTCAGAACTTATGATGAATCAAGCCTACGAAAGTGAATGTACTATGAGGTATGCATGTTGACAGGAGTGTATGAGTGTATGGAGGGTTTTTTTTTTTTCAGGAAACTAATACCATTTATTCATTTATCAGAGTTCAATATTCATATTCATATTCATACTTAAACTACATTTTCTCCAAGGTTCATAGTCTAGTTACTCCCCGCTAACTTATCTGTCTCTCCAGCCACTGCCAGAATGCCTTCCTGATGTGACAGTTCATCTGCAACAATCAAAGGACTTCTAATTCATGCTCTTATCATCTGACCGAAATAAAGTCTTCCCATTATTAAGTCACAACTATCAAAGAGATCACAGAACCCTTCTTGCTTTCCATACCAGTCAAGCAAATCTATCTGCTGTACTTCAAATAAGGTTCTCCCTCCAAAATTAATATCTCTGTTCAGACTGATCCAATATACATACAGTGGCAGCCACCTTTTAATCTGCCAAAAAGTAGCCTTCAGTTCCTTTCAGTCTTGGTTCAAAATCAAATCCCTTTATGACTATTCCTTCTTAGTTGCAATAAAAACTCACAGACTTGGCTGGGCGCGGTGGCTCATGCCTGTAATCCCAGCACTTTGGGAGGCCGAGGTGGGTGGATCACAAGGTCAGGAGTTTGAGACCAGTCTGGCCAACATAGTGAAACCCTGTGTCTACTAAAAATACAAAACAATAGCTGGGTGTGGCGGTGTGCGCCTATACTCTCAGCTACTCGGGAGGCTGAGGCAGGAGAATCACATGAACCTGAGAGGCGGGGGTTGCAGTGAGCTGAGATTGCGCCACTGCACTCCAGGCCAGGCGACAGTGCAAGATTTCATCTCAAAAAAGAAAAAAAAAAAACCTCACAGACTTTCATGGACTCACATGGTCAAGATCCCTGTATATATATATATATGTTTATTATGTTTCTCTATGTCTTACTGCATTCTGTAACCATCAAGTTACATATCTCATCCCATTAACATGAATCTTTATCCTGGAAAATGCCTATATTTGTTAATCAACATATTTGGTAAAAGGATACTAGCACAATATAATATATAGCGAACATTTAGATCATAAATCAACTCTTTGTCTCATAAATCAACTCTAGAAATATCTCCTTTTCTGCAGTATTTACCTATTTTCTGTGAAAAGCCTTTCCAAGTTTCTGTGTTGTGACTCACATCTCTGTTGTGCTTTTCTGTTTCAAGGAAGTCACACAGGCACTATAAACAAGGGTTTCACTCACCACTGGAACTGTTCGGTTTTTGCTTGAGCTCCTTGGTGACATTTCCAAAGTGTAAAGTTCATCACTATAGAAGGAGCACCACTGCTACACTCAAAATTAGAATCTTGAATTGTTTCTATACAGTGGAACAAACAGGCTGCAATTCATCCTATAGATGAACTTTACAAGGAAACTGTTGTATGAAACAAATATGAGTCTGCAGTGAAAGACTTCCTTGATATTTATTTCAGACTATATAAAACAGGAGGAGGCAAAATGATTTTCACAGAGTTTTTCAGAACTGTCAAAAATTGGTTTGGAATGGGTTTTGACCTTTTGTAACCCTCATAAAGCTATGATATCCACAAAAAGCCTTGGAAGTTTGGAACTGATATTTTACCCAGGGCAAAAGGGAACCCAAACCATTCACTCTTTGCTACAGAAGTAATGTAATTAGTGATGAAAAAAGTGAATCAAATACAATTTCAGTTTTACCCAAATGTAACTATTACCTCTAGTTAATACTAAGCAGGTAAGTGTTACTTAAAATATTTTTACCTGTTTAGAGCCTCCTATTTTGGTATTTACAATCTTCTTATGATTAGATAGTTTTCTATTTGAAGTTGTTTACAAGTCTACGCAAATGGTTTCACAAAAGACCACACTCAACTCTGCTAGATTGATGGCTATACTGTAATTATTCTTCTGTGTTTTCACTACCAACTTTTTTTTTTTTAAAAAAGACTTCCTCAATTTAAAAGAGCCTATGATTGATAAGTTAGTTCTTATTTTAAACCTAGGTTTTCCATCCTGCTAATCTTCCAGGGAAGCTTGGGGAATGAGATGACAGAAAACTCAGTTTCAATAGAAGAGTGTGTTCTCAGCACCCCACTGACAACTGGAATGGCAGGGCAGGAGGAGGTATGCTATGGAAAAAATGAACCTGCCACTTTAATTTTAAAAAGATAGAAAGACGGAAAATACAGGTTCTAACTTGAAGTTATTCCTGTTACAAATAAAACAACTTAAGAAAAAAAAAAGCTTGCTCCTTAATAAAGAGCAGTTTACCTCTCTGCTGAATTATCTCCTTATTTTGCTACCAAATTTGTTCCATTTTAGTGTCAATTTTTTCCCTAAACATAGTTTTTGTGTGGGATCAACTCCATTTTCCCACCAATGTCAGACTACTTTGCAATACTTTTCTATCTCTCTCAAGCCTAAGGTAATCTGAGTAAGCTCAATTTGCTGATTTAAAAAATACAAAGGCAATGTAGATGTTTTTCATTGTTTCCCTGGAAGCCAGGGAATCAATCATTTATTTACTGAAAATGGATAGATTCATACTCACTTACTCTAACACTCTTGGAGGCCTGTCATCTGTTCCGTAGTCCTTCAAGAGGAGTCTATTACATGTATTTATGAATGGCTACCCCAAACTCCCTTTCCAAATTAACTTTGGTCTCAATTCCATAGCACTCAACTGGAAAAAGTTCCAGACATCCTTGATCTTCACAGTCCACCAACATGAGGAGAGTGTGGGTTGCACAGCCCTAGGAGTCCCTGGCCAATTCATCCACGTACCACACCCATCTTACCCTCTTCCCTCTAGGTTCTGACATTCAGCTATCTTGGTGGGAGGCTGGGGAGCACTGCTGCGGATGAGGGTAAGGTGGAGTTTTATAAAGCTCTCCAGGTGACTCAGAGACCACCCTCATTCCACCTGGTCACAAATCCCTGAATGGGAAACATGTACACACATATACTGTATTACTAATTTAACACCTAGAAAAAGTGCATTGTGTGACTGATATAAAACAGCACATTTTTGTTCTTTGGTGCTATCCTCTTTTTCAAAATTTGCTATTTTTGTAGGTATTACTTTCTTGAATACAATAACAATGTAACTGTCACAAAATAAGAATTATCATATAGCTAATTCTTCATTAAGCTTATAAAAATGAATCACAGTTTGATGTGCATATCTTTCATTTTTAATTGTTTATTTGCCACAAAAATTTTTTTTATTACTACCAAGTATGTTTCCTTGAAATGCTGCTTATAAGTGGCTTAAAAACTATGGAATACATTGAATCATCTTAATAAGGTAGAGCATTCATTTGCCATCTAGTGTTCCATTTAATTTAAAATGCTCATGATTCTTACCATGTTGAAAATTAACTAAAAATTTTCATGAGGATCCACAGCTATTAATTCTAATGGGTTATAGATATGATAAATAACTTAAAAAGTCTTAGTTTCATTCACTCTTTCTGAAGTTGAATTCTCAGGGAAGAATCAAATCTTTCAAATTAAGAAAAAACCTTTATTTGGTCTAGTGGTCACTTGAAGTTCTAGACACCTTCTCGCTTATTAATACCTTGTTGCAAGAGTACATGGTGGGCAGATGTGGGCGGAGAACACTCCCTGAGCAAGTGTGGGGAGGTGGTGATGCTTAGCTTTGAGTTGGAGGTCCAGGAGTATGGGTCTGGAGGACAGCCATATAGTATTATTAATATCTCATTTATGCCATGAATGATGCAACTGCACAAAGTCAATCTGACCCCACTGGGAATACTGGGGAATGCTGGCCCCTGAAACTAGATCTTCTTGTGGGGAAGGGGAAGCCAGGGAGAATAAATGATGTCATGGAAAAAAATGTAATAGATTCAAGCACGGAAACCACAAGGAGGACCCAGAGACACATGGACTGGGGCCCTGGGGAGGGGCTGGGATAGGGAATCATACTTCTTCCCTGACTGCTCCCTCCCTCCCCTGCTGCAAGTTGGGAACTGATTTAAAAACATCAACACAACAGTGCTGACACAGGATGGATACAAGATAGAAAATAGATGCAAGATACACAGAGGGTAAGTGGTATACTCAGCTATGCATTAATATGTGGAGGTTTTAGAAGGTCAATAAATAACTGTGTTCTCTTTCAGGTTCTCAACTGAGAGATACACATATCTACTGATTTTAGACAAGTGAAGATTTCACTAATATCAGATTTTTTTTACTGTATTAGTCTGTTCTCATGCTACTATGAGGAAATACCTGAGACTGGATAATTTATAAAGAAAAGAGGTTTCATTGACTCATAATTCTGCATGGTTGGATGGTTGGGGAGATCTCAGGAAACTTACAGTCATGGCAGAAGGTACCTCTTCACAGGGTGGCAGCAGAGAGCATAAGTGCCAGAAGGGAAATGACAAGCACTTATAAAACCATCAGATCTCGTGAAACTCACTCACTATTATGAGAACAGCATGGAGGAAACCGCCCCCATGATCCGATTACCTCCCCATGACACTACGCTTGACACGTAAGGATTACAATTCAAGATGAGATTTTGGGTGGAGACACAGCCAAACCATATCAATTACTGACATAGGTGACTGAAGAAAAAAGACTTGATTTGTGGAAGTCTGCTATTAAAATCATTCTTAGTTTTCCTCACTTAAGTCCCTTTTTTCAACATCTTTTTGAGCTATAGTTAATATGTCATAAAATCCACCCATGTAAAGTGTACAATTTAATGGTTTTTAGTACATTCACAGGCCTGTGTGACCATCACCACAATCTATGTTTGGAACATTTCCAAAAAGAGATTCCACATCCATTAGCAGTCACTCCCATTTCCCATAACCATCACCACCCTGTGCCCTTGCAATAACTAATCTACCTCCCACCTCTACAGGTTTTCCTACTCTGGGTATTTCATATAACTGGAATCATACAAAATGTGGTCTGTTGTAACTGGCTTCCTTTTACTCAGCACAATGTTCCCAAAGTTCATCCATGTTGTAGCATCTAGCAGACTTCACTCCTCTTTATTGCCAGGTAATATTCCACCGGGTAGATATACCACGTTTTTTTTTACCACCTTTTGTTAAGCCATTCATCAGTTGATGAGAACTATATGTTGTTTCCACTTTTTGGCCATTATGACAAATGTTGCTGTGAACATTCATGTATAAGTTTTGTTTTGAGACAGTCTCACATTGTCACCCAGGCTGGAGTACAGTGGTGCAATCACAGCTGACTGCAACCTCCGCCTCCCAGGCTTAAGTGATCCTCCCACCTTGGCCTTTTGAGTAGCTGGGACCAGACGTACATGCCATCACGTCCAGCTAATTTTTGTATTTTTTATTAGAGATGGAATTTCACCATGTGGCCCAGGCTGGTCTTAAATTCCTCAGCTCAAGTAATCAGCCTGCCTTGGCCTCCCAAAGTGTTGGTATGACAGGCGTGAGCCACCATGCCCTGCTTACATACAAGTTTTGTGTGGACACATGTTTTCACATGTGCTAGGTATATTCTTGGGTACCTAGCTAGAAGCAGAATTACTGGGTCAGATGGTATTCTGTCTAACCATCTGAGGAACTGTCAGACTGTTTTCTGAAGTGGGTGTATTATTTTACATTCCCACCAGCAATATACGAGGGATTCAATTTTTCTACATCCTGGCCAACACTTATTATTTTCCATATTTTTTATAGAAATCCTAGTGGGTATAAAGTTGTATCTCATGGTTTTTGTTTTTATTTTCTGTTTTTTCTTTTTTTGAGACAGAGTCTTGCTCTGTTACCCAGGCTGGAGTACAGTGGCATAATCTTGGCTCACTGCAAACTCTGCCTCCTGGGTTCAAGCGATTCTCCTGCCTCAGCCTCCCGATTAGCTGGGATTACAGGCACCTACCATCATGCCCAGCTAACTTTTGTATTTTTAGTAGAGATAGGGTTTCACCATGTTAGCCAGGTTGGTGTGGAACTCCTGACCTCAGGTGATCCGCCCGCTTTGGCCTCCCAAAGTGATTACAGGCACAACATGTTTATCATTGTGCCCGCATGTCTTGATTACTGCAACTGTGTAGTGAATCCACTCTTGAGTCATATTTACACATCCTCCATTCACTGGATGATCCAAGCACTCTGCACTCCCACGTAGGGATGGTTAATTTACCTCTAGTTGCAGAAAAGAGCATTTGTGTCCCGTGGACAATGCCCAGAAGAAACTGACTGAATATCTTCAGTTCCCTTTTCAATGTCATCTATTCAATGAATCACTGTTCTCATAGGATGAAGTGAGAGCTTACCAAGATTCTCCCCTTGAACAAACTCTTGTCAGGGCCCAATGAGCTCTCTTGTTGACTAGGCCTCAACCCTGGCCTATAAAGACTTGAACAAACACTAACACAGTTTCTAAAAGCTCAAGGCTTCATCTGTAGGATGATCCTAGCCCCTCTGAGAGTGCCTGCCTGAGAAAACTCCAGACAGAGAATTTGTTGTTTGTTCCGTGGCAATCACTTGAAGATAGGGCTCCCTGTCTCCCAGTCTTAGAGGGTGCAGGAGCCCGGTCTCTGCCAAAGAGTAGAAACTTAACTTCCATAAGCACTAGCTAACAAACCCAGATGGTTTCACATGGATTAACCCTCCCTTTCTGCTTTTTATAATTTTTCATTTCCCTGACTCTCCTGAGACCCAGCTTGCCCCCTCCCCTTCCTACTCCCTCATTCTCATTTATAAATGCCCAGTCCTCTCTGCACATATCGAGGGTGACCTTAGATCATGCTGGACTCTTTTCCCCACTTCAATAATTATCACTTTAACTAGTGTCCAGCTTTGTTTATGTTTGATAGGAAGCAGGAGAGGGAAAAGGGTTGGGGAGGTGGCCCCGACTTCTCCATGGAAGCATCAGGATTGTAGGATAAACACTCCTCCCAACATAGAGAACAATGTGAAAAAGAAGTGAAAAAAAATACCTAACTAGCATACCTCAAAAAAACAGCATCAGTACACTCAAGTCTCATTTCTAATATAAACTTAGAATAGCAAGCATATAATAAAGATACTACCATAGGACCAAACAATTGAAAGAGGGGAGAAACAATCCAGGCAGAGTGTACCATATTGATGAAGATATAACATCAGGTGATCACACAGCCTGTCTGGGCAGCAGACTAAAACCGCGGCTTCAGGTTAACATTAAGAAATTCTACCAGTGACTAAGAAGCTCCCAGGCAGGGACTAGAATCTGCAGCACATACTAGGCATATTACTAAGAAAGAGGGCCAGGTACCACCATAGACAGGCACCTTGTTGCTTGGTAGGGCTAATAAGTTAGGATCTGATCTCCTCATGTATCACCAAGATAAAACAGGCTATACAGGAACCAGAAGCAAGGGAACTAGGTGCTGAGCTGTATGTTCTCTTCACATCTCCCTTGCATGAGGTCAGCAAAGGGCCTGAAGACAGTACAGGATTATGCCTACTGAGCCCAGTGTGCCCAGCTGTGGGGAACAGAGGTCTGAGGACCTGGGAAGCCGACACAATAAGCAGCTGTAGGCGGTTGAGACGGAGTGAAGAGGGGAAGCCTGCAGAAAAGGGGGAGTTGGAGGGTCTACAGGGGGAACTGTCTTGGTGATGAGTACATGAGGCCTGGACCAAGAAAATGGCAACATGAGAAACAATCCACGGGCTGTGATCAATTAGGTGGGCAGGTGTACAGCAGGAAGGTGGGAAAAGGGACAGGAAAAAGACACCCAAAAAGCTAGCTCAAACTGAAGGCAGTATTGCCAGGACAGGGGACAAAGGGACAAGAGCCTAGGCTGAGATGCCTCCCACTGCTTGCTGCTTGAGATATCCACAAAGGACACCCAGCATGTCACTTACACTAGATCTGAAGCTCAAGGGTAGGGGAGAAGGAGTCAGAGGTTATGTGATTGTTCAAGCCAGCAACATAGATGGCGATTCCAAGAAAAGCATTTAAAAAGAATAGAAGGATATTGAAAAAGACCACATTTGCTGTAATAAAGTGCAGTTTATTTTAATTTTGTTTTTCTTTTAAGATTCTTCAAGGCATCTGCCCTCTCATATGAAACTGACAGTAATAAGATATTAAGAGTTATAATTTTTAAACCATTCATCCTTTGATATATGCCATTTTCAATATATTATTTTACAATACGTTTTACTTAAATTTTAAAAGAAGATAAATATGTTTTTAGTCAAGTGAAGAATTTTTAACTCTGAACTAAAGCCAACTGCTATTCAGATTTTTATATTTGGTACATACTTAATAGTTACACATTTTAGAGAATGCCTCATTTAAATTCTAATGTATTTTAATAAGCAATGAAAAAAAATCACTCAGTATATATTTTTTCTTAAATTACCCCTAGTGCTTGATTACTCCTCCACAATCAAAATCATCTTAAATATGAATGATACAAAACAAGACTACAGCCTGAATGTCTAACACAGAGATTTTAGCTGCTTGTTTAAGATGACATACCTAGCTATTCAGTAATCACTTTATAATAACCCCTTTCATTTCCAAATCTACTTAGCCATCAGCCTGCAGTGAGGAAAAAGCTGGCAGCAGTTTTTACAACTGCACATTAGTTTTACATTTCATGACAAGCTAATTCTAGAGAGTTCTAAAGAAAGACAAGCATGGGCCCTTGTGATTTTCTTTCCTCTGCATGAAGGAAACATGTGTCTAGCTGATAAATGAAAGATAAAGGAGTATAGACATATACTTTTCACTTCACCCTTGTGGCAGTGACAGTTTGCCCCATTGCACCCTAGGTGCCACAGTACAGATGTAAGTCAACAAAGAGTAACTAAGTCTGACGATTGTTCATCTGTTTAAGCCAACTCAAGCTCTACTGCGGGGACTTTGAATCCCAACCACAAGTGGACTTAATCATAGTATGGCCAGCTTTTCATAAGAAGTTCTGGGTATAAATGCTGCACAAACACACTGCAGGACATTGCTTACACATCTTGTAAGAAAGAAGATATAACCACACTGTAGTAGAAATGACAAATATGCTTGGCCTTTTTTTTTTTCTTTTGGTCACACATGGTGCATCTCAGTGCAGACTAACTCAAAGTCATGCCTTTAATGATGCCTTAATTAACTTCAAAGCCCCACCAAATGTCAAGTGTGTGTCTATATACCACCAAGGAGCTGAAAGAGTAAAATGGCTTTCACGGCACTATTTAATCCAATCCATGATCCACACCTGAGCAATACTTTAAGCTCTTGGCTTAGGCTTTTAAGGTTGCCATGAATTTCACCTGGTAAAATGATAAACCATGGTATCAATCTTCACAGATGTTAGTAGCTCCATCCTTGAGCAAAGCCAGGCACAGATGTTGTTTATAATGTGGTACAGAAATAAATGGGATATGCTATTTCATACATCAGTCTGAAGAAGATGTAGAAGGACGTTCCTGCTATCACTGCATTCTATAGCTGCTGACAAACTGCATTAATTCCAGGTCACTACAGCCAACAATGTTGGCTAAATGGAGAATGTGAGACAAGACTTTACTGAACCCAAGTGACAAGACTGCATGGTCACATAAATATATGCTAAAGAAATGTTATCAATTAATGCTGCATGGCTAAATAGCAGAGTTAATTTTTTAAAAATGGAGAGATTCTGATTGGTGTAATCAACTTGAGCCAAGGAATATAGGATGAAATCAATTTTAGCAAGTTAACTCTCAAATGCAGAAACTGATAAATGAACAACATTCTCCAGATCAACTGGTGAAATAAACTTTGAACTGCTCAGTGCATCCAGGTCCAGAATGAACAGAAATAGCTCTCTCATCGAACAATTATATGTTTACTGTTTTAAATATCTGACAACAAGGCACAATGGAACACAGATGTGAAAATTTAAAAACTTGAGATTAAAAGGTAACAAACGACAAGAAACTCACTTGTAGTTTTTTACTGAACCTTCTTTTTCTAGTTCCTCACATAAAAATACATATCACTGTTTACAAACAAATCTGTGATTGTGTTCTTTAAATCTTACCGCTTTCAATGACCTTGAACTATACCTTATTCCTTTAACTTCAAATCAGCTTCGATTTGACACATAACTTTCATAATTGCACCCATACCATGAGCCCAATGCAACCTTACACTTTGTCATACCCAACCATCCTACAGGAAGCAGGATTAGTGCCCCTGGACCTGGGTAATCACCCAAATAGAAAAATAATTCTCAATGGGAAGATGACTAGGATGAGAGTGAGAACAACAGGCTTCATGCTTGGCTGCACATAACAAGCATAGATATGTGGTAGACACTCTAAGAAAGCATGCCAGCCAGAACTTCTTTACCCTCCACATGCTCAAACACAACACACCCAGAAGTCTTCACATGGGATGCATCCAATCGTCTACTTCTGGGGAAATCAACCCTGAAAGGCTTCATTTCTTCCATCTCATAAAATGACTACTTCTTTGGTAAAGCCAAGAATAAAAAACATTTGAAATGTCTAACCCTAACTTGTTCTATTGGTTTACAATATGCTGTCTGCAATATATCTGAAAAGGTTTTTGTTTTCTTAATTGGGGTTTTCAATTATTTCTGAGCAGGGCCCAGGTATCCATGGCTATAAAAAGGTCCTTCTCATAATTTTAAAGGTTCAAGAACTTCTCCAGCCTTATCTACATGGCCTGTCACCTCTAAAAATCTTCTATCCTGGAAAATAATAAATAGGGATCTATAATTTTAATTAGACATGGGAAAAAACTGCAAGAGATCTACTGTACAACATGATGACTGTAGTTAATGACAATGTATTCTATACTTGAAAATCGCTGGGAGAGTAGATTTTAAGTGTTCTCACTACAAAAAAAAATGATGTATGAGAGGTGATGTATATCATTTTGCTTAACATGGCCATTCCACAAGGTACACACATTTCAAAGCGTGTTTTATACCATATATATGTAATTTTTGTCAATTTAAAAATGTTTAAAACAAAAAATACGGATCTTAGCAGGTATCAAATACCACATTTTAAATAATAAAGATAATCCCTACCATTTTTTGAATACTTATTATAGAATCAAACAGTATTCTAAACTGGTATACTTAAGTATTTTTAAGAAAAACAAGTATAAAAGCAATGATTCTAAAACAACATTTAAACTTTGTGGAAATATTAAGATTAAGATGGATCTCCTTTAATTTTTATTAAAAAACAAATCTGAACAAGTATTATATTGTTGAGGAGAGAAATACAGTAATCTGTAAAGGTTCCTACAACTTTTTATGAAGCTTCATTTTCTTATGCATGGTTTATATGCATATAAAATAATATATAAGATTTAACAGGCATTTGCAATTCTGACAACTGCATTTTATTAA
Source organism: Gorilla gorilla gorilla (assembly GCF_029281585.2). Taxonomy (NCBI): domain Eukaryota; kingdom Metazoa; phylum Chordata; class Mammalia; order Primates; family Hominidae; genus Gorilla; species Gorilla gorilla. The sequence goes on from NC_073241.2 coordinate 42,217,512, forward strand.
CTTTCAAAGGCTGGTTTCTAGATAATAAATCTGGTATATTCTAATAATGCAAGTATTAAAAATCTCTTACAGAATTATGAAGTTTTACTTCTGAGTTGCATAAAATCATAAAATGTATCAGGTTTTCTCTAATATAATTCTGGCAAAAAAAACCCTGAAAATAGTTCCAGTTATTTACTAATATTCAGACCAATTCAAGATGTTCCAAACGCTTTACTACGGATTATGCTCCCAGAACTAACTCTAACAAATATCCCAATTCTGGCTATGTGCATACTTCAATCATGTTGCAGTTTCCAGAATTAAAACTGGGGTAGGGGGTAAGACAGAGACTTGCATAATAACAATCAAGAGGCTGACTAAAGGGCTGCTGGAAATACTATGAACACTGTGACTATAAGATGATTGGAAATACGGCTATGTGCTAAAAACCCAAAAAGCTGGCAAGGCACAGTGGCTCATGCCTGTAATCCCAGCACTTTGAAAGTCCGAGGTGGGTGAATCACTTCAGGCTAGGAGTTGGAGATGAGCCTAGCCAACAAGTTGAAACCCCGTCTCTACTAAAAATACAAAAATTAGCAAGGCATGGTGGTACACGCTTGTAATTCCAGCTACTTGGGAGGCTGAGGCACAAGAATCACTTGAACCCAGGAAGTGGAGGTTGCAGTGAGCTGAGATTGCACCACTGCACTCCAGTTTGGGCGACAGAGTGAGACTCTGTCTCAAATAACACCCCCCCCCAAAAAAAAAATTCTAAAAGCTAATGAGGAAAAAATAAAAACAAAACCCAGAAAGCTGGGTTTTTAAAACTGCATAGGTTCCTGTCTTCCTCCTACCCTCTCAACTGTTTCTCACTAAAACCAATGAAAATATGATTAATATGACAATTAATTTTGTTCTAAATTCCAGAGATCAAGTCCATTTCAGGGGTAAATCTGAAGATACCAGGGTTAGAGCACAGTCCAGTGGAAGACAGAGATAGCCACGTGTCTCTATTCTAAAAGATTCACAAGTAGTATTTGGGGAGAAATCTTCATTCATTCAATAAATAATAATTGAATATGCACCATAAGTTAAGAGGTGATATAAACATGCAAAGACAAGAAGCTCAGAGTCTATTACAGCAGTCAAACATAAATAATTTTAATATACCATAAGAACTGCAAAAGTAGAACCATGTTCAAGGTCAAACAGTGACACATAAAGAGGAGGAAAACACCAAAATTATTAGATAAACGTCACTGATCAGGAGCTAACATACAACACTACGGCTCCCACCTCTGCACCCTTCCATATGCTTTTTGGGTGTGTGGGTTTCTTACTAGTCCATCACGATCTCAGACCTTGTCTTCTGCAGATTAGCAGAGTTCTACCACCCAATCCACACTCAGCCTTTAGAGAGCACCCCAGAATTAAGGAAATTAACTCACTTAAGATTTTACAAATCAGAATTGGACTGAGAAAAAAAATAATCAGAGGATTGGAAACTAAAAGATTTGTGAAGCTAGGATATTAGAGAAAGTATATTTACAGGAATTCAGACTGTTTTATTCATATATACATTTGACTCATTTCTCAAAATGAGCAATTTAGTACCTCAAGAGAAATGGGTATTTTCAATAACTGCAGTTAACTCAATATAGGCTTCTCACACTTAAGATGTTGAATCAGCAATAGAAGGAGGACAGTGTACTGTCTCATTAATTAAATAGTAAAATCACGTTTAAAAAGGAAAGGGAGACTTTTCAAACATCTAAAGAAGCCATTATCTGAAGCAGAAAATATTTTTCCTCACAAACACATTTCTGAGAGCCTGGAAATTAGTAAAGATATAAGAAATTTATTTCCTGTAAAGTAGATGAGAAAAAGATGTGATAATTGTAACTAATGAAGGTATTAAGTGTGAGGAGAGGCTACAAAGCTACTATAAAAAAAAGCACAGGGATTTTGAAGAAACCTTTATCTAGTCTGAGAAGACAGCCCTAAAAATAGACTTTTCTCCTTATCTTAGAAGTTTTATTCAACTTCATATATTACTTATAAACAACATCAGATCATTCTGTCCAGATCATTCATTTCTGGCTGAGAGACTCATTCGCTTAGGGAATGATTTCTTTCATAAAACAAGGAGCCCATGATCCCAGTTCAGAAGCAGAGGAAGTTCATTAAGCATAAACCTTAGGACCGATAAACACCCAGTAAACAGCAACTTTCCTGCATTTAAAATTTATGCCACTGTGGACATGAGAAAAATTATATTTACATAATCAGTTGTAAATATGGCCATCTTTGAGCCACAACAACACATATCCAATTTGGATATACCCACATTACACGTGCACTCAAGCGAAGCGCCCAAATTAAGTCTTCAGTGTTGCAGGACCTCAGGTAACAGGGGAGGAAATGGTGCAGAAGTCAGAGAGTGCCTAAGAGATTTGCCTGGTTCTGCGAACTGGTCTTAAATCTAACCATGGTTAACAACATCTCTGAGAAAGCATAACTTTTAATCTGTGTATAGCTGAGTGCCCACACATTACATTCTGCCCACAAAAATTCACTGTGTGCTGCAGTCAAAATAATAGTCACTTGGGAACAAAGTACTATCCATTTACCATTTTTGCACCTTAGCCAATCCTCCTCCCTTGAGGAACTTATATAGCTAGAGAAACTGAGTAGAAAAAGAGGTCTTCTACCTACAGCCTGGGTTCCCACTGTTTTAGTGTTAAAAAGGAATGAAGGACAATTTAGTACAACTACTTACCCAACGCATAAGCACCTCTATAAAAATCTCTAAAAGGTTACTTTGCCTTCTGTCTCAGCATGCATTGCCTTGGGGCAGTAGATGCTGTTTGGGATAACTCAGAGTGTAGAACATTTTCTATTGTGCCAGAACAGCCTCCTTGAACCAATTCATTTTTACTTTGAAACCAAACACAATAATTTTTATCCTTCTGTTCCCCGGAGTTACCCCGACGCCATGTGAGGAGCTATCATGATCCCCCAAGTCTTCCTTTCTCACAGTAAACACCACCAGTTGATGCAACCTCCAGCATGATGTGGCTACTCCGCCTGAAACTATCCTTTTTTGTTGTATTTCAATAATATTTGGAGTGTTTACTCCATTTTGACACCTCAGTCTTACTGAGGCATAGGTGCTCAAAGATACTCAGTAAGATATACACTGAGGCATAATAAATATGTCAGTATTATAAAATCATTTCAAGTAGCTCAATTTTTAAAAAACAGGGTTGTTAAAAAATAATCGAGATACAAAATACTGTGCATATTTAATGTATACAATGTGATGAATTTGCATATATCCATGTGCTCCTGTACCACAATCAAGGTAATAAACATGTCTGTCATCTCTAAAAGTTTCCTTGTACCCCTCCAGTTTGTGTTTATTTCTTTTGTGGAGAGAACACATAACATGGGATCTGCCCTCTTTTTATAGGTACAGTCGGCCCTCCATATCTGCAATTTCTGCATCTGTGGATTCAACCAACCTCGGTCCAAAAATATTGGGGAAAAAACAATAAAAATAATACAAATAAAAAAATATAGTATAAGAACTATTTACATAGTATTTACATCGTATTGGGTATTATAAACAATCTAGAGATGGCTTAAAGGCTATGGGAGGGTGTGCACATGGCACACCACTTTATATCAGGGACTTGAGTAGCTGCAGATTTTGGTGTCCTGGTGGGGAGGAGGGGGGCAGTCTTGGAACTAATCCCCCATGGATACTGAGGGATGATTATACTTTTTCTGCATGATGTGCAGGTTATTTTTCTTCACAGATAGAATAAATCTAAGAATTAAACTTTTTGTTCAATTTAGCTGAAATTTCCAAGCCAAATTTTGAAGGTGCAGCCTGGTTTCTCATTGCTGCTTGTAATAAAATGGAAGTGGAAAAGAGACGAATTGAGAAAGAAACTATTAAGCCAAAGACATCAGCACTTGATAGTTTGGAAGATTCCCAGCTATCCAGATTGCAAAGGATATTAAAATTAGGCTGTCCACTGTGGGGAAAGGTGCTCTGGAGAGAGGGTCAAGGGAATGGCTGGACAGTCCTTTGCTAAGGGGATTATGTGTGTGACTCATGGATCCAATCAGCCATGTCAGCAGAAGCCAGGAATAAGAATGGGGTTATCCTTGAAAATTCCACGGAGGCCTCTCTTGTCTAATGACCTGGATCCTCTAACATACACAGGAGACCCATTAGGCTTATGAAAATGTTGTATCAGCACAAACACTACCAGCTTGGACAGAATGAGGACAGAGACAGGATGAGATGAAGGAAGGCTGTTAGACTTCTGGAATTCTACAGGAAGAAAACAGGCTGATAGAGCCACTTGGCTGAAAATATATACTATTGTTCAAGGAAAAGGAAAACAATCCCTAGGGGAGAGCCTTGAGCCCAGAAGCAGAAGCCAGCAGAACTGTGAGCCCAGAGTGGAGCACTGGGCCACAGAGTATTATTCTTAGGCTCTGAAATATAATGGAGTTTGATCTGCTGGATTTCAAACTAGCTTGGGTCTTGTGGCCCCTTTATTCCTTCCAGTTTCTCTTTTGTGGAATGAGAATGTCTATCCTATGCTTGTCCCATCACTGTATTTTAGAAGCAGATAACTTTTTTTTTAGTTTCACAGGTCTACAGATGAATGGAGATTTTGCCCACAGATGGATCACACCCAGAGGCTCAGCCGTATCTGACTCAGATGATTTAGATGATGAAACTTGGTACTTTTGAGCTGAAGATACTTAAATGGGATTTTGGACTTAGATTTGATACTATAGTGGGTTGAGACTTTTAGAGATGTTCGGATAGGGTGAATGTATTTTACACATGGGATGGGGACCATATTTTGGGGTCAGAGGGTCAGCTGAGTAGTGGTTCCCCAAAAGATAAGTCTGTGTCTCAAAACCTGTGAATGTGACCTAGTTCAGAAAAAAAAAAGACTTTACACAGGTAATTAATGTAAAGATCTAGAGATGAAGAGATCATCCTAGATTACATGGGTTGACCTTAAATCCAATAATCTGTACCTTTCTGGAGATACACAAGGGAGATTTGAAAACCAAATGAAGTGAAGGCCACATGAAGATGAAGGCAGAGACTGGAGTGATGAAACCATGAACCAGCACGTGGCAAGAACCACCAGAAGCTAGAAGGAGCAAGTAATGGAATCTCCCCTAAAGCTTCTGAAAGGAGCACGGCCCTGCCAACACCTTGATTTCAGACTTCTGCAGGCTGTGTGAGAATAAATTTCTGTTGCCTTAAGTTATAAATTTCATGTTAGGAAGTTAGAAATTTGTTACAATAACTAGTAAAAGATTATCAGTCCATAATTCAGGTACTATCATTTAAAAACAAACTTTTCGGTTTGATAGACGTTAACAAATCTATACAGTGATGCCCAATAGAATGGTATTTTGGTCAATGACGAACTGTGTATAAGACAGTGGTCCCATAAGATTACAATACTGCATTTTTACTGTACCTTTTCTACACAAATAGATACCATTGTGTTACAGTTGCCTTCAGTATTCAGTATAGTCACATGCTGTGCAGGTTTGTAGCCTAGGAGCAATGGGCCACACCATATACCCTGGGTGTGTAGTTGGCTCTACCATCTAGGTTTGTGTCTGTGCACTCTACGATGTTTGCACAACTGTGAAATGGTGAAAGGCACATTCTCAGAGTATATCCTTATTGTTGAGTGACACATGACTGTATAGTGTCTATACATACAGTGTGTGTATAGTCACTATACATACAGTGTGTGTATAGTCACTATACATAGTGTGTGTATAGTCACTATACATACAGTGTATGTATAGTCACTATACATACAGTGTGTGTATAGTCACTATACATACAGTGTGTGTATAGTAGTTACATCTGTGCTTAGAGCTGGTGCTGACTTTTAAAATATGTTTAATAAGTATTTTTATCTCTATTTTCACAAATTGCCTGTTATAATCCTTTGCCCACTTTTATATTATAGTATTCATTTTTAATTGATTTTTTAAGACCTTATAATAGACTGAAGTTATTTTTACTTCAAATTTTAAATTTTTTCTCTAAGTTGTCATTTGTCCTTCTCTTTTAAAAATATTTTTGTATGAATAGATGTAAAACTATGTAGTCAAATTCATCAATCTTTTATTTAATGGTTTTGAATTTTGAGATCATACTGAGAAGAATCTCAGGCTTTTCAATGCTCAAAACTACAAAAAATATTTGCCTGTCCTTTTTTTTAGTACTTCCAAGGCTTCATCTGTTTCAGTTAAACCTTAATCTCTATGAGGTTAAACCTTAATCTCTATGGGGTTAAACCTTAACCTATAGGGGGTTAATCTAACTGTATTTTTTTTTTCCAAATGATAACTCTGCTGCCCCAAACCAGTTAGTAAATAACTCATTTCTGGTTACCTATGTATGAAATGCCACCTTTCTAAATTTAATATTCTTGTATTTTCTATTTTTATCCTACTGAGCTATAACATATTTAAATATATGATGGGGGCAAATCATCCTTTCCTGAATGCTTCTGTTTCAATTTATTTTTTATTAGTTTCACATGCCCATAATTCTCCAAATAAACTTTAAAAATATTTTGCAAGTCTTCATAATTCTTGTTGGGATTTTAATTGAAATTATATTAAATTTGTAGATTACTCTTGGGAGAACTGACATCTCTAAAATATAAAGGCTTTCTCCATTTATTGTAGTATTTCTAGTTAGATTTTATCCTAGGTATTGTATACTCTTTATTGATGCTGTAAATGAAATCTTAATTACATTTTCTATGAAGATTATAGGAAAGCTAGGAATAGCAACGGAAACAACAATAAGAGGAAACGTTATGTTGGACTGTGTAACAGGGAGTATTATGAAGTTTTATATATAATAATTTATTTCATATGCATAACAATCCCCATTTTTACACATGAGGAAACTGAGGCACAAATATAAAGAGACTTGCCCAAGTTTGCATAACTGATAGTAGGGCCAGAATTAGAATCCAAGCAATGTGGCTCCAGAGTTACTGGTTTTTATATATGTTACTTTGTAACTATGTATTTGCTGGACTCTTGTAACAGTTTTAATTGATTTTCAGTGGATTCTTCTACATTTTCCAGGAAGAGAATACTATGAACAACAATGACTAATAATTTTGTCCCCTTTTTTCAACATTATTTTTCCCCTAATTTATTGAATAGGCAAATAGTTCCCTAATACTGAATAACTGTGCATCCTTTCTATTGTAAGACACTGATGGTCACTGTATTTGGCAAGTGTTTTGCATGTGATCAACGTGTCTTCAGTTGTTTATCCCTTGCTCCTTCTCTCTTCTTGGCTAACTCAGGCCTTCATCATTTTCACCAACTCCTGAATGAGGCCAAGCTTGACTGGCCTAGAAAAGACTGCTGATTTGCTTGGGTTCAGCAACTTCCAAATTAAATCACAGCACTCTATTACAGCACCCGTCATATCTCCACACATCTGCTGGACACTTGGCAGAGTCCCTTTGAGTGGGGTGGTGTGGCTACCTCTTACTCCTCTGCCTACTGTTTTCTCCTGTCAGACTCTATAGTGCTGCAAACGTGCCTTCATTTTAACTCTACCTCAATGTCTTTCTGTAATTCATTCACTTAAGGTGCACGAGGAAGATACATTTTTGCCCTGAGTTTTTTTGCAGAACTAGCTTTCTGTCCAGACTGCTTTGTTTCTGGCATTTTTATTAATTCCACACATACTGCATCTGACGGAATTACTGCCGTGTTTGTTGACAGGCCCCTCTGGCCTCCAAATATCAAACGCATGATGTCCCTATCAAACTTGACACCTGTTTTTCATTCCCAGACATTGATTTTCCACCCACTAGCCAACATATTTCATAGAAAAAGCTGTTAGCACTATCTGCAAAGTATTGATTGCAGCAACACTGAAATCTCTATCTGAAAATTTACAGCCTTAATTTCCAGTAGGTTACATCAGTTATCTTCAAGTGGGTGAAGATTTAAGAGTGTGATCAGCATGTGCTAACTAAAGTGTTTACTACCGAATAGCCTATACAACATGAAACTTACACCAAAATTGCAAAGATAGAAATAAATATTAAGTAATTGCTTAAGTTTCTCAAAGATCAAATGAATGGGCAACCGTTTTCCAAGGAGGGAGTAAAATACAAACAAGCGCACACTCTTCCAAAAATGGAGAAAAAGATCCAAAGTATAAAGAAAACACAAGTATTCAACGTTGAAATTTAGGAAAATTTTGGGTAGTACACAGGCATTTTATTCTACCATTAACGGTAGAAACTCATCTTTTGTGAGATTTTATGACACAGAATTTGTGATTTTTTATATAAAACATATATAAAGAATCTTTCCAAAGTTTAATAACTATCTCATTCATCAATCAACATATTGAGGACCTACTGTGTACCTGCCACCGTATTAAGAATCTCAGTTGAATCACCTCATGTTGTCTTTGGATTATCTGTAAAGTTGATGCTACTTCACATACATTTTGAGAGAAGACACCTCATGTGGGGGATCCCATCTGTGCTCTACACAGAACAGACAAAACGTTTTCAATAATGGAATTGAAAGAGCTTAATATTTCAAAATGTATTATATTAAAATAGACAGATGAACTTCAAAATATGCCCAAGGTCCACAGGCTATTACTATCAGAACACGCACTAAGAAATGCCACTAACACAGTCACTTTAACATAGTATTCCTTATGAGTGGTTTTGAGCAAATTCTCACACTGACGGACCATGATGAGGGAAGAACTACTGGACACTCCCTTGAAGTCATGTTGAGAAACCAGCTTCAGGGCCTAGGCTTTCAAATCACTTTCCACTCCTTTCTGCCTACAGCAACAATTACTTGTTACCCAGCTTAAGGCCTCAAACTATGTTTAGTACTACTGGGAAAATTAAAGACGTATAAGGTACAACTTTTATGCTCAAAAAGTGTCTTCTTTTATGGTAGGCATGAATGTAATCTACATGGACTATGTGAATAAAGATGGCATATGATGTCCACACTGTATTATACAAAGCATATGTAGTATCTTCCTTGAAGGTTCTGAGAAGAGAGACATAACACAGATTGGCATCGACTTGTGTGCGCTTTTTAAAGATGGTGGCACCTGTGCTCTTGCTTAAAGGAATGGATTGGTCTGCGCTGTTTACTTCACAGGGAAAAAGAAGGAACACATCTGGGCAAGGATAACATCACTAGCAAAAGGCTGCAGTGCACGGAATGCAACTGGATCACAGGGCCGAGGCATGCAGACAGGCCACCTCAGCCACATGGATGGTCAGATCACACAGGGGGCAGGAAAGTTTCAATCTCATCCTGTGGACATTGGGAAGACATCAGGAGGAAAACACTCAATTTAGCCAGTATTTCCTGCAGGCTCACTGTGTGCCAGGCACTATACTGATGCAGGAGATACTAAACTGAGTAAGTATATAAGACACAATCTCTACTCTCGAGGAGCTCACATTGGTGGGGAAGACTGACATGTAAACTGCTGAGAATGACAGATGTTTATCAGGACAGTGATAGAGGCATATACAAGATACAAAAGAGTACACAGAGGGAAGGAAGGAATTCTTAGTGGGGATGTGGGAGGATGGTGGCAGGGAGCCAGTGCAGGATGGTTTCCCAAAAGAGGTGACACTCCAGCTAAGACTAGAAGAGTAGACAGAAAGTGGCCAAGCAAGCATGAGGAGAGGGCACTCCAGGCAGGACAGGTGTGGGGGAGACACTCCAGGTAGGACAGGTGGGGGAGGGGCACTCCAGGCAGGACAGGTGTTGGGGAGGGGCACTGATGGCAGGACAGGTGTGGGGGAGGGGTACTCCAGGCAGGACAGGTGGAGGAGGGACACTCCAAACAGGACAGGTGTGGGGGAGGCACTCCAGACAGGACAGGTGTGGGGGAGGCACTCCAGGCAGGACAGGTGGGGGAGGGGCACTCCAGGCAGGACAGGTGGAGGAGAGGCACTCCAGGCAGGACAGGTATGAGGGAGGGAACTCCAGGCAGACAGGTATGTAAGGGTGGTCAAACTGACCTTGAGGTGAGAGAACCCATATGAATGAACCAGATAGGAAGTTACCACAGCCTCCATGTAGGATATACAGGCAGTAAGCCATTGCATAGGGAAGGCCCAGCCCTGGTGTTGGTGAGAAAGAGAATGAAAGATCTACACATTCATTTCCTGAGGGATTCAGTGGGATTAGAATGCTCTACAAGTAAAAACTAAAGAGTATAAATTAAAAGTCATTGACCTTGCCAGCATTTGAGATGTTATTGCCAATATTAAAGGGCACAGTGGTGAAGGAGACACTGTCATGACTACATTCATGATCTTCTTTGCACTTCATCTTCCTCGTCGTGCTCTCTTGGTAAATGCTATTGTTATTCAGCCAGCTGATGTACTAGCAAGGCAGAAATGCGCTCTTCTTTTACCCAGACTAGTACAATGACCCCCTAACTCCAGTGTCTGATATAGTAAGTATTTAATAAATATTAGCTTAAATAATGAATAATTTATTGATTAAGGCCACTGCTAAGTCGGGCTCTGGGAGGCAGCATAGAAAGTATTACACATATGGTTTACACATATGGTTTTAATGGGCAAGTTCTGGACAACAGTTCATATTGAAAATGCCCATGAATTAAAAACATGCTGAAGGTGCTATCTCTAAATACAAAAACACACATATTGTATCTACATTTATTTCATAAATTTTCTGGGAGTGAGACTAAGGGCCCAAGCATTATGCTAGTATCCACTTGATCCTCTCCAGGAAGAAAAATCAGGTTATCAGATTAGGGATCTACATACCTAAGAACGATCATCAGGATGGATAATCAGACTGGAAGGTGTTTAGAAAGCAACAGTGGGCTGGGCACAGTGTTGTACACCTGTATTCCCAGCACTTTGGGAGACCAAGGTGGGAGGATCACTTGTGGCCAGGAGTTCAAGACCAGTCTGGCCAACATGGCGAAACCCCATCTCCACTAAAAGTAAAAAATTGGCCTGGTGTGGTGGCACGTGCCAGTAATCCCAGCTACTTGGGAAGCTGAAGCAGGAGAATGGCTTGAGCTCAGGAGGCGGAGGTTGTTGTGAACCCAGATTGTTATCACTGCACTCTAGCCTGGGTGACAGGGTGAGACCCTGTCTCAAAAAACAAAAAAAAGAAAGAAACAATGAACGGCCATGTGCATAAAGACAACTAACCAGGGGACAGTGATAGGAGATAACAGAGAAGGGATGGGATAGACAGAGGCGTGGAGAAGAGACAGAAGACAGGGGTTGGGGCTAGAGATGGAAGAAATCGCTAACAGATAAAAAGTGACCCAGTGATAAATTCTACTTCTTTATTTGCAATTTTTTTTAAATGTAAGACTTGTCTTTGTATCTAGTCAATCAGTTTTCTAAAACTGCAGTAAATTGATAGTTTTTCACTTGGCTCTTCTTTATCTAATCTTTGATACTAATTCAGAAATTATGCTCTTCTCTTAAAATCAACTTTTAAAGGCTAAGGGTCTTCCTGTTCTATGTTGGTTTGTTATTTTGCCACGTGGGAAGTCTCTTTAACATCTGACTGATAAACAAGTACTTTTATACACATATGTATTTGGCTATGCAATATGTTAGCAGAAATGGGCAGAATCTGATTAAGTAGAAATCTCAAATGACTTATGAAGGTTATTACCCTACAAGTGTACACATTTCCATATAAAATAGATTCTAGAAGGAATGTAAAATCCTAATCACTCTCATATGCTAAAGCAGCAAAGACTTCTATTATTTTAAGGGATATGTTTCTCATTCTGGAATAAGAATTAAATATCAGGCCATCTCACTAAGTAAAAATTGAATGCAACTAGGATCACGAAATAATTGTCAAGCTTATTTATATTAAGATAATAAAAAGATTGAATTATATATCACTGAAATCCTGAAAGGCTAATCCTTAAGTGCATAAATCAAGACTTAATTAACTTTTACAGTATTTTATAGTTCTTTGTTAGAAGTGAATTTTGTTTTATGATGAAGGAATGAGTATTTTCAAACTTGAGGAAATGCTCTTTATTTCATACACACAATACAGAAGAATATAAGCCAGTAAAAATGGATATCTATTTGTGTCCTAATAAATATTAATAACTTGGGTATCCAATATCTATATTTTAAAAAGATTCTTTGACAGAGGAAATGGTTTGTTTATGAATATATCACTAGCTCCAGAAGTTAATGCCTTATTGTACAAGACCACACCAAATGAGTCATATGTTTTTAAGAAATGACAAGCTTTGTTCTATTTTAAGCATTTTTTTTTTTTTTTGAGATGGAGTTTCACTCTGTTGCCCAGGCTGGAGTGCCGTGGCACGATCTTGGCTCACTGCAACCTCCACCTACTGGGTTAAAGTGATTCTCCTGCCTCAGCCTCCCGAGTAGCTGGGACTACAGGCGTCCGCCACCATACCTGGCTAATTTTTTGTATTTTTAGTAGAGATGGGGTTTCACCATGTTGGCCAGGCTGGTCTTGAACTCCTGACCTCAAGTGATCCACCCACTTTGGCCTCCAAAAGTGTTGGAATTACAAGCGTGAGCCACTGTGCCTGGCTTAAGCATATTAATGTTTGAAAATATGATAATAACTGAAATACTGTTGAAATAATATACTACATACTAGGATTCAGCATGAAGTAAACAAAATTGCTATTATTGTTCAACACACTTCTCTTGAGACTCTTAATACTGTGATTTTGTATCCCAATTTCTTGTAGTTAACATATTCTTCTGTTGCTACAGGTGTCATTTTAATTCCTTCATACCATTCAACTTAGAACTTCTGGCCCATGTCAAAGGATTCATGGCCTTGGATATGTCTATGCAAATGGAAAAGAAGCTGGTGTTTGATACCACCTGCTTCCACTTCTCTAAATTTATCCCTGATTACCAGGATGTTCTCAGACTTTCCATGGAGGCATAAAAGTCTTATGAACTCAACCCAGAGGTAAGCTGAGAAATCCCGCCTCTGAATACAAAAGCAATTATCTTCAACCCTGCACTTTGATCTAAAGGTGCCTTGCATTTGAGCCTAGCAATTTGTCTAAGGAGTTTTGAGTAGGTGGGAAAACATTTACTCTTTGGGCTTTGAGCTCTTGCTCAAATCTTTGTCTTGATGAATCTTGTGAATGCTCAAGTACACTGGGGCTTCACACACATTCACTGAAAAAGCACCTTTCTCCTTCTGCTCTCCCTGGAAAATCTCTGACACAGGCATTTACCTGTGCAGCACACATAACTGAAGTTCTCAGGGAGTAGACAGAAAGGGCTTCATGATAGACAACTAAATATTAAAAAGAAATCCTTGGAGTTTTTACCTTAAAGCTCAGTCCTATCTCCTCTCACTCCTCCAATCTTCAAATCCTTGTTTTTATCCGGAATGGTTTAATTACTTTTGTTCCCTTGAAAATCTTTGACCTCAGGTTTTAGGTCAAGATATTTTTCTAAACAAAGTTCTCTCCCTAATATGGTACCAGCTGTTGAAATAATTCATTTCTTATGTTTCTGCTGCTATAAATACTTCATGTTATATAAAATACAGATATAAAAAATAAACACACCAAACATAATTGCTAAATGAATCAACAAACACCTTCCTTGAGTGTATTCACCTTTTACCAGAAGGTTTAAAGACAAGACATTGAGTAACACAAAGAAGAAACTTCTCCTGGCACCTAATCAGGCAGATTTTTAAGAGAGATGCGAGGCCTCAGTGGTCTTCTCCATCCCCCTAGTCATAACCTTTATGTCTCTATTTGACAAAAGAAGAGCAGCAGGAATGTCCAAACATTTTCAGACCAGAGTTAATCAGTTTTTCTCATCTTCAAAATGTATGGTCACTTAAGTCAGCTCTTTTCAAACATGTAGACCAAAGTACCACTTTGGTCTAAGTGGAGAGAAACCAGAGAGGCCTGGGGATGCTCTACTAAGCAACTTGCTGCAAACGTGGTATTTCTCTGAAGACCCAAACTTTCATCTAAAAAAATGCACATTTTGGGTCATGTTCCATTAAAATACGTCTAATATAAAAAGAGTACTGCACATTATTTACCCCTGATTAAAACTGCTATTCTAGGAAGGCACCACTTCTACTGCATAGTTCTGCATATAAAGTAAGATTTGGGCCAGGTGCAGTCACTCATGCTTGTAATCCCAGCACTTTGGGAGGCCAAGGCAGGAGGATCACTTGAGGCCAAAGCAGGAGGATGGGTTGAGTCCAGGAGTTCCAGACAAGCCTGGGCAACATGGTGAAACACTGTCTCTCCTAAAACAACACAAATTAGCCAGAAGTGGTGGCATGCATCTGTAGTACCAGCTACTTGGGGGGCTGAGGTGGAAGGATCGCTTAAGTCTCAGAAGTCAAGGCTGCACCGAGCCAAGATCATGCCATTGTACTCCAGCCTGGGTGACAAAGCAAGACCCTGCCTCAGTAATAAAAAAAAAAAAAAAAAAGATTTGGGTTTCCAAATCTTTGGAATTTGGTGTGAAAAGTACAGTCTTATGTAAGAGAGAGATTTGCAGAAACATGGACAATTTAAGGCTCTGAACTGCAAAATGGTCACCTACAAGTTGAGTGCCCATATGTCCTGGTTTGAAATGGGTTAAGCATGTTGTCCTGGCATCACTGTTATTAGCCAAAAGCACTTTTGTTCAGATGACAAATTACGTGGTCACCTTGCCAACAAGCCATGAAACTGCCACTATATTCTCAATTCACAGTTCTCTTTGACAGAAACACCCACAGCCATGGGGCAGTAAGAATGACAGCCAAAACTGTGAACAATCGATCAGGCCCCAAGAGAAACTAATGATGGAGATCAACCAAATGATATGGCTGTCAGAAATGTGACATCTAAGTTTTCAGTTACTTGAAATAAAGGAAAAAAGAAATCAACTAACAATGCTTAAATCAATAAATAAGACTACTGATACTAAAAGAAGCAGAAATTAAATAAAACAAAAACAGAGCTCAACTCATACCAGATATTAAAAATCATTTCTGTCCTCATAATACACAGACCAATGTGAGATTTCCTAAGAGAAAGTATAGCACCTTCCATGTTTTCTGCCCCTATGGACCTATGACACCAACCTAAAGGCATACATGTAGCCCATAAAAAATAAGTACATAATAATTTGAAGCAGTTACGTGAGTAATTAGCACTCCTTCTGTTGATTAAAACACATATTTCAAAATGACTCATTAAAGACAGAATAAATCCAAAGCCAGAAAATGGTTCACTCATAGGAGGGGTAGGGGTGTGTGTGTGTGTGTGTGTGTGTGTCTGTGTGTGTGTGTGTGTGTGTGTGTGTGTGTGTGTCTTCTGATAATTTACCATTTAAATTGGCAAAGAATTATTATTTACATTGTACATTATCCATAGCAATTTTTAAAATGTTCAATTCCAGTTGGCTTCTATAATGTTTTTAAAAAAGTTTTCCTGTGCTTGAAAATGATGAGCTCTCGAAAATTGCCTAAAACTGAGCTTTTTCATTTAACATTTTAAGACTCCTCTCACATTACTTAGTTTAATTCTCAGGAAGAACAATAGAACACTCTAAAACTATTTGTGTACCAATTGGCTGCAATGAACTTTAAAGAGCAAGTTTAGTAAGTTCTTGAGATAAAACACTTTATGCCAAGTTATGAATGCAAACTTACACTACTCAAAATGAAAACTATATCCAGTATTATCCTAAGTTAAATACACATAAGATGACCAATATGGTCTTTTTTTGAAACCAATCAGCCTATATATCTCTCTTCCACATTGGTACATGGTATCAGCAACCCCTGCTCCTGAGAACATACAAGAACTTTATACAAGTACTTTATTATTATATTACCGAGGATTAATGTCCTCTCTAAATTCACTTGACTGAACTTTTAGTCTCTTTCATTAGTTTGTCCATCTCTTCCCAGCCATCAGCCCTTTTCCTTCCTGACTTTTCCCTCTTTTCCTTCCTAGCTGGGGTAGCCTGGCTTATCCCATCCACGATCCTCCCTGTCACTTACAATGCCCTGGCTCTTGTCCTTCCATCACCTCCGCAACATGGAACCCACATTCCTATATTAGAGGGCTAACTTTACATTGTGACTTCTGGCTCCCATGTCAAAGACTTTGTAAACCACCGGGTGACTGAATAAAGAGGACGTTTCTACATCAGATTGATGATACCCAGTCTTCCTGGGGCTGAGGTGTCCTTGGAAAGCTTCCACTTCTCTTCTGCCCTCTCCCACTTCCTCAGAAGCTTGTCCAGTTGCTATTCCAAATGTTTGCCAAACATTTTAAAATCTGACATCCATAGCACTTAATCACTGCCCAGTAAACGTTAGGCATTTAAATATCTTTAAGTGAATGACAGAGTGACTTCTTACATATTCAGGAATTTGAAGTCATTGATAACGACAGGCCTTATTCTGTATTGCTGCAAAGGGAACATGTGCACCTTGGAGGAAGCTACAGACGGACCTAGATCAATAGGAGTGCAGTTAGGAGCTGCCTAGCCATCACTAACTTTACAAGGCAAGCACTTCCTAACCATACGCATGATTTAATAACGGTGGGTGGAGACCTGTTACGGTTTCTGTCTAGGTGACTGTGTCTGAGTGATCTTCAGAGATCCCTTCAAGATTCAGATTTACAACTGTGCCAGGAGTTATGAAATGATAAGGATTATATACAAACAGTAATGAGCAAAAATTAAGTGTAGCAGAAAAGACTTAGAAAACGCTTTCCAAGCTTCCATGCCTTCTCTGCCTGGAACACCCTAAATAGCTCAGTCTTGCACTCTTACTCGTGGGGTGTAGCAGGTAAAAGAAAGAAGTATCAAGAGCAACACAAGGGCCATATGATGGCTTCAGGTGTTTTTGGTAAATTTACAGTGAGTCTTTTGAAGTGGTCCTCTCTTCTACAGAAGTAAATCCCAGAGATTACTTTATTTAAAGTGTCCCTGACCCTGGGACAGCCCTCAGAGAGAAGAAAAAATGAAGGGAGGCAGAGACATGGGGGTGATGGGCAGAGAGAACTGGCTTAAGATAGGCTTCCAAGTCCTAGACCAGTTCTCCCTATGAGGCAGGCCTGTATTCTTATTTTCTTTTTCTCATTATTGAATTTTATTTTTATTTTCAAATATAACACCACAAAGTACAAATTTTATTCCACAAATCTATAAATGTATGTGCTCATAAAATTGATAGAATTTATATTTTATCTGAAAATATCTACTGATTAGTCTAAATTTACTGAGATGTTAGAACAAAATTAGGCCAGGCATGGTGGCTCATGCCTGTAGTCCCAGAATTTTGAGAGGCTGAGACAGGAGGATTGCTTGAGCCTAGGAGTTCAAGACCAGCCTGGGCAACACAGTGAGACCCCATCTCCACCAAAATAGACTGGATAAAGAAAATGTGGTACAAATACACCATGGAATACTCTGCAGCCATAAAAAAGAATGAGATCATGTCCTTTGCAGTGTGAAGATGGAAGCCAGCAACCTCAGCAAACACACACAGGAACAGAAAACCAAACACAGCATGTTCAAACTCATAAGTGGGAGTTGAACAATGACAACACATGGACACAGGGAGGGGAACAACACACACCAGGGCCTTTCGAGGGGTGGGGAGCAAGAGGAGGGAGAGCATTAGGACAAATACCTAATGCATGCAGGGCTTAAAATCTAGATGACGGGTTGATAGGTGCAGCAAACCACCATGGCACATGTATATGTAGGTAACAAACTTGCACACTCTGCACATGTATCCTGGAACTTAAAGTAAAATTTATATATATATATATATATATGTGTGTGTGTGTCTCTTTTATGCTTAAGTACAAATCACTTGGTTTCTGTTACTTGGAATCAAAAAAGCTTAAGTAATATACCACAGCACCTGTAGGACTGTTTGAAGCCGCCATGTCATATCAACACATGCCTGGCTCAGAAAGGCTTGCCGCCAAGTACACAGAGTATTTTCCAACATAATTTTCTAACAGAGCACACAGCAGGTCAGTCAACAGGTACTGCTACTCAGAAGACCCTAGGCTCTAAAACCTTTCTTGAAGTCCTTCTGACAGGTGTTTCCAACCAGAATCCCAGGCATTTATCATCAGAGTCTCTGTAGTTACAACCAAATCCCAATACTGCACTGGAAACAAAAGGCTTGGAATGTGCCACTGGAACTGTGTCTGGGAAACTTTGGTGAATTACAAGTGCAGGGGCTTTACAAATCCGAGTCCCACATAGAACGACACTAAACAGTACCTCACTGAGCACATTCAGGTTCTGTGCTTGCCTCTGCTGCACAGAAACAACATGCAAAAATGGATGTTGACTGTGTTGGGTGGCTGGCACTTTTTTTTTCTCTTTCATTATCACAAATGAACAAAATTGTCAAACAATTGTGGGAGAAAAAACTCGGAAAGAATAGTGTGCAGCACAATATCAATAAACCATGATTGGGCTGTAAAGGCACCAAGCCAGTACTGAGAGACCAGGAAGTGAGGCAGCTGATTAAGCAGAGACACCTGAAACATTCCAGTAGCTAGGAGAATATTTTATGTTTAAAGAGATTTTTAAAAATTCTCATGGGTCTATAAATGCTTTGAAAGGTATTTTCACCTTGCTAAAACCTCATTTGAAAAACAATTTGGAGCGTTACAGAAGTCTTAGACTTTTTTCCCCTCTCAAATTTTAAACAATCACTGGACTAGGAAAATTCTTCTTGACCACATGCATTATCCTTCAGACACAGTGTAAAGAAATACTGAAAAGGCTGTGCCTGGACTCTCTCTCCTTCTTTACCCATACTGACCTGCTAGTCCACAAACACTGAGCATCCCACTGCCATAATTCAAAGTAAATGAATGGTTATTTGGACAGAGCACTGCGGATGACCTCTGCCACACGCACGAAAAAAAGATGGGAGTGAGATTGCAGTTTTATTTAAGGAAAAAGTAATAAGCACAAAAACTTCAGATACTTTTTGTCACAACTAATTCGATAAAAATGGCTAAGGAGCATTAATGCAAACAGTTAATGACTGATTCATATATACTAACAGGCATCATCAAGCCTTCTCCTTGGCAATAAGACTTTGTAAGTGTCAATTCTTGCTATCCTAAGATTATCAAAAAGAAGTAAAAAGGTCCCCTTTTTAAAATTTAATGATGAACTTTCTCAGGAGGATCTTTTCCTAAGTTACTCTGGGTTGGTAGGGATTTAATGCATGAGAACCCAAGAGCATTGGGTTAAATTTTAAATTAAATAAGTTAAATTTATATATTTAAACAAGTATATTATAAATAAATATTATTTATGTATTATACATTAATATTAGTTTATAATTATTAAAATGATTATAAAATAAATATGTTTATAAATTATATATTTATGTTTATAATGAACTTCAAGTGCATTTTACAAAGGTGAAGCACCACCCCTAATCCTCCTTGTTTAATTCCAGATAGTAAACAAAGGATAAGAAATAAGAGGTGGATATAATTGAAGGGTTTACATTAAAAAAAAAAACAGAAAAGAAAGAAAAGAAGTAGGAGGAAAATAAAAAATGTTTTCTTTTCCACTGCTGCATAGTTTTAAAAAATACTGAACAAAGACTAGAGAGATGGTGAAATTATAAGAAATAATGACCAAATTAGAAATATGACCAACAAATCCTAAGGTCTATCATGCCATTTTGTCAATTGTGTAGAAGAACACTGCTTTCTACATATGTTCCCACAAGGGCCAAAACACAAAGAGAAATTTAGGTAGAATTTTCTGATTGTGAATGAATTAATTTACCTCATTTAATTCTTATGAGTCCAAGTAATGTATGTTATCAGTACTTACAGATAAAACAAATTCATCAAATTAAGTAACTTGCCCAAAGTCATTCAAATAATGAGTGACAAAGTCACTCCCAAAGTCACCCCTTCCTCCTTCAGTGACCTACGGGACTGACACTGCACAACAGAATCTTAACGTCGTCCTTCTGTGCAGAGTGCAGCGAACTGATGACACTATCTATCTAGAAGGTTTTGCTGCTGCTCTTTTTATTCAGTGCTTTTCTAAGAAGCCCAAAGCCTGTCACAGATATTACCTTATTAATCTTTACCATTTATCTGCGTATACTGGTTTTGGATGTTATTACTGTCGTTATTACGGATGGGAAAATTAACCTGAGCACAAATGTCAGCAAGTGTGTGGCAGCCTGGACTGGAAGTCTTGCCACCTAATACATAATCCAGGGCCCTAGTCACTAAATCTTGCTTTTTGTGATACGGCAAAACACACAAGACCATGCTACTATTAATCGTTAATGAAACTGAATGTCACCTATACTATTCTGAATCATCATTCAGTTTCTAGTATAATATTCAGTATATAGTCAATCCCAAGACCACATATTCATATATAAAGGTTGAAAGAAAATCCAATTTATTTTCTAAAATTACATAAATTATTAACATGTCACAACAATTTTACATAAAAAAAGGAAATTAATTTGCCCATCAGTTTATACTCAGATACTTTTCCTCTCTTTAAGGAGTTGATTCTCTATTATTGTGGATTGATTATTTTTCCTTTCCTTAAAGAATTCTTAAAAATAATAACAGCAATGTGATAAATGTTTCATTTCCTGTCCATCAGCAGCAGAAGCTCCTTCTGCCCAGAGGATAAATCGAATGCTCTGTGACAATGAGGGGTGCGTAACAAGCAACTTGCGGCTCTGCTCAAACTGGGTTCACCATGCTGCTTCTTCATTTTACAAATGCACAGCAAATATAGCTGCATTTAAAAAGGTTCCTAAGGTTTCCCCCAAATACCTAATATTATTGTTTAGATATGAACTCTATGTTGCCCAGGCTGGAGTGCTGTGGCTATTCACAGGCACAATCATGGCACACTCCAGCCTTGAACTCCTGGGCTCCAGCAATCTTCCCTTCCCGCCTCAGCCTCCTGAGTCTCCATAAATGCCATTACTTCAGCCTGGAATTCTCTCCTACTTTCCTTCTTTTATCAAGTACAGTCTTAGCTGTCCTTCAAGGCTTGGCAAAAAGACCACTTACTCACCTCAGCCTTAGCTAACATGGGCTTCAGCATTGGCCCATTCTCTTGGGTCATGTAATATTTTAGTAGTTCTTGTATTTAGCAAGCAGTTTCCATTTGTACCTAACAGTTTATATGATCATTCTTTTTAAGGCTGTAAGCTCCTTGCGAGGTGGGGCCAGAATTGTTTTATCTCTGTACTTCCCAAGCACAGTTCCCTATTTACGTCCCAGGTTTTCCATGAATGCTTGGTGGATGTAGTGCAGAGACCTTTGAGCTACAAAGTTCTTGGGTCTAGTCAAAGCAACAATGGCCTTTGTGATATCACCTACCTCAGCTATTTCACTTGTAAAGTGGACTCATGATACCCGCTCCTGGGAACTTGTTTTCCTCACTCCAAAGCAAAACTGGAAACATGCTTTGTAAATTTTTTTAGTAAAAAGTGTGTTTATATAAAGCACTGAGGACGCTCTAATTTTTTTTTTTTTTTTTTTTTGAGAAGGAGTCTTACTCTGTTGCCCAGGCTGGAGTGCAGTTGCACGATCTCGGCTCACTGCAACCTCTGCCTCCCGGGTCCAAGCAATTCTCTTGCCTCAGCCTCCTGAGTAGGTGGGATTACAGGTGCATGTCACCGCACCCAACTAATTTTTGTATTTTTAGGACAAAATTTTTGTATATTTTTTGCATTTTTTTTGTATAATTTTGTATTTTTGTATATTTCACCACGTTGGTCAGGTTGGTCCCAAACTCCTGACCTTGTGATCCGCCTGCCTCGGTCTCCCAAAGTGCTAGGACTACAGGCATGAGCCGCCACGCCTGGCCTAATATTTTTATACCATACAAGTATAAAGTGTCATACCTATATGTGCATGTATTTAAGGATAAAATGTGATATACTGTGTAAAACACTTGAAATAATAAATATGTGGTCCTTATAACATATTTGATCCCTCTGAATTAAAGACATGCTTAAAATAAATACTCTCAGGAATTAGCAAGAAATAGAGCTACCCCACTCGTATGTAATTTACAGATGAATGTAGAAAAAAATCGGTATAGGTTTATATAATGAACATGCAAACTCTTTCCTATAACTACTACTGTATTATGTAAATATCGGAACCAGAGAGAAACCAAAATCTATCAATGCGTGAATATTGGTCAGCCATATAGATGAAAGAAAATGAAGAGAGGCAGAGGCATCCCCTCAAGCCTTCACTTCAACTCTCTGCTTGGAAAGCGTGATCATCTCCAGATTATTGGTATGGATAGATAGACGTTCTTTTAAAAATGAATGCCGCATTTCTAGTGACCAAATTAAATCAACAGCAATGTTAATGATCTGTTGTCTGTCTTTTGTAACTCTTGTCAACTCTCTTGTCCTTTCATTTCTGTGACCACACACTTACTTTCTGCTTTGCCCTACACCAATCTGAAATCAGTTCCTTTTGAATGTACCAGAAAGAATGTGTTTATACAAAGCATTGAGGACTCTCAAATATTTTTCTTGTGTTTTCTTTTCTTTTTTTTCTTTTTCTTTTTTTTTTTTTTTTTGACAGACTCTTGCTCTGTCACCCTAGCTGGAGTGCAGTGATGCAATCTTGGCTCACTGCAACCTCCGCCTCCGCCTCCGCCATGAGAGGTTCAAGTGACTCTCATGCCTTGGTCTCCCGAGTAGCTGGGATTATAGGCATGCACCACCAAACCTGGCTAACTTTTCTTATTTTCAGTAGAGATGAGGTTTCACCATGTTGGCCAGGCTGGTCTCGAACTCCTGACCTCAAGTGATCCACTTGCCTCAGCCTCACAAAGTGCTGGAATTACAGGTGTGAGCCACTACTCCTGGCCTCTTAAGTTTTCTTTAGCTGAGGTTAATTACGATGTTTATATCAAATATTCAGAAGCAAAAACTTGATCGCCCATTTTCTTCCATCAGCCAGCAGGAGTTCAGGTTCTTGCTTCTTCCTATGTATCCATCCATCCTTTCCACCAATTATATCTTTTTCTAGTAACACAGTACTTCAGGACCACCTTAGGTTCATTCCCAAATTTCATTTCAGTGTTTACACAGGAAGAAGGATCCTAGTTAAAAGACTACACTTCTTAGAAGACATTTTAGGTACTATTTTTTGTTAATTGATATTTCGAGGTCTCATACATTTCAGGAGCTTTTCCAACTAACTTTAGTATTCACTCCAAGATTAATTCAGATAAATGCAATTTTTCCTACCTGTAGGCACCTAAAGAGTTGTTGGGGTTTGTGTGTGTGGTGGGGCGGGGGGGTGGGATGGGGAGTGCATTTTTCATTATAATTCTAATTTAAAAGGTTTAAAAATGATAAATGATCAATTCTACACTTATCTTTAAATTCATTAGTAATAATACACTTTCAAAGTTCAGGATAAATTATTTCCTTCTTCAACACTTAAGTATTTAACCATTCTTGTCACAGATCCCTTGGAAAGGTTCTGCTCTAAATTAATTTAAAAACTATCATACCAAGTATAGTAAGCCCTATCAAAGTAAGCAAGGTTGTCAATCAGAGTTGTCAATCTGGTTGTCAATCAGCCTTTCAGGGACTCAAGTCCCCAAGTGTTATCCAGAGTTAGCAACATTCTCTTTGTTGGATTTGAAGCTATGTTTCATATTTCAAATTGAGTATAAACAGCTTTAAATGAGAAGAAGACTTCACTTAATTTGAAAAAGGTAGAGGTTTGAGAAGCATATTTAGTTCTTGTCATCTTTAAAATAAAATAAAATAGAAAACCTAACCAGATAAATATTATATTTATTTAAAAATATGTGTCAATCGACTGTTTCTGTTATCAGTAAGGCTTCTAGTCAACAGTAGGCCACTGTAGCATATGGAGCAATTTTGTTTCATTTTGTCTCATTTTGTCATACACCTTTGTGTTAGGGTAGAGGTTGGGGTTGGTGATGGAGAATCTGTTCCCTGATATTTGTAGTCACATAGACATGAGATGCCCTTTCTTGCTATGACTGAGTCACCAGTAAGTTCACTAAGCCACATGCACAAGTGTGGAGTTATTGAAAGGAGGCTACTCCTGAAATCTGGTGAGCTTATCAGAATAAGTTCTACTGGCGCAGCCAAACAATATTTCCAAACATGAACAGTGAGGGGCAGTGAGGGGCAGAGATGAGCAACCATTTTCTCTGAGGCACCAAGCAAATACTAGATCATGAAAAAAATTCTGTAATTGACAATCTCCTCTGGATTCACAGCAATGCCTTATTGAAATGCAACTTAAAGAATGAGCTATTACAAAGGATAATCCCACTGGTTTTTCACCACAATTTTTGGCACTAAATATGGACATTTCAGTGTATTTGGTGTGTGTGTTCACATATGTGAGATACGCACAAGGGTATAAATGAGTGTGTATATATCCTTCTTAATTTATTCTTGTTAATTTAGACCCATCTACAAATTTTCAGACAGAACACAATTTCCTTTGTACTTAGATCTATTTTGTACATTATTCCTTAGTCTAATATACACTTTTACATTTCATTTAGCAGTAAACAACTGAAGCATTATGTATCCATAAAAGGCAATTATCCTAACCGTTCTAATTATCTTATAACACTTGCACTTTTTTCCTTCAGTGTGTGAGTATACAAATGTTTGCTTTATTTAAGAAAGGGAAAAAATGTAGACAGAAAGGATGTACTTTTTAACAATTCACTAATCCAGGAAAATGTCACTTCTTCAAAAACAAACAAAAAAACCTTTGAAATAACAAAACAGGAAAAATAAGATTTTTCAGTCAAAAGATTACTTATCATGAAAAACCAAATCATTTGCTTAAAAAGGGCTTTCTAAATTGCTTTAACTTTTGCATGTTATTTTTTGAAGTTTAATTGCCTAAATTCCTGGTGATAAATTTTTTTCAAAAAATTGATCTAATATTAATTTTTTGTATTCTAAAGGTCATGAAAAAAGTTACCTAATTTCCTGAAATCCTAATTAAATGAAGCAAACCAAAATAAGACCTCATTATTCTTATACTGCCTCTGTTTAAAAAAAGAGAGAAAAAACTGGAATTCATACTAAAAACCTTAGGTTTATTCATTTTAACTTGAATTTGTTGTTTATGATGAAATCTTGAGTTTCAGGATGATATGTTTAGATATAATTTTCACTAATGGATGTAAAAGAGCTCTGTACCTAAAACATGTATTCATACTTTTTTCTTAAAAGGTCTAAATTCTTAATGCTAAGAAGTATATTATCTAAAAGTGGAGTTTTATAACTCCTACAGTTTGATATCTTTGAAGCTACAGAAAAACTCTGACAAGCTCAAATAGATTTTTCTCCCCAAAATGAGTACATGGTCATTTCAAACTGACCCTGTTATCCTTGAACTAATGGTGTTCCTCCTTCACAGTGGCCAACAGAGGGGATGGTATGTACCCCAGGAGGCTGTGCAGCTGACCCTTGAACAACACAGATTTGAACTGTATGGGTCCACTTCTATGTGGATTTTCCTCCATCTCTGGCACCTGAGACAGCCAGACCAACCTCCCACTCACTCCTGGGCCCACTCAACCTGAAGACAACCAGGATGAAGATCCACCTCCACTTGATGAATAGTAAATATATTTTCTCTGCCTTAAGACTTTCTCAGTAACATTTTATCTTCTCTAGCTTACTTTGTCATAAGAATATAGCATGTGAAACACATAACATACAAAATATGTGTTAATCGACGGTTTATGTTATCAATAAGGCTTCTGGTCAACAGTAGGCCATTAGAAGTTTTTGGGGAGCCAAAAGTTAGACGTGAATTTTCAACTGTGGTTCCCCAGCCCCTAACTGTATTTCCTGAACTAAAACAGATTGGTTCATAATATTTTCTGAACCAATTTGAAAATTTTTATTATTTAATACTATTTTCATACTGCTTTTTGAAGGTTTTTATGCTGGTGAAACTGAATCTGTCCTTATAAACATGAAGTCCCTAAGAATAGTGTTTATACCAAGATAGGGGACTTACTTAACTGAAGTCCTCCTCCATCTTCCCCTCCCTTCTTGACAGGAGCCCTGCAGGACAGGGTTGGGCTAGCAAATGGCCTTTTGCTACCACTCTTCCTCCTCCACCCTCCCCAGTGCAAGAGGCAACACGAGGCCACTGCCAATCACCCTTGAGTAGTCCAGCTCTTCCATGTGTTTCCCACTAGTCTACATTCTGGATGAAAAAAAAATACACTTCATTTGAAAAATAAAAAATTCAATGAACTATGATCCCTTTTTCTAAGAGACAGCATTTCAAAATGACAGGTTTTCACAAAAGGACAAAGATAATATACAGACATGTGCTGTATAACAATGAACCGCACATACGACGGTGGTCTCAAACGAGATGGTACACCTTGTTTTTATTGCGCCTGTTCTAGGTTTAAATATGTTTGGATACACAGATACTTACCATTGTGTTCCAAATGCCTTCAGTATTCAGTACAGTCACATGTTATTGACTTGGTAGCCCAGGAACCATAGGCAACACCACATAGCCTGGGTGCATAGTAGGCTCTACCATGTAGGTGTGTGTATGTGAACTCTATGGTGTTCATGCAATGATGAAATCGCCTAGCAACACATTTCTCACAAGGTACCCTGTCCTTCATCGAGGCATGATTGTAATTAGAAGGCTGAAGAAAGCCAGAGGAAGGTCCTGGCGGATGCCAAGTTACCATTCTGGAGAAAATCTTCACGGCCTGTTGATCTGTCACAGAAATGAAAATCCTTTAGAGCCTCTGGAAACAAAAAATGGCATTTCTAAAGTAACTCTTCAGTTTAAAATAAAAGCAGATGTACTATTTCCCAAAGTTGTATGGAATCAATAAAGGAAATTATGTATCTAAAAATACAAACTACCAGAGGTCTAATTACTACTTTGAAAAAGGTGAGAATTCACTATAGTGCTCAAGTAGCACAGGTCAATGCCCCCCAGTGGCGTCTCTCCAACTTGCACAACTGTGACCACACAGATGGGTCCACTAGAGAGTAACCAGAAACACAGAAAGGGAAACCACGGTGGCAACAAATCCTGGTTTTCTTCTCTACAAAAAGGAGGGATGAACTATGAGAAGGAAAAAATGTACAAGGAAACATTTCAACTTATACCTTATTGTTAATTCTATATGTATAATTTGGTCATGTTACTAGAAATGATTTTAAGGTAAGTACTAATAAATGCGTATTTTTCCTTTTCAAGGTGAAGGAGGGATCCCTTCTAAAAGGCACAGGTAACATCAAATTGTCCTTAGCTGTGTTATAAACATGATGCCTTGAGCTTCATTCTTGATATTCTAGTTGAACTAATTAGCCACCATGCATTCTGCATGTCACCTGTGATAATTTTCTTGGGCAGTTATTTCCTAATAGCTGCAAGGGTGAAACTCTAAAGTCTGCCTTTGCATTGGAAAGCTAGGCTGGAAAGACAAGAGTAGGGAATCATTGTAACAAGTCTCGTATTTCTGCAAAAGTCCCCTCCAGGCTACAACAGTTTGCTTTTGGGCAAAGGGTGACTCAGAGCAATGAATAAGTATCAGAAGTAAAAATGATCAAATATTTAAATGAGCCTAAATATGGGTTAAAAGAAACAGGGGAATGTAGTGAAACCATGAAGAGTTTGTGACTAGCACAGAGGGCTAGAGATTGATGGCTGTGAAGAATGATCATCAGAAAGTGTGCCCATCAGTCCTCCCTCTCCAGGAGAGAGTCCCTGTTTGCCTGCACCCTCCCAGCAATCAGGTCCTGTTTCAGAGATTTGGGACATTGATATTTCAGCTGCGGTTTTCCACTGCCAACATTTGTCTCCAATCTACCCTCTAACCTGAGTATACCTTATCTACTCTCTTCTGTCTGTCCTTGTATAATTTCAACCCAAATCAAATCCTTTGCAGCTCTTCAGGCCCTAACGGTCCCTCTTTTGGGAAAGCCTGTTCTGTCTGGAATAGACACTCCATTTATTCCAATCTAGATTTTCTTAAATCAAAATACTTTCCTCATCCTACATATCCTGAATTACAGGAAAGGATCTTGGGTTGGGTTTATCAATGCCTCTTATATGTTTTGCTTTATTTTTGTTTTTACACCACATTCAAGGAGATTCTGTTGTCAAATTATCTTCATGACATCCAAACATATTCCCAATGAATCTACCCTGAAGCTCA
The DNA here is from genome assembly GCF_029281585.2 of Gorilla gorilla gorilla. NCBI lineage: Eukaryota > Metazoa > Chordata > Mammalia > Primates > Hominidae > Gorilla > Gorilla gorilla. The sequence continues at coordinate 42,245,885 of NC_073241.2, forward strand.
CCTCCTTCTCCTGTCTTTCATCTCCTACAGTCTATAATCTTTGTATCTCTATAAGCCACTTTAAAGGTGAATCTGGCTCAAAGAATTTTACATCCTTTCCCTGCCTCTTCTTCTGACCTGTGGTTTTCAAAGACACCTTCAGCCTCAAAGTACACCACCTCCTTGAATTCAGATCTTATCCTCCCTGACCTCAGCCTCCCATGTGCAAGGCTGTCTCTCCCTCCATCTCACCAAGTCCATGGGCTCTTCCATCCTCCTTAACCACCTGCCCCCATTCCTGTGCTGCCACCCAGCCTGGGCAGTCACAATATGAACATTTTAACATTTGCTTCTCAATTCTTGCTGTTTTCAACATGGTGAATCCTCTTTCTTGAACTGGGTCTTTCAGAATGGACAAGGTTTGGGCAGGCTGTGAGACCATGAAAACAAAACCCAATGGTTTGGGGAACAGGACATTTCTGAGGTCTGGCAGTCAACCACACTGATGGGTAAAGAAATTTCATAAATGGAAATAGCATGAGATAATGATGAAAAGAGGGGAAACCTGGACAAAGAAGATACTTTTGTATTTACCCTGGGAGACAAAAAGTCACCGAAGGCTTTTGAAAAGGGAAATGCCTTGACCAAAGAGATTTTAGGAAAATTAATTTGGTAATGATATTAGGAAAAAGGAAGACAACAAGGAGTTGTCTTATAAATCACAAAGCAACCCTAAAAAGTCACCTAGTCTAGGATGTACTCATGTCTCTGTATAACATCCCATTACAGAAATCACAAATACTACAAAACACTTCTAAAAATAGATATTCTAAGATTTTCTACTTTATTTCAGGATGGAACAGATACTTACATATAAGAAATACCCATCTGATTCTAACCTAAATGTCTGTTCTTAAATTTTAATTCCCAAAGAATTTTGTGCCTTACTATTAGTAGGAATGTAAAGTAAGTTTATATTCAAGTAGGTATTACAGTTCACATTAAAAAAGAAACTCAGGAAAAAAAGAGGGAAATAGTTTATTATCTCGAGTTCTAGTTTCTTTCATTCATTATAGCAAAGTAAATTTACTATATTTCCAAATGGAAGGTACACTAGATATTATTTAGTCCAACTGACACATTTTACATGGAAGAAAAGGGAGGTGTAAAGCAAAAAGTGATTTTTTTATTTTTTATTTATTTTTTTTTTTTTTGAGATAGAGTCTTGCTCTGTCCCCCAGGCTGGAGTGCAGTGGTGCGATCTTGGCTCACTGCAACCTCTGCCTCCTGGATTCAAGTGATTCTCCTGCCTCAGCCTCCCAAGTAGTTGGGGCTACAGGTGTGTGCCACCATGCCTGGCTAATTTTTGTATTTTTAGTAGAGACAGGGTTTCATCACATTGGTCAGGCTGGCCTTGAACTCCTGACCTCGTGATCTGTCCGCCTTGGCCTCCCAAAGTGCTGGGATTACAGGTGTGGGCCACTGCACTCGGCCAAAAAGTGATTTATTTAGTTTCTTAGCTAGTTGCTGGAAAAACCAGGACTCCAAGTTAAGTAAGTAATAGGCTCTTTCAGGCTTTCAGGGTTAAAAAAGAATTACGGAACCCAAGAAGGTGTAACTGCCTTATTCACTGTCTCCAGAAGCTTCATCTTTTAGCCACATCCTTCAGAATGACAGCTAACATGAACTGAGCACCTCACGAACCAGGCAGCGTACTCCACACCTTACATACAGCACTGTTAATTCTCACCCAGCACACAAGATGAAGCTATATCGGAGAAGCTCCTTTGTTTGAAATGTCCTTGCTCTCTCCTCCTCGCTTACTTAAGAACTGCCTGACCTTCAAAACTCAGCTTAAGTTTCCAACCCTCTGTGATGCCTTCTCCTGTGGCCACCGATAACTACAGCATCTTCTTTGAGGGGCTTGAGCATTAAACTGTCTTCAAGACAGGACCTTCAGCCACCAGATTTTAAGCCCCCTTACAGTGTTATTAAGCACTTAATATTTACTCAGGATTTCTCTTTCTAGACTCTGAACTCTGAAAGGTCAAGACTCAGCTCTTGTATCTTTTCATATTCCTAGTGTCTGCTGAATAATGTCTGCACCAAAATGATGGCATCTGGAGGGAGCGAGGTCAGTGTGGATCTCTAAGCACATGCGTGTTTCCATGGAGTTAAGCACCAGCGAGTCAGGGCTTCCAGCAACAACACTTTCCTTCAAGCAAGCCTCCAAAAAGTTTAGAGAAAAGGAAAAATAACATTCACATCCAAGGCTACAGGAAGTCAAAGAGAACAATTCATTATTTTTTCTCTGTCAACCAATCACATTATTAAACCCTACATCACCCAAAGTACAAATAAATAACATCACTAGTTATTTAAGTTTTGAACTAAGGCATTCAAGAGCTAGGATGGGGAACACTTTTTTCTTTTCATTCTTTAATTATCTATTCATAAAAACAATAAGTAAAGACCTTTTATTTTAAAATATAAAACAAAAAAGTGGATTTTTCTGTTAAGATTTTTAAGCTGAAAGATCAAACTTTTCCCCGACCTTCTTCGTCAGCCTTTAATTTTCCTATAGTTAGTCTTGTCAGCTGCTGTTTATGGATTTCTCAGTGATTTATTGTGCATTGTGCAGAACTGAACTGCCAACCTCCTACTGTACACAGCTGATTCTCTGCAATTTTAGGGTAAGTGGTAGGAGGAGGATGTGATATGGGGCTGGTAGCAGGGCAGCTACATTAGCATCTGATTACACAGGCACTAACTCCAACCCAATGCCACTTCAGTCGATTTTCCATTCTTCACACAATAGCCAAAGTGCAAATACTTCAAAGGGATTTCAGGAATAATTTCCACAGAAATATTTCCCAGGTCTTCAATGTACCCTAAAAAATAGGCAAAGATGCGCTGTCACTTTAAAAATAAAGACAGCAACACAAGCGGGAAGGCACTTTCCAGCCCAGGCAGGAAGGCAGTTACCAAGGGGAACTCAATGAATAAAAAAGATCGATTCCTCTCCTAACATCTTTTAACTATTAGATAAGAATCCTACCACCAGAAACAATTGCAATGTATAAAATAATTTAACATATAGTTTTCTATCCAATGTTATCATTCCCATGTTTAGAATGAGACCCTCAGTGGCCAAGAGTGGATTTAGTACTGACTCTCTAACCTAGAGGCCCCCACCACTGATTCATCCTGTTAGCTATCTCCATGCTTTACAACAGTGGGTCTCAACCACGGTGTCTCAGACGTTTGATCAATTCCAGTATCTTACTGCTTGTTAGATCGGGATGAACAGTGGTCAGACATCTCCTTTTAGATCTGTTACAAACTGATGGCTTGCTGGGCACTGTTAGACAAGTCACTTGATTTTGCTGTGCTTTAATTTCATTTGAAGAAGAGATAAACTATTTACTGATTCCAGAATGTTCTCTAATCAAAAATAACTTGCAACACTTTGTAATTTGTAAAGGGCTTTAGCAAGTAAGTGAGGCTCCTCTGGATTGCTTTCTGGATTTTTGGAAGGGACACAATCTGATCCACATGATTCTCTTACCTGCCTGCAAAAAGGAAAATAATAATAATAATAATAAAGAATGTTCCAATATTAGAGATAGAATGCAGGTACCAAGTGTTTTGAGAAGCGTATGTTAGTAGGGAAAACTAAAGGTGGTATTTATCTAACAAATATTTGTTCAAGAAACAGGTCCATTATCCAGCTTGCCTGATCATAAAAACCACTGGCACTTGTGAAACTGCAGATTCCTAGGTCCTACCCCTGAGATTCAGAATCAGCAAGTGAGAGGTTGGTTTAGATAAGCTATGCAAAGGATAATTATCTAGAGGGAATGATGCGGTTTAACACTGGGAGGGAGGAGCACAGATCTAGTCTTTCCTTTTGGACAGACTTGACAAGTATCCTACAGAGAAGTGAAATGGAAATTAAACTCTTAGGAATATTGAGAACAAAATAATATGTATTTGTTATCTAACTGAGGTAATTTCCTAAAATAAGACTTCGGAGAATCTCGAATGGAGTCAAATGACTTGCTGGAGAAAATCCACATTAAAACCCACACTTAGATGCAAAAAGCGGCCACTTTGCCTGTGCATCTTATGCGAACCCACACGAGTGTTCTGGGTGACACCAGGGAAGACAAAGAACTGTGTCAGTGTTTGGTGTGACTGGTGCTTCAGTGTCAGGGACCCAGCACACCACAGCAGTTCTAAAATCCTCAATCTGTCTGGGGTTGCCATGGTTTTGGGAGTATAAGATCCTCCCAGTTCTACCCATGGTTTTCTGGAAAAAGGGCAAGAAATATGCCAATTCCACTCCCGGGAAAAGCCAAAAGATGAGAGAAGCAGGAGGAGGAAGCCTCCTTTACCTGTGCTGTTTTGTGCAAGGATGTCTTTGGTGCAAGTATTTTCTCACAAAGTTTGTGATAAATTACACAGGAAGGCCAGAAAGGAAGCCTCATAATGTAATATGCAAATGCTTCCTACTAAACATTTATTATGCGAACAGGGCCACTGTAACTCATGTGGCTCTCACTCACGGAAACACTGATCATGGCTATGCATAGCATACAGGCCCATTATTCCTAAAATGAAGTTTTATAAGGAAATTTAAATTTCACTGAGATGTCTTCAAAGTATTTATAAATGTTTACTTGGGACAGAAGATATGAGCTAGTAATCACAGAGCAGTAGCTATTAGCTATGCAAAAATAGATTTATCTTAATTACTAACCACAACACAGATCAACCTGAGCTGGGAGGCAGCAGGCTTAACAGCAGCGAGTTGGAAGGTCTCAAGTTCATTTGCTCTGACAAACCCTCACAAGGGCTCCAGCAGCATCAGGCAACCCATGAATCCTTCTTTCACCTCTTACTCTGCTAAGTCACTGTAACACCAAATAAATTAGGTTCCCGCTTAACATGTGGAGCTCCACAGAGCCGCTGTGATTCAAGGGATTTTCTGAAGGATGTCCCCAGCTCTAATATAGTTCTTAAAATTATTTTTAATCAGGAAAAAAGACTACTTATTCCACAATTAGAAATTAAAAGGCTTAAAATATAAAAGACAGATTGAGGCAACATTTAAGTATAAAATGAGTGTCAGCTGTGTAATAATAGTAATAAAATGACCTTTGAGAACTGTAATCAGAGGAGGGGAAGAGAGTGAGCAGCCCTGAGGGGCAATAGGCTCCTGGGACAGGGGAGGTCACCCCTGAGGTGATAAAAAAGGCACCACTGCACAAAGAAAAATACTGCTGGAGGTGGGGCCAAGAGTATTGAATATGAATCTGGGCCCTGCTATTCACCCGCTGTACAATTTAAGGAGTTTTCAATTTTCTGAACCACAGTTTACCCATCTGTAAAATGGGCATATGTCAACCTCAACCACTGATCTGGGAATTAGATAGGATTACTTATGTAAAAGTAGTTTGAAAAAGATAAAGGTGTGTATCAAAGTGAGGCAATATTTCTGCATTAGAAAGCTAGAACTAGAAAATAAAAACTTCCCAGAGATGTGACTTTGAAGAGAGCCTGTTTGTTTTTTAATAGGATAAAGACAACAAGAGGTAATATGTGAAGATATTTTAGTTATATACGTATAAAAATCAGATGGCTCTACTTGAGAGGGTTTATGAATTTTTTTGATTTGTTTGTAACACAGCTGACTTGAATATCAAAGGGCATTCCTTAATTGAGACAGACATTTTCTACAGTTTTGTTGCCCTGCCTTTGAGTATATTTTTCCATGCAACCATTCACCAGCCATGCCCAAAGGACCATTCTTTAAATAAGTTCTGAAATAAATTTAACACTTAGCTATACAAGCTGCACATGTGCTTTTGGAAAATACAATATAGCGTATGCTCATCATTTACATAACCAGACAGCTGGAGTCTACAGAAATGCAAATTTTGTCATCACTTATATGCACTGAAAACATATTCTTCACTGAAATGCATGGGTGAGGGGGAACCATTTGAGGGAAAAGAGTTAGCAACAAATTCAATCCTTAAGTAAAAAAAAAAGAAATCAAATTTTCGGTAAAAGTAGGGTAAACGGCGATTGCCTTGATCTGATTCTGTGTTTATTCCAACTTGTGGCATGAGCCACAGGGCCCCCCATAAGCTCTCCTCCTGGCTCCTTCCGGCTTCATGCAATCTATGGCAATTACTAGGTTGGTGCAAAAGTAATTGTGTTTTTTGCCATTAACAATTACTTTTGCACCAGCCTAATAGCTGTTGAAACATTGCTCCCTTTCCTGATGCCATTGGCTTTCCCTCATTATGTCTTTCATCCCTCATGCCAGAGGTCAGTCATCTTCTGAACTGAATTACTGGGGGCTGCAAGCAATACTAACTTGGGCCCATCCTATCTTTGCAAACTCAGTTCCAAGTCTGTTAGAACATTTTCTTTTTTTTTTTTTTTTAAAGTTCACTAGATAGGCAGGCAAACAGCCAGTCAAAATATGAGAACTCATGCCAAATGTTATCCATTTGAATTGCCTGAGTAATTTTTCTACACAATTCCCTATAAGGCAGACATTACTCACATGGCGCACACACACAATTTACATAAAAACATAGGCTAGATCCACGAATTGCAAAATTATAGTGATTCTATGGATCCCTTTCATAAGGGACTTATCCAACATGCCCCTCTCAACCCTTACTGTAAGTAAGTGGTTGCTTTCAATTTGGTTTTCAAAACAATTTTCAGCTCACTCTCAACCAGAGAAAGTGACTTGGAGTAGAGAAATTTAGTGCACAGCTGAGATTCCCCCTCTGTCATGTTCTTTTAGGCCCTATGAAATTCCTGAATAGGTCAGTCCACAAAGGAAGCATTTCCATTTCCTTTCAGAGATGTGGAATTTCCACATAGTCAACACTGGGCCATCAGAAAAGTTAAACTAAGTGCTTTTGAGGGCTGGAAGAATGCACTCAGCTCCCATTGAAATGAGTGACTGAACTTGGTGCTTCTATGGCCAAGAAAAGGAAAACGAATATTTATCTTCCTTCTTCCCTAAGTTTCTTTAAGTAGAATGGTCACAGACAGAAGGACAAGAGGCAACACTAGGAGAGTAGTTAAGGAATGCCAGCTTGTATGTAATAGGCCCTCAAATGTGCATTAAATGAAGCTGTTGAACTAATGATGCAATCATACAGATGCAAAGAAATACACAATCTCTTAAAAGCATTCGTGTCCATAATGTAATTAACTCCCAGAATTTAGTTTAAGGCTTTAAGCCACAGCTATGACTTTATTTTTGCCTAGTAATCTTGAAGATAACATGAGGACCGGAACTGATCCGTACTTTATTCAGCAGATGTGATACGGTGCTCAGACCATCTTCTGCAAGTGTAGTCATCAGATGCCCTGGCTGAGGCACCTTCCTCTCACTTTCTAAATCTGGAGAATAATTCTGTTGTCTATACTGGAAATGGGATGCCCAAATTTGCCAGCTGTATTAGTCTCTTCTCATGCTGCTAATAAACACGTACCCAAGACTGGGTAATTTATAAAGGAAAGAGGTTTAATGCACTGACAGTTCCACATGGCTGGGGAGGCCTCACAATCATGGTGGGAAGCAAAGGCACTTCTTGTCTCATGTTGCCGTAGGCAAGAGGGAGCTTGTGCAGGGGAACCTCCATTTATAAAATCATCAGATCTCATGAGACTTATTCACTACCACAAGAACAGCATGGGGGAAACCACCACGATTCAATTATCTCCACCTGGCCCCGCCCTTGACATGTGGGGATTATTACAAGTCAAGGTGAGATTTGGGTGGGGACACTGCCAAACTATATCACCAACACTTTTTCTCAGCCATGGCAAAATGAGAAACACTCTGGGTAACAGCACAAAAGCAAATGCCAGACTGTTTTGTATATTTCATCTTTTTGGTCCTAATAGAGAATTTTTAGAGAATTCTTTGATATTTCAGTTTTTAATCAAAATGAAACATGTGGAATTAAAAAAAATAAGAACTCCTAAAGCCCTTTAGTCTCTCAAGTTGTCAAATCAGTGGGCAGAGATGTATCAGCATTTCTTGTCCATCTCAGCCTGAGAATTGCAATCACGGAGAAATGTTCTGTGAAATTCACTTTACTCCACCTCTGTTGGGGATGATACTTTATTGGTTCTCAAACTTTAAAATGCATCAGAATCACCAGCAAGACTTGTTAAAACAAGATTGCTGGGTCTTGCCACTCAAGAGTTTCTGATTCAATACATCTGAGTTGGAGCCTGGGCGTCTGCATTCTCCAGGATGCTGATGCTTGCTGGTTTGGAGACCACCCTGTGACAATCACGGACACAGGAGAATACGCAGAGCTGGTTCTCACAATGGTGGAGAAAACAGGGTCCCCATCTTCTCCCAGAGTCATGGATCTTTCTTGCCAACATTCTGCATTCTCATACCAGGCATCCAAGGATGTGACATTATGTCTTTTCTGCCTGTGGTTCTGACTTTTGCCTTGTTTCAAGTCTTGCTTACTTCTAACCTACTCAAGAGGGGGTGCTGGTTGGGTACTAATGAGTTAGCATGCATTCAGGTCAAATCATACCTGGTAAGGAATTATGTGCTCTACTACCCAAATGTCTTGTCCTGATGGCAGGACCTTCATTCCCTTCTGAACATTTGCTTCTAAATGTTATCAAGGTTTTTAGAAACAGAAGTGAAATAACAAAATGGAGAAACTATGCATATATGCATCTATTCAGCATCCAGACACCTAAATGTCTATTAGGCACTCTTTCCAGATGCATTTTCTGCCTTGGGGGAGTGCTTCATAAATCTAGATAGAGTGTGAATGTCAGTGGATGGATTACCTGCAATTTTTCTATGATCTCATCTCACGTGGTCCTCTAATGGCCAAAATAATCAGGAGCAGTTTTCCACATTTAACAATAACTCTTTTTGAGTTCTGAAACTTAATGGCATTAGCTGAGGCAGAACTGTTCAAGGAAACCAAAGGAAAACATCAATTACGACACACAGCAGGTGCTGACAGTGAATGTTGTGCTAGAGGCCATAAATCTATGTCTTAACATTGGTAGAATATGATGTGTTCAGTAAGACCATTCTTACTGCCTTCTGCCTGTAGGCTTTCCAAACGCCTGACATGGCTACCTGATGTTATTCAATCTCACCAGGCCAACTGGCTGCTAGAGCTCAGCAAAGAAAAACTATCAACTGGCTTTTTATTAAGAAAGATTAGGCAGAGAAGGGGACATGGGTTTGGGAGCCATACAGACTTAACTACTGGATTCTTGGAATCACTTCACAATTATTGCTAGTTTTGGAATACATACCTGAGAATAACTCTATAAAGTCACAAAAGCCAGTGTGTATCTAGGCTGGTGGAGGGGCAAATAAAAAAAAAAACAAACCTTTCATCCAGTTGTCTAGCACCAGAAAACCTTTAGCCTGAGTGGCAGTCCAATCTCTCAGCAGCTCCACCTTGCGAGCCAGATACGCACACACCCATTCACATACACCAAATTTCACTTCAGAGAAACCATAACTGGACAATGGCCTGTGACACACAAAACTGAGGAGGTGGCAGTAATTATCTCAGCAATTCTGTCAGCAAAGACACGAGCACTTACAGACCTAACTAGGCTCCATCCTGGAGTTTACTAGAAGTCTATCGCTATCCCCTAACAGAGGACACAGGAAAGAAATGTGCCAGCCCTGCTCAGCAGAGACTTGCAATGAATCCAGACCCCTCGCCAATGCTGTCAGAAACAGCAAGAGGTGGTGCAGCTGCCGGACCCATGACTTCAGGCACATGCTGAATGGAGCACGTTACTCTGCTCTCCTTCAAAGCTGCAGTTGCTCACTCTTCTGCCCCCAATCAGACATTTCCAGTTTGCTTGAAAATGCTATTTTCACTAAACATTTTAGAAATGGTGCTCTCTTTCCTAGGTGCCTGCAATGTTCCACCCATTTATCGCCACCACCATTCTTCATGGGCCAGGAAGTCATTTGCTATGTTCCAAATTGAGTAGTTTATTCAAGTGTCTGCCACTGCTGGAGAAGAATGTGAACAAGTCTTTGGAAAAGCACATAAATGTTAGCAATTGCAAAAGCTACTTTCTTGACTTCCTATGAAAGAACATTTAGCCTGCACTGCCATCCAGAACTGATTTTCTTCTCTTTTCTTGTGACTTCATGATATATGGTGTGAAATGGATGAGGCGGTCACCATAAGGTGTAACTCTATGTTTCTATCACACACAAAAAAGGTAGGTTTAAAGATGCCACTTTAGACTAATGTCCATGAACATAAATATTTATTCCTAAGGGTCCTATTGCCAGCTTGATTTTAGATGTGCTCATCTCTTTGCTTAACTAAGCACCTCTCTACAACATCAACAATTATCTTGGCATGTAAATATGAATTGAAGCTGGGCCCCCAAGTGAGAATTCTGTTATTCAAATACACCTGTAGAAATCCAAATATATTATTTTATATATTCATTTATTGGCACATAGTAAGACCATTATACATCAAAAGAGGGGAATAAACAAATTGATATGATTAACAACAGACACACACCACCTTAATAAATGTATCTGCTGACAGTTTATCTAACTGTGGACTTTTGCCTAAATAAAACATCATATTCAACTATCTACAATTTAAATGTAAATTCCTGGCATTCATGATTCTGATGGTTGATTTTACGTGTCAGGTTGACAAGGTGAGAGGCAGCCTAGACATCTGGTGAAGAATGTTTCTGGTGAGGGTGTTTCTGGGTGAGTTTAACACCTGCATCAGGTTACTGAGCAAAGCAGATTGCCCTCCCTAATGCAGGTGGGCCTTGTCCAATAGAATGAAGGCTGAATACAACAAAGAGCCTGGTAATTCCCCTTGCCTGACCGCTTCTGAACTGGGACATTGTTTTTTGTTTTTCTTTTTGTTTTCCTGGCCTTCAGACATGAACTGAAATATCAGCTCTTCCTGGGTCTTGAGCCTGCTGCCTTTACAACTGGAACCACACCAGCACAGGCTCTTCTGGTCTCCACTTTGCCAACTGCAGGTCTTGGGACTTGCCAGCCTCCATACATGTGGGCCAATTCCTTATAATAAATCTTTGTGTGTGTGCACACACATTTCATATTGGTTCTGTTTCTCTGGAGAACCCTAGTACAATAAGTTTCCCACATTTGAGCATCTGTCTATCTTGGAACCTTCTCTGTTACTACTCTTTCAAAACAAATGCTCAATTAGCATCAACACATTATATTAGGTTGGTGCAAAATTGTGTATTTTGCCATTGTCAATTTTGCACCAACCTAATACCTTACCGCTATCTCCTAAACAACTGAAAGTCCCTCCTGCAAACTGTCATCAGTACTGTCTTCTGTGCCTAGCATCCCATCCCACTTGCCTCTGCTCAGAGAAGGACTGTACCTTCTTTCCAGAAAGCCCAGCTCAAGGCTTGCTTTCTCAAAGGACTCACCCCAATCACCTAGCCTATATTGATACTATCATCTGTACCATTGACTTGACTCTTATGGTAAATACTGGTTATATACCAGGTTCTCAATAACACTGTCTCACTCCATGTCATCTGGTTATAACACTGATGAGAAAAATATGTCAATTTCTAGCCAGTGCCACTGTCTGTGTGGAGTTTGCACATTCTCCCCATGTCTGTGAGGGTTTTCTCCAGGTACCTTGGTTTCCTAACACATCCCAAAGATGTGCATGACAGGTTAATGGGATTCTCTCAAATGTTCCATTGTAAGTGAGTGTGGGGCTATGTGAGTGCACTCTGCAGTGGAAAGGAGTCCTGTCCAGGGCGGTTCCCACCTGTGTCCTGAGCTGCCAATATAGGCTCTGACTACTTGTGATGCTAACCAGGAATAAGCAGATTGGAAAAGGAATGAATACAAATTATAAAAATTCATAAAGTATACAATAATCATCCAAATGCACAATAAATAATGCTATACAGGCCAGGGAGAGTGGCTCACATCTGTAATCCCAGCAGTTTGGGAGGCCAAGGCGGGCAGATCACTTGAGGCCAGAAGTTTGAGATCAGCCTTACCAGCATGGCAAAATCCTGTCTCTATTAAAAATACAGAAATTAGCCAGGCGTGGTGGCACATGCCTGTAATTCCAGCTACACAGGAGGCTGAGGCATGAGAATCACTTAAACCCGGGAGGTGGAGGTTGCAGTGAGCTGAGATCGTGCCACTGCACTCCAGCCTGGGCAACACAGCAAGATTGTCTCAAAAAAACATTAAAAAAAATGCTGTATAAAAGTACTTGGGGAACGTGTCATATTTGTAATTTTTTTCACTATATGAATATTCTTTCTATATTTAAAATATTTAATGCTTTTTTCCTATTAGTCCACAAATATCTTCATGAGGAATAAAGGCAGTACTTTTAATAGTGTCATGTTTTAATTTTTAAAAATTGATACATAAAAATTTCACATAATTGTGGAGTACATGTAATATTTTGATGCATGTATACAATGTGTAATAATCAAATCAGGGTAATTGGGGCTTCCAACCCCTTACCCTTCTCAGTCTCTGGTAACCACCGTTCTACTCTCTAACTCCATGAGATCAACTTTTTTAGCTCCAACATATGAGTAGAACCTGTAACATTTGTGATTCTGTGCCTGCCTTGTTTAATTTAACATAATGTCCTCCAGGCTCACCCATGTTGCTTCAAATGACAAAACTTCGTTTTTTAATGGCAGAATAATATTCTTTTGTGTATATACACTATACTTATCCATTTTACTTTTACATAATACATTTTACTTATCCATTCATCCATTGATGGACACTGGGTTGACTCCGTATCTTCACTATTCTAAATAGAACTGCAGTAAATATGAGAGTGCAAATCTCTCTTCAATATACTTATTTCCTTTCTTTTGCAACATACCCAAATACCCAGCAGTGGGATTGCTGGATTATACAGTAGTTCTATTTTTAGTTTTAGAGGAACCTCTATATTGCCTTCCATAATGGCTACACTAATTTACATTCCCACCAACATTGACATGAGAATTCTCCTTTCTCTGCATCCTTGCCAGTATCTGTTATATTTTTCTTTGGATAATAGCCACATTAACTGTGATGAAAAGTTATCTCATTGTGGTTTTGATCTGCACTTCTCTAATGATTGGTGATGTTGAGCATTTTTTTTGTACAGCTGCAGGCCATCTGAATGTCTGCTTTTGAGAAATGTTCACTTAAGTCACTGGCTCATTTTTCAATCAGATTTTTGTTATTGTTATTGGGTTGTTTGAGTTCCTCATATATTCTAGCTATTAATCCCTACTTATCCAATGGATAGATTGCAAATAATTTCTCCCATTCTGTAGGTTGTCTCTTCACTTTCTTGATTGTCTCCTTTGCTGTGCAGCTTTTTAAAAAATCTGAATTGTCTATTTTTTGCTTTGGTTCCCACGTGTTTTCAATATTTTAACAAAAAATATTTGCCCAGACCAATGAGGTACCAAAGCAATTCTCCTACATTTTCTTTAAGCAGTTTCATAGTTTCAGTCTTAGATTTAAGTCTTTACATCATTTTGATCTGAGTTTTATATTTGGTGATGGGGGTCTAGTTTTATTATTCTGCATGCAGAGATCCAGTTTTCTTAACACTATTTATTGAAGAGACTGTCATCTCCCTATCATATGCTCTTGAAGCCTTTATCAAAAACGAGTTGACTATAAATATGTAGATTTATTAACAGGTTCTCTTCTGTTCCGTTGGTCTATGTGTCTGTTTTTATGCAGCACCATGCTGTTTTGCTTATTATAGCTTTGTAGCATATTGTCAAATCAGGTAGTGGGATGCCTCTAGCCTTGTTCTTTTTGCTAAGATTGCTCTGGTTATTCAGGATTTTCTGTGGTTCCATATGAATATCAGGATTGTTTTTCTATTTCTGTGAACAATGTCATTTGTATTTTGTTAGGGATTGCAATGAATCTATGGATTGCTTTAGGTAATACAGGTATTTTAAGAATATTATTAAATAATTCTTCTAATCCATACACATGTAATATCTTTTCATTTTTGGTGTTTTCAATTCCTTTCATTAGTGTTTTAGAGGTTTCACTGTAGAAAACTTTCATTTATTTAAATTTATCCCTAGGTATTTTATTTTTTTGGTAACTACTGTAAATACGATAGCTTTCTTGATTTCATTTTCAGATTGTTTGCTGTTTATGTATAGAAATGCTGCCGACTTTTGTTATGTTGATATTGTACCCTGCATCATTATTGAAATTGATTACACGTTCTAATAGCTTTTTAATAGTTTTTAAGGTATTTCTAAATATAAGATCATGTCATCTGCAAACAAGGACAATCTGACTTCTTCCTTTCCAATTTGGAGACTTTTTTTTTTTTCTCTAGCTTGATTTCTCTGGCCATGACTTCCATTACTATGTTGAATGAAAGTGGTGAAAATGGGCATCCTTGTCTTGTTCCAGATTTTAGAGGAAAAGCTTCAAATTATTCCGTTTGGTATGATGTTAGCTGTATGTCATATATTGCCTTTAAAATTCTGAGGTATGTCCAAGTTCGTTGAAAGACTTTATCATGAGGAGATATTAAATTTTATCAAAAGCTTTTTCTGCACCTATAGAGATGATCATATGACTTTTGTCTTTTATACTATTGATGTAGTGTATCACATTCATTGATTTGCGTATGTTGAACCATCCTTTTTCCCCTGGGATAAATCTCACTTGATCATGGTGTATTTTTTTTTTTAAGAAAGAAAGAGAAAGAATAAAAGGAAAAAAAGAGTAAATGGATAACTTCAACATGCTTTACCTACCAAGAAATAAAAGCTTTTGTCTCTTTTACAAAACCTTGAAGAGAACTAAACACAGCAGACTAAGCAATAATGAACTTTCTGAAATCACTACATAGTAAAAACCTTCAGAAGCCCAGAAAAACCAAGGAATACTGGAATTAGAAAGACTATTTTTGAGAGCCATGTGACAGACCAAGCAGCCCACCCCACAAGGATCCCTTCAGCAAGCAAAGAACAAAGGAAAAAAGCTCTCACTTGACACGTTCTCAAAACAATTTGCCTGCTAAATGTTAAAGCTACCACCCTCATGTACAACAAAAACACTGTTCTTAGTACACAACAATAAAATGGGAAGCACTCAGACTGCATGCTCTCCGTCTTACTCTCCCAGAGGAAGACAAGAACAATCATCAATGGCACGTGGCAGGTGCAGTGAAGCAACACCAAGAGTCAGCTTCATGCTTAGGAGAGAACACTGTGCCTCCTCCTCATGGTTTCCAGTGCTCTACCCATTCAGAGAAACTTCTCTAGTAATGAACTATAGAAATGATCCCTGAAAGTATAGTCTTTGTAACTTTTTAATGTGCTGTTGGATTTACTATGTTAATATTTTGTTGGGGATTTTTACACTTATGTTCATCATGATGATGCCTGTAGTTGTCTTATTTGTTACATCCTTGTCTGGTTTTGGTATCAGGGTTATGCTTGCCTATTACAATGAGTTAGGAAGAATTCTCTCCTTTTCTAATTTTTGGAATAATTGTAGAAGAATCCGTCTCAATTCTAATTTATAAATTTGGTAGAATTCAGTGGTAAAGCCATCTGATCCTGGGATTTTCTTTGTTGGGAGGCTTTTTATTACTGATTCAATCTCATTGCTAATTATTGGTCTGCACAGGTTTTCTATTTCTTCCTCATTCTATCTTGGTTGATTATATGTGTCCAGGAATCTGTTGTTGTTAGTTGTTCCTAATAGTCTCTAATGATTCTATTTCTGCGGTATCAATTGTAATGTCTCCTTTTTGTTCTAATTTTTTTTGGGTCTTTTCTGTTTTTCTCTTGGTCTAGCTAAAGGTTTATCTATTTTATCTTTTCAGAAAACCAACGTTTTCATTTTGTTAATCTCTTTTAGTCTCTATTTTTGTCTCCATTTCATTTAGTTCTGCTCTGATATTTATTATTTCTTCCCTTCTACTAATTTTTTATTTGGTTTGTTCTTGCTTTTCTTGGTTTCTTGAGGTACATCATTAGGTTATTTGAAATCTTTCTACTTTTTGATGTAGGTATTTATTACTATAAACTTCCCTCTTAGAACTGCTTTTGTGAAATCCTATAGGTTTTGGTATGTTGTCTTTCCATTTTCATTTGTTTCAATTTTTTTATTTCCTTCTTCACTTCTTCATTAACTCAATTATCATTCAGGAGCGTATTATTTAATTTCCATATTTTTTCCAGGTTCCAACATTTCTCTTGCTACTGATTTGTAGTTTATTCCATTGTGTTCTGATAAAATACTTGAAGTGATTTTGACTTTTTTATATTTATGGAAGTATGTTTTGTTGCCTAACATATAGTGTAACCTGGAGAAAATTCCATGTGCTGACGAGAAGAAGGTGTATTCTGCAGTTGTCGGATGAAAGGTTCTGTAATGTCTGCTAGGTCCATGTGGTCTGTAGGGTAGTTTAACTCCAATATTTCTTTGTTGATTTTCTGTCTAGGTTATCTATCTAATGCTGCAAGCAAGTTTGGTGTTGAAGTCCCCATCTATTATTGTAACGGAGTCTATCTCTTCCATTAGCGCTAATGATATTTGCTTTAAATATCTTGTGCACCAGTGTTAGGTGTGTGTGTGTGTGTGTATGTGTTATTTATATCCTCTTGCTGAATTGATCCCTTTATAATTATGTACTGATCTTGTCTCTTTTTATGTTTTTTGACTTAAAGTTCTAGTTTGTCTAAGTATCGTAACTACTGAAGACTTTTGGTTTCTTTTTGCATAAATTATTTTTTCCCATCTCTTCACTTTCAATCTATATGTCTTTGTAGGTGAGGTCAGTTTCTTGTGGGCAGAATATGGTTGGGTCTTGCTATATTATATATTTTTATCCATTCAGTGAGTCCATATCTTTTAATTGGGAGATTTAAACTGTTTATATGCAAGGTTATTAATAGGTGAGAATTTATTCCTGTCATTTTCTTCATTGTTTTTTGTTTGTTTTGTAAATCCTTTATTCATTTCTTCCTCTCTGATGTTTATCTTTGAGATTTGGTAGCTTTCTGTAGTAACAACATTTCATTCCTTTCGGTTTCTCATACATATGTATCTTCTCTTTCAATAAGTTATATATTTTAGTGTGTTTTCATGGTGATAGAGAACATCCTTTCACTTCCAGATGTAGGTCTCTTAAGCATCTCTCGTATAGTCAGTCTAGTGGTGACAAATCCCATCAGTTTTTGTTTGTCTAGGAAACACTTTATATCTCCTTACGTTCTGAAGGACACCTTTGGTGAATATAGTATTCTTCACCAGGAGTCTTTTTCTTGCTTTCAGTACTTTGAATATATCACTCAATTTTCTCCTGACCTATATGGTTTCTGCTGAGAAATCTGCTGTTAATCTGATGGGAATTCTCTTACATGTGACTTAATGCTTTTCTCTTTCTATTGTTTAGAATTCTCTCTTTAACTTTTGACAGTCTAACTATAATGTGCCTCAAAGAGGAGACTTATGAGTTAAGTATATTCAGAAATCTTTAAGCTTCCTATATTTGGATGTCTATATCTCTTTTAAGATTTAAGAAATTTTTATTATTTCAGGTTTAATAGGTTTTTCAATGCTTTTTTCTATCTCTTCTCCTCTGGCATTCACAATACTTGAATGCTTGTTCACTTGATGGTGACCAATATGCCATTTAGGCTTTCTTTTTAAAATTATTTTTTTCATTCATTTATGTCTGACTGGGTTATTTCAAAAGACCTATCTTTAAGTTTAGTCATTCTTTCTTCTGCTTGACCTAATCCACTGTTGAAGGTCTCAACTGTATTGTTATTTCATTCATTAAATTTTTCAGTGCCAGGAATCCTTTTTAATGATATGTTATTAATGTTTTTTAATTGTGTGGTGGTAGGATGGTAACAGATGCTCAAAATAACTTTGTTTGTAAATATGTATTCTTTGATTTAACCCA
Source organism: Gorilla gorilla gorilla (assembly GCF_029281585.2). NCBI lineage: Eukaryota > Metazoa > Chordata > Mammalia > Primates > Hominidae > Gorilla > Gorilla gorilla. Next base: position 42,263,890 of record NC_073241.2, read on the forward strand.
CCAATACTACTACTACTACTGCCATCATTCACTGATTCACCAAAAATTGAATAAATAATTGTCTTGTTTTTATTAATCTTTCTTACATTTACACATAGCTCACACTTGTTTCAATATTTAACATTAGAAGGTTTTTGGGTCTTTATTTTGAAGGTTGGTGATGTTTTCTTGACCAGAAATATCACAGAGTAACTTAACTCATTTATATTAATTAGCCTATGGTAAAATTGGTTTTGATATACAATGTTTTCCTTAAAGTCATAGTTTCCCAGAACCTATCAATGACAATAAGTTAGGACTTCCTGTACCGTACTACCAGTTTTCCGTGTGTTAATGTTTTGTTTCTCAAATAAACTACAAATTCATGCACAACTCTTTGTTGCCCCTGGTCCCTGGATCTACTGTCTACCTACCTGTGTGTGTCTACTGATGATGATGACAAGAAAGCTATTTAGAGGTATCAGCAAATGTGAAGTTTGGCTTCTCACTTCTGCCATTTAAGTGTACAAAGGAAGTACTTCTGAACCTCAAAGAAGCACTGAGTGAAATAACAATGCTTTGACACTTAATCTCATCAATTTCTGTGGATAAATCTTCTCTAATGAAGCAATTATTTGATTGTAGTAAGATTTTCCATTGCTTCCATGCTCAAAGAAGTGAATGATATAGGCAGACAGTTCAAAAAAAATTACACTTTTGTAGTCAAAATATCTTGTTAAACAGGATCATACCCAGAACCCCAAAAGATAAAACAGTTTTTAGTGCAGGTGCTCTGGTGGAAGCAGGAATGAGGTTATAATAACTCCCTCCCCTACCCACTCAGGGCACGGTACTGAGGAAAATACACATCAGTTTTACACAAAGTAGCTCTTGTTCCTTAATGGAGTCACAGATTCTTTTTCTTTTTGACTAACTTTCTTTACCTTATCATATATCTTTTTGTGGAGGCTGGTCGATGGTTTAAAAAGCTTTTCCTATGCCCAAGAAACATCATATTGGATAAATACCTCTAGAAACTTTGTTAATCTCCTGAGAATCTGAAACATCATCCATGTATCTCATGATGGGTTCTTTCCTATGGTTTTCCTGTTAAGTTTTCGGCTTCCTACTCACATCCCATAACTTATGGGCCTTTATAACATTCACTGCTCATTTTTTTCTGGGAATCAGAAACCATGTGGACAATCAGCAAAATCCTTTGTGTCAGTTACTAATGAGAACAAGCTCTCCCGGGTCAGGCAGCTAAGATTTTATTAGTTCAAAACTAAACCAAACCTAAGATGCTCACAAAGTTGCTAGATTGGGTTGCTACTGAAAATATAAATCTGCTTGGTGCAGCTGGTTCCTTTCATTCAGGAAAATTATTTGCTGCAAGGATGTTAATGAAATTAGATCCTGCGATTCTATTATGTGCTACTGCCTTGCAAACCAATATTTCCGTTTTACTTTACTACTTCTGAAGATTGCCTTAGATTTGCCTCTGTTCTTTGCCACCTCATCTCCCTCCATTCCTCCCTTCTTTTAGCTTTCCTTCTCTCTCTCCTTTCTTTTCTTTATAGTCATAAGCCATTTTCTAGTCACAAATAATAATAATTCCATTGACATTACTGGTAAGGTCACTACAATCCTCAGGTGGTGAAAGGCATGGTGTCCCTTAAATAAAACAACCACGACATCCCCTATTCTGCATTATTTCTCACTTTAGCACAGTTATCAACATAAATCATGTTTAACAGTGAGTGAGGTGTAAAGTGTTTGTAAAGAAAACTTTTTTAAAGTTTCCCCAATGCTCTCATGAAATCCTTCTTAAGGTCATGGAAGACGCAGAAAAGCAAATTAAGAACCTCATTCATGGTTTCTTCATTCTCAAGAATATATTGCTATTAACTGTAGAATACAAATTCACTGATTCCACTGAATTACACTCAATTATACTGGGTCAGTAAGCTTAAAGCAAACCAGAAGCTTAATCTGAATCATTTTCACAAGGCCTCCATTAGCTATAGCAATCATTCATGTAAGAAACCATTACTACACCCTGTCACCTACAAAACCTGGCACACTGAGACAAGCTTCCTGCAATCCACCCAGCCCCCGTCCCCCAGGCCCCATCATCATGTATACACAGAGAACTGGGCTGACATTAACACAGAGTCTATCCTTGAAGAAAAAAACAACTTTTAAAAAGGCAGCATGAATGGAGAAGGCACTTCTCTGTCTCAGTGATCAGTGTAGACTGTCTACACGTATACCTCCTCTGTTTAAGTCTGAAGGACAGAAGGCTAAGAGCTTCATCTCCATGAATCAATGCCAATCAGCATTGCCATCCTTTTGGGAAGAACTCCTGAATCATAAAAATTACCCAGTTGAGGCTTTTAACCCTAAAAGATTTCGGCTGAATATTGAATAATTTTTATATTCATATTTTTAATATTTGTAAGTAGTTATCACTCAAAAATACTATCATTGAAACCATTTAGTACACAGCAATCTATTTGTGACATTATCCAAAGTAAGTCAACATAGTCTCTTCTTATTAAGAGAATATAACCTAAAATAAACTAGCTACAGTGAAGGAATAGGAGAATCAAACCACAGAACACACTTAGTGCACACACACAAACACACACAATTCTTCACACTGCAAAAATACAAAGGCATTGGTGCATTTTGCATGACAGTTAGTGTTAGGATAGATGGAAAGAGTAAATGTTCAGAAAATATCAGGAGGGGTCAGGGTGCAGTGGCTCATGCCTGTAATCCCAGCACTTTGGGAGGCTGAGGCCAGTGAATCACATGAGGCCAGGAGTTCAAGACCAGCATGGCCAACATGGTGAAACTCTATCTCAACTAAAATTACAAAAATTAGCCAGGCGTGGTGGTGCATGCCTGTAATCCCAGCTACTTGGAAGGCTGAGGCATGAGACTCATTTTAACCCGGGAGGCGGAGGTTACAGTGAGCCGAGATCGTGCCATTGCACTCCAGCCTGGGCAACAGAGCAAGACTGTCTCAAAAGAATAAACAGAAGAAGAAGAAGGAAGAAAATGTCAGGCAAAAACATCATCCTGAGAAAAGAGAAAGCTTTGAAGAGCTTCACAAAAGAAGCGAGCAAAGGTGAGGCCCGTGAGAGGTGAAGTAAGGAGTATGAGAGCAGATGGTAGCCAGTGAATAATATAGGAATGGTTTTCCTACTCTGGAAACTTATAGAAAGTGTGAGGAAGTAAATCAATTCAACATTAAAAATGTTAACCAGAAGTTTTAAGAAAAATGTTAACCAAGAAGAATTGGCTATGCTAGAAAAACTGAAGTCAACAAGGAGACAGGAGGTTATCTAGCAGGATGAAGTGAATAAATCCCATATGCATAGTGGGTGGACAGGAATCCTGCAGCTTCTTGTTTGGAAGTAAGAACATACAGAAGTGCTTCTTATTATGCTTACATGTCCTGCTCAAGGAGTCATGGCTAAATTTTAATTAGTGTTAAGAAATAAACATTAACATGCACTGTAAATAAAGCACTATGTTAAGATGAACCAAGATGGTGGTTTGGGGCTAATAATAGCAATATGGAAGCAAGGTGAGCATAAATTTCAGTGGAACCTGCAAGCCTCCGATATACTGCCAATGGTTTGGTACAGTAATGCCAGTCACTAGAAGTCATTTAATTTTTCCTGTTACTTTGCCTGTAACTAGGAAATTAAAAAAAAAAATTAGCCACACCCATCAACATTGCTGCTCTCTCAGGTTTGTGTCAGTGGTAATTAGGATAAACGTAATAGCCACAAAAACAAATATAGAGTGAATTTACAACTTACCTATGACCAACAAGTATTAATTGAATATGTATTAATAATAATAAGCAATATGTACTTAAATAAAGGTACTATATTCTCTAACCTTAGCAATAGTTATTTGCTCTATAGATGATTTTCCCCATTCTTACGTTGAACTTGATCTCCAATCTGACATTTTCTGGTGTCTAAATCTAACTTGTATCAAAAGCCCTTAGAAATCAAACAGATATTGTACATTAATGTTCATAGTAGCAATACTCAAAATAATCAAAAGGTGGAAGCAACCAAAATGCCCATCAACAGGTGAAAGAATAAACAAAATGTGGTATATCCATCCAATGGAATATGACTCAGCCACTAAAAGTAAGGAAATTTTAATATATGCTACCAACATGAATAGATCTTGAAAATATCATGCTTGTTGAAATAAGTCAGACACGTGGAAAACCATGGTATGATTCCACTTGTATGAGATACCCAGAATATGCATATTCACAGAGAAAGAAAATAGAATAAAAGTTGTCTGGGACTAGGTGGAGGGGAGGAGTGGACGTTGTCGTTTTAAGTACAGGGCTTTAGTAAGGGATGATACCAATGTTTTGGATATAGATCGTGGTGACAGTTACACAATATTATGAATGCATTTAATGGCAGTGAATTGTACATTTACAATGGATAAACTGATAAATATTTTTATGTATACTTTATTACAATAAAAAATAAAAAATTTTAAAGCCCCTTTCATTTATTTTAATCAAAATTAGAAAGGGCCTAATTTTAAAACCATAAACTAATGAAAGGATTATGTTAATTTTACCAAAAACTTCAGATCATTGAAAATATCTCTAAATCATTTGCATTTTCTTTTTTGTTTGTTTGGTTTTTTTTTGAGATAAGGTCTAGCTCAGAATTTGAAATGAACATGATAACAGATCCCCTAGCTCACCCAAGCTGGAGTGCAGTAGCATGATCACAGCTCACTGCAGCCTCAACCTCCCAGGCTCAAGCGATCCTCCTGCCTTAGCATCCTGAGTAACTGGGAGGACAGGCACGTGCCACCAAGCCTGGTTATTTTTTTTTTTTTTTGTAGACACAGGGTCTCACTATGTTGTCCAGGCTGGTCCTGAACTCCTGGACTCAAGTGATCCCCTGCCTCCCCTCTCAAAGTGCTGGGATTACAGGCATGAGCCACTGTGCCTGTTATCATTTACATTTTCAAATACATATTTGTTTGTGAAGATATCAAGAAAGAATGAAAAGTTTCTGTTTACTTAAAATTTCAAAATAAATCCATGAGGACTGTGAACAAAAGTGAATCATAATGCTGACTCTGAAAAAATGGTTTTAATCTTTAGTAGGTTTTTAAAATTAGATGTGATTTAATGGATATTAAATCTACTTACTTTTTATGAGTTTTCTAAACCAGATAAAATAGAAATGAAAGCACCTCCCAGGTTAATTTCACCATCAGCCCCAGCTGTGCCCTGGAGAGTCTGGGGGTCCCCATTCCCCATCCTTTATCCCTGTAAGAATAACAGAGATTGGTTTGCTGTAGGTTTGTCTCCACTCACCGCAGATCATGGACCTAGTGGAATGACAGGGAGCCTGCCAAGAAACATTCATGACTAATCTTCCCCCAGTCACTGATTCTCATGTCTGTTATACGTTAAGTATTCTGAAGCAAGAGCTTATGTTATTAATAATTTAAAAACAATTATAGATAATAAATGTTTCTCCACTTGCTCCCTTACTGGTGGCTTAGCCAGCTTCAACCCAGTAACATCATCATAACCAAGTCAACTTTCCTCTGACTGTAAGAATAATTATTCTAAAACAATATTTAAACACAACTCAACAAGGGTTTACATAAACTTTTACACTTGTTTCTCAAGAGATCTACTGTGGGCAGTAGAGAATTAAAGACAGATTTTTGGAGGACAGTTACAGCTCAAAAGCGCTGTGTCTAACTGACAGTCCCGATGTTGGGGTTACCAGCTGAATAAATTTTCCAGGGCTGCCATAAACAAGTACCTTAGACTGAGTGGCTTAAACAATAAGCACATTTTCTACAGTTATGGAGGCTGGAAGCCCAAGATCAAGACATTGGCAGGGTTACTTTCTACTGGGATCTGTCTCCTTGGCTTGCTGATGTGTTCTCCCTGTGTCCTCCCATGGTCTTCTCTCTGTACAATGCCTGTATCCTAATCTCCTCTTCTTACAAAGACACCATTCATAATGGATTATCACATTTTAAGTTAATTATCCTCTTAAAGACCCTATCCAAATATAGTCACAATCTATAATACTGGGGTTAGGACTTCAGCATATGAATCAGGGAGGAACACAAATTCAGTCCAAAACACCAACTCAGACCTCCATTATAAATTAGTGTCTATAAAGATATTTTCAAATTTTTAAAACATTTGCTAAATTTAGGCCATTTTAGTTCACAATTTTGCCCTGCACTTGCATATGGATGTTGCGTTACTCTAGCACCAGGTGCTATGGCTGAACCTCTCACAGACCATGACACCTTCATTCACCAGCCTTGTCTGGGGATGTGCATGTACTGTTCTCCATGTCAGGGCACAGGCTTCCAATCCTCACCAAAACAATGCTAGCTCATTCTGGCACCAAAAGGCAATGGGAAACACTGCCCAGGCAACAGCTGGCAATCACAGATTTGAATAAGTTCTACTGTGTTTCTCTGTATTGCTCTACGAAGGGACCAGAACCATACAGTACAAAATATTCCTAAGTGACCAGGTACATAAAAGTAAGGAATCTGCTTTTCTCTTTCCTGAGAAAATGAAACACATTTCAAAACCCTGTAAAAGGCTTTAATTCTTGTATGCATTAGTCTGAGCTAAGCTGCTTTAAATCCTGTTACGCAGTACTGAGGACTTGAACTATAGGGGATCTGTTATCACATTCATTTCAAATTCTGATAACCTCTCCAGAATTTTTCTAAAATGTTTTTAGTCCATCTATTTAAGCACTGGGCCTTAGACAGCTCTCCTTTTATCTTCAAACTTCAAAGCATAATTTTGAAACAAAGGTTTACTTTTCTGCGGAATTCTGAAAGTTTTATACTGTCAGGGACAATCAGTTGGAGTTTTTTGAAATGTATCCCGACTCTGAAATAACTCATTTGCATTAGGGTTTGTGTACATTCAAACTCTACAACTATTCTAGAGTCCACCTATCCCCTGGACACTACTTTAAGTTTACTCTTTAAATACTAATCATGAAAGAATGAATAAGACCTACTATTTGATAGCACAACAGGGTGACTATCATCAATAATAACTGAATTGTACATTTTCAAATGGATAAATGCTTGAGGGGATGGAAACTCCATTCTCTGAGATGTGGTTATTCTGCATTGCATGCCTGTATCAAAACATCTCATTTACCCCATATATACATATATACATATATGTATATATTTACCCCATATATATATTTACCCCATATATGTATATATTTATATATGTATATATAATTATATATGTATATATGTATATATAATTATATGTATATATAATTATATGTGTATATATGTATATATAATTATATGTATATATAATTATATGTATATATTTATATATGTATATATTTATATATGTGTATATATATATGTATATATTTATATATGTGTATATATAATTATATATGTATATATTTATATTTACCCCATATATGTATACATTTTTATATATATATAATTATATATGTGTATATATATATTTACCCCATATATACACATATGGGGGGGGTGTGTGTGTGTGTGTGTATATATATATATATATGGGGCATATATATATATATATGGGGCATATATATATATATATATGGGGCATATATATATATATGGGGCATATATATATATATGGGGCATATATATATATATGGGGCATATATATATGGGGCATATATATATACTACCCACAAAAATTAAAAATTAAAAAAATTAAAAAATATTAATCACGAAGGTAGATTTTCTAAATATTTAATACAGCTGTACAGATTTGAAATTTTTAGTCCCGTAGCAATGAAGTAGCTACATCATAGCAGAAAGAACCCAGTTGGGAGTCAGGAAACACTTGGGATTATATTGAGCTTTGTGTGACCTCTGAATACCATTTAACCTCTTTGAACCCAAGCTTCCTGACTTGGAAAATGAGGATACTGTTATCTCTCTTGCAATCATTACGAGGATTAGGTAAGAAAACGGATGTGGTGGTACCTTATAAACTCTAATGCCCTCAAGAAGGTGGTTGCATTTTTCTTGACTCTTTGGTGACTATGGTGGCTGATCAGCAGTCATCACTGCCCTTGCTTTGTTAGAAACACCAGGTGCTTCATAGCATGAGGCTGCTTCCTATCTTGACCTTATTTGGAGACTATTACATAAAGAATACTAAAACACATTGTTTTCCAGAACACACCATATTCTAACAAGTTACAGTTTCATTCATCAAGTGAACAGTATTTCAAGGCAAATTGATCAGCTACCGACCTTGATAACATCAATTTAGCATTATGGATGAAAATCTCAAATGTCTCTGGCTCTTTAGCATTAAATATTGAGTGGAAGTGGGGTTTTTATTGACAGCTTTATTACTTTATTTTACTACAGCACGTTTTTATGTGACAGTAAAGCAGCTAAACACACATTAAATAAGTGCTGAGATAACTTGATAATGACCTTTCACAGATTATTTTCTCAACGAAGGTTAGTGGCAAAGAAGACAGGCAAATATGTTGCAAGTAGAAAGTAGGACTGCTCCTAGTTCTGATTGAGACAGAACTAGGAGCAGTTACTTAAATGTTTAAAATCTTTCCTGGGCTTCTACAGTGTGCCAGGCAATAGCGCACAAGAGAAAAAAAGGTAAGATTTAGGTCTTACACAGAATGATGAGAAAGCCAGAGAAAAAAAGCATAGTTCTAGCCTATGAGACAAATGCCTATATTGAAAGTGCCATGGCAGGACAGGGGCAGGGCAAAGACTCTGTCTGGTGAGTAAAACAGGCGTTCCTGTTCCTTTATACCAACAGGCCCCAAACTTTTTGGCACCAGGGAACAGTGTTGTAGAAGACAATTTTCCCACTAACCAGGTTGGGGGGATAGCTTCGGGATGAAACTGTTCCCCCTCAGATCATCAGGCACTAGATTCTCATAAGGAGCTTGCAACCTAGATCCCTCGCATGCACAGTTCATAATAGGGTTTGCACTCCTACGAAAACCTAATGGCCGCTGCTGATCTGACAGGAGGCGGAACTCAGGTGGTGATGCTCGCCCGCCTCTGGCTCACTTCCTGCTGTGCAGCCAGGTGTACCTGGCTGGCAGTCAGGGGGTTGGGGACCCCTACTTTATATGAAAGTATATATGTTTGACAAGCAGAAAAGAGGAGGAAAAGGCATTTCTGAGAAAGTAAACAGCACTGAAAAGACATGGAAATAGCGAAGAGAATGCCAGAATCGTGGCAAATGCAGATAGTGCCAAATAGGAGCTATCAGGAGGGCCTGGTCAGGGCCCTGAGTCATGAATGTGAGGCCTCACAATCCTTGTAGAAGCTTCCTGACTTTCAATAAACCTCAGAGAAAGATACACCATCACACGCCACATAACAACATTTCCATCAACAACGAACCACATATATCACTGTCATCCCATAGGAGTATGCTGGAGCTGAAAACTTCCTGCCGCCTAGTGACGTCCTAGCTGTCCTAACGTCATAGCACAACACACTACTGAGGTGTTTGTGGTGATGGTGCTGTAAAGAAATCTACTGCGCTGCCAGTCATATAAAAGTCAAGCACATACAATCATGTACAGTACCTAATACTTGCTAATGATAATAGACAACTATGTTACTGGTTTATGGATTTACTATAATATACTTTTTTAATACTTATTTTACAGCGTTCTACTTATACTAAAAAAAAAAAAAGTTAACTGTGAAGCAGCCTCAGGCAGGACCTTCAGGAGGTAGACAGAAGGCCTTGTTATTCTGGGAGATGACAGCTCCATGAGTGTTACTGCCCCCTGAAGACCTTCCAGTGGGAGAGGATGTGGAGGTGGGGCCAGTGCTATCAGTGATCCTGACCCAGAGTAGGCCTAGGCTAATGTGTGTTTGTTGTGTTTTAGGTATCAAAAAAGTTTTAAAAGTAAAAAAAAAAAAAAAAAGTAAAAACTTAAAAACAGAAAACAGCTTATAGAATAAGAATATAAAAAAGAAAATATTTTGTACAGTTGTACAATGTGTTTGTGTTTTAAGCCAAGTGTTATTACAAAAGAGTCAAACAATGAAAAATGAATTGAAACATTTCTAAGGTACAAAAGTTTAAGGAAGCTAGGGTTAATTTATTATTAAAGACACAAATTTAAAAAAATAAATTTAATGTAACCTAAGTGTATAGTGTTTGTAAAGTCTACAGTGGTGTACAGTAACGTCCTAGGCCTTCATATTCACTCGCCTAAGTGTACAGTGTTTGTAAAGTCTACAGTGGTGTACAGTAATGTCCTAGGCCTTCATATTCACTCACCACTAGGTCCCTGACACCCAGAGCAACTTCTAGTCCTGCAAGCTCCATTCATGGTGGACGTCCTGTACAGGTGTGCCATTTTTATCTTCAATATCATATTTTTACTGTACCTTTTCTATGTTTCAATGTTTAGCTACACAAATACCATTGTGTTCCGAGAGTCTACAGCATTCAATACAGTAACATGCTCTACAATTTTGCAGCCTAGGAGCCTTGGCTATATACCATATAGCCTGGGTGTGTAGCAGGCCCTGCTACCTCCGATTGGGTAAGTACACACTATGATGTTCACAGAATGACCAAATCACCTAAAGATGCATTTCTCAGAATACAGCCCCATTGCTTAAAGATGCATGACTGCATATACTTCATACTCATATATATTTCAGTACTTTGTCCTGTCACATCACAGTCATTCCTCCGGGGCAAGTGTGGGAGCCAGAGAGCTTCAGTTGGAAGATCAGGTGGGAAAAGTATAGGGGTTGGGGTGGAGGGGAGACTGCCTCACACTTTAATTGATGTAAGTGGCTCCATGGAGGAAAAGATAATGATCATTCACTGTTGATTAGGCACTAATGCAGACTGAATCACATGGACTCAGTCTCCAAAATATCTGTTGAAAGCCCACACTAGGCTAGGTGCTGTGTGTGCATTCATAGACAGGCAGATATGGTTCCTGAAGATTTCAGGCTTCCAGTGTAGCAGGGATATTAGATGTTTAAAAAATAATAAGGGAATGCACGACTCCATTGTCCAGAGATTGCTTAGGGAAAGCCTCCCTGAGAAGGGGATATTTAAGTAGAGAGTGAAGGTGGGGTTGGTGGGCGGGGGGCAGAGAGGTAGGAGTAGTAGAAAACCAGCGGGAGAGGAGGTGTGATTCTACCTTCATGGTGCTTCATAAGCAGGAAGAGCACCTTGATCTCAAGAAAATGAAAGTGCTAAGGCTGAAGCTAAGAAAGCAGTGGGGAAAAATGAGGGGAACTGATGGAGAGGGGGCCAAAGCCAGATGATAGGGGAATGTGTGCCAACCACTCATTTCCATTCCCAGAGTGCCTTCGATGGCTCAACTCAGGCACAGTAAGCAAGCCAGACAAAAGCCCTGCCAGGCCAGCTCATGCTCCAGTGGAGGGAGACAGATCAGCACATGAAATCTCAGCATGTAGCATGCCTGGCTGTGAGAAGAATTATGGAGAAACAGGAAGCAGGCAACGGGGAGGAGGATAGGGGAGCTGCGTGTTAAGGAGTCTCTCACTGTCCATTTTTGCTTAGAAATGGTAGGACTGAATGTGCATTTATAAAAGACCTCTGATGGCTGGACACAGTGGCTCAAACCTGTGATCCCAGTGCTTTCAGAGGCAGAGGTGGGAGGACTGTTTGAGCCCAGGAGTTCAAGACCAGCCTGGACAACATAGTGAGGCCCAGTCCCTACAAAAATTTTAAAAATTAGCCAGGCGTGGTGGCATGTGCCTGTAGTCCTAGCTACCTGGGAGGCTGAGGCGGGAGGATCACTTGAGCCCAGGAGGTTGAGGCGCAGTGAGCTGTGATCACCACTGCACTCCAGCCTGGGTGACAGAGCAAGACCCTGTCTCTAAAAATAATAAAAATAAAATAAAAAGATATCTGGCTGTAGGGTAGAGCAACTCTAGGGGGCAGCAGAGTGAACATGGGTGCAATAAGGAGCCATAGTAGTGGCTGAGGCTAGGCTAGTGGCATTGCAGAGAAACCTCCCAAACACCAAGACACCTAGGAAAGAGAATACATGAGATTTATGATTGATGTGGTGCAGAGGTGAGGTAGTAGAAAGACTCAAGGGCAATTCAGGTTTCTGGCCGAAATGAGTGGGCAGTTTGAAGTATTGATTCAGGTAAGAGACACTGGTAGAAAAAAATATTTTGTGGGGCTGTGAAGACAGGCACGGCCAAGGGGGAGGAGTAAGATGCTCAGCTGCATTATAGAGCAGAGGAGTTGGAGATGCCCAGGGAATCCATGTGGGGTGTCCAGGAGCCAGCATGCCCAAGGGCAGGAGCAAGAGCTGGGCTGAGGACACAGCCCTGGAGATGTGGGCATCTGGGAGGGATCAACCCAGGGCGGGACAAGTTGGCCCCTCACCCTCAGTCCTTTTCAGGCAGAAAGAGGAAGTGTGTCCCAAGTCACTTCACTGGAAATGCCAGTGCAGCCTGTTCCCCAGCCTCCAAGCACCATCCCAGCCTTCTCCTGTGTCCGCTCCACACTTCTGCCAGCGGACTGCAAGGTGACGAGGGAACACTTAGCACAGCACAAAATGCCAGTGCCTGGGCTTTTCCAGTCTCATTTTTCAACTTTGTGTTTCATTTCTTCTATTATATTAAAAACGATGTCGTTTCCTGAGAATAAACTCCTGGAAAAAAATATGTAATGCAAATACATATTATGAGCTCTGCACTATCTTTGGGAAAAGAAGGTTTAATTTCAACGAGTATTTTTCATTTGGACTAATAAATATGTCATGTAACACATTAACCATTTGTCTCAAATAAAACACCTTAGATTCATAATCTGCCCAAAAGAGATGTTTAGCTTAGATCTGCATTTCAGAAAATGTTTCCAAAGGTATCCAACCAATGAACCTATCGGTCAGAATTACAAATTGCCAACTATTGTAATTTCTGCCTCCCAAATCCCAAATAGTTTTATGTACATAGAAACCTATATTGTTGATGTCTTTGGAAGTCAATCTTGGAAACTCCAGGATTCTATCCTAGAAGGGAATGCTTCTGTGTTTTTTATATACTTAGACAGGGTCAGACAAAGGTGGCCAGAACAAAGGACTCTACAGTGGCGGGTCAGTGATTTCCTCAGTTGGCTGGACATAGATCATCTGCAGAAATCATCTCTCTGCCCTCCCTTTTGTTTTCAGACACTTTGGCAACAGCTATAGCTTCAATATAGCCAGGAACGAAATTAAAGACCCAGCTTATAGATAAGGTCACCCAGGCAACATTCAATTTTCTTTGCCACGGGCCTATGGCTCAGTGAAAATACAGGTGGGGAGCCCAGAGCTAAGTTCTGTCAGCTCCATGGTGAAGCACTGTTTTTTAAAGGTCGCTACACGCAATTCTGAGGGTGGAAAGAAATGTCTGAGTTTTCAAAAAAAAATCATACAACATTATTGGAATTTATATGAAAGAATACTCTGTCACGTGCTCACAGACCCTTCATAATGTTTCATATCCTAACCTTAATATGATATAAACCTTTTTAAGAATTAAAGCTGAGACTGATCATTATGTAGTAAGAGCCACGTATAATATTGATAAAGTATAGAATAAGAGTTATGATTTCACAGTACTACAAAGAAATTCTTTATAAAAGAAAAAGATATATGCCAAGCTAACGTGTCAAACAGAGGAAGTTTACCAACATTCGCCTCGTAAGTTAGCATGGCAGGCTCACCAAGAGCTTACTTGCAGACAAAACAATTAACGTGACCACTTCACTAAGTCTAGATATCCTTTGGGCCACGAGGCATATTTAATGGTCAAATTGAGTCCATTTAGTGGTCAAATAGAGTCCCGTTTTATAATTTAAAATAAACTGTTTACAGCAACATGCAAACAAAATAGAAAAACAATGGAGATGGTCAGCTGGTTTTCCATTCTAGTTCTTAGTAGAGTTACAGCTAAATGACCCTGGCAGATAAATATCTCTCGGTGTTGAATAACCCTGTCAGCTTATATCTGTATGTTCTATACGACTAGTCACCCCACTTGGTTCATGTCAGTTTTATCTGGCTCTGTCTTGAAGTGGAAGATTCTTACTGTCCAATCCCATCCTTAAATCAACCCTAAGCCAGAGCTATTGGGCAGACTCACAGAGGCTGGCTTTGTAGTGAGGCTAAAAGCAAAGTGCGCTGAGAGGAGCAGGCACCAGTTATCAGAGGGTGTTGGTAACAGTGGCCTTGCCAGGCACTTCTGTAAACAGACGCACTGCAAAACTGCACAAGTCGTTTCCTTAATCCCAGCCTCAGTTTCCCAGTCAACAAGATTTGAGTTAGAGGAAACTATGAAGAAGTCAGTTTTTTTCTTTCAAGTATATTCTGTCCAGAACTGTGAGGAGTCTGAGACTTAATCAAGTTTCAAGCCTACAAGTTTTCCTGCCGCTGTTTCATGGATGCTGGCAGAAGACAGGAGACTCCTGGGCCAGAGACATAGAACTGTATTATGAACAACAAAGCAAATACATGAGCTTTGTGTTCTTGTTGGTTCCCCTTGCCCCCAAAGTCTCAAGGGAGAATACAGAGGAATCCAAGTTGATGCTACACATGAAGTCGGTTTGTATCACAGCTAAAGAGCCCTGAGTTAGGAAAACCAAATCTTTTATTATGGGCAGTAAGCAAACCTGCCTACCCTTTGCTCTCAAGAGAGACATTATCTTTCTTATGCTGGACAACTAGAAAGCTCATCCAGTGCTCCAGAGAGAGACACTATCTCTATATTCCAAGGCTGTTCCCTGGACCAGAACAAAGGCCATCAGTGCCTCTGCTTGCAAGGTGTGCATGTGTGAGGGACCCACGGTGAAGTGCATGCCAACATCCTCTAAACAATTCAGGAAGCTGGGTGCGGTGGCTCACGCCTGTAATCCCAGCATTTCGGGAGGCCGAGGAAGGCAGATTACCTGAGGTCAGGAGTTTGAGACCAGCCTGGCCAACATGGCAAAACTCCGTCTCTACAAAAACACAAAAATTAGCTGGGCATGGTGGCAGGTGCCTGTAATACCAGCTACTCAGGAGCCTGAGGCAGGAGAATTGCTTGATCCCAGGAGGTGGAGGTTGCAGTGAGCCAAGATCACACCATTGCACTCCAGCCTGGGCAAAAAGGGCGAAACTCTGTCTCAAAACAAAACAAAACAAAACAAAACAAAACAAAACAAAAACAATTCAGGTATTATTAATTTATTTCATTATAACTGGAGCTAAGGTGAGATCCATGCTAAATATGAGGAATGGATTTCCAATTGATCCCCATAGTTAAATCTTCTAATATCCATGTCACAATCAAGCTTTTTTATTGTTAAAATCAAGCTTTAAAAAAAAAAAAACAGCAAGTTTCTTTGCAGATCTCAATTCTGACTGATAGTACTTAACAAATGAATACATTTACTCAAGAAAAGAAATAAATCTTACCCAATTTCTCAGTAGTCATTTGACTACAATTATTACATTCAACTCATATCAACCTTTATACTGGCCACTGTCAGTTGCTTACTCCGCATTCATTTTCCTCTCTTCCTTTCCAGTAGTTCCCCAAACCCTTGATTTTGTTTAGTGATTTAGTCTTCCACAGTTCGTGGCTCAGGGATGGCTCATTCCATCCCTAGACTCAAGGGTGAGGCTCTTTTTTTTTCATAAATAAAACTTTATCTTGCAGAATAGTTTTACGTTAACAGCAAAATTGCATGGCATGGAGCATATGAAGATTCCCCACAATCCCCTGCCCTCAAGCCTATGCATAGCCTCCCACATTATCAACACATCGTACCAACGAACAATCAGCACCACACAAAGTCCAGAATTGATATCAGGATTCACTCTTGGTGTGGTATATTCTATGGATTTTGGAAACTATATAATGGCATATATCCACTACTATAGTATCATACAGAATAATTTCACTACCTGAAAAAGTCCTCTATGATCTACCTATTTATCCCTGCCTCTCCCAGCTTCTGTCAAACACTGATATTTTTACTGTATCCATAGTTTGGCCTTTTCCAGAATGTCATATATAGTCATGGGTTGCCTAATGACAGAGAAACGTTCTTTTTTTCATTTTTTATTTTTTATTTTTTTGAGACGGAGTCTCCCTCTGTCTCCCGGCTGGAATGCAATGGCGCGATCTTGGCTCACTGCAATCTCTGCCTCCCAGGTTCAAGATATTTTCCTGCCTCAGCCTCCTGAGTAGCTGGGATTAAAGGCACATGCCACCATGCCTGGCTAATTTTTGTATTTTTAGTAGAGACAGGGTGTCACCATGTTGGTCAGGCTGGTCTTGAACACCTGACCTCATGATCCACCTGCCTCGGGCTCCCAAAGTGCTGGGATTACAAGTGTGAGCCACTGAGCCCAGCCAACAGAGATACATTCTAAGAAAAACATCTTTAGGTGATTTCATCATTGTGTGAACATCATAGAGTGCTCTTAGACAAATCTAGATGGGATAGCTAACTATACACGGAGACTATATGTTGTAGTCCACTGCTCCTTGGCCACAGACATATACACCGTGTTACTGTACTGAATACTGTAGGCAACTGTAACACAATGAGAGTATTTGTATATTTAAACATAGAAAAGGTAATGCATTAGCTATGAAATTACAGTGGCTACAATGTTACTAGGTGATTTTCAGCTCCATTATAATCTTAAAGGACTACCATCTTATATGCAGACCCTCATAGACTGAAAGATTGTTATGTGGAACCTTACTGTAGTTGAAATCATACAGTATGTAGCATTACCACATTGGCATCTTTCACTTCTTAATATACACTTAAGTTTCCTCTGTGTCTCTTCATGGCTTAATAGCTCATTTCTGAAAAATATTCAATTGTCTCAATGTACCATAGTTTATCCAGTCATCTACTGACCTCTAGGTTGCTTGTAAGTTTTAGAAATTATGAATAAAAAGCTGCTATAAACACTGGTGTGCAAGTTTTTGTGTTGACATAAGTCTGAAGTTCCTTTGGGTGAATGTCAAAGGACACAACTGCTGGATTGTATAGTAAGAGTAGGTTTGCTCTTGCAAGAAACTGCCCACCTGTTTTCCAAACAGGCTGCACCTATTTTTATATTTTCACCAGCAACAAATGAGAGTTCCTGTTGCTCCACATCCTCCCAGCATTTGATGTGTGGCAGTGTTCTGAATTTTGGCCATTCTAATAGGTGTGTGGTGCAAGGATGCATCTTCATCACTGCAAATCAGTGGTTTTCAATATCGGCATCACTGGGGAATTTGTTAAAAATGCAGATTCCTGATCCAACCCTAAACCAACTGAATCATAAACATGGGATAGAAGCCAGTCAGGATCTTTTCACAAGTCCTCCAGGTGATTCTGATATACACTGTCATTACTGAAGTATGTTAAAGTTTAAGAATAAGTGCACTAAGGCAATCAATCCATGAAAATCTGCTAGTTATTATCGGTCCTTAATTGACGTAAAAGATTGAAAGAAAAAAAAGTTACATTCTATGACTGGGGAAATATTCTTCTCTTCCCGTTAGATGTGAACACAATATGTTTCCCCAGTTGCTTTTAAATGTCACCTTATCACCACAAAGAGAGCCAGCCTGGGGTTGAGGCCAATAGATCAGAGATTTGGAAAGAGCCCATGTCCCTGGGAAGATTACTGAGTCACTGAACAACAAACTGTAAAGGGTGCCTTACCTATGGATTTCCCATTAATGCGAGTTAATAAATTTCCTCATTGTTAGCCTATAGGGGCATTTATATTACTTGCAGCCCAAAACGTCCTGATTAAAACCATTTATTTGTGATGCTCCTGTCTGACCTAATATTTATGTTGACTTTCAGAACCTCTTCTCTACAACTGCTCTGGGAATCTCTGTAAGCTTTGCTTCATGTAAATGTGTGCACACACTGCACACCAATGAAGAACTTTAGAAACTAGAAAGCTGTGTCCAGGAGGGCAGGAGACTTGTTAGTTTTGCCTACTAACTGTATCCTCAAAGCCTAGGAGAATACCTCTCAGCAGATGCTCAAAAATATTAGACTAAATCAATAAATGAATAAACAAATGGGGCAAACCAAAATGAGCTGTGACTCAGTTGTGCCTACTCGGCTTTCATAGCAGCTGCCTTTTTAGCTGGTTTCCCTGTGGTCACATGCTGCCTGCCACATTCTCAGGCTCCACGTCAAGCAAAATGCAAAGGTGAGAATGGACCATTCTCCTCGCACATCATTGAAGTGCAAAGGAACTGTCCCCAGAAGGCTCCTCAGCCCTGGAGTCTTCCCCTCAAGTCTTTTTTTTTTTTTTTTTTACCAGAATCTCACTGACTAAATACTCTAAGTATAAAAATAAGTTCTAAAAAAATTCAACAAAAATGTAGAAAAATATCTTCTAAAACAAGACTAGAAAGTAAGAAGCCATTAGGAAGAAACAATGGGTCATTTAGCAAACAAAATTGCATATGTAGACATCTACCAAGATTAAATTAATATATATTTGGACTGATTTATATTCCAATGATACCTTTATTGTGTGTATTAATGAGTATGGGTAGCCCTAAAAGATATAATTGATAAATTTAACTACATAAAATGTGAAGATTTCTCTATAATAAACCACAAATAAAGTCAACAGCAAATGGTAGAATAAGAAAAATATTTTGAAAACATATGACAAATGGTAAATAACCCTACTATAGAAAGTATCCCTACAATTTAAAAAGGAAAAGATTAGAAAGCATCCTAAGGACAGAAATAGACAATTTGCTGAGGAAGAAATATACTGAATACACGCATGGAAAACATGAAATGTGAATTAAAACAAGAACATATAATTTAAAAACCAATAAATTGATTTTTTAAGTTTTAAAAGATCATTAATATTCAATGCTCGAAAGCATTTGAGGACCCTGACATTGTGACACCTTGCTGGTAGAGCATAACTTGATAGAGCCTTGTAGAAAGTAATCTGACAGCACCTACTAAAGTCTTAAATGCATATATCTTTGGCCCTGCAATTCTACCTTAAAACTGTAAACTTAACTTATAGAAATCGAAAAAATTGTATACAATATATATTTATAGATATTTAGTGAAATATTCCCTTTATTAATGAACAAAACCTGACTATCCATCAAGAGAGGAGGGGCTAAATAAATTAGGTCATCCATATTACAAAAGAATAAACAGCTGCTAATAAGAGTGGGTTATATATATTATATGTGGGTTATATATGTTTATATAACATGTATTGTACTAGACTCTAACAACTAGAGAGCTGTTCAGAAAATACTGGCAGATGTGAAATCAAGCCGATGAATAACATGTACAATATAATCCTATTTGTTAGAATTAGTAAGGGAGGGACTGAGGACATATATTGATATTTACACACCTAAATGAGCTTACATAGAGATGCTGAAGGATAAACACAAAAGGATTAACGATGATGATTTCTGGCAAAGGGACTGAAAGAGGAGGGACTCTGTTACCTTCTTCATCATATACTTCTATATTTTTTGCCTTCTTGTATCACATCTATGATTTAAGTGATTTTCAAAGGCCATTAACAAGATATAAACATTAACAAGTAAAATGTTATTTATCATGAATTCATTACTCAAATTAGGAGCATTATAGCTGAGCTAAAGAATAGCAAAATAGCAATACATAATATTTAGCAGAAATATATTTTAATATGTATATTTTTTCAAATGTTAATGTATTTCTAAAAAGCCCTTTAGAAAGGGTTTCAATGCTGACTATAAATATGTGTTTACAGTCACTTGTCCAGATGGATAAGAAGGAAATATTGCTATTTGGTCAATGGGAATATTTTACCTGAATAGTTACATTACTTATATTACTCATTCCACAATGGTAATAACATGGATGGAGGATCAGCAATTTTGGTATCAAACAGCTCTATTATCTTTTCTATTTTAATAACAGGTATAACTATACTTCCTAATAAAATTTCTTGTATTTATAAATTCCATTTATATGCATTATTCATTCTTAAAGCATTCTATTCACTTGCAGTTTATTCTAATAGGTAATTACCAGTTATTTATATTCTTAAAATTAATTTATAAAAGTGTCACACAAAGGAACATGGCTAACCCTCATAAACTAAAATTTTGACATATTATCAATCTTTCATAATCTGTTGTTATGACTATACAAGTTTTAGCTCTCATTTATCTTACTTCTTATTTAGTTTTTAAAAGCACAAGCAGCATTATCCTTACAGATGAAGTTGGCAAGTCCTAACTGGAGGCCAGATGCCACTGAGTATGTCCCAGTGAGCCCACATTTCGTGTTAATGAGGACGAATAAACTGAGAGCTGGGTGAATAAGAAGAGAATGCATCTGGATGTGCTGAGAGGAGCATGGATAGAAGGAAGTACACAGGACATATGAGGTTAAGATAAAATCCACCTGTTTCCCAAAGCATGACAGTGGTTCCAGACATAACACATAACATACCTGGTAAGTCAAGAGTGACTGAACTTTTCCTAAAATGTTCAGAAGAAAAAGGCTAAGACTGGCTTTGCCCGCTCTCAGGCCAGGGACACTGGATACAAGGTAAGCCTGGCTCACAAACAGCCCTATGGTGAACAATTTTACCTGTGTGCTTTAATTCCTTACATCCACACCACCAAGACCCCAGTCATCCAATCTCACTCAATAAGGGTTCACATACCTTCCTGGGGTATGTGTGCAAATGTGCAAATGAGCAAAAGAGAAACGTGTCTCCCAGCGCACCTCAGCCTTCTAGCTCTAAGCAAACTGCCATCAAGCTTTGAGTCCTCTGGATAAACTTACAAGTGTTAGAGTGGGCTGGGTGAGGTGGCACATGCCTGTAATCCTAGTACTTTGGGAGGCCAAGGCGGGTAGATCACCTGAGGTCAGGAGTTCACTACCAGCCTGATTAACATGGTGAAACCCCATCTCTGCTAAATACAAAAATATTAGCTGGGCATGGTGGTGCATGCCTGTAATCTGAGCTACTTGGGGGGCTGACACAGAAGAATCGCTTGTAACTGGGAGGCGGAGGTTGCAGTGAGCCGAGATCATGCCATTGCACATTGCACTCCAGCCTGGGTAACAAGAGCGAAACTCCGTCTCAAAAAAAAAAAAAAAGTGTTAGAGTGGGGGCAGAACCCTCCAAAAAGTTAAAAGTGTCAAAAACACTTATCATGTCACTAATAATTGCAACACATCCACAACCACAGCATAACAATGTCTCATATGTAAATGAAGTATTTGCAGTTATTCCATTTTTTTGCCACCCTGCAGAACAGGGACCCTGGGCCACTATGCTATTTTCTATCCCGACCACACCTTAAGGAGGCAAAACAAAAAGTTTTCCCAGGTTCCAGTGAACATGTGATCATTTCTTTTTCTTGGCACTACCTTGAAGATACATACAAATTTTTTGTTTTGCTTAAACTGCAACTTGTGTACGTGTCAAATGCAACCCAATCCATTCAGCTTAAAAGTCCTATTGAAAGATTTCCCCATAGGAGTGTGTATCCCTTGTGGTAACAAAACATAATTCTGTATCAGCATTTAATAGTAAACCTACTTAGGATTCATTCGGGAGCCACCAGGTGACCAAAGTACTCTGCTAACAAGTTTTCCTGCATTAGCATATGTAATTTTCCCAGCAGCATTATGAAGACAATGCTGGTACTGTTTAAAACAAACAAACAAACAACAACAACAAAAAAACACTGACCAGAAGTATTAAGAAACTAGGAATAGCAAGGTTAACTCATTTGTTGAGCGTTTTTAGCTATTTGTGCCAGAACCAACATTCACCCACCCAAGTCAGTCAGACTATAAAGTGAAAGAAGTTTCCCAGGGGAACACTGTTTCCTCTGAATGTTCACAAAGGCAGTCACAAAAGTATAAGCCTCTATGATAATTTAAAGCAGTCAATTATGCTCCAAGTCCTTTCAAAACACATACGTATGCAGTACATACAGATTATGCATAGGACCCCAGTGTAGTATAAATGCTAACATAAAGATCATAAAATATAACCTCTCCACATTATAAATGTGATAAAGAATTAAGGCATGTGCTCTAATAAAAAATTAATCATGTCATCATCAATAATTTTTTTTCTTACTAAATATATAAGAGATTTGGGGGAAATTAAGATGGCCTGGGGTCTCTTTAAGAATTGTTCAAAGGAGATTTAGTAGATGTCTTCCTTTCCTAGGAGATATTGCTGCAGGATGCAGAGGCATCCTCAAATATGCCAGGGGCTGCAGGACCACGCTCACAGCTGTAGCTGGTGCTCAGACAAGGCCTCATACTAATAACAATCATGTTTTTCCCATAGCAAACCCCCTCTGACAGCGACTGATGACCTGTCAGATCCCTAGAACAAGGAAGCTGGTCAAGCCCCTCACAGATAGACAGACAAAATACAGCCTGAAACGGTTCTGTGATTCTTCCCCTTGTTAGATAGCTCATCAGAGGGACAGCAGGACTAGGCCACAGGCCCCCGACTGCAATCTCCAGCTCTTTCCCTTGATTTTCCTGGCCTCCTCAGTGTATTCAAAGCTACCCAAGAAGCCACCTACAAAGATTTCAAAAACAAGCCTAGAGGAAGTTGAGGAGCACTGTTAGCACGCTCATTTTTCACAGCCAAAGGGCCTGCCTGACACCTTCCAGAGAGTCACAACACCTTAAGAGTCACTGGATAACTCTATGAACAACCACCTCCATCTGTCCGCACTTTTTAGAGGAGCTTCTGAACCTCTCATGCAGAATTGCTCCAGCAGTTCTATTCTATACCCCTCTGCTGCTGCCTTAGGGTTCAAGCACAGGGAAAGTGCTGAATCCGTGTTTAAGGGCAGTAGAACTTGAGGTTTAGGTATTAATTACAGAATCTCTGGGGCCTAAACACCTGTAAGGAAGGGACTGAATATATTATAATAAAAAAGACACTGCATTGCTGATATGTCCCTGTCCTATGTACACGGTGACGTGACCCAAAGTATCTGTCGTCTGCAGCATAATAGGGAAGGTACTCCTCATGCCCTTTTAATGTTCATAATTTAAAAAGGTTTTTAATGGCTTCATGTATTGAAAATTCATTAAAACATGTTGCCCTGTGGCAGAGCTGTTTTAGAATTAGAACACTTTTAATTTCTTCCCTGGTAAATAAACTTAAATCAAAAATAAATTATGCTCCACTCAATTAGGTCTTTGGCCTTTATGCCTTCCGAATAACAGCCATTGTTAGATTAGCTCCCACATGGCCCCAGGTACCTGAGGGTCAGCCCTGTAAGTCCAGATACTTATTGCAATGCCAGTGATAATTCTGTGCAGAAAACACAAATACTACTATCTTTGATTTAAGAGAAAATAAATCAGGTTTTGGCAGGGTTTAATTTCAGATTATTCCCATTTCAACCAGAATTATTTCCTTTTTTCCCACAGAAAGAAACTAAAAATAATAAATAAATAGCAGCGAGGTCAGCCTTCGGTTGAATGCAGGCATGGTGCAGTTTGGGCTTCATGTAATGCCCCCTTGCCAAGGAACCTGTCACTACTCATTTCCAGCATGAGAATCTCATTCAGATACATTTAAAACGAATCACTCTAGTGTTACCACTAGGCAAACACAGCGAATTAATATTTCAAAACCAATATGAACCTAAATCTAGTGACATTTAGACTGGACCGGGTATGACAGACAGGGTGTGCTACTACATAAGGCACACTGAGAGATATTCTCAGGGTATAAAATAAAAGAAAACACAACACCGTAAATTTGTATTTAGTACAAAATTCCCACAGTCGGGAATGTTGGGTCCTTACTGTGAAGGAACACTAATCCTTTGTTTATCCTCCATATGTATATATATGTTGCCTATATATTCCCTCCCTCCAATGCCCCCAAATATATGTTTGTTTATGTATGTTATTTGTTCATAGAAGAACAAGGCAGGGATACAAGAAAGCTACACAAATACATCTGTTCAAGTGCAACAGTACGACTGTCATCACAAAAAAATAGGAGATTCACAAAACTGCATATCACAAATGGGATAAGCAGACACTGAACCTTTCACAGAACAAAGATTGAAAGGTGAAATGACTCCAAATAGTGGCAAGGTATGTCCAGTATCTTCTTCCACTGAAAATACTGCAGATATGATAGCTATTACTGCATGTTATCAAAGCATCTAAGTACAACAAAATACATTTTAATGTAACACATATTCCAAGTTTTTATTACAGTTATGTAAAAAGCTCTAACTAGGCAGATACTAGGCAGACAAATATATAGCTCTATGCAGACAGATATTAAAACTCACTCAATCATTTAAAAAAATGGAAGTTATAAAAACACTATCGCTTTTATTAAAAAATCACATTTATAAAAATGTGTATACTTCTTACACATCACATTTATTAAAGACTTCTAATACATCACTCCTATTCCCAGCAAGCAGCAGGCTAGCTGTGGATGGGATGGCTCTGCCATTAGGACAGAACGTTTCTAGGATAACTGATCATACTTGGACTCCTCAGGAACCCAGCAGTACATGCTTTACTAGTAAACAGTTCCCTAAGTCATAAAGAAGGTGCATTTTTAAACTGAATGGCAAAGTCAGTGCTTACAGTCTCTAAGTAGTTCACAAAGAATTATATGAAACAAATATATACAATTCAATTATCAGCATAATTAAAAAGGTGCAATCGCACACGTGATGACATGGATAAACCTGGAGAACATTATGCTACGTGGAATAAGCCAGTCACAGAAAGACAAATACTGCATGATTCCACTTACAGGAGACATCTAAATAGTTAAATCCATAGAGACAAAAAGGAGACTGGTGGTTGCCAGGGTTATGGGGAAGGGGAGTGGAGAGTTAGCGTTTAGTGGATGCAGTGTTTCAGTTTGGGAAGATGTAAAGATTCTCAATAAAACTAGTATTTGATAGCACAATAGGGTGACAAGAGTCAATAATAATTTAATTGTACATTTAAAAATAACAAACAGTGTAACTGGATTGTTTGTAACACAAAGGATAAATGCTTCAGGTGATGGATACCCCATTTACCCTGATGTGATTATTACACATTGCATGCCTGTATCAAAATATTTCGTGTACCTCATAAATATATACACCTACTATGTACCCACACACGAGAAACAGATTCTGGAGATTGGCTGAATGTACTTAACATGATTTAACTGTACACTTAAAACTCGTTAAGATGGTAAATTTTGTTATGTGTATTTAAACATAGTAAAATAATAAAAAATATCATCTCCTACCTCTTTATTCTCTATCCCTTCTTCTATTTTTCTTCATAACATTAATCATTTATCTGACACTGTATTGTATACACATGTGTTGTGTGTAGGTATGTGAGTAATATATATATATTAGAGACAGGGTTTTACTCTGTCGATGCTGGAGTGCAGTGGTGTGATTACAGCTCACTGCAATCTCCAACTCCTGGGCTCAAATTATCCTCCTATCTCAGCCTTCCGAGTAGCTGGGGCTACAGATGTATGCCACGGTGCCCAGCTAATTATTTTTCATTTAATTTTTTGTAGCAATGGAGTCTTGCTATGTTTCCCTGGCTGTCCTCAAACTCCTAGTATCAAGCAGTCCTCCTGCCTTCGCCACACGTATATATATATATATATATGTTGCCTATATATTCCCTTCCTCCAGTACCCCAAAATATATAAGTTCTGAAGACAGAAATCTTGTCACTCTACTGGCAGGGCTTGGAATAGCGCCCGGCAAATACGGATGCTCAATATGCATCTTATGGATAATTTTTTAAGGTGCAATCATTATTTTTTCAAATATTTTTAGGTATATTAATGCTAAAGGACACATTTTAATTAAGCTTTGTTTCACTCTCACCAATCTTAATTGTTTAGTCATTAGTTTATAATAATCCTTCGTTAGCTCCTGGGGCCAGTTATTGGCAAGTCACTTAACCACAGTTAATAACCAATAACCAGAATACATAAAAAGAAGTATCTCCA